>NC_092186.1:19772500-20972500 GCF_043641665.1 Enoplosus armatus
TGTGTGTGTGTGTGTGTGTGTGTGTGTGTGTGTGTGTAGATGGATATGTGTAGGCAGCTAGGCAATGACCCTCTGCTGGTTTTCCTCATTTCCATCAATAGTAATCACGAAACATAAGTGTATTTGTATGTGTGTGTGTGTGTATATTTGTGTGTGACTATATTATTGTATTTGTACATTGCGGCCGTCATGTAAAAACCTTTTAATGCTAATTTTGCTGATTTCCATGTTTTCAGTGGAGGTGAAGGGTTACTTGTTGTTCTCTGGATTTAGAAAATTAGGTTTATACAACCTTTTCAAAGCCCATTCATTGGACAATCTCTAAAATGAGATCCCAGCGCGTCATTCTCCTCATTGCAGTGGATTTCTGTTTACCCTTTTCTTTTTACCTCAACCAAGCAGATTCTTGTTTCTCATGTTTGTCAATCAATTATTGAAAACCTAATAAGATATTCCCATGAAACCAGGACTGATCAACTTCAGCCAAAGGACTAAAATGATTAGATTATGAAACTAAATCAGACAGAGACTTTCCAACTCCTGAAGGGATTTCTGCAGGCTCAGGATCAATTTAAAATCTATTTAATGTGAGAGGAACAATGTGCTCAAGTGCAACAGCAAGAGTTGCTGCTGACTTTCATCAGTCAGGCTCCAAATGACTGTGTTGTTGACAAAGAGACTTGTTTCTTAACATTTCTCTTCATTTTATAATATAATATCTATATTCTTTGTAGTATTTTGTGCGGTGTTGTGTTTAAAATTACCTGTGTGCTCTGCTGACTGCTTGTTCAAATGCATCTGCTCCAGAGACCACACCACCTATATTATAATAATATTATAAAATGCATTTACGTAGCACTCTTCTTAAAAAGGTTACAAAGTGCCTTGCAGAAAAAAAACAGCTGATGAAAATAAAAACAAATAAAAACAACACAGGGATCATAAAACACTGGGGGATAAAATAAACTTAAAAAAATGTAAAATGGCAGAGTGGGATGATAAAAACTGACAACATATTCAATATTGATAAACGCTTTCCTATAAAAGACAGTTTTAAGAAGGGCTTTAAAAGACACTAATGATGTAGCCTGTCTGATCTCAATCTCTAACAGCAAAGGCCCGGTCACCTTCGGTCACAAACCGGTAACTAAAAGAAGCCCCCACCTGTTTCTACACCCCAAACCCCCTTGTTTTAATGTTATTTTAATATATTTTATCTAGTATTATTTTGCAATGGGCTCCCTTTTTAACCATGGTAGCGGTGTGTGGCTCTAGGGATGGAAGGGATGGATAGTTTTCTTATTAAGTATGTATGAATTATGTGTGTGTGTGTGTGTGTGTTCCAGGTGGCAGAGCTTGAGGCCCAGCTGGGGCATCCTGCTGCTGGTCAGACTGTTAGAGAGGAGCTGAGTCGGTCACTGGAGGAGCTGGAAGCCCTGCTGAGCGCCAAAGACCAGGCAAGACACCGGCTCACTCCCTGCACTACACCTGGTCCAAATCCATTTACCATCCTAAAGGGAACCTCAGTGTGGAAAGCCAGCCTCGAATACACCAGCACACACAATCTAGTGCCAGTAATCAATTGGATATGTTTGTTTTCAGTTTGTGAAAATAGAGCCTCAATCTCCATCTGATATTCATGTACACTGGAGAAAAGCCCTGGAAACATTCAGTTAAACTGTTAGTTAATGTATTAAGCTAGGAGAAGTGCCTGTTTGAATATTTGTTTTCTGAATCATCTTTAAGGCTTTCAGTGAGAACTTTCTGGTTCAATAATCTTGTTTTTGTCTGGCCAAAAGATAATTACCAAACAAAATGTTCAAAAAATCCAAGTAGACATAAAGGAAGAGAATGTGCCCTTCTAGTCTCTATTTCTACTAAGTCCTTAATTCATCTTCAAGGCACTGTCATTTGTCATGTTGATACATTGCTTTGGTCAGACAAAGAGAGCTTTGATAAAATACCACAGCCTCACAAAATGCAAAACACACAGAAATGAATGCTGCAGAGCTGCCACCTACATGTTAAGAGAAATCAAGACTTGAACACCTTTCTGACTCATCTTCATAACTGTCTCCAAGCCTGCTTTAATATGATTTTTTATGATGATGAAGTATGACCTTGTGAATATTTTGTTCCTGTATGAGCCAAGTCAGTGTCCATCAAATGCATGCTGGGCACGCTCTGCCAAAATCCATTTCCCCTGGATAAATAAAACGGATATTAAAGTGAAATATTCCTTCAAAGCAGCTTGTTGCTGTCCTCCAGCCTCATTAACATAACCATGTCTGCCTGTCATCTAAACAAGTTCTGGCAACAGGATTCGTGGCAAGGTCAAGGTGGTGTGTTTCCCCTGTGGGCTGAATCCCCCTCCTCCCTAGAAACATCAAGGTGTCCCAAATCTTATCACCAACCTGCTTTATGATAAATGACTCAGCTTCTGTCAGAACCACATGAAATATGTTGGTGTAAATCAAGAGATGAGCGCTCCATGTTCTGATAGACAGGGATGGTGGATGTGTGGGATGGCGGTGTGAATGTAGTGTTGTGACAGTTTGAAGTTACTGTGTTTTCAGGAAATTCACAATCTGCAGAGCAAGAAAACAGATGTGGGTGAGCTCGAGAAGGAGAGAGAGGAGGCCATGCAGAGACTCCAGGTAAGCTGAAAACTGGCTCATTATGTTGTTTCTCTCTCAGACTGACTCGTCATGTTGCGCCCAACAGTCAGAACTACTCAGTGAACAGTGAATACACCCCAAAGAGTTGAGAATTGGACTGAAATAGTTCTAAATCCTAAATACACTGTCAGTTAACTTGGGAGTTATACACACTTAAAATCCTCTGTATTTGATTTTTTACTTTGTTTTTTGTTTGTTTTTCTCTATATTTATTGGAATGTATTGAAATGTTCTGGTACAGGATCCAAATCCTCCACACCAGACTGTACAACTCGAAACAAACAAACCATGCAACAACAAACAAAAAAAAGTGGCCTCAATCATGTCCACAAACACTTTAAAGAAGACTTTTAGCAGACCATTTTCAAGTCCACAACTCTTATAAAACACGATGAACGGGACTGGTTGGAGGTTCTGATTGGTTAGTGCAATCCTGACTCAGAGATAATGGGAGGGTTTTTTTTTTCTTGTTAACATAATTTATACTGAATTTGTACTGCACCATACTTACATGCTCTCATCATGTTATGGCCTCAGTTGGTTTGATATGTGTAGACTAGAATCTTCCTCATTGTAAGAAACACAAAAGTCTTAGTTTCGCAGAGTGCTGACCGACTTGCATGCTGTTTCCTGTTGTTCTCCAAACCAAACAGAAACAGTCGACTAATGGAAAATCAAAGCACTGATAGTGTACCTATAAAAGAGACTGCACACCCAGACTGCAGGAGAGAATCAGTTCAGGAGAGCTGAGGACTTCAAGGAGAAAAATAAATAGTTTTGAATGTTCAATGCTAATGCAGGAGATCATACCTGATGCATATTTCATAGCCTTGATTAGGTTTGTGGTGTCAGTTGTGAATTATGTTTATTCATATTTGACCTTTGCTGTCATTTTATTCATTCCACAATCTCTTCATTGGTGTATTTGGCACACAGAATAACCTCGTAAAGCACAAAATTGCACATTAAAATTTGCTATATAAACAGTTTAAAGCAAATAAGCCTGATAATACATTCCACACAAGAAATGAAGAATTTATAGGCATTTAAGTAAAGATGAAACCTGCAAACCTGCAGCAGTAAACTCTATCTGCAAGATACTTTACTTGTACCTGCTCCAAAGCTGTCTTTGTTACAGCATACATCTGTACTATATTCATGTTGAAATTTAAATGTACAGAAAGTCAGAAATACACTCTACATGAGTATGGACATGTAGACATACACTCTCGTCACTAAACTCAGTTTTCAGATATAAACATTTGTGTACAATGTCCTAATTTTGATTAAGTACTTGTTGTCCGTCTTGCTTGCTCAAACTTTAGATAGATGAGCCATACAGGCAGGAGAAAAGCAATGTAGATTATTGCTCATGTGCATTATTGTCAGCCCCCTTTCCCACTATAACATTTATTATCAGGGCATATTTATGGACAGAGGTGGCAGAAATAATATCAGGAAACACTGTACTCCAGGCTTACATTTATGACATTTTGCAGACACTCTTGACCAGAGTGATTTCCAATACTTCTCTGCAAGGTGTTTCCACAAAAAAATACATTATAAACAAACCAAGAGCACTGGCTGCTCATGCTAATCTCAGAAATATTATCACAGAATATCACAGAAATACTTCCAGATGAGAAAACTGTATTAATAACAGTTAATGTGTCTGCAGGATGTGGAGAGACGAAACACCGAGTTGGAGGATCGGGTTCAGAGTGCCGAAAAGACGCTGGCCTCCAGCCGAGAGGAGCGGGACCAGGCGGAGGTTGAGGTCCGACGTATCATTGAGGTTCTGGACGTCAAAATCTGCGACCTGAACGACCTGAGACAGAACCTGGCAAAGCTCATCGACAAATAGCCACAGCAGCAGTTGGGCTGCATCTCCACAGTCAGCACTGGTTCCACTCATGTGGCCTTTATTTGTGTTTTACTGGTGCATCAGCTGAGCTAGAATCAAAGCAATATGGAGGAAAACGCACAGGTGTTTACCCTCATGGATCTGTGCAGGTAAACACAAGTATAAGAAACCTCTTAAAGGTGCTATGTGCAAAATAAAGCATTCTCACATTAATACTGCAACCTTGGTGTGATTGTCATAAACAGTTGAAAGTATGGTTTGAGTGGCTACTACTACTTGTTTTTCCAGATCATAGTTGCTGCTTGTCCTTCAACCTCTCAACCCTGAAAAGGATAAAATGATGATTACACCAGGTTGTTACTCTTTTCATCATCTACCATCACTGAAAACGTTTGGATCAATTTGTTCTGGAAGAACAGCGGCCTCCTCTGTTTGGTGCCCAGTGGTTTACAATGTGAAAGGCTGAGTAGTGAATGCTATAAGCTGGCAGTCTTTTCAGTGATTGTCTCAAAAGCACACAGGACTAATGATGTATTGAAAGCAAATAATACACAGAGCACCTTTAAAAGAGGACTTGCACCAAAACTGATTTTAAGCTTGCTATTTTGCAAATGTAGACATTTCCAACAGGTATTAGGTAACAAGATTTTCTACTTATTTATTTTTGTGTGAGATATCGTTATTTAACAGAGTGGACAATCCACTTGTAGTAGTATATTCTCTTACTGAATTAAGAGGCAAGAGTAGCAGTAAAACTAGGAAAGAATCAAAAGATAATGGTTTGACTGTATTTATTAACAGCCAGTGGTGCTCTGTTTTCCTGCAGAGCTGAAGGTCTCAACCATTGAACTGTGTCTGGGCACAGAAAGTAAAACTGCAGTCCTGTAACAGCAGGACTTGAGATGGTTGAAAAATAACATTTTGTGGACAATTACATTTTATACCTATACTAAGCACGAATATTTATCATATTTCTGGACATTTAGTTTATAGAAACAACAAAGCAACTCACCATAAATGTGTCAATAGCCTGAGGCCGACACATAATAATAGTCCTGTATGAATAAGACTTTTAAATATGCATTTTCTCATAATGTTATTGGTAGATTTCAGAAGTCACTACGAGTAAGACAACTGAGAAAAAGACAAGCTATACAAGTAAAATGTCTGCTTTTACACAATAACAACCTTGAGTTTGTGTTGGTGTCACCTGTCCTTCAACACTGTGGAGATGCACCCAGTAGGAGTTTGGTCGGCGTAAGGACACATAGAGGCAAAGACCCTGAAAAAAGTCAACTCTAGTTCACCATCAGCAGCCTGGGCTGGCCTCACACCAGCCAGAACATCAACAAACTCAGAGATGCAACAACCTGCTCACATTCTGTCCTCTGAGGATCGCCAGTGTACGACCGTTTTTTGTTCATGTTTTATGAGGACCGCTCTTTCTCACCACTTATTCTATTATTCATGTTCATCGATGGGTTGCTCATAGTCAGGATGGGAAATCAGCAATGGCCACTGGCCAAATTGCTGCTAAATTCAAGCTGCAGCTGGTAGGTTTGTCCTCTCCACCAGGCCCCTTTGACAGGTAGATCAGCATGTGAAGGAAAGGTCCTGATGTATCCCTGTGGCCTGTGGACAGAGAAGCTGCTTTCCCACCTTGATGTTGAGTTGAACCTGAGCTTGCACTTGATAATGTTTGTGCCAAGTTTTACTTTGTTTACATTTGTCAGTGTTCACAAAATGTTCCAGTTTTACTTCATGTACTTTTTCTGTGTTGCTCAACATTACCTTTTACCATAACAGTAATAAGAACCCTAGAGAGAGGCTCAGCGGAGCTGCAGAGCATAGATCACTGAGAGCACTGCATGAGCTCTGCAGAAGCCCTGTACCTGCCAAGGAATGTGAAGCTGTGTGTGTGTGTGTGTGTGTGTGTGTGTGTGTGTGTGTGGGCGCACAATACTTACCAGTGTGCAACCTCTGCTAAGTAAGCTCGAGTTAAAAAGCACAACTGCAGTAGTTTTAGTAAGTGGGTACTTAATTGACTTGTCTGTCAGCTTTGTATGTGAACTTCTGACGCACAATATCTAGAAGTCTTTGCTTCTCGCCCCCTAATGAGTTATTGATTTCTTCATATGACAGTAATATAGGTACAAATAAGGTGCAGTCTCTTGCAGCTGATGATGCAGTAACTGCCAGGATCATAATAACATGTCAAAATGTGATTTAAACAGGTCACAACAAAATCTGTTAATGTAATAAACTACCAAATAATCTACTAACACCTCATTATTACATTAGCCTGAAATAAGTACTTATAAGGGTTGTACCATTTTTAACTGATGGTGTATTTATAACCACAACTTATATTATCACTTTAGTTAGATTTTTCAGTCTTAAAATATCACCTCTACAGTTCAACACACCTAACACAGTGATAATAGTAATAATATAATGTTACTGCATTATGTTTCTGTTAGTTGCATTAAGAGGTGTACCTTCATCATTTTGACAAGTTACTACACTATCTGGGAGTTCTGACATCAGCTGCTACATGCAAGCATCACTGAATTAGCAATAACGTTTCTAGCATAGATGCCTGTTTATAGTAAATACAAGTAATTTGTAGGTAATGAGACCTCTGTAAAGCCTGTTCTCACCCATTTTAACAACAGATGTGCTTTTTCCACAACTGTGGGTTTTTCCATGGTTTCACCAGATTATGATTGCTACCAGCCTTTTCTCAAGCATGAAGAAAATGCAGAGGCCATCGGCTCCTCAGCACGAGCTCCTCATGGTTGTCAGAAACACTTTGCTTCACAACAGCCTTATTCCAGTGTATCAATAATGCACAATAACACTGTGTAAACACATTAGGAGTAGTTCCTGTATACACAGAAAGGGGGGCAGGGAGACTGTCCTCCAACTGTTAGGCCAAACTGCCCCCCCAGGTGTCTGACCTCTGACCTTTCTATTGAGAGGTTGTGGGGGCAACAGGGGACTCATTTTTAAAAGGGTGTAACAACACGTGAAAGTGTATATATACCCTATATGATCAAGTTGTGATAAAATGTTGAAATAGAATGTGAATTAGATTGTCAGTATTATTGTGCATCTACAACAGGTTAAAGGAGAAATCCACCTTATATTTGAGACTATTTAGGGACCTGCTGGTGTTGTGTGTTACACTTTTGTGTTATTCTTTGAGGCTGCAATGACACGTCACACTTTATTACCACTCGTTGTAACTACTGTGTCTGAATAGCAAGGGGGGGGTATCAGAGTACATTCTGGGAAATGTAGGAAATCACCAGCTGAAGCCTAAATAGTACAGGCAGATTGAGAGCCATTGCTCACACCACAATACAAAACTAGGCCATACAGTAAACAGAATGTTTGGATATCTGTTGGTGGATTCCTCCTTAAATACACTGGAATAAGGCCTTTTACAAACATCTGTTGCCAGCTAAAAGAGAATGCAGTACCAAAGATGCACCGCTGTCTTGCTGAAGCCACTTCAACTGGAATAAACACAACTTCTGTATGATGCTGAAGTTCATCTCCATCAGATTTTTAAATTTGAGTTTAACTCCTCTATGCCCGAAACATTTGACCTTTCAGTAGGACACAAAATACCTCATTCATTCATTGGTAAATAAGAGGAAATCTGTCGACTGGTGTTGGTCACTTCGTGGTTATGATTTTGTTTCACAAGAATTACTGAATTGACGAGAGCAGGTGTTTGTATGGGAATTGACATGATGTGACATGAGCTCCTTATATTTGTATAGAAATGTTTAACATTAAAACTCAGTCATGCAAAGTCACTGCTGTGGTCTTTGTGTGATGGGAGGGCAAGAATCTCGGGGTTGTGTCGTGTAATACGGCATTCCTGCAGTTTGCGTCTTACACTTCAACATATGATTAAATTTGTTTCTTGACTGGTATTTTAGTTTTCTTACCGAGTTGAAAGATTTTGGTATTCTACATGTCAGCTGATAATGAAAATCTCCCTCAGTCAGCTTGGACTAACTGAGTATATCACATTTTCAGCTGTAGATTTCTAGTAGGCAGTGGCTGTGATGCATAAGGGTGAGAAAACCTGTTTAAAATGTGTAGGACAGGAAAAATTTTCATCAGCTGATTAACAGCAGCAGGTGGAAATCTTTTCACAGCCTTTTAGTGTTGGCAGAGACAGTACAGCGTGTTTCGTTTGGATTCAGTCTCCAACAGCCACGTGAAAGGTGTTAGTCTGTTAACGATGCAGTTAGGACACGTGGTATTTTGTTTGTGCCACACAGTGCCATCAATTCAGGCTGACACAAACGGCTTGTGCTGCTTTGTGTGCCAAGTTGAAATAAAGTGGAAACCGCTCCCAACCGGCACTGTGCCGGTCAGGTTTTAGAGTGCACCCACTGTTCGTTTTAACCAGTGCCAGCTCCAAGCAGCAGGTTTACTGAATTACCCAGACAACTCAGTGAATTGGCTTCTTAGAACAGGCCTCTGACGTAAACTACTAGCCAAACTCTCTCATGAATATCTTTAATCTTCATTTGGAACATTTGGCTAACAGTAACTTGAGTTTATTGCACCAGCTGGTTTCAGTCAGTCTTGTTACCTTTTCTTGCAGTTAATCACCCTGCACAGCCTCACAACCATGTATTGCACATATGAATTCAAATTAAGCCAAATAATTCACCATTTCTTCCTGCAACCGAATAATTCAAGTCAGACAAGCAGCATCATTTTCTTACATTTATTTTAACACAAAATGGCACAGAGCGCCAAGTCAGTCAAAATATCTACTTCAGCTTCTTCTTGGGGCGAAGGTTGTTGGTGTGCCCACACTTCTTCTTGCGGCAGTTGACAGCACGGGGGTGCAGACGGGCATAGCACCTGCAAAACAAGCAGTCAGGGGTTAATTGTCCTGGTTCTAACACATTTAGTAATCTATCAGCCAAATTTGGAAAACAAACCCATGAGAATTAAAACCTGAGGGTTTAAATCAGTTTTCAAACCAAGACTAAATCTTACACCTCACTAATAGCCACTTCACACCGTTCATTAGGCATCAAATGGAGCCTAAACCAACTCCCAAATGCCATCTCATCATTTAAGCTTGTGTTTACACAAATTAACACCCTGCAATCAAATTACATCAGTTCATTGCTTTTATTCAAATATATAATCTTTCATTTTTAGTAAAGCTGACTAAACCACACTACTTGTGGTGCTGATAAAACCTTTGTCTAAACTTGAACCACTTCACTGTAACAGTAGTGCTGCACATAATAAGATGAAATTAAAATAGACAACTTTAATGATTCTCAAAACTTACTTGCGGCAGATCATCTTGTCGCAGTTGTATTTCTGGGCCAGCTGTCTGAGTGAAGGCTCAATGATGCCACCACGCAGACGCAGAACCAGATGCAGAGTGGATTCTGGTGGGTAGTTAAGACACACAGGTCAATCTCAAGTTCAGTCACATCAACTAACAGTGCAACAGAAAGCCTTCTAAGTATTTTATAATAACCAGGTACATTGTAAACACTTACACTTTTAAGAATGGAACAATGGTACAACTCACAAAATAGGAAATCAAATGCACAATCTAATGCAATTTTAGAATACGACACACTTGGTAATAAAACTACAATTTAAGATAGCACAACCCTTCAGATTCCTGGGAGAGGTCTGTTTAACTTATTTATCTAAATATTTTGTCATTAGCACTGAACTCATAACAAGCTGGACTATGGTTTACTGTGAGCGCTGACACATTCAGCACATATGGCCTTGTTTTAAATAATCCGTTACCTTTCTGGATGTTGTAGTCAGAAAGTGTGCGTCCATCCTCCAGCTGTTTGCCAGCGAAGATCAGACGCTGCTGATCAGGAGGAATTCCTGCAAACACAACCAAACTGCATTAACATTTGACCATGAACAATAACTTCTATTAAGTGCTAGAGGCAGAGATAGATGGTGGGTGAAAAGACTGACCATGATTCAAACATATGAAATAGTTGACTTTACAAACCTGCTTACAATTTGTTTCTGCTTTTAAATCACATTGTCAGCAAAGTTAAGTCATCAGTGAAGTTCCTTGAATGAGTAACTACAATAATGGTCTGCTTTGAGGGCCACATACGACCAAGTCTACTTGCTTGCTCTGAAGCAAAACCTTTTAACAAATTAACTCACAAATTCTTCCACCACAATTGGTAAAAAATAGTAAATATGAAGGAAAAAAAATATTTGCAAAGATTTATTTGTTAAGTCATAAGGAATTGAGTTGCTGAGTTGCTAAGTAACGAACTGCCAAGACTCCCATCGCTGTCAAGAGTTAAATGTTACGGCTCACCTTCCTTATCCTGAATCTTTGCCTTGACATTTTCGATAGTGTCGCTGGGCTCAACCTCAAGGGTGATGGTCTTCCCCGTCAACGTCTTCACGAAGATCTGCATGTTTGCAGGCTGAGAGAGAAAAACTGCCGTTAGCTCCAAGTTTAGCTAACTCGCTTATCACATGAGAACTGACAGCATCTTTAGCAACAAGTCAAACACACAGGGGCGTATCATACACACTCATTAGAAACGAAATTGTAATATCTCGCCGGTTTTTAAATTATTATATTAATCGTGAAAGGTTGTGCTGGATTTTGGTCAGCAGCTAACGATGTTAGCTGATGTTAGCTAATGTTAGCAACAGACTGGATTCGGTGCGGGGCCTCGCCACATGCGTACCGTTAGCGTGGAGTACAGTCACAATGTTCTGTTTTCTGCCTTCAGCCTGAGGCAGTAATACTTAATACACAATTACTGTCGATATACGACGATCAATATATTGTTTTAATCGCATTCAAAGACTCTATGTTCACTAAAAATCGTTAAATATGTACTGGACAAAACGTGTACCCACCCGGCCGCTAGCTGAGCCTCAACGAAAAGAGAGCGGATGTAGTCTGACGCTGAAATACGTCACTTCCTTCTGCTGGGTGTCCTTGGGAATAAAATCATGCGAGTGTATGTTATGTTAAAGTATATTTATTTATTTATTTATTTATTTATTTATTTAAGGCTATGAACTAAACATCAAACGTACAATTTAGAAATGCATGTTTAAAATGTTGAATTTCTAATGAGGAGAGCCGTTGTTAAAATTAAAAGGCTTATGCCTATGCCGGTTACAACAAATGTGTGAGAGGAACCACATAGTTCAGTGTATGATCCAGCAAAAGCACCTATCAGTACAGTTTCTGTTTTTTATTATTGTAGAATTTCTTTACACAAAAATAGACCGAGGAGAGCGACATTAATGGCTAATTAAACAACAGATTGTAATGACTGACAGAGGGTATTTCATCACATGTTGTATTTTTATCACCTTAAATGATTTGCCTGTCATTTCAGTTTGTTGGAGATAAATACAGTGGGTTACGTTTCTGAGTTTGACGGGTCTGCTTCAAAATGAAGTTTGACTGACACCTGGTGTTGTAATGATGTTGATTTGAGCCACATTGTGAACATGCATGAACAAAACAGCATAATGTGTGAAGTATAGCAAGCAAATGCAGTGTATAATTTCTATTAATTTTAAATTAAATAACATTACATTTGAAGGCTACTTTACTTTCTACTCATGTATTTCCGTATATAACATGCATGTTATACTTATGCAAAGACAGCCTTTCTTTTGATGTGGTGTTATATATGCATATGTATATATTTTTTCATTTGACAGGCACCACTCCAAACACTTTCAATATAACTGAATTGTGTGCTCAAATGCAGACTGAATCCTCCTACTCTGCAAGTTGATATTGTAAATTTATCTAAGGTGATACTGAATTAGCCTATGGATTAGCTTAACATGAACGCCACATATTTACTCTATAGGTGAGGAAACTTGTGTCAAGCTGCCTTTTTGTAACACAAAGCCAGATGGAAGGAAATCTATAGTTACACTGTTCCTCAGTCTGAAAACCAGAAAAACATTTTTGGTAAGGCTTGTTACTTAAGTGTGATCAGTTGTTTGTATGTGTCCTTGTTGTAGAACAAAATGTTACAGTTGAATTGTGTTGTGTATCCAGTTCATTGTATTTGGCCAGGTAATGGGACACCATGGCATGCATTTGTTGCTCTGCAGGAGCAGCAACAGTATCAACATCATCATGTTCCACAGCACAGAGGTTTCCATGGTGAGGCATTGTAGCATTTTTCACCTGCACCAGAAGAAGATGGCTAGCTTAACCAAAGAGTTACAGTAATGTAAGGAGGACACTGGTGGTATCCAATATGACTGCAGCAGTAAAAACATTGATCCAGGCCCGTCCTATGGGCAAAGAGTTCCTCCTGTCCACCAACATCCCATTTCTGGACAGGAACAATCCAGGTGCATTCTCAACCCATTTCCAGGAGGACTTCCAGCATTTTTCTTCCAAGAAGGCAGAACCTGTTCGTAAGCCCATCCCAGCCCAGGTGGACCACAAGGACTTGAGGCACATCAAGGAGTACCTGACAGAGGCGATGGCGTCCTACCAGCCTCGCCCATTGCCACAGATGACCCGCACCCCATGCTGGACCATGCTTAACACCAACTTCAAGATGCAAACAGACCCTGGGGAAGTTACTTTCCTCACCACACATTCCCAGAAATTTCGGCCCCAGCCATTCAAGCGTCCTCCCACTCCCATCCGACAAACACTGGCCATCAAGAAGATCCAGCGAGTGGACAAGATCCCAGAAAGCACCAATAAAGCCTCCTTCACCCCACACCATGGCTCTCCTGTTGTAAAAGCTACAGCTATACATCTAGGTTAGTGACAGCATTCTTTATTTTACTCTTTTTTTTCATTTAAATATTGGAGTATGGATTCAGTGCTAAACCATGTATGATTGATGTGAAAATGTACCAAATTCGGTTAGGAATTAACTCTCCAAAAAACTGTCAGCCATACAACATCTTCGCCTTGTAATGAATAATAGGAATCTGTGTGAGGGTTCACCTCTGAATCCTATAGAATGTATTGTGTAGTAAAATTTAAAATTTTCTCTGTAGAGGAGGGCTTTCCCACAATCAAAGGGGACGGATGCCATCATAATCTTGTCTCCCAGTACAACAACACCTTCCAGGGAGTCTGGAGCAGAGCTGCTCAGTCTGTGGAAAAGGTAACACACCAGCAGCAGCAGCAGCTGTTGGTCATGAGCTATTATGATCAAAGAAAGTTTTTTTTCCCAACAAAACACTAAATGGATTGAATGACTGGGAAAGTGTTGCCATAAGACTTATACACTGATTTACGCTGTCCATTCCACTTGGCACTAGAAGCCATTTCAACCTCATGTCTGTGCTTTAGCTCAGATAAAATGCAGAATCCTTACTGTATTCTGTATAGACCACATTTCAAATGAGCAGCACACTTAACCACACGTTTAAATAAAACATCAACAGCTCTGAGCCTAAAAACTGCACCAGGAAGTCTAAATGTGCTAAATAGTAGTGAAAAGTAAGTACATTTACTCAAGTTAAGTCATTTACCATTTTTGAGATATTTGTATTTTACTTGAATATTTCCATTTTCTCCTACTTTGGACTTCCAGGGTACCACATTTCAGGGGGAAATGTTGCACTCTTTACTCCACTACAGCTAAGGTTTTACATACCATCCATTTTTATAGATGAAACTATGCAGCAGTATATAAAGTAAGCTAAAGTAACTCAACCTAGACTAACTACAACATTAAAATGCTTCTTACAGGTTTCTGCACCAGTAACAATAATCTAATAATCGAATGTATAATAATTGAATACTGACAGCAGCCATTTACTTGAGTAAGATTTTGAATGCATGTCCTTTTTAATTGTTGTATTACTACTTTTACTTGAGTAAAAGATCTGAATGGTTCTTCTATCATTGGTTCTAAAGCATTATTTTTCCTATATTGTCTAGAAGGTGTAGTCAAAAATTTAAATGTGGGACCATTTTTGACACCGAAATGTACATTACATAGGTTTACATTCCATTGTGTATTATTACTGGTTTAGTCAAGGCACAGGAGTAGATTTAGGAACAACCCTAAACTTGTTTGTTAATCTGTTTAAAAAACTAGGAGTTAAACTGTCTACTCGGCACTTCCAGAATAGCCATTTTCTCGGACTTACCAGACAGACTCAGGTTAAACCAGAATGCTGGCTGAAGTACTTTAAGCTCAGCTGTGTGCATGCTAAGTGAAGACACACTATGACCTGGAGTACCAGCACCGTCAGTTTTAAGTAGACACAAGAGCAACAAGGGTATGGACCTTTTTAGGAAGCTTTCCATGAAATGGGTGTTATCAGCACAAAACCGTGACTGTGACCGTTTTTATGATGTCTTTCTTAAGCACACCTCCTCAGTGGCTATGGGTGATCCTGTGAAGATTGCAGAAAGAGGGACAACTCACGCTGCGTCATTCAGCCGGCCCACGGTCTGCAGGTCTGCAGCTTTTCTGCTTTGCTGGAAAAACTCTTGCCACGTGACTCAGTTTACATCTTATACAAAGAGGCATCAAACAATAGAGGAAACCATGGCTGAAGAGCCTGGTGTCACCCTTCAGATCTCTTTTCACATGTGTTGGACCTCTCTTGGTTTCACTGCGTGTTTTGACGTGGGGTGTCAGGAGGTTTAAAGTTTAAAGTGTCTTGGATGAAAAAACTGACATTTGATTGACTCAAATCAAAATTTCAAAGTGGTCTAAAATATTAAATTTCAGAATTATTATTTGTCACTTTTTGAAAGCTCAGATTATCTGGTGTTGAGTTTGTGTTTTTGATACAGGCCACCTGTGGTGAAAGAGCGTCTGAAGCTCAACCTTGGACATTTCTCCAAGGACTCATGGTCATGCACATCCAGAGAAGCCTTCAGTTACCACAAGCTGGGTGAGTGTTTCCTGTGTTAATGTCCAGACAGGTTTTTGCCTTAAGTTTTCATTCATGCAACTGATAATTCAGATCTAATACTTGAATCTATTTGGCTTATTTCCCAGGAGGTCCAGTTGTTCTGACAAGAAGGAACCAAAATTCCAGTTCCTTACCCAAGGGGGACACTGATAGGAGGCGCAACAAAGAGAGGATGTCTGCCACCACCAACAGAATCTCCTTCTCTGATGTGAGATAATAGACCTTTTACTTTGTTCATGTTTTTGTATTTATAACATTACTGGTACATAATGTTGCATAAATCATTTCAACATTTTCCACTTTAGGTTAAGTTGTGACCTTTGCACATATGTATGTTCCTATAGACTTTGGAGTTGATTTGGATGGAGTTTGTTATGTTAAAAGATCCTATACTGTGTCATAATTGATCATGCTATGACTATGTTCCTCCCTGTAGCTGAACCACACAGAGCATCCAGAGCATGTGTCCGGGCATGACCTGATCACCAAAAGCCATGTACAGTTTAGCCCACCCCGCCTGTCTGGCCTGTACTACACAACCACAGCCGAAGAACACTACAGCAAACAGGATGGAGAGCGAGCTAGACCAGTCATCCAGCCGCCAAGCAACATACTGAGTGGAACAGGTGATGGATAGGTCGTGTTTGTGTATTTAAAGGGAGGTGCATGTAGACATTAAATGTGTTTAATCTGTTTGTCAGAACATGGGCTGAACCTCAGTACCACCAAGACTGATTACCTCCCTTTGAAGACCTGCAGACGGACAGACAGTTTGTCACAGCAGAGGGTGAGAGATAAATCCAAAATGTTGCCACTCACCTGTGTAATTTAATGGTAACAGCAGTAGCAGCAGTGGTATTGGGTTGTTATCATAATGGTAGCAAATAATAATATGGTGAAAGTATTGGTAGTAGTAGTAAAAACAGTAGTAATTGTGGTAGCATCAGCAGTAGAAAGAGTAGGACCAGCACCAGCAGCAGTTTTAGTAATTAGAAAGTTGTATGTTTGATGCTCCTGAGTGTGTGTGTTTCTATTTTTCGCAGCACAATATTATGTAATAATATGATACTGTCTGCATCTCTTTCTTTTAATCATAGACCAACATCAGGTTTCCACTGGCCCATCAGCACTTCAGCACCACCCACAGTGAAGAGTACACCGCCAAACCTTTGGTCTTGCAGCGTCCTAGCTGCAGCCAGTCAGTCACTCATTTTGTCATGCAGTGACTGAGAAACACGACCTGGTCACTTCCTCTTGTGTTCTCGCCCAGCTCCTGATAAATGATCGATAAATCAAGAGTCAAGAACAGTTTTGTTGACACTTGTATGGGCATGTTTCAAACATGCAGTATATTCCACATATTTGACTTGCTCTGGATTTTTTTCCCCCTCCTGATTTTATAGTTTGTGTTTCTGAAAATGTTGCTAAGAATTTTGTCACTTAGTAGTAATGACAGTTGGATCAGAATTGCACTTTTCAAAGTACAGTTCAGTTGCTGTAAAGATGTAAAGACAATTAAACACTAACAAATAATATACAGCTTAACACTGAAGGTCAGACATAATTTAATTCTACAAAGACCAAATTGTGCTCAAAAGGCAGTTCAATATATTGTCTCACCATGAAATCTTCCAAATTATGCAAAGAAATCATACTATTGGTGACATTTAGCTTCTTCTTGTAACTGGTTCTAGGGCATCTAGACCCCCAAAATCAACTGAAAAGTGTGAAAACAGGAGTAAAATGGATATACAAATTTGTGACTTTCACTGGAATTAAACAGATTTCTAAAAGCATTGAGCCCTGCCTTAAAAGGGTGACTTAAATGAGACTGTGTTCACACAAAGCATTTTGTGTGTAATGAAAAAATGACATGTTGTGAATTCCTTGAACTCCTGATTTAGTTAAATGTTTCCGACATTTCCCAGAATTCTTCTCAACAACCTCAAGAAAAGGGGTGCAATGTTGTTCTATTCTTTAACACTGATCGTCAGTCTTCCAACTCATTAGAGCTACAATTCCTTTAAATTTCAAGCATGCACCCAACTAAAGCAACTCTGTCACATCATCCCTCTGTGTCATGAGTTTTTAAATGAACTGCATAAGAATGCTCAAAATCTTACTTGGCTGATGAATAAATAAATGTTTACCCAGATCAGCACAGGGTGCATCAGAGTGTGAAATGTTGAAGCAGTGTGCAAGTGCAGCTTTGGTAGTTAGGTGGCTCAAACATGAACCTTAGCGTTGTCTGTCATATTTAGGCCACGGAGGGAAGCAGCCCTTGCCCTGACCGTCCTACTTCCACCCTGTTTACACTGTCAACGCTAACTGCTAAGAAGAAGGTTAGCAGAAAGATTCTCACCCCCTCCTTCAAGCATGATCGACCACAAACCTCTGTAAAAACAATCTATGTTGTAGCAATAACACAGCCTTGACCCTGAGATGCAGGTTCTGCAGATAAAAAAAAGTTGGCAGGCGAGCAGATGTAAATAAACTAAATCTGGAGTTCATCAACCTGGTGAAAAGGCAGCAGTCCAGGTATGGGCTGGAATGTTAGCTGACCAATAAGCCCAGGTTCAGGTCCAAGGGGTGCAGGTGCAAGAACATGGTTTAATACTAAATTCAGCTCCAGAATAGACTGGACAGCTCTTGTTTGATTTTGCCTGTCTGTGGTGCTGAGAGACATGCCAAATACAGGTTAATATTCAGCCAGAAATGTTAATTTCAGTATGAAACATTCATAAAAATATACACAATCCATAGCCTTTTTTGTGCACCTGGTCATTTAAAAACCATCTACATTAATGAGTTATCAGGTACGTCCTGCTCAAGGACAAGCTTCTGGATCACAGCTATGACTTTGCTAATTTGAACGATACTGTTATAGACATTTGAGCATGATTCATGCAAATGTCTCAGCAGAGTGATTAACTATAAGCGCACTGTAGGATATTATAGTGGTATTACCTCCACAAGAAATGCCACAAAGGAAGTTTATCTCTTACTATATTCTCCAGTGATTAGATTTATTCCTCATATGTAATTGTATTATTAATTGGTAAACTCCTAAAAAATAAAAAAAACTACTGCTTAGGGGATGTGATCATTTCATACACATACTTAGTCACATGACTCAAAAAACCCAAACACAGAAACCACTTCTATAATAAATTCTCTACTAAAATGTATTTTACATAACTTTTTTCGGTTTTCATTGTTGTTGACTTACCTTTCCTTTTTTCATGTTTTTTTGTTCTATTTGGTGAAATACTGTTTTTAGCTCATCACTACTTGCATGTTCTTTTTCTTTGTATATTTCTCATAGACTGTATATCTGTGATATTTATAGTAAAGAAGAAGGAGAAAATACTACATGGCTCTGGGCAGGGACCGTTTCAACGGAAACAGACACACTGCCTTCGAAATAAAAGTCTCAGCTCAACAACAAAATTCGAGTCAACGGTCTAATTCAAGTATTTTATGCTTGTTTATATCCGTATTATCGATATCGTCTTACCTCAATAGCGCACTTTTTTGAAAAAGATTCTGCTCACACACATATTTATCACAGACTGTACAAAAGACGATATTTAAACGTAAACGATAAAAAACGGAGGGGGGAAACACGGTATACACGGTTTAAATTTGAAAGGTATAACCGGAAAATCAACTTGAAATTCTGCGTCACTTGACGTACTGTCAGTCCCCGCGCCCCCTTCCTCCCCCGCTTTAAAGTGGGCGGGCGTGACTCGCATGTGCTTTTTATCATTGGTGGAAAACAGAGAGTTGCTGTGTTTCTGGGCGTCTAAACCCGCCACCGTGTATAAAGGGTGGGCCTCCATTCATCGTCCAGTCGGAGAGAAGTCACAGTTTTGCTGCTGGTCACTTCGCCTTTGAGAGGACCGCTCCGTTACTCCTGTCCGGCCGGTGAGTTTGACACTTTTAAACGTCAGTTCAACATTCACAACGCTAAACACGCACCGGCCGCAGAACGGAAAATACAAATATTGTTAGACTGACAATAAACACCGCCTACTGTTGTAACAGAACTGTTTGTCCTGGTGTAAGAATCATGACATTTAGGTGTTTTAGCAATATTTCTTACATATTGTTGACTGAAAGAATAATTTCAGTTATTTGCTGTTATCTTTGCTTTATATGTGTATGAGCAGACCAAATATTCACACCACTGATACAGAATTTGTGAAGAGTGAAGAGAGAATAATGGTTTTATTTGTTTGTGTATTGTTCTAATGGAAACATTTGTATGCATATTAAAGTTAAACAAAAAAGGTTAGTATACATAATTATTTAGTAACCACTTTGTTTAGTTGTGTTCAAGATAAGATACGATCATAATATGTTATTAAACATTTCTAAAACGTGTTTAAAAACAAAAACTGACTACACAGCAGTGGCTACTGGCAGGGTTGGCCCTGGCACATCTGGGACCCTAAGCAGAACCACCTAGCCCCACCCTAATATTAAGATCCCTTAAAGTAAATAGCTAATATGTTCTGTTTAATGGAAAGTGCATGTTAGCACCAGTCTAAAAGCATTGCATAATATTATTTAAAATGTGAATACATCACTTTGCATGTGTATTTTGCTTGTTATGGGGTCCCCTGGTGTCCACAGAAACTTAAATAATGTATGCCTCCAGCTGACTATTTGCAGTGTGGTTTTCACAGCACATGAAAACCAGTTCTACACACACTTCTAACATTCCTACACGATGGGCAGGCCTATTTGTTAGTGTTTAGCCCTCAGCCTTGTCAAATAGTGTGTTTTTATTTACTGTTTAACTGTCTTCATTCGTAGGAATGACGTTGAGCTCCATAAAGTCTTTCAAGCTGGAGCTGGATGGTCCGGCTGATGCAGCGTTCACTGGAGGTGAGGTGGTGACCGGCCAGGTGGTCCTGGAGCTCCGGAGGGACACCAGAGTGCACTCCATGAAGGTGCAGGGAAGAGGGGTGGCCACAGCACACTGGCTGGAGAACCGCGGCATGAACTCCATCTATAACGACTACACCTCCAAGATCACATACTTCAGGAAGAGACAGCATATGATCCGAGGTCAGTGGTGAAAGCTGCACATAGTGTTGAGTCCCCTGGACGGTCAATATTCAGTGTGTTTATTTATATTTATTGTGTTTATTTATCAGACTGGCTGTAGAATAACCACAAGTAAAACCCAGGTTCAGCTGCAGCTGGTTGCATCTAACAATTAACCAACTAGCAGAGTGTCTTTCCATTGTAAATGTACAATTTGATTTGTTTTCATGGTTTTGTTATTGAAATACAAAATGATTAATAAAATCTCCATATAACATCTTGCAAGTAAAATGTCATTAATTTTTCAACATAGACCGTGGTAGTTATAATTTAGCTAAATAAATGCATTTTAATAGTGCTTGTTCAGGGAAGAGAGGCAAACAGGACTGGTCAAAGAGTTCAGTTGTGATGTTATGGTAGAACAAAGGTGACTAGAAATAGACAGCTGACCACAACTATTTGAAAATACAGAACAGTGCCTTCTCTTTTATACAAATGGGGGCATTTATATCATTTGTGCTTACCTTGTTGTAGTTTTGGTATTTTCTTTTGTCCCCTATTGTATCAGTATACTGTTCTTGTAAGAAATCATCCATCGCTTGTAGCTTGCTGTGATATACATTGTAACTGTATTTCAGCACATATTGCACCTGGTGGATGAAACAGTTCTCCCTCCAGTCTGAATAATGTGGTGTAAAAACTGCTGATTTGCTCTGTCATGTGCCAGCTGATCGCCACTGTGTCTTGTAGTCGCTGCAGTTTGCAAAATGAAGCCACCAGGGCCCAATGTGTTGCATGGAAACCCAGGAGAGAAGTCGACACTGGCTCGTCCAGATACATCTGCCAGATAACATAATCCTAACATTAAACACAAATCCATTAGTGCTGAGTCCAAATAAACACAACAATGTTTACTGAGTGCTGTGTTGTAGAGGACATAACGCTGTAATGTGTGAAATTCCCCTGGTGTGGAAGGCACCAGGCAGCTTAAAATCAGACAGGATATAGGCCATAGTAGCTGAGTAAATAAACTGTAGACAGGAGTTAATGGTTCATTAGATGCTCTGTAAACAGTATATTTGGTCTGACTCCCCAGTCTGGTTGGACAGGTAAATATGAATGGACTTGAGATGCAGAGTCTGAGATAAGTGCTGAATTGTTGTTGCCAGACAAGGTGCAAAGTAACTGAATGTAGAATGTTATTTTCAGGTCATTTGCTGCTGCAACAGCTGCATCGTGTATACACTGTTGTTACACAGCAATATAATATAATATTATATTAATATCAAGCCTATATATATATATATGTGACTTGACGTCACCACAAAGGAGATTTCTCAATAATGCAGTTTTCCGACTGTTTCCTTTGTCTGGGAGCCACAATAATGCTGGTTTGCTGAATGCAGCTTTCACTACAGATGGCTACCAAATACTGGTTTCCATAATTCCAATTCCATAAAGCCATGGAAAATGCCCAAATGTCCAAATTACTCTGATGATAAGACATAGTACAGCTATTCTAAGATCTTTAAATTTAAATGTAAAAAGTAACAAAACTGAGGATAAAGATGAATAATAAAAGGCATTAAGTCAAATAAAACCATGTAAAAATAGTCAAAACAAATGGTATATAGATATGCATCTGTTGTTATGAAAGAATACAATGTTTTTACAGATTTTACATGAATGGAGGTTAGAGTATTCACCCCTTCATCTTCACCCCTCACCCAGAATATCCATATGACTGATACATACATCTGACTCTTCTAACAAATTACATGCAGTTTTGTTTTCTGTAGCAGTAGAGGTGCTGTCAGTATGTTGTTTCAATGTTTCTTAGGCCGACATTCTGTACAGACCGATGTTATCTGCAGAATCTTTCCAGGAAATTACAATGCTAATTGTTTTTGCAAAATGCCTCAAATCCTTTCAGAAACAGAATCACTCTTATTGACCTAGTACATAAGTTTGCGCATACAAGCAATTGGGAAAAGTTCTAAATATAAGGAGGATGTTGTGTTAGCTTCTATTTACTTGGGACAGGAAATGAGGAGAAAGTGATAGACAGAGGAGAAAGGAAGGAAGGAGGAAGGGGTGGGGGTCTGTTTTTAAAAAAAATGCAGCCTGCGTCACCATGGCAACCAGGAAAACAACACGTGGCTCCCCTCAACCCCGCCCTCCTCCACCACACAGCCTGTAAATATCTCCATTCATTTTACAATATGGTGTCATTTTCAGCTCATTTATCTTTTAGTTTTCCATAAACATTTCTTTTTGTGAGTGATTGTTTTATCTGAGAGTCAGCCCACTTTCAGTGGAGAGTTTGGTTGTTGTTGAGTGTTTTAGG
The DNA here is from genome assembly GCF_043641665.1 of Enoplosus armatus. Taxonomy (NCBI): domain Eukaryota; kingdom Metazoa; phylum Chordata; class Actinopteri; order Centrarchiformes; family Enoplosidae; genus Enoplosus; species Enoplosus armatus. The sequence goes on from NC_092186.1 coordinate 19,795,383, forward strand.
TTTGTTTCTCTTGCAAACACCACTGAAGAATTACACGTATTTTGAAAGGGCTATAAAGTATGCAGGGCTTCAATGTACATAATTGTTTTACAATGTTGCGTGCTCTTTGGGTAAACAAAGACAAACTCACGTGGATAAATATGTTTACTTTTGTCTGCAGCAGGGTAAAACATGTTTTCAGCCATGATTGGGGTGATCATACTGAGTCATCTGCACAGGGGGAGCGTTTATCAGTGCGGAGAACCACATGTTGGTCTTATCAGGTCTGAGGCAGGGAACTCTGGTAGAGCCAGGCTGCTGCTCCTGGTCACCAGCAGGTGGCATGCTGGGCTGTATTTCACTGCAGGCCACAGCTTCCTGAATAGATTTTAAGCAAAAACTGACAAATTGATGCAAACTGGACCACTGATCTCCCAAATATGACAGAGCTCTCCTGCTAGTTGGGACTATCTACCTTTCTTTGACAAATTTACTGATTGTACTGAAGGAAACATGCAGGGAAACTTCCTACCTTCATACTAACCTGCAAGGAGTAAAATAACACTGAGGAGAGACTCTGTCACAAAGCCCTCCAGAGGTAATGGTACTATATTATTCTGTGAGCACCATCTACTTAGAGTCTTACAGCTTTTCACACACATCTCCAGTCCAGTTCGGGCTGACTAGAAGCATCCTGGTAGTCCTGCAGCTGTGCACACTCCCTGCACATTGCCAGTTGGTGGCACTGGAGAGCTAACAAGTCGTCCCAGGGAACAAAGGAGTAAACAACTTTGTTTTTCTCAGAGCCGACTTGATTTTTGTCGGAGGGCTTTTGAATTGAATGAAAAGAGGAGCCCAGCTTAGAAATGAAGTAGTGTTTGTTTCGTGTATTGATTGCAGCAGAGTTTGGAAGAAAAAATTCAATTCTGCTCAGAATTGGCTTTGTTTGCAAATGTTTGAAGTGAATTTGATGTGTTAAGAAAAGGCTGCATGGGTGCTATGATTCATGCAAGTGATTTAGTTGTTGCACAAGTTGTCTTTATTCAGAGACTTATAGTTTTCTTGTGTGGTATCCCTTTATCATCGAGGGTAGAATGACCAGTTGTTTTTCATTTGGAGATTTGGTGGCTTAAGTTGCATGCTTTTGTGCAGAGCTGTGTGTTTTCCCTGTGTGGGGAGTCCCAGGCTGTGTAACAGTATGTTCAAAGCGACATGGAAGAAGTGAAGTAAACAGCTTTGGTCCAGAGTGAAACTATTTCCCTCTGAGCTGTGCAGGGCGGATCTCTGCCAGACGGAGGCATGCTCAGTAAGCCTGTTTTCTTCTTCTAAGAACCTGTAACCATCAATCATCACCAGGCCATGTTTTCCTCACTGCTGCCTCCACACCCAGTCTGCATGTTTATTATGCTGCTTTCAGGCTTGGTCCGGACATATGGGTTGTGAAAAGAGCTGTCCACAAGTGCCCTGACTAGATTGTAAATTGGATTGAGGAAATTGGAATTTTACATGACACGTGTTTGTCTGTTGTGAAACTTTGTGATCGTAAACATTATGTTTTTTTTTTGTTGTTTTACCTTAATAGTGGTTGGCATGTTTGTAAATGTTTGCATCACAAGGGGGTTTTGTTCTCAGCCTTTGTCTAGATTTGTTCTGGTGTTTTTGTAGCTACACCAAGAGGACAACCTGTAAATATGCAGGAAGGTTGATCAGTAAATTAAGTAAAACGTACACTTTTGGCCTGGTGAAATTATGCGTAAAACAAAACAACAGTTGTAACAGTTATGGCCTCAAACCTAGATGTGAGGTCTGGTTTTGTGTTTGAAAACAACTGTGTTTATTATTGGAAACAGGTGCTGCAGTGTTTGTTGTAAACCTGAAAACTCCCACACAACCGCTGTTCACCGTTTGAAATTTTCCTGATAAGATTTGTTGATGATTTTGACCGAATAAAGTAGCCAAATGTCTCATTGACAACGGCTGCACTGACAAGTCGGTACTAAAGAGGAGCACCTGAAGGCAGCACCAGCCTTCAACCCTCTCCCGACGCCTTACATAATAAATGCACAAGCCCCGCCCACTTTCTCAGCCTGCAAATAGTGCTGCAGACCGAAAGTACCCAACAGTTTGAGCTTTAAACAAGTGAGCAAAAGACACCTGAAGATCCACTTCAGCACACTTTGAAGACTGCGGGGCAGCAGTGAAGGAATCACTCGCTGTTGAGAGGACTCGCACAACCTGCAAAAATGATTTTCGACAAGTTGAAAAAGTTTGCCATCGTCTTCGACTCTCCGGAGGTGGACTGTCCTCCGGTGTTCAGCAGCTCGGACGTGGTGTCCGGCCGGGTGGTGTTGGACTTGTCCGGGGAGAGTCGTGTGGAGTCCCTGAAGCTCCACGCCGAAGGATTCGCTAAAGTGCACTGGACCGAGTCCCGGTCCGCCGGGTCCAGCACCGCATACACCCAGAACTACAGCGACGAGGTGGAGTACCTGAACCGGAGAGAGGTGCTGCTGCAGGCAGGTCAGTCCGCTCTGCAGGCTCGGTGATGGGGGAGACCCCAGAGGGTGCACCCTGACTAAACTTGTGAAACTGTCAGCTAGTTGTGGATCAAAACAGCAAAACCAGCGTCCTCTCATTGAGCAAACGCCAAGCGAATTTGTCTGGGGACACTGGGCTAGTTGTTTATCTGCAAACTGGGAGTAGTGTTGTTTACATGATTTAGTGTGCGAGTTACACGGATCATGAACATAGTCCTGCTTTTTGTGGTTGTATTAATATCTAGTAAAGTCCAGCTGCAACTTGTTTGTGTGAGCTGTTGTTTTCCTCACATCAGACGTTTTGTTGTTCTTGACTTGATTTATAAACCTGTTGCTACTGTAGCTGCAAAGTGGACTGAATCATCTAATAATATGTGAATGAAACAAGTCAAACTTAACATATGATTTTATTAGGATCCTTTCGAGAGATGTTTACTTGGTTGTTGGATACTTCCTTGAAGAAGTACAACTGAACATCCAGATTCAGAAAATGGACAAAACAACTATTGGAGATCCAGACATTCATTGACAAAAGCATTTTTGTGGTTAGGGTTGTTTGGTTATTTCTTCAAATTGCCACATGAGAAGGTTTGTTGCTGGTCATAACTCGGTATATAAGTATAACCCCCCCCCCCCCCCCTCCCAACTGTATAGGAAGAGAGCACAACTTGCTGCAACAGCTGTCTTTGCACTCCTTTCTCATTGTGAAAACATCTGTTGAAAGATATCTGACATCAGCCTTTTCCTCATTCGAAGAAATTCCTGGGTTGTTTTTCTCCACAGTGATGTGGGAGAGCCTCAGGTTTCTGTCTTCATTCATTGGGCGCAGAGTTGTTTTGGTTTAAAGTGTAGACAGGATATTCACAGCCAGGGCTTCGACAATTTCCCCTGCAGCGTTCAGTCTCACTGCTTGAGCTCCAAGCTGTATTGTATTTTATAAAAACCTGTTTGCAAACAACAAGATAAAACAAAAAGTCATATAATGTTGAAGTGATGTTTGAAGGTTTTTTGCTGGTGTGCACAAAAACACACAGCAGAAAGCTCATAACAACCTACTTGACCCCTTAAGAGGATTTGACAGTGACAGTATTGTTATTTAAATCAAGTTGGAGCTTCCAGCTAACAAAGGCACACAAAACACATCGAGTCTGTTAAACGCAAACACGTGTTCCTGGACCTGTGCAGGGAGAAAAAAACAGAGCAGTTGAGACGGGCTGTATAATACAGCTTGAGGAAAACATGTTCTCTGTCAGCACAATGGAGAAGGAACCGCCCCTCTGAGCAAGCATCGAAGCCATGTGATTGCAGGGAAAGACAGAGAGATTTCTATTTCAGAGTCATGCTTAAAAGATCTGTTCTTACTCTCTCACCAAGTCAACTTTATGGGCATTTCTAAAGAGCACTGGTGTTTGCTTGTTTTTAAAGTTGTGCAGGTTTAGCATAGTTTTCTCAGGACTTCTTTTCCTTCTTCTTCAGAAGTCGTTTGCTGCCATTCATTCTTGGTGGTGTATGAACCACTTTACACTAGAATCATATAATCGATCACTATAAAGATTAATTGTTATGTCATTGTGCTGAATCGAAACTGGTCATCTAGGAATTGAAGTTACACTGACTATCCTGTACTTTTTGAAATCAAATGTACAAAACAAAAACAAACAAAACTTTAAAATTTTTTCCCTTTTTTTCTCCTCTGCTCAGATAATGGTGAAGCGACCGTCCTTTCTGCCGGCAGACATGAATTTCCATTCAGCTTCCAGCTGCCTGAGGAGACGCTGGTCACCTCCTTTGAGGGGAAACACGGCAGCATTCGTTACTGGGTCAAAGTTAAGCTACACAGGCCGTGGGCCACCGTCAAGAAGATCAAGAAGGAGTTTACAGTCATCGAGCCCATCGACATCAACACACCGGCCTTACTGGTGAGCATCTCAGCCCTCTCTCCCGCATGATTGTGTCATCACACACTTCATGATTTTCTGGGTGTTTTGAGGCACTGGGCTCATTTGGTTTCATCATTCCCAGGCGCCACAGGCTGGAACGAAGGACAAGATGGCACGGGCCTGGTACCGCAACTTTGGTCAGGTGTCTGTAACTGCAAAGATCGACCGCAAAGGCTACACACCAGGTGAGGGTCTGGCACCTATAACAACTCCTCCTAAAAGTTTCAGTCTTTGTAGGCCAGTTCAGAAGTGTCTGCAATTTCTAACATACATTCCCTCTTTCCCCAGGTGAGGTGATACCTGTCTTTGCAGAGTTCGACAACTCTACCTCCAGATCAGTCGTGCCCAAAGCCTACATCACTCAGACACAGACGTTCATCGCCCGAGGCACCATAAAGCAGAAGCGCTCGGTGGTGGGCACGCTGTGCGGTGATATTGTGGGTGCCAGAAGCAGGGAGACGTGGCACGGTCGCGCCATCAAGATACCACCTGTGGGTCCCTCCATCCTGAAGTGCCGCATCATCAAAGTGGAGTACATGCTCAAGGTGAGCTCAGTCAACAGCTGCTTTATGTCTTAGGAATTCAAATGCTGCAGTCCCTATCCTCACTTTGCAAAGATGTCACTAAAAGTGCTCCTCTTTTCCTCCCACCAGGTTTGTGTTGATGTTCCTGGGACATCCAAGCTGTGTCTAGAGCTGCCGCTGGTCATAGGCACCATCCCCCTCCATCCCTTCGGCAGCCGGACCTCCAGCGTCAGCAGCCAGTACAGCGTCAACCTGGAGTGGCTGCGCATGGCCATCCCCGAGCAGCCTGAGCGTAAGTGTCCTTTAATGCTGCAGTGACTGACAGAGATGAGTAGGTCTAGATGTGCACAGGGACACAATTTATTTTTATGACACAAACAAGGCAGGAACATCTGCCACAGTCTTTTTCTTGATTTTTTTCTAAACACATGACAGCACTACAGACTCATTATTGTCTTTTTCACAATTTTTATCATCAGTGAGCTTGATTCATACGACCAGCAAAATAGCCAAACAAGCGAATGAAGAAAACAGTCCTCACACTGATAAACAGGTTACAGAGGCTTTTGGATTTTTTTCATAAAGTGGAAAAAGAGAAACTGTCACACTTGTCAGTTTGTGGGCCTGTTCCCTTTTTTATTTTTATAATCGCTGTCTGCCAAAATATCAGTGGGTCAGACGCCAACACATATAAACAAACAAAGGCTTCGATTCAGCAGAAATTCATGTTGGATCAAATCAGTGTTTGTTAGTGCAAAAGGCAGTAAATGTTATGTGGGGTTTTTTAAGAGTTTTAACTGCAGTGATGACTCAGCAGCTTAGTGTTTGGACCTGTTCTGTTGAGTCAGACCAGTGGACTAATCCTGCCTCTCTCCCTGCAGCTCCTCCAGATTACAGCTCCGTGGTGACAGAGGAGGAGGCCGAGCAGCGCAACAGCGCGGCGGTCCCGCAACCCACCGAAGACCTGAGTGGGATCCTGGAGCGCCCCCTCATGGCTTTTGTCCAAGAGTTTCGCTTCCGACCTCCACCAGTGTACAGCGAGGTGAGTCACCAAATGCTGGAAACAACACCCACTGTTTATTTAGTTTGACTGGCACATATAAAGGCTTAGAGAGAATTATTTTGTGTGTAGATGGATTTTAAAACATCCTCAGACTGCCAAGGAAACTCTTGGAAACACAGTTGATTTTTATAACAGTAACTACATGAAAACAAATCAGTGGGTGTAGGCTGAATGTATCATAGCGCTGAGTGTTTTGCCTGAAGTAAGATTGAATTATCTGCTTACTTAACCTTCATCTTATGTGTCTTTATTTCCATTTCCTGCCTACAGATTGACCCCAACCCTCAGCCCATCAACATGAGACCTCGCTGCATGACGTGTTGAACCATGAGCCCCGCCTGAGCGTCAAGCGACTTAAATTAATGAAACAAATCAAGAGATTTGTCTTCTCCTGGATTACTTCTCTCTGATAAATGGCACCTGGTCCCACCAAGTGTCGTGGAGAGGGACTGGAGGGCCACGGAGAGGTCAGGAGACGGAGCTCACAGGAACTGGATGTCAGTGGAGGGACCGCCATGACGTTTCCAAGTCCATGAAGTAATGTGGACGCTTTCCTGTTCTGTTTGTCGAGGAAAGTCACTTCTCCACGTCAGTTCCTGTCCTCCGCGAGTGACCTTTGGCTCCTGGCAAAGCGAGCTACAAATACCTCCCAATCAACGATTCCCTCATGTGAAGCGAATTTTGGGACATATTGAAGGGGGGAAAGATCACTTGACATTTGTCAGGTGGAGAGTTGGAGTTGCACCTGGTGTTCAAATGTTTGAAAAAAAAAAAAGCGCTCTTGATAAGTTGACATATGTTTAGACGCACATTGTCATCTTTGAGTGGCGTAAAGAGAGAAGTGCAATTATTGTCTTCACTTTCCTTCAGCTCCCCTTGTCCTGGCAACGCAGTAGATTTTAACAACCTACATTACTATGCATTGTGTGGCTGTGATGATTTCTACTGTTACTTAAGCACATACTATATCTGAAGGTGTGATGGTGGAGCAGACAAGTCAAGTAAGCGGATGTATTTTATACATACAGGTCACAATATGTAAAAGGGAAAAATATGTATGCCGTAATTATTTGCCGTTGAAGATTGCATGAGAGTTTCAGGGAGTCGTTCTCTCATTAGAGCTGATTGTATACTGAAAGAACAAAAACAGTTGAATTGTGTGGAGGAATTCCAGGCGAAGTGTAAATGCAAGGCACTTAAGTGTCAGATAGCTGTGGTTGTTGATTTTAGCACAGTGATTAAATAGGATGAGCAGTTTGTGTATAAAGCTGCATGAGGCTCATAGATTAGCTCTCCCAGCTGCTAAACAAAAGGAGGAGGAGGAGGAGGAGACGGAGACCTCTGAGCCATGTGGCTTGAAGCTTTTTGATGGGAGCCAGATGCCTCGGTGCTGTGGGGCGCTTTGTGGAGCTCAACCAGAAAACACTGCTCAGCGTTAAAAGTCAGGCCTCAAGCTGGCGATGCCACTGAAATGTATGGACAAAGAACATTCCAAAAACTGACTCGAGGATTAAGTTTTCTCCTCAACTTCCAAAAAACTGTTAGGAGTGTGAAAGAAGTCTTCAGGGTCAGCTGTGCCACTTCGGTAGCACACACTGAAAAAAACGAATGTATTTTTATACAATTGTTGATTCACAATCTTGCCAAAGTTTTGTAATTGTCTTTTCTAATAAAAAAAAGAAGCTTAAATCGATGTTTGTCCTCAGTGTTTCCTTCAAACCTTGACTGGTATGTCAGCTGTACACTTTGTTAGGGAAATAGTAGAGGGCCTCTGTTTAGCATGTTGCGTGCCAGTGAAATGGTACAGCATGTGCAGCAGTGTGTGAGTCAAAACTATATCAGTGCCAAGGGCAGAGTTCATTGGAGAAACAAGCTACACTCAGTGGATCAAAACGATAATTACAGATTTAAGTTTGGCCTGTGACAGCTCTAATATTGTGCACTTGTGCAATCCGGTTTTTCTTTGTGCTTTTGCGGCTCCTTAGAAAAAACCAGAGGAGTCAAAAGTTATTTCTTCTTCTCACCACTGAATCATCTGTCACATTCATTTCAGCTGACATATGGATCTCATCTGGTGTCCTCTTGTACAGTTTGTACTTTGTTTATATGAATATTCAACAAGGGAACCAGTTATTTTTTTCTGCCACATGTAAACACGTAACACAGGAACAAACAAGCAGCTCAGAGTTATACAGTGTTACACAAAGTTATAAACATGGCTGAAGGCCAAGCTGAATCACTGAATCGTCTGGAAGTAGAAGGACAGGGAGATGTTCAGTGCAGTGCTGAGGAAGGACGAGCATTTCAGTGAGAAGCTTTTACACCCGTAAAAGGACGATGTAGAAGAGAGTAAGAGTTGTCTTTAGTATCTTCGTGTTGGTGTTGATTTTGCCAGAATTACTTTCAAATGAAACTAAATAATGTTTGGAAATATTTTTAGTGCTAAAACAATTAGTCGAGTAATTGATTAGTTGATCAAAAACTATTTTGATAATCAGTTGAACATTTAAGTCATTTATTAAGCCAGAATACCAGAGACGATGTGGTTCCAGCTGTTTCAATGTGAGGTTTGGATGTTCATCTGATTCATATCATTATAAACTGAGTATCTTTGGTAGATCTGACAAAACAAGCAGTTTTATCGACCAAACAATGAATTAAGAGAATTCTTAATAGAAAAGTCAATAATGAAATTAAGCATTTGGTGCAGCCTTCATCTTAATCAAAACAAATGATAGAATTGTATCTCTCACCACAGGACGCTCAGAGGTCAGTCACAGCAGCATTTACAGAGGTGTTAATAAACCAGTGTACACAAGCATATTGAGCATTGACACCTGACAGGTGTCTTTCAGTACTTAATTAGGATTTTGAGGAGTTGCAGTGTGCTGTCATGTCACCGCTGCCACGATCAAAGAAGCTGGACACAAAAAAAGAGGATGAAGAGGAAGTGGCATATTCGCATCTTTAATTATTAATCATACATTAAAAACAGGAAGCATGGCCTCTGGCTCAGACTCAGTGAACACAGTCTGGTCTCAGCTTTCAGCTGGTACACATGAGCACTCAGCACTTCCTTACACATGCTTCAAGGACAGACACCTCAGCAGGGAGGAAGGCTTGAAGCTGCACACTCTGAGGGATGGTCTTCTTGAGCTAGAGATCCCAACCCACTAAAGTCACAGCTTTCAATTTCCTTCTCATCAAGTAGAAATAAACAGACAAAACCTGTCACAAGTGCAGAATCCGATCTTTTAAATGTTAATGAAGTCTTTACACCAAGTAGAAACTGAGCTAGAATCATGTTCCACAAAGCATATTTCTAGTGTACTGTTAGTCATTAGATATAATTTGATCATTACTTGACAAGATTTGGTACAAAATTGCGAAAAGTTTAGATTTCAGACTGTCAATACCAACACCAGACATGGTGTATCAATTTATCAATAAAAATGATAAAGCAGAATTACAGTTGTAAGTGGTAAACAAATATCAAACCCAAACACTAAAAGCCTAAAAACATGTTAAAATGTCTTTACTATCCCATAATACGCACGGGTAAACATGAACATGATGTTCCTGAAATTCTCTGAACACCTCAGCTTTCCTTTTTACAACATTAGAGCCTTAAATGAAGTGGTTCAACCCCTTAATCATTACTGTATACACAGACAGAGAATCATAAACATTTAAAGCTTCACTGCGGCCTTTTAAGGATTCATTTCAGTTGTTTTACCCCTCAGATGTACTTAATCTCAGTGTTCATCAACTGGACATAGACTAGATTTAGAGTGTAGGAAGAATTAGAGGCTTTTAAATATGAAATCAAGGCGTTCTGCCCTTTGGTGAATGTAAAGCAAAATTGCAAAAATACCCTTCAATAAGGTTAAACTTGCATCCTGTAACATTAACCAACAAATTTCTGTATTTGTTTGACTGAAGTAAAAGTGAACATCCAGGTGTCTGACACCCTGAGTCCGCCCCAATGTTCCCTGCAGTGACCTACAGAGACCCTGTGTGCTTTTTATGAACTGCTTTATGACTCTTCCACCCAGGAAATAGACGTGATGACAGATGTAACATCCTGCAACATCTACCGTGTTCCTGTAATCCTTGTTGTTTGTATGATGCTTTTAATTGATGCTCTGAGTTGGTCAGAGTGAGTCATTTAACCTTTTAAGTGTTGTAACTTTGGTTTCTACTGTTGTCAAACCTGCCCGTCCAGTTTGGTGTGTTAAATTATAGCTCAAATATTTTGTTTGTCTATATTCATCTAAACAGTGCGGTTTACTTCTGTGTTGTCCGGTGTTTTTCCATTACCAGTTTACTTTTATAACTGTGACCTGCATGCAGATTATATAGAAAGATGGCCTACACCTTCATATTTAGCTACACCTGCTACTTCTCTACACAACACATTTACATTTTACAAGGAAACTTTATTGTTACTGTTAGCTCTTACTTTACTCTTATTGTTGTGTCCTGTTATTTGTACAACATTTCCATATATATATATATCCACTACATTTCAGAAGGAAATGTTGTACTTTTTACTCCACTACTTCTACTACACACTACTTTACAAATGAAGATTTTACGTACAAAACATATGAAGATCCTATAATCTAAAATGTATGATGCTTTGTTTTAGATAAAACTTCCCAACAGTGTAAACAATTAGAGAATTGATTAGTTGATTAATTGATTAGTCAAAAGAAAATTAATAGATTTGATTAAATATATGATTAATTGTTGCTAAATTGGGAAGTTTTACAAACCATAATAATGAGCAGATTAATCCATAATGAAAATAATCATTAATTGCAGCCTTATATAACATAGTTAAAATCACCCCCACCTCAACCAACTACAACAGTAAAATGTTAATATAATATTATATAAAATATAATAGTATAACAGTCACAAGGGCCATTTCTTTGCATTGAGTACTTTTACTTTTGATACTTTAATGTTCCTGATTATACTCACATACTTTTACTTAAGTAACACTTTCAAGGACTTTTACTTGTAATGGAGTATTTTTACAGTGTGGTATCAGTACCTTGATTTAAGTGAAGCTTGTCATGCTTTTCAGAAGATTAAAGTTATTTTGGAAAGAAACTCCCTCTGTAGATTCACACCTTGTAACCTGCATACCTCCAGTCTGGCCTCTGGGTGTATTTTTGGCCCAGATTCAAGACAGAGATGCACAACATGTCTTTCAGCACATCTGTTTTCTTGACCTGATTAAGTCAAAGATTGTTTTCTGAGATAAAATTTAAATAAAAGTGCAACTCCAAGAGAAAAACAGATAAGATAATTTTCACCTTGAAATCAAAATAAAGATCCACAACTCTTGTAAGTACAACAGACAGACATCAACCAAAACCTTAGAGAGTAGTTCATATAGAACGTTCAAAATATAAAGTAAAGGACAAATAGAAAGACATAAACTATAGAATCCTGATGTGGGTGCAAATGTTTTTAAAATCTAAACACGTGATTGCTATTTGGTTGCTTTAACAACAGCAAAATCTGGTTAATTTGGTCAGCAATGTGTTCCAAGAAATCTGTTTGTCCTGTTTGTTAGCCCCCCCTCCCCCCACAAACCCTCACTTGACAAAAACTGCCTTTGACCACCAGTGATCATTTCCTCTGAAGTCTTTGTTCAGTGCTAAATTAGGTTAATGTAATCACATGAGCCAAATAGAGACAAAGCGTTTCCTTTACTACTACCCTCTACTGGCTTAAATGTAAAACCTTGGAAAATACATTTTGTTTCCAGATTTTGTTTCAAGATTATAAAGTGTGTAGAGCATGGAAATGCTTGGAAAATGCACGATTTGACATTCAGCCACAAGAGTATCAGTGAGGTCGGGCGCTGATGTTGGGTGATAAGGCTCATCTCAAAGGGGTTGCATGGGGTCAAAGTCAAGGCTCTGTGCAGGCCAGTCAAGGTCTTCTACACCAAACAAAAAAAGGGATAATTTGTAATTTATGGATCTCACTTTGTGCATGGGGAATTGTCAAGTTGAAACAGAAAAGGACCTTCCACAGACTGTTGCCTCAAAGCTGTAATCACACTAAAATATCATTGTATGCTGTAATGTTAAAATGTCCATTTCACAATTGGAGCCAAATGGTTTAGCTCAAACAGGGAAAAACACAGAGTACAGGAAAGTATGTAGACAGAGGTGTCACATACTTTTGGTCATACTGTTTCCAAAGTAATGTGATAATGTCTAGTTTTGTATTACTATATATGTTGAATACACAAGATAAAACTTGAAGTGAAGACAACGTCTAAGCAGTTGAAAGTTATATTTTATCACTTTTGACAGACCTGTTTCCTCAGACCAGAGATGACTCCCTCTAGTTGTTGAGCTAAGCTACGCTAAACACACGTCCAGTAATTCTATAATGGTGGCACACACATTAGAGAGGAATTAACTCTTATCATCTGAATCTGGGTGAGACAGCAAACAAGCATATTTCCCTACATGTTGGAAGCAGACAATTCTCTAATAGGCAGAAAAACAGATATCTATATCTAGATCTTGTATAAGAGTTTTACTTTAAGGTTGGTTGTTTGGGGGGAAGGGGTTAAACTGGTCAAACAGGGCTAGAGTGGAGTGGAGTGTCTCTGTATCTGAACTGAACTAATGATAGAGAGTGATGTATGTTGTACAGAGTGTAAGGTACTCAGACAGGGGTGTGTGGTTTAGGGCCAGAGACACCAACCAACCCCTTTGTGCATATTAACTCACCTCAAATTAGTGGGCCAATGGGCAGTCAGGATCCAGACAGCATTTACTTTAATTGTAGAGCACATTAAAGACTTGATGACAACATATTGAGTTTCAGACACTGCAAGACACGTAATACAAGTCTAACAGCTCCAACAAGTCGGAGATTTTCAAAGTGACAGCCTCAGCAGTTCAGAAATCAGTTTCTGGTGAAGATGAATGTTTGATTTAATAAATAACTTATATTAATACCAATATATCTTTTTATTAACACAGATTTGCTGTTATGATCAATTATGAGCTTGTAAGCATGCTGACTTGAGCATTTAGCTCAAAGCAAACTGAAGTCAACTCTCAGGGATTGAAAGACAAAACATACTGTACTTGGCCAGTTTGTAGATTTGCAAATTTGACAAAAGTTTGTAGATAAAAAAAATATAGCTTAAATATAGCTTTACGTCTTCAAACGTAAATGAGTGGATTTTACACTGATCAAATATCATTACAAGATTAATCTATTTTCCTCACCTTCATTTTACTATAAGAACTTTTTAAAGTTGTTTTCAAAAAGAAAAAATCACAAGTTAAACAAGAGGCCTCATTCAGACAATGGTCATGTGCCTCAAAACATGACACCTCTTTTCAACAAACCAACAAACCAACTTTGAAAGTCCTTGATTTTTATATTCACAGGAACGCTTAAAGATTCAGGATTGCTGGTGGTGCTCGTACAATATGTGCAGTGAAATAAAAGGTGGTACACTACAGAGGAAGAGTACAAATAACTTAAAAAATGTAAAATGTACATATGTTTGTCTTTGTACAGTGCATTCAACATCTCACCATTTTTGTCAACAACATATTGAACTAAATATGACCTCTGTTTTTCAGTATATTCTATAATAACTCAGAGTGTGTTTTAAGGCCCTAATGATCCTTTATGAAAACCTGAGTGTTGCTCTAATTGAGGCCAGATCAAGAGAGAAGGATTTGTTTGCTGCTTTTCCACACACCCTCTTACTTCTGCTTTTCTGTTTTCTGTACTTTCTTGTGTCTGTTTTCATACGTTTTAAACTTGACCCTGGATGCTCTTGTATCTATTATTGGATGTGGTTTTACACTTTCTGTAGTACACTTGGAGTTACATTGTAATAATGTGCTGTATAATTACGTTGTTTTGAGACACTGTGGTTGGCAAACAGTCAGCAGTCCAAGGACACTTGATACCAAACTTCCTCTTTCAGCCCTTCTTGTAACTGCACTGTCTAACTATGTAATCCTTCATATCTGTTATGTGTAGCAGCAGTCAGTCTTATAAGGACACATTTTGGTGTCATTGTTACCTGTTTCTTCTGTCAATAAAACTGAATATAAAACACAGTACACAGTCAGGAGACGTCTGAGCAGAGAAGACGCGTCAAGGTTGTCATTCTGATTTGTTTTCTTTCTTTCGTTTAAAATCAGTAAATTAGCTTCAGCCTACATTCCAAACAGATCACAACAACACGGGAGGGGACGGTGGCAGACAAACCAAAACAAGCACAAGTTGCTTTTGCATCTGAACGGGAGGACGTATCACCGGCTTGTTTTGGAAGACATCATACGGCTTTGTTATGTTCTGGGTTGGAGGGGAATGCAGGGAGTCTGTTGGGTTTGAGTGTGCAGATTCATCCATGGCCAAATACAGTATGTTTTGGCTTCAGGGCCAAAGAGTTGACTTCAGTCTGCTTTGAGCTAAATGCTCAAGTCAGCATGCTAACATGCTCATAATGACATCACTAACATGCAGATATTTAGCAGGTATAATGTTTACCATGTTCACCCCCCTAGTTTAACATGATAGCATGCTAAAATTAGCTAATTAGCGCCAAACACAGCTGAGGCTGATCATCGAAGTTATTGCAATTCATCCTGACGGGTACGTGAGTTTGTATACCAATATTCATGGTAATCCATCCAATACCTGTTGAGATATTTCAGTCTGGACCAATCAATACTGACATGACCCTACAACCCTAAGAACACCTGTGGTGGAATATAACTAAGTACATTTATTCAAGTACTGTACTTAAATACAAGTTTGAGGTACTTGTACTTTACTACTAGTATTTCCATTTTATGCAATGTTATACTTCTACTCCACAACATCTCAGAGGGAAATATTGTAGGTTTACTTCACAACATTTGTCTGACAGCTTTATTTACTTTTCAGATTACAATTTTTCATACCCTTCCTGTCCAGTGAAGCCAAGGTATCTCCAAATTTGGAGATTTTGAATGTGAATGTTTGTGATAAACTGAAGTGTGAAGTGTTCCTTTATGGGTTGAGAAAATCTCCTGCCTCTTAAGATGAATAAACTGTTAAAAAGGACATTGACGCTACAAACATGTGGTGATCTTATAGAAGATGATACATTGCTGTGGATTAAACTACCCAATAGTATATAAAGTCGTTCAAATGAGCTCAACCATAAACATCTACAGCAGTCAAATGCTACAAATACATTAATGCAGCGGTAATAATAATCCACAAACATCATACATAATAGTACAACACAGACAGGGACCATTTTTATATTGAATGAGTACTTTTACTTTTGATAGTTAAGTAAAATTTGTTGATACTACTTATATACTTTTACTAAAGTAAGGTTTTGAAGGCAGGACTTTTACTTGTAGTGGAGTATTTGTGGTATTACTCAAGTAAAGGATCTGAACACTGAATCTCCACTAAAGTTCTTTTCACAAAGTAACAAACTGAATGAATGAGAGGATGATTGAGAAAAGCTGATCTAATGATATGTTCATTCTTTTTAAAGACACCAGAATCTGAACTGTCATTGTTTTTTGACAGGGGGGTGCTTACATTTTAGATTTTAATCATATAAGCTTTTCATTATATCCTTGAATAAAGATTTCCTGGATTATTATCTGAAAACAAAAGAACTCCTGCTCTAAAGCTCTTCGGAGACTCTCTCTGCTCTGTGTGTGATAAGTGGGGTATTTATAACTGAATTGCGTGTCATGAATTCATCGTTTGACGTCAACATCAAGCTGATGATCTGATCAATGAAGAGTCTCTTTTGGCCCACATGCTTGGACATATACGCTGTGACGTCAGGTTCAGATCAACGCCTTGTTGACTCTAATGGTGTGTGTGTGGGAGGGGGGGGGGGATCAGCTTGCAGCTCCCCTCCCTTTTCAAGACTTCATGGAAATCAGTGTAACTTCAGACGGGTCACAGAACAGACAGCAGAGAGCTGCACGCAAAGCTGCTCCCCAGAATACTCTGGAAGGGGAAAAATACCATGTCAGGACAAACATCATCCCCAAACAACATGCAAAAAGAGCAGCTTTGTTTTTGTCTGCTCCTCCCACAGTTGTAATTCAGGGCTCCACAAAATCTACTTGTTGCTTATCATCTGTCTCTCTTTGTTTCAGGGCTCTGTGGCGCTCTTTGTTCATGAATCTTCCTCAGTACAATGGAGGCTCCACACAGAGCCCAAAATGCATGATGTGATGAATTTTAACAAATAAATCAATCTTCAGTATCTTGAGGTGCCATCGCCACAAGCCACAGCTTGATTTTATAAGATGTAAAACAAAAGGTGATGATCTCAGAGCCTGAAATCCCTGCTGACACAAACAACACTGACATTCGGAAAAGGTAGCATTTCTTAGATTATCAGCCAGACTCTACCCTGTGTATGACAGTGAATTAATAATAACATTAATAACATCCACTTTTGGCTTATAAAAACTGCTTTGTGACTATTCATTGTTCAGACAATCCAGTGGGTTTTAAATGGTTTATTTTGCTTAAAAATTGGGAGAGTTTTTTCTCAATTCAAAAGGGAACACTTGCATGGAGAACGATATAAATTGGAATTTGGAATATGAATTAGAATATAATGTAAATTCAAACTTTAGCTTCTTGTCTGGCGCTTTTCAGTGGCATCAATGAATCAAGTGTAGCTTCAGTCAGCTCAGATTGGGGTTACTTGTTCCAACACACAGCGAATTGGTCAGATAGTGCAAATATATCCCCCCTGTGTTAAATGCGTAGAAGGCATTTCCCCTCCCATGCGACGTGCACGTGGCCCCGTTGTTTGGTTGGGAGAGCTGGCTGCCTGCCAGGTCTGCAGGGAGAAACTTTCTCCTCCATAATGTGACAAACATGAAAGCAGTGTTCAGGAATGTATTTTTCTTGGAAAGAGCGCAAGATTAGCACATAGCTCTCTCAGAGCTGCAGAGCAGAAAAACAATGGTGGGGGTAAGCTGATGAGACGAGTACGTTTTGGCTTGGACGTATTGCCCAATCGTCTTGCTTTCCAGGGCCAAAAGAACACTATGTACCACGAGCGCAAAACAAGTCAGATGTACACACTCTTAAAGGAGAAATAGGGGGTGTGGCAGAGTTCGGTGTCAGATATCTTGGATAATGTTGAAATGTATAGAAGGAGGAGACTTGAGGTAAACTCAGAACTCCAACAGCAGTGACTTCTTTGCAGTGTCGTCTCCAGCACAGGCAGAGATGCTCATGCTCATGCCACCACACGTTTTATGTTTAAAGTTACTGAGCAGTAGAGGATGTTTGCTCCTGCACACCGTGAGAGGGAGGTTTATAGATACACACTATTAGCTGGACACTGTTAGCTTCTAATCCCATCAGAGTCAAGTGTAAAATCTGCTGATACCAAACAGCAGCTGAAACACTCAACTAATAATCTAATCAAATTTACACCTCTGCATCAGGATGGCCTCCCTCCTCCAGGAGGGGAGAGGTTTGTTTTTACACAGCACGGACTGGATGTGTCATCTGAGTCATGTGGAAGAAGATTAATAACCGAAATAAGCCCAATTATTATAATTTCAGCCTGTATGTGTCTGTGCCAACTGCTTCAAGGATTGTTGACAGCATTTAAAAATGAACTTCTGACATCAACAAATGATGTATTCAGCAGTACTTGTATCAGCTTGTTAAAGTTCTCCCTCCTGTTGATACACGACTGTTTCTCCTCAGAAGTCAGAGAACCACAGTAACCATCATTATCACTGCCTGAGTGCCTCTGATTCTGGTTTCTGTGTGTGTATCTTTTTTTTTTCAGTTGATACTTTAAAGATAAAACATGTGTGTGCAAACTCCTCAAACATCTCCTCCTTTGCCAAAATAATGCTGCTGTGGTCAAAGCTATCAGCAGAGTGTGTGGAAAGACTGACATGAGCTAAAGGCAATGAGTCAAAATACATAAACTGAAATAGGAACTAAAAGCTGGTGTGTCTGGACAAATAAAAACTGAAACAGAAGTAGCTCAGGAACATAAACTTAAAATAAACCGAAGATAAGATTAAATACTCAAATACTACAGAAAGTAAAGTGAAAGTAAAACAACAATGTGTGCAGCATAATAAGTATTTGTCATTGCTGCCTGAACTTTTCTTGCTTGCTGCTGTTGTAATGGCAACCATAAGATCGGTGGTGGTGGACACAATGGAACTGCAAGACATCCTTTCACCAGATCTATAACAGAATCAGGAAAGACAACACAAGTGAATGAGAAGAGCCCTTTAAATAGCAGCCAGGCAGAGATCCCCTCTCATTTTGTGCCAAAAAGACTGAAAGAGGCCCAGTTGATCTGTCAAACTCAGACTGCTGAAGCCTCATATGAATTTCGGACAAACTTTTGAATATATTTTTACACGGAGTGACCAACTACACTGCAGTGCTTATATGTTTGTGTGGTATTGCTGCTTTTACTCACCACCACTGTTCCTATGCAATTTATTTGCTTGACCTTTTCTTTGTTTTTCTTTAACACTGACATTTTATTTATTTTAAGGAATTATTTTCCTTAATTTTAGTCTTCTTGTCTTATGTAAAGCACTTTGAATTACCCTGTGTATAAAAAGTGCCGTACAATGAAGTTGCATCGCCTTGCTTCGATGAACTATTGATTATTCTTTCTTGTAGGCAGGAAACATGTCAGCTAATATCTCCTTCTCCACTGTCTATTCATGTTAATTACCATAAAAATCCATTATTTCTCTCTCTTCGTTCTGCTCTTGTTTTACATCTTTTCCAAGAACAACTTCTTCTTTTTCACATCAGTTTTGACAGGCCTCTCTCTGACCTTGACCTCCTTACCTCTGGTTTCCTGTAGTGCTGATTTACTGCAGGAACTGAAGCTTACTGTACTCCTGCACAAATTGCCAGTGGCTCTGGATAAGGGTGTCAGCTAAATGCCTAAAATGTAAATGTTATTGTGAGTGTAATTTGAACGGGCTTGTCTAGGACTTGTTGTTGCCCCGCCATGAGAGGCTCCTTGTTTGGAGTGATCTGATCTGCTGAGGGGAGGTGTAACTCCCTGCAGGGAAAGATGATGGTCTGTAGTTGGTTGGGGCGATGTTAAGCTGCCCTGCCTGCAGTCAACAAGAGCTGATGGAGAGCAGAGCAATAAGGAAAGAAAATAAAGTGGGAAAATATCTATCTATCTATCTATCTATCTTATCTATCTATCTATCTATCTATCTATCTATCTATCTATCTATCTATCTATCTATCTATCTATGTAAACAGGAAATAAAAGGTTAAGTCTCTGACTTAAGAGGCCAGATTATTCATGCTTTGTTCAATGGTTGTCAGGGACTTTCATGCCTCTGTAGCTTATGGAAAGAAGAAAGTTTTTTTGGGGTCTGTGCATAACACAATCAATGAAACACAGTCCTGTTTTTCTACAGTTTGATGGTCTGATTTACTATAAGAGGAGACAGACTGAGCTGCTGACTTTTACACATCTATTTTTGTGACAATGGAGATACTGTAGTATGTTTGTTACGTACTGTGTGTGCTGAGGAACAATCAATTTAAGGGATTACTTAATTTGTGTTCAAACAGTAGAGGTTGGAAATGATTAGATGACCACGCTGTCAGGATATTGGTAAAGAAAACATCTAAACACTTTACTTACTCCTATTTAGCGGTCATAAATAGTATATAAACATGTAATAAACAGTTTATAACACGCTATAACTGTGCTATAACAACCATAACTTAACCATAACCAGCAGGCTGGTGTATAAACAGATAATAAATGACAACATAGTAAAACACAGGTGTAATAATATAAAATATGTCTTAATAAGTGAAGTTATAATTGTTCTAGTTATAATTCAGATCTTCGTTGGCCAACTATCAGATCATCCTGTTCACTATGGTATCCCACAGGGGTCAATTTGTGGTCAACTTTATTTTGCGTGTGATAGCAAAACAAAGTTGACCACAAATTGACCCCTTCTGAGGCTTCTAAAGGTTATATAACACATCCGACAAAGCGAAGACAGAAACTGTCTCTCTGTGGGTTTCTAATCATGTTCACTTCTCACAGCTCATCCTCTTATGGTCGCCCCTCGGGAGGAAGTGCTACGCTGGGTTCTGACGTCAGACTTTATGGGTAAGTTAAACAAAGACTAATCGAGAGAAGAGCCCCCATGTCAACAGAATTGTTGTCACTGTCAATAAGGTTTAGATGAAGAGACAAACATGGGCTAAGGTCAAGTTCGAGATTTGAGAAAAGTAGAAGAACGGGAGCAAGAGAATGAGATTTAGTGTTGTAATTCTTCTTTTTCCCATCAAAAATAGTGATTAAGTATAAATGGAAAATTGTCTAGACCACTTCATTTTATTTCAAATGCATCAATAAATTCATGTTTAAATGTATTCAATTATTTGCCTTGATATGATGACGTCACTAATGTGAATTTGAATCAGTAGTTCATGTGACACATTTTACCTCCAAAAGCAATGAAACCTGACTAGTTTTGTGCCTCAAGATCTGGGTGAACTGCCCTGCTCAAGAGCACTCATACTGCAGTTGCTGAAGGACTGAGGAATGCTAGTTAATAGGTCAGTAAGGTGAAGGATTTTAAAATAGGTCAAAGAGGTCAGAGTAACGCCGGCCCAGACGCTCATACACATGAATTATTAAAGCTACAGTTTCCCTCTCAAATATGTTCATTTCATGACCAAAGAAACGTGATGTTCAAATTGAACTCATCATTTTCACCAACTCTAAGCTTTTAACAAACAGTTAAATATAAGGTAAATAAAACAAGTAAAGTTTTGGTGATCATGGTAGATGACAGAAGCTCATCTGACCTGCTAACTCTGTAATGTACCATGTCTACTGTTTACTATTCTTCTTCAAAGTCATGTCTCCTCCACATGATCCTAATGCACAGAGCACTATACATGCATTTTAAGACACTTTGGAAAGTTTTGGGAGCTTGTGATGCTCTGGTTACAAACATTGCCTGCGGCCAACAAGAGCTGATGGAGAGCAGAGCAATACGTAAAGAAAATAAAGTGGAAAAAGAAAGACTTGTTATTGTTCATTGTTTACTGGATCTATCTATCTATCTATCTATCTATCTATCTATCTATCTATCTATCTATCTATCTATCTATCAAACATCAAACATTTACATTCTACATTAAAAACAGGCTGCTAGCCAGATAACATTTAGGACATGAGGAACACTTACAGTCTTACAGTGATAATGTTGTGGTCGAAAACGAAAAGGAAATGAATTGAATAGTCGATAAAAGTGAATAGTTCAAGGATACAGTGACTGCTTTCTTGTGCATGGTTTCCTCTGGATTAGGCTCAGGTTGAGTAGACTGGTATCAGCCAATGAACAACATAGATGTCTCATGTTATGTTTTCTGTACATTGTGCACTTTGACTGCTTCTCTGTGCAGATGGACTGATTGAAAGCAGAGCAGTGATCCATTTTTCAACTCACCTTTTCACAAATAAGTGAAACTAGCTTCTGTTAGTTGTTTCTACGCTCTAGTTTAAATCCCTAATGATGCTACTGTCCCTCCCCTGTGTCTCCTTATTGTGTCCTTTCCCAGAGAAAACTAATTTACAGCAGAGAAAAACATTTATCCTTGATCCAGATTCTGGTCCTAACCTTGTCTTTCAGACGGTGCATGAAGCCTCTTCTCATCAGGTAAGAAGGATAACATGGTTTTTGGTTTTGATTTTATTTCCTCGTCCATGTCACTGGGTCTCGTTGTGCCTTGTGGGGCATCTTGGCTCCTGTATGAGGAGGTTCACAAAGAAGTTCACTGTCCTGACTTACCTACGGTGTAATCAAATTGAGATGGCATCAAAAGATAGAAGCAGTAAACAGCTGTACCAGCTTGTGATGTGGTGGACACTCATCAAATCAATAAAAAGAATCCTGTCATTTCAGAAAATTCAAATCAAACAATAATTAAATATTTGTTCTTAACTTTTATATAAATGGAAAGGGAAAATCATCTTGAGTAACTGATTCATGTTGCTGGTCTTTGATCTTTCTCATAAGTAGGCAACTTGTTTGGCTTTGATAAGCAGTTTTTCCCCCCAAAAGTTGCACTGAACGAGGGAATGAATCCCATCATTTCTGCCCATGAGAGGAACATTTTGATAATTCCTTCCACTTTTCTCAACAGCGACAGGCATCCACCCCCAGTCTCACTGTTGGTTTACTTGTCTCCAGAACAAAAGTTCAAATGACTTTCTGTGATGCAGCTGACAAAATCTTCTGTGTGGGTAACATGTCACTTAAGGGCGGCAGTATGCTTTTAACAAAAGTAAACATAGATGTGACATAAAAAAAAGCAGAACACGACGTCTTTGTTGAATCAGAGACAAAGCAGCTAAAGAAACCCACAGCACGTCTCCCAGTTCATTGTGAAGAACTGGGAGATATTTATGTACCTGTTTATACAATCAAGATAGTGACATTGGATTAAAGAAAGTCTCCCCACAAGTGGGAAAAAAATCAACAAATAGCACATCATATGAAGTCATGCCGAAGTCACATAAACCATCTGGTAGAGAGAGTTCATTTCAATTAGCTTTTAAAAAAGCACATTCATTTTCTACACCTCAATAAGTTATATGAAAATGTGGTAATTGAAGGTAAAATCAGTACTTTGCCTCATAAGGAATCACTGGAGGTGATAGTTCACTCTTATTTATCTGCATTTCACTGGTTAAACACATACATTTTTGCAGTGTTTGTTTTCTGACCACAGGCAGTCTTGGTATGTGGCACTTCAGGAGACCAGAGCACAAAGGTGTGTTGTGCTTCTCCCATGTGGGATGAGGTGGTGTGGTTGGGGGGGGGGCTCATGACTCAGTATTTGCGTGTGCTCATGCAGCTGTGCCCTGGCTTGCATGACCCCCTGTGTAAATGTCAGTCCCGCCAAGTTTACTATGTCATCTTGAAGTTCTGCAGAGAAGCTGAGGGAGGTTCAGGGTGCAGACATGTCGCCAGGGTCACTCTGCTGACACAAGGTGTTTTATTAAAGCTGTGAACAGTGGTCGTCCCTGTCTGTTTTCCTGGGTGATGAAGGTCACAGCTGTGTTTGTATCATTTAAAAGTTGGACTACAGTTTTACAGTTATTATAGTAATAACACACCTTTTATGGTCACTGAGTCCTGCCCTTTGTACTTCTTTAATGATAGCTCAATGTATCTGTTATGTAACTGTATTACTGTACAGAACATAGAATCCATTAAGCCATTTTCACTGACCTTTCTTTTTGTGTGCACTATCTCAGGTGCTTTCCACCTTGTGGGAGGCATGCAGGTTATAAAGTCAGCTGTGCAGAGCAGTAATGTTGACTGGTGTGTGAAATCTAAACAGACTGTGGAGGGAGGGGAAACAGAGTGAGATAAAGAAAGAGAAGGCAGAGGATTTAAATGGTCCCTTTATCACGTTCATGCCCTGAAGTCAAATATGTCCTGTGTTTTTTTATCATTTTCAAACCGCAGACTCTATTTTTAGTCTTTGGGTGAACAGAGAACATGCATGCTGTGACCTGACTCTGACTGTCATCTGCAGCTTCAGCTTGTGAGTTTAGGAGGATAAAAGCCTTGTTAGATGTACATTTTGTTCTGTTCAATAACCACAGCCTCTAGACAGGAGGAAGTAAACACACGCTTTACCAACTTGACCACATCCGCTGAAATGACATCATCATGGGGTGCTGATGATAGGCAGGATTAAGATTTATATCTTATCAACGTCTGTCTTTCATTTCATCATTAACAATTCAGGGTCACAGAGATACAAAAGGGGTTTCAAATTCCAACACTGCTTCCAGAAATTCATCATACATGCACTGTAATAGCAGTGGCTCTGTCTGGTTTCTTAAGAAATGTATCATACTTTAAAGCTGCACTAATCAGTGCTTTTAGCCACGTTAACAGCATGGCTCTGGGGGTGGCAATGTTAGTCTGTTGGTCGGTCCAGACTGAAATATCTCACCAACTATTAGATGAATTTCCATGACATTTTGTAGATACATTCATGGCTCCCAGTGGATGAATCTTACTGATGCTGGTGATCCTCTGACATTTCATGTGGGCTCAGCCTTTACTCAGCCTCAGCCTGTACTTTGTTCACTGCTAATTAGCAAACATTAGCATGCAAACACATTAAACTAAGATGGACTATCCTTGCAAAACACCATTATGTTAACACTGCCATTGTGAGCATGTTATAGATATATACGTTAGCATTTAGCTCAAAGCACCACTGTGCCTTAGCCTCACAGAGCTGTTGTAGACTATTAGTCTTGTTATATTAACAATGGATCAAATGACTGTATAATAAGGAGTTGCTCATAGTGATGAACCAACAGAAGACTACCAGCTCCACTGAGCGCTGAGCATTTTTCAGCTTGTTGTTTTGGTTTTTGGTTCAGTCTTACCACTCTCATCTGTAGCATTTCCAGCTATTTTTACCAAAAAAAAGGCCACCTGTTCTGCACCTGGTTTGGTCTCCACCCTCAGAAGCCGGTGGAGACCAAACCAGAGGTAAAATACAGTAACCAAATAAGGTTAAAAAGTAATTTTATGTAATATTAGATATCATATTTTTGATATTTGTTCCATCTGTAACCTCTGACCCTTGACAAACTTAGCCTTAGCTGCTTTTAATGACATTTTTGTTTTGTTGGCAAATTTACCTGACATTTATAGCACCTCAGTCCAGATCTGAAAACCAAACATAAGGCTCTGCTCAAACATCCATTCATCGAAACGTTAGTGCGGAGAGATGGAGGAGACAGATGATGCTGCTGTCGTGCTGCTCACACCGACTCCTAAGATTTAGTGGCCGCTTCCTACAGAAAACACAAGCTCAAAATGGATCCCAGATGATTTTCTACATAGCATGGCACATATGTGACAAGTTATGTCTGCTTACATTTGGCAGTAATGTGGGAGGGAAAATAGGAAGCAAATGGGAAGCTGGGAGATCATGCGTCATTTAAAGAGAAAACAAGAGTACAACACGAGAAGTTTGAAAGTGTTTAGCTAAATCTTTTCCATTTCCTATCCCAAAACCATCATAGGATTAAAGTAGTTCACTTTAGTGGAGCTTTCATACTATATACAAGTTCATGATGGGCAGTTATCGATACTGGAGATCCACATTCATCACCTTTCACTTAGTTTCACTTTAGATATTCCATGAATTATAAAAACATAAGCCAAAACATAATTTATAATAGCCTTATATCGGCAACCCTAAAGACAGGGTAATAAAAGTAAGATAATAAAAGTTTAAATGTCCACGCTGGAATCCCTGCTGACATTAAAGCAAAGCTTAATATTATTGAAGCAAATCTCTGAGTTTGGGCCTTCAGTTGTATTCTGGGGATTGTAATCCTTTGGAGTCCTTTATTCTGATTCTGAGTCTGCAGGAAGACCAGAGGCACACCCATGTGCTTCTAATGGGGATCCTAAAAAAAACAATAAACAACAATTCTGATGGTTCTTAATTACAACTTGTCTTGCTTGTGAAAGGTGAAACTGTCATTGTATTATTACTGTATTTACTGTTCTCAATGCTGGTGATATAGATAAGATAAATCCGTGGTCAGCAATTTCCTGCAGAGGAGGGAGGTGTGGTTTGAGATTAACAGAAACATCCTGAACTGCAGACAGACTTTGTGTGGAAGAGATTACGTAGCTCCAGCCCTAATAAAGACTATCCATATATCTCCTCCAGATCTCAATTTGAATCTCTAAAAGTGTCATTGTGCCAGACAGCACACATTTACACAGGTTATCACCTTAACTCTGACTGAGATAAGACTTGCAATTGTTTAGTTGGCATTACTAATGTGAGTGTAAACACAGTCTGGGGCTGTTTTTAGTGTCAGCTCACTGCACACCTCCGTATGTGGGCAGACTATTCTTTATTTTCATTTTCATTTCGGGTATTTAGCTAATGCTCTGTTCCAGAGGGCAGGGGTAAAATGAGCATCACAAACATCTCAAGCAGGCAGTATCACTACATTTGGAAAGTTATCAGTAACTCCAAAGACACCTTTTCTAAATTCAAAGTGATCAAAATGCAAAGACAGGCTGATGCTTGAAGAATACTTTGAACATCTCCTGATTTCACTGCAGGAGAAAAACTGATTTTTCATCGTCTGCCACAGAACATTACACTGAGAGACTTGATACTATAGGAGTGGGTTCGTCTGATGATTATACATTAACCCAGTGAGGTGAAACAGTCGGATGGGAAATTGCTGTACTGACTGGTTGGTATGAAAACCTGCAGTATCTCTCTCCATGGCTGAGGGCTGCTGCTGTAAACAAGCAGCTGTAAAATGGCTCTGCAGTGCTCCTCTGGAGTCTTCAGTGGCGTCAACATCATCTTCATCATCATCCTGATCCCTGATGTGAGAACATCCCTGCCAGTTTGGTTGTTAAACAGAAGGATGGTGTAAAGGTTTATCTCAAAACACCACTGTGTCTAAATACAGCCTCTCAGAGCTGCTAGTATGACTGTAGACTTAGTGTTGTTGGAACAGCCCTTTGCTTTGACTAACTACTTATTACTAATGTCACTGCTGCTTTATCTCTTCATCCACATGAAGGCTCAGCGCCGAGAGAGTAACAACAACTGGATGTGACATCACGATTGGAGGAGTGTGTTGTTTTCGTGCAGCTCATCCCCTGGAGAGGGTTCAGTGTCGGAGGTTTGCACAGACGAGCAGCGTTGTTTTTGAAGAACCAGTGTAGCCACTTCAGACTGGGAAACTGTGCATGAGGTTGTTTTTATCTTTTAAAAAATCCTGGCAGGATGTAAGAGTACCGAACGTTAAATACAAATCATCGTCATCATCATCATCATCATTATTATCAGCCATAATGGGCAAACATATCATATATTAACTATGTACTACTACTAAGTAGGTATGGTTTAGGTTATTATTGTTTGTTTATTGTATTATTATGATTACTTATCATAAAAAGTGATCATGAATAATAAAGTCTTTCATGATTTCTGTTTTTTATTATAATTTAAGATTTTATTTCATTATTTTAATATTTTAGTAGATTTAATAATATTTATAAACTGGCAAAGTGCTACAATATTTTTATACATTTCTGGAAGGTTATTTGTTATAGTTGATATACTTTATAGTATCATTACTGATTTCCCTCTCAGCGTTTTTTCTTTCGGCACGTGCTGAGCTGCTGATTTCCTCGACTAACACACCCTCAGACTTTTGGAGGGTGGATGTGACTTTTTGGAATTATAGCCTGTTTGCTAACGATAGAGGGGGTGAAACAGAGGACAGCCTCCCTCCTCTCTCATGACCACAACCCATTAGGCCTGAACTACCACCTTCTTCCCCTTTCCAGCCCTCCACCACCCCACCCACAGGCTCACAGCAAACTGCTACTTCAGAGGAAGTCCTGCTGGTCCCGTGTCGAAGGGCAACAAAACAGGCTCTTCTCTCAGCTGGTGGGTGTGCAGGGATGAATCTGAGGCCAAACACCCTCTCATCCTCACCTCTCTGTGTCTCTCCATCTATTCCTCCATCCCTCCCTCTCAACTCTCTCCCCCTGTTTGTTTTTCATCCAAAGGAAAGCTGAAACCTGTCGGGTTTGTTTTTCTCCTTCTCTTGGCCCAGTGCCTGCTTTCCCAGGTGTTGCCAAAAGGGGAGTCATCTTTCAGAAAAACACGAGGTGGATCGCTGGGTCATGGGGGAGGAGTGGAGGGAAGGGAGACTGACACGGCTAGATTTTGACGTCTCTCTCGTGTTTTCATCTTTCAAACCGGTTGGATAGTCTGTCAGCTGCCAGTCAAACAGTCAAAAACACATTCTTCTTCGCTGACTTAATTTGTACCCAGAATCATGGCTAGTTGTTTCCCTCTTCTCATGAAAGGGAGCTTTTAAAAAAAAAAAACAAGATGGGAACATTTCTCCACATTTGTCCTCTGAAAGGAACTTTTACCTCAGAATTAACATGGAACACTTTCTGCATATCACTTTTTTACAACAAGATAGAAAACATTTATCTCACCATATACTACATCACTTCTTGCCCTACAATGACAAGCAATTTACAGTAAGATAACTTACTTTTTGTTGTAATTATTTTCTCGATCCATTGACTTATCATTTGGTCTATAAAAAACAGCCATTACAATTTTTAAAAGCCAAAGATTCAAATGTCTTGTTTTGTCCAATCAACAATTTAAAAAAGGATATTAAGTTTACAATTAAATAAAACAGAGAAAAGTATCAAATCCTCACATGTAGGCAGCTGAAATAAGGGAATATTTGATTCATTGACTAATCGCTTCAGCACTGTGCTTCCTTTGCCAGGATGGGACTACACAATATTGTTATCTTTTGAGATGGTCACTGTGTCAGATTAGGAGATCACAGAGTCATAAATTCAGACTACACAGTGGACCATAACTTGTCATCTTTCATGACTTGGCGTAACGTGTCTAGGTGATCGGATGTGCCAGGGACCAACTTCACTGTTGCCCCTGACAATACCAACATGTTTCCATACATAAACACAGTTTCATAGTTTTATTTTATTTTTTTACATGGGATAAACTGAACAATTATAGCACCTTTTGCTCATTTTTAAGAGGGGGACTTTTCCTGTAAAAGGGAACTATTACTACTGACATGACAAAGAACTGATTTTTTGTTTTAACCCTGTATGATGATTATTTTCACAACTGTTTTTCCCAAAGCCTGTGACTAAAGCATAACCACATGACATCAATGTTAGATTAGCACCGCAGAGGCAGGTCAGGAAGGGTTTCCCAACATTTCAGGAACCAGTTTAACATCTAAATACTTGGATGATGTCACTGTTAAAGCATATGTCCATTGGAGTTCCCCTTTAATTTCAGCCAGACAAGTTATATTACTGTCACGTTGCATCATAGGGATTGTGCGTGTTATCCTTAATGATAGCAAAAGTCAAAATGCTAAAATGCATGAAGCATGAAGAAAATATACAGAAACTACAAACACACTGGTACTGTTCTTTCAGCTAAGGACTCTCTGAGACAGTCTGGATCTTCTCCTCTGGAAAGAAGAAACTCAGTAGGGAATCTTTTGGGGAAACAGAACTGGGAAAACAGATTCAACCCCTGATGTACCCCCCTGACATCCATCCACCAGAACCCCATGGGAAACCCCAGAACCTCCTCCTCCTCTCTGCTCCTGCAGCCAAAAGCCCAGCTGGAGAGTCACAAGGTCACTCAGCTGATTTAATCCCTGGTCCAGGTCACATAAACAGAGAAAACAACCAATAGATGTTGATTTAGATGTTCTGAGGATTGTTATGAAGCTGAATTTACTCATTCTTGGCAACAAAACTATGTTGTTGTTTTTTTATCGTGAAGGAGGAACCACAGAAACAATAGCTGCAATAGATGACAGTGAAGGTCACAAATTTGATCTAATTTGTGTTCAATCAGAACATACCATGCACTACATTTATCCACCGCACTGGAATAGCAGTAAGATGGTCGGGGTGGATGGAGGGTGTGTAAAGTGCAGTGGTTAGATTTAAGCAACAAAAGCACTGTGGTTAAAGTTAGGGAGACATTGTGGTTTTAGTTAAATGTTGATAATCACGTTGGGTTTCGTGTTTCAAATTGCTGCAGACTTTTTATGTATTTAACAGACCATGATCTCTCCCTAACCATAACCGAGTGCTGTGAGAGCCTAAACACAATGCAGCAGTCACCATACAAGCAGATATTGTATTGTATTTGATTTCCATCAAATACAATACATTGTCAATCAAAATTTTACTGATATGTTCACTATCGACATTTTTGCAATTTGCCAGATACGTGAATTAACAACATTTCCTCATTATGTTACTAGAGCACATAATCTGGCCTGCATTACGTTTCATTCAAAATGTATTTTCTGTTGCAAATGAGTTGTATATAAATGTAATTTCTAGGAGACAGGGGTTGACTCTACTAGTGTGAAGCTCTTATTGAGACTGTGTCAGAGAGGTTTTGTTTGAACATACATACCATGGTCACAAAAAGCAGCCACAGTGCCATTTTCATTGGACGAAAATTATGTGTTTGGTTTCTTTTTGCAAATGCACCCCCACTCATAAAAAGTACTAAAATGTTAATATCACATTTATTATTATATTCATTTTGTCATATTTGTCTCTTGTTGTCATAAAACACTAACTATACAAAGCTGCAGTTAACCTGCAGGGTGAACGCAGCGTTTCATAGAGTTCTGCAGCATTGCATCTGTCCTGCATTACACCATGACCGCACCACGCTCATTTTCTTGTCCATCAAACGCACAGCAACACTTACGGCACAGGCCGGGCAAAACAACTGCAAGGAATTATGTAAGAAGTCTCTGGTCACGCAATACTATAACACGAGACAGAAGAATAATCTACTGATGGTGTAGAGATAGTAGGGGTGGAGAAGAAGAAAGGGAGAAAGTAGTGAAAAAGGAGAAAAAGAGAAGGACTTAGAAAGAGACTGAGAGAGAGGAAGATTGAGAAGAACAGAAAATTAAAAAAAGGGGGTCAGAGACAAGGATTGTGTTTGAGAGAAAGTTGGAAAGAGGTGGGAAGAACGAGCTAGAGACAGAAAAAGGGGCATGTAAACTAATAACCAATGTATTGAGAGAGACTATGAAACTAACTAACTACTACTGTATATAATTCTTTGGAAGTCTTTGGAAAACAAAAAACCTACAATACTTACAATACAAAACAGTTTTTCATTATAAGGCAAAAGTACCATAAAATTAACTTAATTAATAAAAGTAGGAGAGAGAAAAGTGGAGAAGATTGAGAGACTAGATGCAAGTTTGTTTATACACCTCTTTTGTCTTATCACGTGTGTCTGTCAGTTTGTGAACATATGTCGTGATGAAAGCAAGACTGAGTGGGTGATGCCATCTGTGGGACTGAAGCACCACGAGGACTCTCTGTACCTGAAACCAGTGAAGCGCAGGAATGCCTCTGACACAGAAGGCCTATTGTGGCTCATGGCTGATCTGAAGTCAGCAAATCCGGCTACCAAATAGAAAAACAGGCCGACTCTTGGGCGGATGGAGGAATGAAGACAAACAGACAAACCTGGTGACCTGCAGTGAGAGCACAAAGTGCCCGACTGTCGAGCTCTGTCAGGTGGATTAGCTGTAAGAACATCCTGTAAACAAAACCATCCAGTTTAGCCGCTGCACGTTCAAGTCCTGCAGAGCATCAATACGTATAAAAGGAACAGCGCATGATAGAGCACAATAAGCAACACATGATCAATGAAAAACACGCATAAAAGGCAAACACAGCAGAAATGTGATCAGTGAAAACAGCCACTACAGTCATCAGGGAGACTTTTGGCCCCATTAAAACTTGAAAGTAAAATCAGATAAAATGAAGACCTCTTTCCCAGCCCTTGCTATTCTGAAGCTGAACGTCTGTATTGATTGACTTGACATCTGACTAATAAAAACATGTTTAGTCGGAATTCTAACTGGTTGGTTTATATCTGTTTTCTGCTGGAAGCGACTCGAATCACCAAAACAAGTGGGCTGAATCAGGAATCTCTAAATCTAAATGCCTTTCTAAAACTATTAAAAATACTACACTGCAAACATTATGAGCATGAAGCAGTTATTAGAATACACATTAGAATATTGGTTTAAAACTTTCACTTCTGTTTTTCACTTTTCAATCTTTTTACTTTCACCCTTTCACCCACTCCATTTTGATTCCATGAATTGTGATTTTACTGCAATAAAGGTCTCACTTAAATATGCAATTACTTTAAGTAATACTGCATACTGAGGTGACCTAAAATAGAGAAGTAAAGGTAAAGTATTTCCTGTTGCCACACTGGGATACCTGACCTGGATAAACAAAAACATGTTAATAATGTTGTCAACACACACTGGATGCTTTGTGAGCTGAGAGTGAGCCCGGTGCAACAATCTGTACAGTTTGTTCACATTTATGAGGCAGTCACACACAAAGGTGTCACACTGAAGTCTGATGTGATGTGATGGTGAACACAGTATGAAGCTTCAGATGACACAGGATGAGTTCTGCTGGACAACATGCAATAAAGAAATACTAGAAATATAAGCAAATCAGATATGAACAGAAATGTGCACATGTACCAGTTTATAGCCCAAACAAAACACACGCACACACTGACACACGCATGCTCAAATGCATATTGTAATGCCAACATTTCTAATGCAAACATGTATGCATGAACAGGCATCAAGTTAACAAGTAACACACCAACATGTGCACAATAGAACACAATTATAAATACAGCAAACAGAGTGACGACTGCTCTGCTGAATACACACTAACACGCACGCGCACACACACACACACACACACACACACACACACACACACACACACACACACAGGCTTCCTCTGTACAGCACCAGCTGTGTTGAGGCTCCAGACATTTAAGTGTAATAACATATGGAGGATGTGCGTGCCTAACTGTGTACACTGTGTACAGTGTCTCTGCATGTTTTTGCTTGTTTGCTGCTGCTTATCAGCGTGTGTGGAAAGTTGCCAGTGTGAATCCCGGGGCAATGTGAGCAGTGTGAGATGAGACTGTGGCAGAATCTGTTTTTTTCAGAGACACAAGAAAACACATACAAGGACTGATTGTTATAATGTGAATGGAAAAGGAATACATAAAACTAAGTTAAACAAAAGTTATAAAAGTATTAATACATTACGAAATGGGTAGCTGCACCAGTAAACAGAATACAAATGCAAACACTAGCTAAAGCCAAAACAAACCTAAAGGTGTGTGTGCATGTGCTGAGTGTGCAGAGCTCAGCAAAACGTCCCTGCAGAAATTCTTCTTAAAAGCCTGAGACAACAAACCAAAGTTGCTTTCTAATGACACTTGCCTGCAGCAGTCAGCAACAAAAACAGCTCTGACCTTTGACCCTTAACTGCAGACTGCCTGTGATCAAGTCTAAACTGTCCAAAAAAGGAGCATCAAGTGGCTGAATTGTAAACAGTATTTAATTTCAGAAGCCAACAGTGCCACTGCATATTCTCTACATGTTGTCAATGTGGAACATTTCATTTCCATTCATGAGACTTCCTGTGCAAATTTAATGCCTTACTTGATGTCAATCCAACGCACAATTTGCGTCATTTAAAAAGCAGCAATTTCACATTACAGTATGTTCCTTTCAGACTCATCTCATGCTCTCACTTTCACTCTTCACCACAGCTCATATTACTGGCAAATGTTCATATTGTGCATGTTGTCTCTCTTTTCTCTTGACAAGGCAACTCTTTGCACACTGCAATCTATTTTGCAATTTGTATTGTTTTGTGTTCCTTTATATTTTGTTCATCTTATTGTTCATCACGTATTTGTTATATTATGCTCCACAAGATTCTCTGTGGAAACACCCTGTTGAAATTGTGAAAAAATATCACAAAAAAAAACTGGCATGTGTTTTTCACAAGACTGACATGTTCAGACATGAGCTGCTAAACTTTGCAAAGCACTGAACAAATGCACTTTCAGCATCAGCCTCAACAACAAAAGGGAAGTGAAACTAAAAATGAGTGTGTGCCTGTGTGTGCGTGTGTGTGACAGCTGGGAACATCGGGCCCCGCCCACCGCTCTACTCTCATTGGCTGTGCTGTCGTCAAGCACATTTAATCTGCTGCTCAGCCAATCAGGACAGAGCAAGAATTTCCCCTAACATACCACAGCGTCTTATCTGTGGTGACATCACATGGTCCTTTAAACGGTAGACCTCAGGCTGAGTTTAAATGGCCTGATGAGACAGAACACACCTAGAAAAAAAAAAAAGTTCCAGACCTGTGTGTATTGACTGTTGCCCTACTTACAGACAAGAAGAAGTAATATTCTTACGGGGCGAGACCCACAGTCCTAGCTATGATTCTGGACCTGCTAGTCTACTATGTGTATGTACACTGATATACAGGAGGCTCTGTCAAGGTGCACCCATATGTGTGAATGTTTTAATGATTTTTGTGTTTAAGTGAGACATGATTGGTCTTGGTCTTGGCTTTGATCTCCTATAAAAGCAGCAACAGCTCTGAAACAATAGATATCTCTCATATCTGGCATGTTGCAGGAGCCCTGTCCAGTCTCTGTATGGTCTGCTGGTTGTAACATGCCCCCCACTCATCTTTTGAGTTCAATATGAAGATATTTGATTTATATAGTGGTTGTGGAATCCATCCATCCATTTAACCATTTCCAGAGTAGGTGGTTTCGTTCATAGTAAGAGCCCAATGAAGAAGGCGTGAGGCCTAAATGTTTCTGGTGTCTTTGCTCCCCCTTTGCTAATAAAAAATGTCAACAGTATTTGGAGCCTTTCGATCAGTTTAATGAGTCAAAATCACAAAAAACACAGCTCTTCATATTTCTCACCATAAAAATGAAAATAAAATTGAGCTTTTTATTATAGTGATGTCCATGCAGGAAATCATCTTCTGCGTTTAAACAATCCTAACTATTTAGTAGCAGTGGGCAGCCATAGTGCAGTTTCTCAGGGACCATTTAAGGCCAGTTACTTGGCAGGCACTGACAATGGCAGGAGAATCCCAAATACCCAACATGCATGTCCTTTGGTAAATATGATGAGACATAAACATGAGGAGAACATGAACAAAATTCCGGTGATTAAGTGCGACAAAGAGATGAAGCAAGAAAGCAGCCTCTGTCTCACACCAGACGACCACATTTCTGTGTTAGCGAAAGGTGGATTCAAGGTGAGGGGTCAGATAGTTTGTTTATGGCTTTACAGAGGGGGAAACTCTGGGACGTCCAGGCACTGGGTGAGAGGTCACAGCCAAGTGGGGGACTGGTCAGCAGGACTAACTCTGCAGCCTCTATTTGTCTGAAGAGCTTCTGTTCCAAAATGCTATTTATATCCAATCTGGAAAGAGAGCTGATTGCTGGAATTCATTACGATAATAGTGCAATTCATTGACCACTATGGTGACATTCTCTTATTAAATTGGTGAAACTTTTCATTCAGGCCAACAACTTAAGTTTCTGAACTCAGTATAAGCATGACAAAGACACATGTATGTTACTACAGGATTGTAACATGCTGGCATCGATCTCTTTCTGTGGCATCAGTGTGTGAAATCACGATTCAGGATTCTTTCGATACCCTAACATTTCAATGTCTGTCACATGCCTGCTGGATGGGCGTTTTCAGCATAAATATGTTCTGCTTACAGCCACACATGGACGATTGTCACGATTGGAGAAAATCCACTCTATAGAGTGTCTGTGTCATTAAGCGTTCATCTTTCAGTGATAGTTATTCTCAGATGACAAGTGTAGTTCATATGGCTGTGGGGCGATTGGTTAAATCTGAAACTGTTAGTCAAGCTGAATGAGTGTGCACCCAAAGAAATAAAAACAATGTCAATTTTCAACACACTAATATTCCTGTGTGACCTTTTGAACTGTGTAAAGTTTGTATTATAAGTTCTCTCAGCCGACCTGCTGCCTGTGTGTTTTATGCAGGCGGAGAAGAAATCAGCAGCGCACGTCGCCATGCCGCCCGGCAGACGCACACACTCCAAAACACACAAACCTACTGTGATGCACGTCGTGCATGGTGAGAGGAGAAAAGTGTTTCCTGTGTTTCCTGTGTTCTGTGGCTCTGAGCATGTGACTGATCAACTAGTGTGGAACACCCCCCTCCCCCCGCAGCCTCTACGCTGTCTATACTGTCAACTATACTATAATAGACTATACTAGATACTATATACTATATTAGAGTTCAGTACTGTACATGAAAACATGCTGACTTCTTCCCTTTGTTTTTCTATGTTACTCTGCTCTTTACTGATCCTTTTTGATCCTGATTTGTGTGTGTGTGTGTGTGTGTGTGTGTTCTCATGAAGAAAACAGCAGTGAAGCAAATGTCGGTTTACTATGGAGTTATAGATACTAGTGAGTCAGATAGCATTTAAATATAGGGAGAGGGAAAGGAAATGTATATAAACACCCCTGCATCAGAGCATCGGCTCCGCCAACTTAGACCATAGTGCATGAAAGCCGATAGCAGCCACCTGATTCACTCTGTGAGGCTGGGAATTAAATATCCTCTCAAGTTCAAAAGAGTTTGTAAAACTTGATTAAAAATTAATATTTATTACGCCACAATCTCATGTGCTGAGGATGTGCTGGTCGACCTGCTGGGGGGACAAAAAGTAAACAACAAACTATCTAAACCACACACATATATTAGAACATGCTAATTCACAGGGAATTAGGCTTGTACAAATACCTAAAAAGTGCAGCTGTGCTGCATGTATTTTTACAGTGTGACGGCATCTGTGCTAATTTGAGGAAGTTTTCTCACATTTTCCCTTTTAAACTCCAGAGCGAGTCAAGCTAAAAGTGTCCTTGAACGAGTGGGAACTTAATGGGAAGTTGGCCCACTAAAATACCTCACAGCTCCCCAACAACAGGAAAAGACCTTGTAAACTTGGACCACTCTGGCTAAACTTTGTGTTTGCTCTCAGAGAAACACATTCTCGCACTGTGACTAAAATCAATTTTACTGCACCACCACCTCCACCAGCACCAACCAACCCCAAGATGGTTCGTTAACAGGAGAGAAGACATAACTCTTTGTGTGACAATGTTTAACTGTTTGCTAGGAAGTGACCGTCGTCTTGTCTAAACACAGAGAAAGAGATCATGGTCTCAAACAGTTACACATCCTATTTTCTGCCACTGTATATATGTAACTCAAGATAGCTAGAGTGTGTCTTGTGGACAGAGGAGGAAGTGTGTATGTGTGTGTGTGTGTGTGTGTGTGTGTGTGTGTGTCTGTGAATATGGTTGTTTTTCCTCTCTTTATGAGTACCAGTTTGAGTTTCAGACCTCCAGAGTGAGAACATTTTTGTGAACTGAGGTTGTTTGGGGACAGTCTTTACTTCAATGGAAGTGAGTTATAATATTAAGACTTGGGTCTCTTAAAATTAGATTAGATTAGAAATGGTTTAAGAGATTAGAACAAGGAGTAGAGGACTCGACTTTTGATTAAGACTTAAGACTAGCATGATGGTGTTTAGGTTAGGCATGAAATGTTGAGGGTGAATCTTTCTTTAAATGTTGTTTATATCATATAAGGATCTGATTCATTCGCCAAAAGAATGAAAATCATCAAAATCATTAAAGCAGCTGCAATTAAATAATCAAACTTATAATCATAAACTTGAATGGTCTTTGGGCAAAAATGTACTGCAGTCCATTCTAGGTCAGAGAATGACGATGAGTTGAGTGAATGAATACAGACAATGGCAGGCCCTCATAAGTACACTAAACTTGATATGAGTGTGTGTGTGTGTGTGTGTATGCACATATGGGAGGAAGAAGTCGGAGGAAGGAGGAGGAGGCGGGGGTTGATGTAGCTCCCAGCTCTGGCTCACGCCGGTTTGCGCTGCTTCTCACTGGCCCAGCCCCACAGCGAGGTTGCAAGGTTAGTGGAGAAGCGGATGGATTGGGCGGGGGGGGGGGGTCATTTAGCGCCTCACAGAGCCTGCATTATTATTGTCACCATGTGGTAATCTTTAATAGACTTTCCCTTTTTGTTTATATTTGAACTAAATTCACACAACACAGAAGAAGAACTGAATGTTAAATGATTGTGACTTCTGATGAGTTGTTGCAGTGAGTTGAACTGACGACTGAGAGATGGGTCACTCACACAGCTGTTTAACTCAAACACCAGCAGCAGAATCGCTGCTGTGTTTGGTCACGTTTAGAGGAAAGAAGCACGGCTGAGCTTTATAGGAGCCGGGCAGAGACTCGAGTGTGTTTGTTCACACTGTTCTTTGGGACTGCGGAGCATATCCAATAGTTTGTATAATATCTGGACGTTTACCTCTTCAGTTCATTTGTCGTAAAGAGAAGAAGGATATTTGAACACCACATAACAGCACTGAGATGCCTCAAAATGTCAGTGACCAATAAATGGTAAGGTCTGATCGCCAGAGAGGAAAACCTTGGACTGTCCATTGTGCTGATTTTAAGTTACAGGATTTGTTTTGACTCCCTCTTCCTGCCCAAATTTCTGTCTCAGTCTTGGCAGGACGACAAACAGGCTGCTTGTGAGTTCTTGAGGCTTTTTAGTTTAGAAAGCTCTGGTTTAACTTAACAGCTTAAACAAGCCAAAACCAAAAATGCAAACAAAGCGATTTGCACTATGATTCTGGACGACAAAAGCCAGGTGAAGGAGGTGTCGCATCTTGAGGCTCCATTTAAATACAAACAGAACATCTGTGAATCTTCTGTTAGTAGGATTTTTGAAAATGAATCACTGAATGTTTTGCTAGAACCTCTGAGAGGAAGCGATTCAAAAAAGTCACCTGGTAGTGAATTTACACGGTATTTACATATTCTGAAGGCCTTCTTCCTGTAGCTTTACTCGAATGCCATGTAGGAAAGCAAAGTCCATCTAATGAAACAGCGTTCAACCATCTATCACTAAAAGGTTTATTTTAAAATCTGGCAGCCGAAAATAAAGAAAAACATTTTTCTAAACATTTCCTCTAGCAGATGGAGCAAAAATACAGCACACAAAAAAAAGCCCTTTCAGTAGATACATCTGTGTAGCCATTCACTGTAAAGAGAAGGGCCATGTCTTCAGCAACATGTTTAACTCTCTTGAGGAATCAATAAAATGCAGCTGGAGGGTTATGCAATGGAAAAACTAAGTGGTACTGCCTCGCCTCTGTCCAGGTGGAACTGATTTTCAGCTGTGGCAGATGGAGAAATTTTGCCCAAGTATGCTTTATTTGGATTATAACGCATGTTTTTCCAATCAATGAGGTGGTGAGGATTTGGATTTGGAGAGGAGACACTCATTCAGGATTTATGCTTTTGGGCTTTTGTTAACCACTATTTATCCACTGAGCTGACGCCTTGCTTACTTCCACACATTCAAACCTACTAAACCTAACCTAAGTTTTCTACTGTTGGCAACTGAGCTTCACTCAACTTTCACAAACTTGCTTCTCAAGCTTAGTCTTACTCTATTTGGTCATAGCCTATTAAAATTGCTATGTGAAACATTTAATTAATGTTAACCACATACATTTTGAAACACTAGTAGTAGCACCATGAACAAACAAGACCATCACTGAGGAACTTGACAGCCTCAATTGGCCTCAACCCTGCCCCCACAGCCTCACAAACAATCTTTGTATAATCACAATTTGATTCATTAGGTTCTATAAAAAATTTAAAAGTCTCAAAGGGCCAAATCAGTATTTGTGGGGAGCCAGCAGGAAGTCAGCAAGCTCAGCCAGAGAAGGACTTTAATGCTCTATGGGCCCAAGAATGCAGAAGCTCGACAAATCCTGAAAACCTTTTTCTACATATGCACCAATGCAATGAGCAAATTTCATTGGAATGAATGGGGTGCCATCTTTGAACACGGCATCCAGTTCTCTTTACACATCCATGGGAAAAAGGTTGCTGCGAGTTTACGGAGTTTTAGGTGATCGCACAGCAATCACCCCCAAAGTGTTCAGAACAATGGGGCATGTGGGAAATGTGGTTTTGATCTTGCAATACTGCAGGTGTGAGGTGAGAGGTGGGAGAGGTGACCAGACCACTTTATTAACAGGAATTCTTGATGTTTCACATGCTATAAACAGCACCTTTACGTTTTGTGAATTAAATGTACACACTGGACTTTGGCAGAAGCATATAGGAAGGAAGTTCTGTGGTGTTGAAAGTGAACGTAACAAAGACGATCTCACTGCATTTAAGACAGCAGCTCTGGGCTGCTCCAGCAGTATACAGCTGCCTTTGGTCACGCATTATAAAATCTGTGAGTGAGCAAAGAGCAGTTACTATCTCACACGCAGTGGATTGATGACTGCTCTGCATGTAGTGAGGCTCCTGGCAGACTTATGGGGTGAGGTCAGAGGTCAGGAGTCTGACCTCCAGCACTGCCTCCTCCCCTGCTTCTGACATCCAATGAGGGCGCTCACCCCGCTGGGCTGGAGACCCACGAACAGGATCTAGTTGGGGCCCCTTGTCACGTTCACGGCAATGCTGCATTTTTTTCTTTCCTGGGTAGAAATACCTCTAAAGAATCATGGGACACTGTAACTTTCTTTTTTTTTTTCATTTATCCATGATCAAACTTGTTTACAGCATCTGTCTAACCCAAACCCCTAAGTTGGGAACTGAGGCAGACTGCTGTCGTTGGTTGGTTGCAGCGATTCCATGTTTGCTCTGATGAGTGAGGATTACTGGGAATGTATTGTATATTAATAGAACATGTGTGATCTCCAGTGAAGACAGCAGCCAGCATTAGCTGGTCCAGGAAAGTAAGTTTAGGACTTGGCAGCTGGCTGAGTCCAGGAATAGTGTCAGTTCTCATGAGCTCTGTGACCGACAGCCAGCTTACATCAGAGACGGAGACACCACTGCATCAAGGTTTTATAACAGCTCTCACCTACTAAAAAACAACACCAAATGGCAGTGCAACCTCGAGGCTCCAGCACTCCTCTCACACACCTAATATTTCTTCAGTGCTTTTACAACCAGTCTTTTCTATATTCCTCTCATGATGCATTCCAAACCAATCAATGCTTTTCCTTTTCTTTTCTTGGGCTCTTCCCAACTCACTAAACCAGCATGTTTGTGTCCCTTTTTTCCTGAGACCGCTCCCAAACCAATCGTCATTGAATTTACCCTATATGTCCATTATTTTAGCACATATTCATCCTCTTTATCAGCTTCCTCTTCTCCTCACCACCATCCTCATCCAACGCACATTAACGGACTCAGCATCATCCATCATTTCACCTAAAATGTAAAATGTTTGAGGCAAGGCTGCCAAATCATTACATGTTATGAAAAAGACACAAATCACTCATCTTACGCAGTAGGACTGAAAGAAGATACATGTTCTTTAAAATGTCACCACTCCATTTCATCTTTATAGCATCCATATATAGATCTTCAACTTAAAGTGATTAAACCCACTGTAGCATGGAAACAAACTGTCCCAACATAGTATGTGTGGATGTTCACTAATGTCAAGCATGTCAGCCCGATAATCAATACACCCAATTCTCCCAGACCACCTCCTGATTTCCTTATGTAATGTGCAGGGGAATGCCTGCCCCCCAATTTAAGTCCTGGATCATCCTGCCATGACCACCACTGCCCCTGCCCTCACTCTGCTGTGGATCCTCTTACACTTCTGGGGAATGTGTATCCAAATTGTTCCTGGTGACAACAAGCGCATGACGGAGCACTAAAAGAAAAGTTCAGCCAGTCTGAGTCAGAGGAAAGACGAGGAGGAGGGTGGGAAGTGAGGAGGGCTATATAGCCCCGAGAGTCAGCCTACACTGGTTCATACCGGATCCTGCCCCCTTCCCCTTCTCCTCCTTTCCTCTAGTTTACTCATCTCATTGCCTCTCCTGTTTTTTTATTCCTCTCCTATTTTGGTCCATTTTTCTTTTTCTCTCACTTCTTCCTCTTCTTTCCTGTTTTCTTCTTCCCTCTATTCTCTTCTTCTTCAATCAAAACCTTTGCTTTCCTCTTATTTCCCTTTTACAGATGTTTGGCTGCAAACTTCACTCACTGCTCCATGATTATGCACTGCTAAAAACGGAACAAATCTCATCTTGGCATGGTTCAAATGGGTAAAATCCAGTTGCAGTTGCGTTTTTGTAAACACCATCAGCAACACTGTTTTTGATAGACATCACGAGAAGGTCATCGGTTAGCGTGTCTTGGCAGTTGCAGAGAGTGCTGAATAGGAGAAGCAAAGCCAGAGAGAAAATAAAAGTGTGATGAAAAGCGTGTGTGCATGAGAGAGAAAAAAAGATTCTCATGGTCCTAACTCTCAGAGGAGTCTCCTGACAGAAAGAAAAAGCAAAGAGCTCCCACTTTACATATATTGCCACACACCAAAAAATGTGAACATAAAATGATGTCATAATATACAATATACTCTGCAGCAGAATCCTCTGGTAAAATGATCAAAGGCTGAAATGGACCACATCAGAGTCAGGTATCAGTAAATGCCAGAGTTTCTCACACGTGTTGTTAAAACAACTTTGTCTATAGACTAAACAGAGAGGAAAAAGTAGTGAGGGTTAACACACTGAAAGGTGGGTCTGATTTTTACTGCCAGCTGTTGATATTCTAAACAGAGATGGATGGGATTTGGTATTTCTCAGCAAAACAGCAGACTCTCACTTTTCCTCTGAGCTGCAGGGCTCGTTCACCCGGAGGAGGCTGGAGATGTAAACACTGCAAGGCTGAACAACGTTTCCTCCTCCAGGCCGCCGGCCAGACGGATTAGAGACTGTCAGCAGTGAAATGTGAAGAAAAGCAACAGTTCAGCTAGCTGAGATGAAAGACTGATGGAAGATTCTTGAACCAAAGATGTACTTTTGTATGTCCTGTTTTCAGTACAGCATGTTCAAGTATCATATTCATGTGCACAATAACATTCTATATTACTCTATTCATTTCCACACTTTCCCCATTGGTTAATCAGTGATTTTAGGGAAGTGCAGTGCAGAGACACAGCAGCAACAGGCACCAAAAAAGGAGAATAGAAAAACAACAGACAACATTGTGACAGAGATTTTGTACCATATTGAGTTGAAGCAGACGGTGAAATGGATGCACACCTCCAACTAGCAAAAATCCTTTCTTGCCCAGTTATCTTTGGCTCTCTGAAAATCATTCCAAAAGTTGTTTATGAAAGTTATTTGTAGAATCCCATGCACAAACAAGCAGCTCTGGTGGCAGGGAGACATTCGATAGCTTGACTTACTAATTAAGGCCTGTTTACGGTCTGTGTGAGGTAGCGGCCAGATTCGCTGAGCATGTTGACCAGCAAACACAGCATCTGGTTAACTCATCACTGTATCTGCATTTTTGTCCTTTTATTGTGAGCATTTGCAATTATCATTCTTATTTGATTATCCTTACATTTTGACCTCCATAATACTGGTTGAAGGTGGTGCTGCAGACATGTTTTGAGACTAATAAGAAACTTCTTTGAATAATTATCAACCTGTTAAAAATTCTTAAAATGACATCCACCCCTCATTCGTCTTTGAAAAATTCAAAATCTGGAAAAAAAAGAAAAAGAAATACGTAATGAATACGTAAATACTCATTTCAGAACTTTGCTGGATTCAAGATGTCTCCTACTTCACTGAAAAGTCCATTCTCAGTGTATGTGATTGGAAGTGTAAATGTCACACTGATCCCCCCCCCCCCCCCCCCCCATACATCACTCTGCACAGTGACAGTGTAACATCCAAGTGAAGTAACAATAAAACATGGTTTTAGTGAAGGCGGACAAGAATAAAAACTTTGTATGTCATTCCAGTTAAATTTCTCTGGGTAAACATATCAGCTGAAAAAGTGGTTAAGAATATCTTCATCTATATCTCTTCATATAATATATATGGTTACAGCACAACCGTCTCTGGTTTGATTGCAGCCAGTGACCTTTGTTGCATGTGATAATCTTCTCTCTTCCCGTTTCCTGTCCGCCTCTTCGTCTCTCACTATCAAATAAAGGCAACACCCCCCCCCCCCGCCCCAAAAAAAAAAATCTTTAATGATTTGATGAACAATGTCAAATGTGCCAATAATGAATCATTTTCCACTTTACAATGCGTAGACACTGTTGTTGTATATTTCCACGTTTGAGCTTTCAACAAAACAGAAAACGCACATCGAAATGCTTATTCAGGAGGAGGGGAGGTGGGGAGGTTGAGTTAAATTTACTGGGAAGCAGGCAGGAGTGTAGCAGCAAGGAAGCACTGCTTTCATTGGCGTATGTAACATATGTGCAAAATGTGTTTATATATACTGATTGGACAGTATATGAGACCATTGCCTGAACTACTGCAAGGTGCATAAGATGATCTCTCCGGATTTCAGACAAAATCACACAACTCTCTTGCTCCGCAGATAATAAAGGGTGCAGGTACAGTA
The DNA here is from genome assembly GCF_043641665.1 of Enoplosus armatus. Lineage (NCBI taxonomy): Eukaryota > Metazoa > Chordata > Actinopteri > Centrarchiformes > Enoplosidae > Enoplosus > Enoplosus armatus. The sequence goes on from NC_092186.1 coordinate 19,839,556, forward strand.
GTAGATAAAAGTTGCAAACCTTGTTTGCTAAAAATGCCTACAGTAAAATTAGAAATGGTCTTTTGTTTTGTATTCCTACACTTTTTCCATAACGTGCCCAGCTACACAAATCCCAGTCAACATCACACTTTTTCTGTAGCTGGTGGATGCGTTTGTCCCATTTAGCACACATGTTGTCACTGGTTGCACTAGTAGAAATTACATCTCTAACCCTGGCAGCATTGCTCCACCTGTTGAACTACAGGACCACCATCACTCTTCTGCATCTACATGTTTACTAGAAAAACACAAAGAACTTCTTTTCTGCCATGGCCATCTCTGATTTAAACTGTTTGTCAAACCAAGATAGGAGTAAAGAACATTTTTGTCCATTGTGGCCAACACCAGATATCAACCGTAATGACACACTAGGTGTTTCAAGGTGAGCCACGGGCAGCTGTTTGTCTGAGACAGAGACCACAACAACGCAGAGACAGTCAAGTGATATCATCAAGTACTTCCTGTCGAAACACATAAACACCATTAACTGTCTCATCACACCTGGCAATTATAAGCAGACACTGTCACTCTGACAATGATGGCTACATTTGAATAGCACTTTCAGCAAGTTACAACAGATGGGAAGTGTATTAATAGAGGGTAACAAAACAAACACATCAACAAACAACATGTAATCAAACAATCCCCTGTAATAATGAGATCTTAGCAGATCACTGTGCCTTAACTGATTACAAAGTTAGGCATATTCTCTGGCTGGTTGTCAAAATATCTGAAGAAGAAGACAAGGTGAGAGAAGTTAAATACAAAGAAATACTAATTCTACAGACAGCACCTGAAGATCTGTGATTGTATCAGTCATGCTGTTAAGGATACAGACTACCTGTAACCTGCAGGGGAAACAGCAGAAGCATGTTTACTCATTCGAGAGGTGGAGGAGGGTCGGAGTGCATTTCATTTATGCTTTTACTCAAAGCAATATACAGGAAAGAAAAACAGGGAGAGGTTTCTGCGTCTTGCCCAAGGACACTTTGACTGTGAAGAATCATACATGAGACCTTTCAACTGCATGGCGCCCTGTCAGCACTAAGCCACCCATACAGTATGTTGTCAAATGGATCATCCTGAGCGACAGGCAGAGCCATGTAAATAATCTGCAGCAGTACACATTGAGTAGAAGTCATCAAAACACCCTGAACGTTAAGCACACACTACTGGAACAAAGAGAAAAAATACCATATGCACAATATATACTGTATCTGTTCTATAATGTACAACAGCACAATAATTCCCAGATTTGATTGCAAACGGAAAAACAAAATAGGAATTTTACAAATGGTTCCCAGAGCAGCAAGCAGGCTGCAGGGAAACATACAGATAGGCAAACATACAGTCATGTTAGTACCTGCAGTGGCCCGAGGAGACCTTTCAGTCAGAATGCAACAAAAAAACAAATCCATGAAAGTGAAACTGTGCTCAGTTTATGAGAAATGCCTCAAATAAACAGGAAATAGTTGGGGAATGCCAATCTGTGCTCAGGATCAACTAATTGTTAATTTTATGCAGGTTATTAGAAATGGGCCATCAGTACTCAAAGCTCATTAGTGGAAGATGTCAATCAAAATGCTCTGCTAATTACTGATGCTGAATAAACTTTGCCTCACAAAGTAAAGTAAATATAATATAAGCTAGTGTTTGGATTTTCTCACTCCTTTTTTGCCTCTAACACAACTTTACTAAGAGGTATATCACATTTACAGACAGCTTTGCTCAAGGGCACCGTGGTAGTTGTTGCTAAAGCAGAACAGAAGATGATGCAGCTCTTTCTTGAATCATATCCCCAAACTAGCTTCCACAGCCACCATAACCTGCATCCTCTCTCCATTTAAATGAACAAACTATGACGATGACCCACTTCACACTTACTCTGATGTGATTGCCTCCACCCGGCTGCTGTCTATACACTGTGAACCTGATCAGAGGCTGTCAGTGCAGGACATCCTGGCCCGTCCGTCGTCACATTATCACCTCCACAGACGTACAGTGGAAGAGCTCTGCAGGAAAATAAATCTGACTTAAATCTAAACACTCAATAACAATTATAACAAAAGACCATTTGCCATCTGTGGTCATCTCCATACTTCAGCTGACAGGACAGCACACTTATTTACTATTTTTATATCCATGTATATATGTCATCAGTCATTTTGTCTGCCTGATTCATGCATATCCAATGCAAACAAGGACTGTCTTAATTGTCCTTAAAGCAATACAATCCAGACAGCACAGATACAACTTCAGTATTCCAGTATTTAACTTTTTGACCAAATGGAGGCACTGTAATTAAAGGACTTGTGACTTTAACTAAATTTGGAGATAGTTGTGTGTTCTGGTGTGTTTTTAGCACTGAAAAACAGATTGACAAGCATAAAAAGGACTAAAATTAAGAACCAAAATTTAACAAGCCCCAAATCCCACAAAGAAAAACATATTTGGAACACAACAACACACTACTGAGAGAGCAACTCAAACACGGCATGTTGCTTTGATTTCGATGCAAACTGTGGAGAGATGAAGCATTGAGGTGTTTTTTCACTGACTTCTGGCATTTAAAACATAACACTGGTCGGCCTGATGGGACAATATTTGAAACTTTAAAAGGCCATTACTGCATCAAGGGGAAAGATTATAAAATATTATATGTTAATCTCATCTTCCATCTAAATATATAAATATATAAAATGAAAAGCAAGTCAGTCCACCTAACCATCATTCTGTTTGAGAGCCTCCCTTGACCATGTGCTCTTGACTGATACTTTTCATGGATGCTAAATCATCTATTTTTCACACTGACGGCAAAAGCAACCAAACACCATTTCAGAAGCAAAATGAAATGTTTTCAAGTTGTTATTTTCCGTGCCCTCTCCCCAGCCCCAACCTGTTTCATCCAGATCACTGCAGCGCTTTCATTTCAACCCTCACTTCAGGTTAGCAAGGCTACCGGCAGGCTCACCAGCAGAGAGAGAGCGAGAGAGAGAGAGAGAGCGAGAGAGAGAGAGAGAGAGAGAGAGAGAGAGAGAGAGAGAGAGGAGAGTGTCACCCAGTGTGGATGGATAAGGGTGATGATGAGGGGGTGTTGCCTGTAAAACAGACTGCTGTGTCACACGGCTACATAGTCAGCATTGCTCCCTGTTTAGACGACCCCCCCCCCCAGACACCTCAGCTGGAGCTGCTGAGTCAGAATCTGTCTGACCATCCTAAACTCGCAGCCCCAGATGATGAGAAGGAGCTGCTGTAAAGGTGTTAACCATAAACAAATCACTACTTCTCCACATTACTTATGAGATATATAATCATTGTAAACAAACACCGACCACTGCAGCACTACAGCTTACATGACTGGCTGGCTGGTAGTTAGATGTGGCTGGAAATCTCATGGATTGTTTTATATACTTGACGTTAGTTTACGTCTTATGAATGTACATTGGCTGATTTAATATCTGCCTTCATGTTTATTCTAGCACTCCAAAACAAGTGCAGTGATGCTCAGGGAGGGAGTTATGGATGAGCTGTGATTCTCCTAATGACAGAAAACAATGTGATTTATGGATGTTACACAGAACACCTTTCTGAAGTGCTGTTTGTACTTGAAATACACACATTGAGTTCATCACTTTACACGGTCTCAGTACTTTGTTTTCAGATTCTGTGGAGTCTATGTCCTCATATAATTATATTTCTCTATTGTTTTTTTTGGCGTGGTTAAAAGAAAATGGTCACCACAGATGCCATATTTGATTAATAAAATAAAATGAACATTGTCTAGCTCACATCACCATTAACTTTGTTTAAAGGTGCCTGCTCTCTAAACATTTTGTAACATTTACATTAAAAATAAAACATTACGCCACTTTTTAATAAGCATAACTGGAAATGATCACATGTTAAAAACATTTATAGTCACATGCAGGACTCATGATCTCAGTATTTCTAAAAGGCCCTGATACATACAAGTACATACAAGTTATTTAAGTGCATTACACATATTTATAAATACATTACACCTGTTTTCCAGTTACAGGACAGTTAAATGTATGTTTTGCACAGTAACAGTGTTTTGGTTTGTTGTACTTTTGGTTTCGTTTTTTTTTCAAGGAAACATCCTCCATCCACAGATAACAACCTAAAGATAGAGTTTGCTATCAAAACAGCTACACTCACTTTTAATGACACCCAGTCATGACCTCAAGGCCACAGCAGGTTGTATTTCTGATTTGGGTGTCGCCCTCAGATAACTGTGATGTGTCAGACTTCTCAAACATTGCATGTTTGTATATGGAAGCTGACATACCATTCTCCTCAATGGAGTCTGGAGTGGTGGTGGTAACAACCTGGAGATGATTATGTGATGTCTTACCAAGTGAAGACCTGATCGGTGTGATCTGCTGCAGGATTCCCGAAGGTCGCTGGAACTGGACCTGGACCTGAATCATAATTTTCAGGCAGCTTTGATGAACACCAGAGGTGGAGGTGGGGCATGTCAGCACTGAAATGACAGCAGAATGTTATGTTTGTCTATTGTCTGTGTTGTTTACAAAATGCGTGTCAAGGTGGATGTCTTCTCTACTGCAAACCAGGTCTAATCCAAACCAACCAAATCTACAAATAAAGTAACCTGCCCCGAGAAAGGAGCCCAGAAAAGACCTGTTTTAATGTCAGATAGCAACAACAGAGCTCAAATGCTACACAACCGCTGCAAAACCAGTGAAACCCAACACATGAATACTTTTAGTCTTTAATATTTAACTATCTCTCTCAAAGAAGCCAAAGAAACACACACACACACACACACACACACACACACACACACACACACACACTTGTACACAAAGCAAGTTACTTATCCAAGGAATAGCAGTCACCACCATCAATTACAGATGAATATTGAGATCAAAACACTCAAATATTAAAAGCTACTGAGTGATGATGGTGATTGTGTGTCAGGGCACATTTTCCTCGACTGTAGGAGGAAGTTTTGGATATCAGGCTGTAGGGTCTCCCTGTGGAGGGAAAAAAATGAATGGTGGCCACAGGTTGACCTCTGCTGTCAGCTAGCAGGTGAGCATCTAAGGCTTCAAACACAGGACTAGAGCTCCCTCTTGTGGTAAACATGAGATATACATACATTATGTGCCTTACTGCACATAATGTATGTTTACAAACATGAAAATGTGCCAAAAGTTGGGTGAGCATTCCTATGAAATTCATGTTAAATGACGTTTCAATGTATTTTTAGGCCCTGCAGTGTAAATCAGGCTGTGCCGTCATGAGTCTACTGGGCCCTCTGCCTTTAAATCTGACAGCCACCCAAGCAAAGAGCAGACACTCGACGGCTTGACCTGCTTCATCTTAGTGTCGTGGCCTGCTCAGTAGTCGAGCCGTCAACCCTACTTATCTAGTTCCACTAGTCTTACCATACCATACAATATCATTCTCTGACCTAATTCACCTTTAAGGCGTCTTTGAATCACATCTTCACGTAAGCAAAGAGCAGATACTCTGCGGCTTGACCTGACCTCCACTTGTATGAGATTCGTTTGATGAATTATGCTGCTTGACCACCAAAAAAAGAAAACATGGTTTCAATATGAATTTACGTGTGTGACAGTGCAGGCAAGTCTACAGGGTCATCAGGTGGTCACCCTCTCAATAACTGGTGTTTCGTTGACCTGGGCCCACGAGACCGAGAAGGCTCAGCAGTTCCAGTGTCCCAGCAACACCCCCTCACTATCTGCACCGACACACCTCCGTAGTCACTCCGTATTCACGACATTACCAGCTACCATCATCAGCTAACAGCATGCCTGCTTAAAACAACCAGCTAACTAGCATGTTGCTATCACCCCCAGCATGCTGCTCAACCCACCAAGCAGCAACCAATCATCCCCAGCTGCTATGCTACGCTAACTAGCATGCTAACAGCACGCAAAGCTAACCAGCATGCAGCATGAGCCACCAAATAGACAGACATTCTGACTTATCATAGCAGAAAAAGCTACACTAATAACCTCAATGGTGGCTCGGTTGCATTTAGGTGTGTCAGTAAGACAGAGAGGCCGCATTCACAACACCAGGACCATTCATCATTCAGGCATAATTAATTACCACACCTGTTATTTTCCTGCTGGCCCAGTCATGTTTTTGCAGCAGAACTCAGTCAGTAGTTGTTACAACATGAGAGGTGGACACAATAACATCAGCACTAGAGCTGCAATGATTATTTGATTAATCAATTAGATGGTTGAGTATGCGACTAAGGATTTTGATAATAGTTTAAAGTCATCTTTCAAGCAAAAACACCAAACAATTGCTGTCTTCAGTGTCTCAAATAGGAAGATTTTGTGCTTTCCTCTGTTTTATATATTACTGTAAACCGAATATCTTTTGGACTGTTAATCGGACAAAACAGGCCATTTGAAGACGTCAGGCCTTTCTCAAACTACACCCTACACCCTCACCCGACCTACTTCCACTCCGTTTGCGTGTTCACGTCGAGGGTCCACCATATTAAGTGATGTCCCAAACCAATTACCGGGGAGTGGAAGTGGGTTAGAAAACCCTCAAACAGCAAGTGTGCACTGATGCTGACTTACTGACCACGTGCAACACCGCATACGAATATGAGTTCCATGCAACTTAAACTGCTCAAACTAAGATAGACATTGTAACTGCATGTCCAGCCCCCTGGCCTCCAGGAAAAAAAGAATAACAGACAATATGTTATTATAATATCTTAAAGACATTCATTGTCCTCTGGACATTTCATCTACTTAGGTGATATGTATGCCTAAAGAAAATCACGTTTATGCTCTGACATTCTTCCACAATATTACCCTTGTCTTTACATTAATTAAGGACAACCCGTTTTTAATCATATTACAGTCATTACAGTTTTAATTAATTGCTTAAGCACTCAAAACTTTTAACTCGTGTGTCAAAAGTATCAGTACATACAGTGACCCTAAAGTAAAAACATCTTCTACCGCCATCTGAATTGTATCCATCAAATCTCCTGACATGCAAACTACAATTTCAACAAAAACAAGGTGTCAGTGTGCATCTTGTACCTTTAATCACTTTAAGCACCTTACAGTAGCATTTATGTAGCATATACTTTAAAAAAAAAGCTTTCACAACATTGTGCAGTAAAGACAAACGTCTCCATACAACAAATTAATGTCAATTAGGGACTTCAGTACTGCTCCTTTCTGGCTACAGCATTTTCTTTTTTGCAATACACAAAAAGTCTTTTGTCATGGTGAAATCCTCCCCTGCATGTCTCTGCTGGAATGTCTTCTTCACAAAGTCCACCAACACAGTCACTTCATGTTTGTTGTCAGCAAAGCAACAAGCTTGCACTGCCTGTCTGTCTCACAGTTTAGGTTTCACTTTCTTTTCCTCAGAAAGGGCCTCACCTCTAGTGCCTCTGTTCTGTTTTTCTGTTCAGTTGTTGTTCGCCACGTCTACATGCAGAGGTTATTATGGAGAAATCAGGATTCAGGTAAGACCATTAACCAAGTTCATTTCTGCTGCTTTGCTTTATCTATGCTCTTACTCTGATGCATGTGATTGTTTCCCTCATCAGCTTCGGCAGTTTTACACTTGCTGCTCCAGTAGTTCCAGCTACGGCAACCCAAACTCCTGTCCCCGTGCCAATAGTTCCCATAGCTAGCACAACTACAAACGCCATTCCAAGAAGGGATAGAAAACCTTTGTTTACAGCCTCAGGTAAGCTCAGTAGTTCCACGGCAAGAAAGCTGCAGCACTGCCACTGAATATGTACTACAAAAAGGTTGGAGGCATCGCCTTACTATTATGGCTCTTCATTGTTCGGATGCTGTGTTCCAGTTTCGTGGCTCTAAGAGACTTGCAGAATCTTTTAGTACTGATAAACTCCATCTTAGCTTCTGGAAATATCTGGATGTGACATCACTGAGTGTTTTCTCACGTATCCTTAGAACAAGAAAAATACATAGAATAATAAATGCAAATGCAAGATGCACTTTAATAGTCCGCCTTATTTTCAGGCATGCTACTCTCTGCAGCAGCTGAACCCAAGTTGAATTCTCAATGGAGAGACATGGAGTGGACAGAACAGTGAGTGCAGCTGTGACTTTCAATAATGTCACGTTTCCAACTACTTTAATTCAATAGCAGTCAAATGTATATATTTCTGCTCATTTAAAAGAAAAGAAAACTTATTGTAAACACTGTCAGCATATTGCCTTTATTCCTTCAACCCATTTAGACAAATACACTCCTCCCATGCCTTTCCTCTACTTAGATTATTGTGAACAGCAAGTGAGCATCTTACATTGTATTCTAGGCAAAAGACGAGCCTGATGAAGACTGTCAGCTCCTACAAGCCGATCTGTGAGGAGGTGACTGAGGCTCGGGTTCTCCTCCTGGGCCCCCTCTGTTCTGGAAAGTCCAGCTTCGTCAGTTCAGTCCAGTCGGTGTTTAATGGAAGAGTCACCAACCGGGCCATGGTGGGCTCCTCGTCCACCAGCTTCACCAAGAAGGTACAAACGGAGCAGTAACATGTCACTGAGAGAAATCTGTACAACTATTAGAGTTTGCCTAGTTGTCATGAAGTTGGCCGTGACAACTCGGTAAACTCCACATGTTTAAGATATTTTTTCGAGTCAAGATTTCAATTCAATGTCAATTACTGAATGACAAAATAAGAGAGATTGAAAATTAGATGCAGACAAGACATACACTCAGAAAAAGCTACATAAAAGCCACACGGTACAAAATTGTCTCACGTTTTTTCACCAGAGGACAGTGTTCAGCAGGTGCTTTAGGCGTCCAGCCCATTAACTTTTCTTCCTGTTTGTATCAGCTGCAGTCGTTCAACATCCGTGGTAAGAAGGGAGAGGATCCTACCGGACTGGTGCTGTGTGATATTATGGGCCTGGGGGATGGAGAGAGGATCGGACTGACCCTCCATGACATCCTGTCCGTCATTAAAGGTCATGTACCTGAGGGACACAAGGTAAACAGGGTCAATATTGTAATGTTGTAGTTTTTGGCAAAGCTAGCAGCATGGCTCTAAAGATGGCAATGGTCCAGACTGAAATATCAACGACTACTAAATGGACTGGCACAAAATTCTGTACACACATTCATGGTTCCCAGAGGATGCATCCTACTGACTTTGGTGATTTTTTTCCAATACAGTACTTTGGCTTGTGACTAAATATCTGCAAAACTAATGACATTTCCATTCAGCCTCAGCTGTATATTTAATGCTAATCAGCAAATCAGGCATGCTAACACGCAACATGGGTTGTTTTTGGGAAAATGTAATCTCGTCATTTCTCTCTTCCAGTTTACCCCAGATCAGCCAGTGAGGTCTGAGACAGTGGGCTATGTGAAAAGGCCAAGCCTCAAGGACAAGATCCATTGTGTGGCCTTTGTGGTGGACGCCTCTAAAATCCTAACGTACCCCAAAGGCCTCAGCACCACCTTCCAGCAGCTCCGAGAGCACATCAGTGACCTGGGTAAGAAAAGGACAAACATGCAGACTGATGTTAAACTTTGATCATAGGGACTGATGTGCATAACTGAGAAAGCACTGTTGAGATCTTAACTGTCAGTAATTAATTTCTATAGAACGTAACAATTAAATGTTGTTTTATTGCAGTGAAACCTGAATGACAGCATTGTATTCTGTCTGTCAGGTGTTCACCAGGTGGCTCTGCTGACCCACATAGACCAGATTTGTCCACAAACGGCCAAAGATATCACCCACGTTTATGAGAGCCACATCATTCAGGACATGGTAAGTTGAAATAAACCATACGCAGTTTGAGAAATGTTCATGTACTGTGATTATAAAATCCAGACTCAGAGGCATTTCCCATGAATTGTCTGTGAAAGACAAAACGGAAGTGCACTTTACACATTACCATGAGTGTAGTGAAGGATACCGTCAACATGCCTCATAAACATGCCTGTGAGGACACAATGCAGACTTTCATTAGTACTCAAGATATTACAGATGCAACAACTTACGATATGTGTTTTAAAACTTTCGTTTTGGATGTGTGTCACTAGGGTGTCATGTAACCTTATAATCTCACTGGAACAGCTTCTCCGTGTGGCCTACAATGTGGATACAAAATAAACATTTTAATAATACACAAGCGGAGTAGTCAAAAATATACAGGCTGCTTGGGGCATATAATATAAAATAAGCCCAATTACCAGTGAGATCTAGGTCTAGACCAGGAAGGTGAGACCACCATGCAGGCTGCAGATGGGGAACTTTTACCCACATTTGTGTTTAACCACCATTTTGTTTACTGTGATCTGAACCAGAATGGAAAAGCTGGCTTTGTGCTTGTTGTTATTTTCAGTTCCCATTACCAAATTACAAGCCAACAAAGGCTTGGAAACAAGTCACATGACGCACAAGTGTCATATGATTATTGGACAATTGGACCGATTATTCTGCCATTCCAACACACTAGAGTTTGGTTCGGGTGGTAAGGTCAAAACACATTGCAGTTTGTAACTATCTATACAGAATGTGTCCACACTTCATTTTATGATTTTGTTATGCTTAAATTTCCAACACGGAGGAACTACGAGCTTTGCATTTTTTTTCTCCTCTGACGGGATCATATTCAAATGACAAGAGTTTACTTTTTGGGAGAGATGAGAATAACTTTATTCTCACTCCTTACACACCACACTGTTTGAGATGATCATTCTCACGTCTCAGTGTCACCCACTTTGGAATGGCATTGTTCTCAACCAGCTGAAGGAACTGAATATTGATGGAGTGAAAATCTGATAGTCCCATGTGTGTGTGTGTGTGTGTGTGTGTGTGTTTGTAGATGGGCAAGGCTGCAGCTCTGTTGGGTATGTCCACCTCCTACATTGTTCCAGTGAAGAACTACTCATCAGAGTTGGACCTGGATGTGAACACTGATGTGCTTCTGCTCAGTGCTGTCGATCACATCCTGCAGTATGCTGACCTGTATTTCCAGGACAATACACCACAATACACAGGGCCAAAGATAGACTAAAGCATCAATTTCTGAGCTTTTGGGATATGCCTTTTAAACAGCATTAAGTCATCATTCTTCTTTAAATATTAATTTATGGTTCAATGTCAACAGTGAAAGAGCAACATCAATTAATGATTTTTTTATTTCTTAATTATATATACTGATTTTACTTACTACAGAATTGTTCTTAAATGGCACATACCAGTGGTTTAAGTAAACTTGTTGCATTCACCAATTTTCTTAGAATACTTAGAATTTTCTCTGACAGTAGGTAGGAATGAAATGTACGAGTGGTCCACACCTGTTATACTAGTCATGTACAGATAGTCTGTCTTTCCCCAAAGGGGGTAAATACCTTGTTGACACAAAACCATAATACCTTTTGATCTGAATTAATTTAGTTTACATATGTAACTGAAATCAATTAAATAATTGTATAATGTATGATTATCATCTCTCACTCTGAAAGCTACCTCGGAGTCTTTATGCTCTCCAGGTGAATCTCCTCCATTATAACCATTATAACCTGAAAGTGTTCCATCACCTACTGTACAGTATTATCTCGTCCATCTCTGTGATTGCCACGTCTCTTTGACCACCTCCCATCGAAGTCATGACTCACTGTGCTTTAAAAACACATTTTATAGCATCTACTGTAACTTTATGTAAAAAACGTTCTAATTTCTCTGCTTTCATGCACCGTGAAGTTGAAGAAGGTAAGGACGAAAATAAGCTTGCAAATTTTAGCAGATGGGATTAATTGATTTTTGTGACTGAAAGTGTGGCACGGTTGTGATGTAGTTTAAGTTAACGTTTTATATAAAATATTATATACTTTGTAATTCCTAAACTTGGAATATACTTTTTTAAGACTTTGTCCAGATTAATTCCTCACCCCCAAGCTGCCGGGCCTTGATCACCCCTTGATGTTAACCTGGATTGAGGAGTAGTTAAAGTCTTAAACCAACAGATCTAACAGTTCACACATTTTTGTCCAGTAGTTGGCAAAAACATTTGGCCTAAGTATCCTGGGTGCAGTCTGTAATAAAGTAGGTGTGGCAAACCATTTATTTGTCATTCTGGAAAGAAATCGAAAGTTATTTTTCTGCCCTAACATGTCTCAAACTGTGGTAATCTGAGAGGACATGTCTTCAGCTCCTGTCTGAATCTGTGCCAAGCAGCTAAAAAAAATGCAGGACTTCCAGTGTGTAAAATAAAACTCTTATTTTTTGTTTCATCAAATAGAGTGAAACTAACATCTAATAGAGAATAGAGGAGCAATCTAAAGTAAATTAAAGTACAATTTTATTTTAAACATTGTGTTATTCAACATTGGACATTCGACGTAAGTTCTGTTAGATCTCACATAATGTATGTTCTTTTAAACAGACTGCAGCAACGATGTCGTGCTGTTGTAAAAGCCTTGACTATCGGGTGGAGGGGAAAACGAAACTAAGAAGTTGTGACCGACCCTGTCAAGGCAGCTAAAATGTATCTTTAACTTCCGGTAATCACCTTAAAAATAAAATGATTATTCGTGTGTTAAAATTTGGACATAAAGTGGAGAGATGAAAACAGAAGAAACAGTTAAGATTGACTTAAGGGGGAAAATGTAGTAAATTAAATTAAAAGTACTTGTACTAACTAGGAAGAACTTGTTGGACCGGATTGTCAGTAAGCAAATAAATGATGATGCTTTCTTCCTAAATACAAAACAAACAAATCAGTCGAATAATAATAGTGGTGTGCTCAATGGGTAAATCTCCGAAAAGAACAAACAAACGAATTCTTTTGAAGAAAATGGATTGAAATCTTCAAACATGTTTATCAAACATGTCGTTTTTTGGACAGATATTTTCTGAATGACACGCATCATGTATAATATGTTGGACACAATCCATAATGAATGCATAAAAATGTGATATGAACCTTGATGAAGACCTGCCAAGGTCGAAGTCAGTCATTTTAGTCAACTATTTCATGAACAAGTCATGTAACCAACAAAACTCCACATTAATCCTGGTCCTACGCTTGCCTATCTTTATTGTGAAGGTAACAGCCTATGACTTCCGGTCTTCCGGCCAGAGTGTGCTGCATCAATTGACAGCCGCAAACACACAATCCGCACCTGGAAAGTGATTCAGCTGCCTTTTCCTGATCTCGTTGGAGGTAAAACTAAATACTTTTAAAACAGTGGTGATGTATTTCAGGTTACTCATGTTCAACACGACATGCCGATTTACGAACCTGTGTAATGAAGTGCTGTAAAATGCTGTATGGGTGGATCTGTGCCTGTGACGGACGCGACTGTCTCTTTAGTTTTGACGTTTTTAAAACACGCAAATTTAAGTAAAATGGTTACTGTTCAGTACAATTAGATTTTATTAGAATACTCCGGAAACACATGCACGTTTTATCCACTGCCTTTTACTTAAGGCAGTGTGTTGTAAAGGGAATATCTTTTGGTGATGGGCCGAATATTAATAATCATGGCCTCTGAAGAGTTGAATCACATCTCTTAGTGTCAACAGAACATGAACGTGATCAGTATAGAAGTCTAGATGTGACAAAATGACATTAATAGCAATAATAATCTACTATAACTATGAGTTATATATTAATTTAATTAATTAATTAATTATAAATGAGTGTTTGAATCTATTCAGAAGAGATGGAATAAATACATATGAAGTGAAAAACAGAAATGTTTCTCATGTTCCTAATATAAATTGCCTGGCTACATTAGAAGAGTTCAGTAGGCTACATGAAAGAAGGACTCTTTAAACTGCTGCAGTACGTTTGAACAGTGATGCGTTCACTTACTGATGAAAAGTGATATGTTATTTCCACCTCTAGACTAAATGCAGTGTGCCCATTAAACAGTATAGGATCATATATATTTTAGTATCTGTTTTATCTGGTGCTCCAAAGCCAGGTTCAAATTCCAGATACATTTAACGTGGGAAAGCTATTTTAGTGTCTTAACCTGGAACTTGAATCATGCTAAATGAGTCCAGTGTACCCCACAGTTCAATGAATCTCACATTCGATACTCTGCCCAAAACCCCAAAAGCATGTATCTTTAATGTTACTGTTGTTTCTGTTTTATATTCAGACACCACACCAAGTGGACTTTTAAGGTTCCAGACGGTCAAGAACTTCAGCAGAACAACCATCCGGGATGAACCCCAATCTAACCAGGAGCCAGCAGAGAATAATCTGCTCCCAGCTGGGAAACGTCAAACTACAGCTGCTGTACAAGGCCAGCATCCATGGTTTCACTGGCGCAGCCTTCCACCAACAATGTGACAACCGCTCTCCCACAGTGTCTGTGGGCTATAACGCCTCCGGTTATGTGTTTGGAGGCTACACCAAACAACCTTTCAGTCAGTCTGGACAGTACGTGTGTGATGACCAGGCCTTTCTTTTCTCCTTCAGTGGGGAAAAGCTCCTCAAATATCCAGTCACTGGTCCCACCTATGCAGTTAAAATGATGAGTAGTTCTGGTCCATATTTTGGAGAAGCATTGGTTCTTGTCAATGGAAGCAAAGCAGTGTATAGCAGCCCAGGAAATTATTACAACTTCAGTGCTGCAGAAATGCATGGCAACGACCTCAACCTCTTCGAGTGTGAAGTCTATCAAGTGGAGGGTAAGTTCTCTATAAACAACCAAATATTGATGCTTAGCATGTGTCAAACAGATTGCATCTGACATCAAGCACACAGCAAGCCTCGTCATTATTGTTCCTGTCACAGTCCTGCTACTGACACAGTTAGATTGAGCACTAAACCTATTAACGAGGGCATGTACTTTTTACTTATTCAATGGAAGCTCTACTCGGGAAACTACCAATGATATTTAGTTGTAGGTTTTGCGAGGATAAACACAATAAACAAGGGAGGGATTTTAGGCAATTACAGCCATCAAATGAATACTTTCTTAAAACAAACAAAAGTTAAAATGACAGTTTGTCTTAGGCTTTTCAATACCATGTAGGCCTGTGTATGAACTGGTTTAATGATTTGAATGCTTTGCTGCCCGTCCTCACGGTTACTTGTCTGAGGGACGCTTAGTTTTAGATTTAACTACTTGATTGATCACTTCAATCCATGTTTCAGAACTTCACAAGACAGTTCAATGAGGATGTATTGTTCACAATGTAACACAGATAAAAATGAATGGCTGGATGACAGTTAAAAGGCCGTTTTTGCTCTTCAACAGAGAATCCAGAATTTGAGAATCCATGGAGGCCGATGGTCTGGGAAAATGAGTAAGCTGGATAGGGCACCACTTTGCATGATATACTGTACTATTCTTTAATATGTTACAGTATACTGCACCATGTCATGCTTATAAAAAAAGCCTTGAGGAAGTTATAATTATGTATTGTTGACCTGGTTCTCATATACCTGGTTGAACAAGCTTGCTGTGGCATGGATGTGGATCCACCCAGTTAAATGTTGTCATGATTATGTTAGATCAGATTTATGGTTAGACAACTACATATTTAAAGCACAGTGCCTCTACTAGTCATATACACATTAGCTACCTTTTTTTTTTTTAAACTGTTCTTGTCTCATCAGGATGAGGACAAAGATGATGGACAGTATTAAGACCTACAGCCCCATGTCCAGCTCTGTTGACCTATCCCAGGTTCGGGTCCTGCTCATTGGACCAGTCGGAGCTGGAAAGTCCAGTTTCTTCAATTCTATCAGCTCTGTCTTTCGAGGCCACGTCACCAACCAGGCCATCGCTGGCTGCTCTACCTCCAGTCTCACCACACAGGTCAGTTCCTGTGAGGGCTGCAACAATGAGTGCATTAACTTTCCTTCATAAGGATACAATAACAATAATCTGATTGGTTGAAACAGAAGGAGCCATCTGATTGGCTACAGACAATACCCTGTTGGAAAAAAATGCAATCATAGATTAAAAAAATAATGATTTATTATGTATTACCGGACAGTTTCGCACCTACTCCGTGAAAGCTGGACGAGGAGGAGAACCTCTGCCAATCATCTTGTGTGATACCATGGGATTGGAGGAAAGCACGGGGGCGGGGCTTGACATGGATGATGTCATGAGCATCCTCAAAGGTCACCTGCCAAACACTTATCAGGTAGAGAGCCATTTCTTACATTCAGCAGGATAATGACCACACGATGATGCACTGATCTGGCTGTAGTTTTGTTTGCTTCTGTAACACAAACTGTTGTTTTCTTTCATCTGATACGACTCAGTTCAACCCGTCTGCTCCTCTGCATTCGGAGAGCCTCGGCTATCGCGAGTCTCCAGGGTTCAAGGACAAGATCCACTGTGTGGCCTACGTCATTGATGCCTGCAAGGTCTCCATCATGCCCACAAAGCTGCAGGGGAAGCTGGAAGCTATCCGCAGAAAGATCAACTTAATAGGTCAGTAAAAATCATTTTAGCGGTATTACTGCATCCCCAGACCTCACTGAGTAAGTGATGGCCAGAACTATTCAAAAATATAACAGTCATTTTGTTCCCTGTAACAGTCTACAGCCCCCCCCCCACACACACACACAAACACACAAACACACACACGGTATCTGTACTATGTACTGTACTAGTATAAACACATATCACTCTGTTTTCCAGAGTTGCCTACATTTTTAAAACGATAGAGAGCTAAAATAAGATGAATGATAGAGCCTTTAATGGAATAGCAGCATAGTAACTATACAAACTAGTAGCTTTACTATGCTGCAGTATAGTACAGTAGATACACAGAATTTTAGCGATAGAGACTTCAGTACAGTATTTGAAAATTGTTTTGTTTTGCAGGGATTCCTCAGCTGGTCCTGATGACTAAAGTGGATGAAGCCTGTCCTTTTGTTTCACAAGACATTAGGAACGTTTATAGGAGCGGCTACATCAAGGAAATGGTGAGATCAACTTGAAATTCATCCATAGGACTTTATTCTGAAAAATATAATTTTAATAGGCGCGTTTGAATTTCATTTAATTTAGTTTTTCTCATCTTATTCAGTTCTACTCTTGTGTTACTGTTTATTTTTTCACTTGCTACAAATGTGTTCTCCTCCTCTGTGTTTTGTTAATTGAGTACTATTTAAACAGTAATGACTGTTATACAGTAATAACATTCTCGTTGAATCGTCATGACCTATGCAAATACAAAACATGACAATCAACCTTTCTGCTGTGGTAAACACCAAAGGAACTGTTTGATTGTACTTAAGTTAATGCAATTCTGTCTAAATCTTTTATTGTGTTTTTGTGATCCAGATGCAGGAGGTCAGTGATCGGCTCGGTGTGCCATTGTCCTGTGTTGTTCCGGTGAAGAACTACAGCAAGGAGCTGGAGGTGGACCAGAACTGCGACATCCTACTACTCACTGCCGTCATTCAGATGCTTCGCTTCGCTGATAGTTACTTCGATGAGCTCAGTGACCGATCCAGCAACATGGAAACCAAAGAATAGGAAGTGTTTGTCCAGCTGTAATGAAATGTCCCTTACAATGACCCACCTTCCAGCAGGTGAGCAGAGTCAGAATGAGAAGAACAGGAAATATCATTCCAATTTGAGAGCATTCACACATTATTCAAAGATGGCTGCCCCATTCCTAGCCTTGTAGCCCACCAGATAAATGGATACATACCTAAATCAGCTATTGTTATCATGTTCCATATCAGCAGTTAAAACCATATACAAAGATGGTATTGCTTCGTTTTAATTAGCTGAATCAATTGTATTGGTGATAATATTGGATTTTATTTAGATGTAAAAGCGCTGAGCTGTTCTTTATGTTAACCATGTTCCTTAGCTACAAGAGATTTCGGTTTTTTTCTGGTAGTTATCATTAGCAGGGGTGTTTATTCCTTAATTGTTTCAACAATATCTGTAAGTATTATTAGGTTAAATATATTTGCTATCTGCATTTTGTTGTTATGGTAGGTTTTGTTACATTGTTGACAGATTTAGTGGGACATTTCATTACAAGCAAACAAGTTGGAAAAGCCAAGTCTGACATTTACATTCGCAGTCACAGTCGGCATATTGACATTCAGATGATTTCATCAGCAGTAGCTCCAAAGTCTAACAGGTGAACCTCCATGTAGTATGTTAGGAATGAAAAAGTAACCTGACCAAACTAAAAGAAATTAACTAAGAACAAGTCAATAATGGTGAACTGAAGTCTTGAGCCTGGACAGGTACATATCGCACCGCCACACAGCTTTCAATTCCATTTGTTTTCTGTAATTATACATTTTTGCCTTCCACATAACTCCGTGATAATAGAAACGTTATACAGTTGATTGTGTATAAACAGAATCTTGATTCAACTGAAAGTAACACTGTCAAGAATTACACAAACACATATTTATGTTGCCCAGATATTGCAGTAGCTGCTAAACATTATGCATCGTATTACAGTTTACACTGTCTGTTATACCAAACTTTTATACCAAAGTTTTCAGGAAGTCATTCCAGCCTCTGTTTTTTTTCCCATCAAGCTTGTAGTAATAAGTCCTTTTCTCTACAGTATCTGATGCCAGGAAAACAACATGCCAGTTTCTCAAATGTTTGTATTGGCAGATAAAATCACGTTTAATGTTATGCTGCATGTTAAGTATATTCAGCATGCTTCTAGTGGGTAGAATTTAGAAAGTTGAGAAATCTGAAATGTCTTTAGTAAAAAACTAAATTCCTATGTGAATTCTTCTTATTCCTAAAATGAATAATTGCAGTCCATATTGTGATGTTCAATAAAAGCTCAAAGTGCATGAATGAACAGAAAAACGGAAATTTATTAATGCAGGTCAGACAGTTACTGTACAGCAAACAGTGTTGGAGTCGGACCAGATGAGGAGCAGTCCCTCCCTGTGTAACAGGACTGTGGTATTACAGCAAACTGTGAACTACATGACACACATCACACCTCCAATCCGACTCACCGCCTGCTTTTGCATCATTGAAATTAACTGTGAATTAGAGTGGATTATAAATTGGCAGCTGTCCTCTCAGCAACAATAATCATCAGTTAAAAAAGAATTAAGCTCTGTGATCAGGATAACTTTTAGACAAACAAACACACATCTTGAAATAGTGTTTAAAATATCAACGTTGCTTTAGTGCACATAAAAGACGGGGAGCTCTCCAACTTGGCCACAGTTTACATGAAACTGGTTGTACGACTTTGTAACTGTCACACGTGACCAACAACAATGATGCATGAAGAAGGAATGTCCTGGAAATGCAAAACACACCTGGAATTCAATGATATTCAGCCAGTCAGCTTCCTTTCCCCTCCCTTACCATGATATTGGTGCATTTCCTTCAGTGGAGCTGCTCAGTGGACACCAGCGAGAGGACAGTGGTCATACTGGGAGGCTCCTGGTGGAAATGTGTGAAACAGGCTGCTGAAAATGATATTCAGCAGCTCTGTATAGAAGATCAGATCACATGGTTGTTGGGGAGCACAGAGGAAGACCACTGGGGACGGAGCAGAGGGGAGGCTCTTATGGCACCGCTGACGCTCTCCGACATTTCAAACAGTCAGAGGGATTTCCTCTCATCAGCCAGCGGCTTCAGTCATCAAAAGAAAAGGCAGCCAAGTGAAGAAGAAACCATTTCAACTTCAACTACTTGAGTTACAGTGCAGAACACACACACGTACATACACACATCCAAAAACACACACATACTCACACACAAAAGAGTACACATGGGCTTGGTCAGAGTCCAAAGGCTGATTTCAGTGACAACCAGAGTGGAGAATAAAGGACATTTGGCACCTACACTGCAGCTCTCTGCCTGCTAACACAGCACTAACATCCATTCATGTTAAAGCAAAACAGACTTTTTGGCTAATTCTGTTGACAGCAAAATCATATTTATGTCCTCACACTTACTGTAGCTATTAGCAACTAGCATTGTAATAAGTATGAAGTAGTTTAAGTTGTTTTTTTCTTTTCTAGTATAGCTCATGTAGTCAGGTTGATCTTTGTAGCTATTTTACAAGAGGCACGGCCCCTTGCTGACGATAAACTATATCTATATGTGAACCTTACTTCTTACAGAAAACTGGCAGATTTACCTGCACATCATCTTACTAAAGTGTTAGCACTGAGCAACACAGCCAACAGTCCACCATGGACACAGGGAAGACTTAGGTACCCACATGCTGTTCTCAGTGTGCAAAGTCGGTGTTGGCACAGCCGTGCAAATGGCCTTAGGACTGTTTGGCAATGATGTGGGAATATTGCAACTTCATCTTGCTTATTATTGTTATGCTAGACACTTATTTAGGGTTGAATCGTGCTATCGTGTAACAGATATTTTAGAACACTATAAAATGACCTAATTTAATGCTCTGACTCTGGTATCTACAGTGAATCTTGATGACAGTTATAGATATTAAGCAGTGAAAACTTCCAATACTTCTTGTAGGTCTTGTCTACATAGCATTACATAACAGACAGATACACCCTATGATTACTGTGATGGATTACCTGGTTTTGTAGGAGCCATTTTCTTCCCAGTATCTAAAAGAATAAATGCCAGAAAATGGCTTCTTCTGAAAGAGGAACACAAGCCCTGACATCTCCAACTATAATGACTGTTTGCAGACACCAGAGACAGTTGATGCAACTTAAAAAAAACAGGATTAACGGGTGGGTTTAAAAACATTTCCAAAACTAAAATTATACAACGAAGGTCAATCTGTAGCTTGTACACTCTGTTATACTAATTCCAACTGAATCCTTAAAAGTATAAAAAGGACGGAACAGACACAGAAAGGGAAAAGGGATCCCATTTCTGTTGTGATCATATCAACTGCACAAAATGATGGTTGCATGTTAGAAATCTGCATGCAGCGACAAAAAAAGAAAAGAAAAAAGCCAATCAAATACTCACAGGCATGAGCTGGAACTGTGATTAAAAAAAGAACATTTTTAGAGTAATATTACAGTCAGTTCAACCCATGACTGAGGAAACAGTAGGGACATTAGCCACATTAAGATCTCTACAGGTTGCCACTTTGGTTCTTCAGCGTCTGGACTCGACCAGATCGATCACGCGCTGTGCTTACGTCAACATCTAGAGAGATGACATTCAAATTCCAAATAGTAAAAAAAAATTTTAACAAAAACTTTTCCTTGTGTTTTCTTTTTCTTCTCTTAAAGAACTGTACAAGATTATTACAAAAATCAATAATTAGTTATACATATTTATATGACAACATTGTTTACGTTATATTACTATAAAGAAATACAACTTTGTGTGTTGTTCTTGTTTAAGACTCTGAATGCAGTATTCCTTTTCCAGAGTGCTGTGGCTTTGCTGCGCTGAAGATGGTTAATGTAGATCACTATATTTCTATGCAGTAAACGTATAATATCTCTGCAGCTGTAGCTGTATCGCCATCATTGAAAATACTGTCCCAGTTGTGAGGACAGTGAATGCAGTTTTAATTCTCAGCTACATAAAAACATAATCTCACACAGATAAAATGACTATAACTCGGCAGTAGCAATGTCTGGCCACAAGGTGGAGCTAAAGTATTGACCTACATGAGGGATGCCATTGTGTGAGATTATTCAGCTTTCATATAATGAGGTTTAAGCGATTTAACTATTTATCAACGACTACTGAGCTTTAAAATCAACTTCGAGCCTCACTGATGCTTCACCGTCACCTGTGAAGCAGAAAAGGTCAACAGACACTTTTTAGTTCACTCAAATGTAAAATAAGTGAAAGACAGGTGGCTGGTCCAGTCCCGCGCCTGTTTCCTCCCCCATCTTTTCAGCTATTTGCAGTCCAAGAAGCTGGTGAGCTCTGCTTTGCCACCAGCTGAAAAAAAGGAATACTGCATTTCTCCGCTGCTTGTTTCTTCAACTTGTGTTCCTCAGCTCTAGTGTGCATCTTGCCCGGGACAGAGAGATGGAGGGAGGGTCGTCTAGGCAGGGCCCTCCTTTGGGGAGGACGGGGTCTGGGACGTGGAGCTGGAGGAAGAGGAGGCCGAGCTCTTCAGGGAGCCCAGAGTCTTGCTGAGCCAAGAGTTCTTGGCTGCCTGGATCTCGTTCATCAGGACTCCCCGCTGGTGCTCGAGCTCCTGCAGAGTGACAAGAGGAGCAGAGAGGAGTTAGTGACATTCCCATCAGTCTCAGCTGTACTTAGCGGTTTGTGCTAACTAGCAAATGTTAGCAAGCTAACACGCAAAATATGATGGTGAACATGGTAAACATTATAGCTGCAAAACATCAGCATGTTAGCATTGTCATCGTGAGCATGTTAGTATGCTGATGTTAGCATTTAGCTCTGCTGTGCCTAAATAAAACCTCACAGAGCAGCTAGCATGGCTGTAGACTCTAAATTGTGCTTATTCACCTTGTTTCTACCTTTGTTTTGTTACTGCACTGAATGAGAAGTCAACTCAAAAACAAATAAAATCATCTACAGTCTTTTCTTTGTGAGACTGACTCAGATCTATTTTTTTTACTTAATATATCTATTCCCTTAAGAGTACTCCTACAGACTTGGTAAGCTGCCCTCCATCATTGTTATCTTTGTTAACGATATCACTGTCCCTCCCTGGTGCTGCTGACCTGAATGCGGCACTTGGCCTCCACCAGTTGCAGCTTGGTCTGTGCCAGCTCCAGCTCCAGATGCCTCAGCTGCTCCTTCAGTCCGTCCTTCTCCTCGTCCAGTGGCTCAGTGGATGTCTTGTCCCTGCCGGGGGACGACGCCTGGAGGGACCCCAGGGTGCTGAACAGGTCCCTACAGTGCTCACAGCCCATGACTTTACTCTGCACGGGCACACAAACACACACACGTATGTTCGTAGAGTTTGGTGGGTGAACATACTGTATAGACATGTGAGTGCAGGTAAAAACACTTTGTTCTCTTAGTCCTGATGCAAATTTATTCAGCGTTTCATCTTTGTGAGAGTATTATGCCCTGATGAAGACCTCCTCATCAAAACAGTGGATAGATCATTTGTGCACAGGGACAAAAAGCGTGTGATCTTTTCCTTTGATTTTGACTTTTGCCTGGTGGCCAGTGCCTCACAAGCAGACACGTTAAAAAAATGTTTATCGCTGAATTAGGTTTCTCTTCTTGTCATCTCAGCATCTATCTCTTACAAGCCCTCATTAGTTTATTCTGGTTTATTATAGCAATATAAATGACAGCCCATGACTGCTGTAGTGTCATGTTACAGTTACAACCAACCATCAGAGTGACACAAGTGGAAGTATTACATGAACACTGATATATACAGTATTTCTCTCCCGAATACTCCCTGTGTTGATACACTGCCACACCCACAAAGAGCAACATCACATGTTTGACAAGGGATAAACGAGCGGATCATTTGTGCAATCAGGGTCTTTATGGTTGTGATAATGACCCAACCTGGGCTTGTCTTAACTGAACTGAAAGACAGCGCAGTCCTGCAAATGCCTTTGTTGTGTGACACAACATATTGTGGCTTTAGTTAGGAGTTTGAAAGTCTGTGCATTAAGCGTGTAGTCTCACCCTGACTATGTCCAGCTCTTCCTTTGTTGCCGCCTGCTGTTTTTCCAGCCTGGTGCTCAGCTGGGAGCAGATCTGAAACACGGAGGGGAAGTCAGGTTATATAAGAGATGCCACATTTCAACTACAAGATGAGAGATACACTAAAATTCTTAGCTTGTGTTTCTCCAGGAAAACCCAACTGAGCTGCACGATATTTTCCATCAAAACTCTTTTCACACTCGCATGGCTCGACACATTCAAGGAAAACCGTCTGTGTTCTTTCCAATGTACTGACTGTAAATGAGCAAATGAGTCTTTTTTTCCATTTCAAATACAGCAGATGGATTTAGGTTATTAAAACGGTCCAACCTGTTTGTATTCAGCTATGATCGCTGTGGTTTTCTTGATCTCCAGCTCTGCTTTTTCGAGCTCCCTCCTGAACACTTCCTTCAGCTGAAAGGGACAAACCAAGATGACTACATTAATGAGGAGGATGACATAACATAACGTTTACACATATGCAGATGTCAGGGTGATAAAATAGCCTTGGTAAGAATTAATAACATTCACATATCCACTGTTCAGACTATTTGAATTTTTATGTAACTGTGTTTAAATATATACTGCATGAGTCTCTCTTTAAGGACTCAAACAATAACTAACCAATATTGGTGATTAATAGTAACCACTAACCTAGATTTTGAATACACTGTACCTCAAACTCATACAGTACATGTACACAGGAAAGGTTGTGTTATAGTGAAATATGAGTTTTAAAGATTCCCTAAATGTTAAAAAAAAAATAGAGGTTATAAATTTCCACTGAAATGAGCTGTTGATCAACACCAATTACTCTACTGAGTATCATTTAAAATGGTGATATGTTACCTATTTTCTAGACAACTCTATTGGATCTCTGCTCTAACTACCTAACGAGGTGAGGGTGAACAGAGGGCAGATGTTACCTGAGCCGTCTCCTCCTCCTGTCGTCTCTTCTCCTCCTCCGTCTCCACCAGGCGCTGCTTGGTGCTCAGCAGCTCTTTGTTCAAAACATCGGCCTTGTCCTCTGCCTGAGTGCATGTACACACACAAACACCTCTCATATAATACCAAACCTGCAACTGTAGTATAATGCACAAACACATTCAAATGATCTGAATATGATGAGAATATATAGCAGGTTTGAAGACGCCCTGTGTCACCTGGTCAAGGTCGTTCCGGAGGGCAATCTTACTGGTGACCAGTTCATGGGCCAAGTCGTCATTCTCCTGTTCCAGTCGCATGCTGGCCTCCTGAAGACGACGGTTCTCCCTCTGGACAAACACACACATAGTTGGACAGTGTATTAGTGCCTGTAATATCCAAACTTGTGCTATCAGGATCATATATTAGAGGCACTTCAGAGCACAAGCCTCCTTTTGATAAAACGATAATGTCAGGAACCTTATTTACATCTTACTACAGAATGATGACGTGATGGTTTTTGTATGAATGTTGTAATGTCAACAAACATTTAGCGCCTACAAAGTGATAACAACCTCATTATTCACTTAATTATGCATTTAATGTAGTTTATTTATTATTTAATGAGCTTTGTAAGAACTGTATCATATGTCCAAACAAGTTTTTTCAAACAGAGAAGAATGTAACGAATGTAATGAAATTAAATGCACAGTTTTCTGTCTGAAAAAAAGAAGAAGCTTTTATTGATCAAGAAAAGGCAGCAGTCCCTATTCTGTTTGTTTCAATTTGAGTTTAATGTTGCAGCCCTAAAAAACCTAATTAAGCTTTCCCCTGCCCGCCAAACACACCAACACACACATCTTAAAGTCCCCATTGTAGACCATGAGTGGAGTCTCATGACTACTGGTCTGCCTGTAAACAGTCTCACATGACAGCCATGCCTCAATTGGACAAAACAGTTGTCACGGTTATGAGGGGCAACCAGACCCTGATATCCTGTCACTTTAACAACAATGACCTCTTCCACCCCTCCCCTAATTAACACACACACACACACACACACACACACACACACACACACACACACACACACACACACACACACACACACACACACACACACACACACACACAAATGTATGTATACAATGGACAAATGCACCTGAACATCACATAGACACACACTCAGTCACATGCTTTGGAGACAGTTTATATGCCGCTCTTCAGATCAAATGAATCACTTCCTGTGAGCAGAAAACGCATGTGTTTAATTTGAGCAAACAGAGGAAAGATCGACATCCTCTTAGTTAGTGTGGATGGGAGGTTCGCCTCTGCTGCAGCCATCCAAATGTCTTGTTTTAGACTGATTAAACAACAGAGTCTTTAAACTAAAACCTTGCAAAGTCTCCTTTTTAATATCTTGCCAAAAGGTCTATGTCTGTCAAAAATAGCCAGGTCACATCAATCAGAAAAAATAGAAAAACTCACATATCAAAGTTTAAGATTAAGTAAGTAAGTAAGTCTTTGTTGGAGCAGAGGCAGCTTACCGTGCTGCAGTCCACAGTCACAGCAGCGTCTTCATATCGATCTTCCAGCAGCACTGACTAACACACTTTAACACATGATCCTGACAGGAGTTTCCCCTTCTCTGTCTGACACTCCCCAGCCTCACTCTCTCTCCCTCTCGCTCTCCTTTCTTCCATTGCTTTTATTTTGTATTAAGATAAACATTGAAAGCAGCCAAGAAAAAATACAACTGGTCGAAAAAGTCACACAGATTTTACACACACACACACACACACACACACACACACACACACACACACACACACACACACACACACACACACACACACATCATACAATGCAACACAATGAGTACATACCTAAACCTGAAGTATGAACCATATGAAAATGCTGAATTGTTGAATTACAGGAAGCATAAAGTAATTAAAATCCAAAAACGAATTTCTTCAATAAAAATGTGGACTGTGCTAATTTACAAGTGGCACCATTCCTGCTTTGTCTTCTTGCTCTGTAAGAGAGTGTTTCCACTGGCGACAGATGAAATGGCTCTGGTCCAACATCTTATCTACAATAAAAGTCTTCCTTCCTTCCCTTCAGAACCAGCAGATGCTGTTTATACCAACATGTCAAAAAGCAACTACATGTAATTCTGGTGTTTTTTCTTGAGATGAATGTTTTCATGGATGTTGATGTGTTTATTTGTTGTGTTTCATAATTTTATTTCTTTTATTCTTGTCTCGATAAATATTTTATTTTATCTCCTCACAATGAATTAAAATATTTTGAGAAACAACTAAGATGCTGTCTTGGTTTTAGCTCGACCACTAAGCATTTTTGAGTTTTTTCAATTGAGGCCAAAGGAATTTCATTTGACTTGCAGAGCCAGCCATGTATACATCTTCAATTTGGCTTAAATATGGGTGGAAACATGAAAAAACAAATGAAGTTTGAAATGTTTACACCAATCCAGTACATCATGAAGGTGAGGATCAAAGAGAGGAGGTGTTTCTAACAAATAATTCCAAGAAAACTGGAACGAATGAAGGCAGTGAACTTCCCTGCTTTCCACAAATACTACAACGAGGCGCCTCTACCTGATATAGTTGTCATTTGACACAATCATTGTAATCTCTACATATCCTGATGAAGACTTTCTTTAAGTCAAAATACCTTGGTTTCCAGCAATGGTCTAAAAAAAGGCTATTTCACCTTTCTGCATCAGCAGTTTAATATGCTGACAATCATACAGTAATAGTTTTCCTGCCTGGTAAAGTAGCTGGATATGTTGCCATTTTCTTGCTAAGAAACAAAAGTTTTGGGAGCTCTGAAAAGTTTGTAACCTCATTGGCAACACAGTTTGTGCCTGTTCAGGAAGTAACAGGGGTCTTTACTGTTGAACTTGTACGTAAACTTGTTTACTTCCAAACGTCTTGTTAAAGGAATAGTACAAGATCTCGACTAAGAACCTGCCCACTACCTGGAAAAGATGCATGCTTGCCACGTACTACATGAGCACTGGGCATATATTGGATATTAACTTAACTAAAAATTCTAAACTATTCTTTTAGGTTTTATAAAAAGTTGGCATCAAAATGTAATTCAAACCACTCTAATTATGTCAGTTTCAACTCTATCCTCCCAATTTCAAAGACAAATTTGGGAAAAAGTAATTAAACTGTGCCCTGAGCTGATTTTGTAAAAACAAGAATGACAAATTTAAAAGACGAAAGGAAAGAAATCCTGATACAACAGAGCAAATGAAAGGAAGGAGATGCTGACAGTTTGAGTTTGTCTCTAAATATCTGCCTCACCTCTCCTGTTTTTACCTTCTGAAGGTAAAGTCACTTTCAGCAGCCAAAAACCTCCAACAACCCCACGGCAGCTTTGCCCAAAAATAAACGCTATAGATGTTTAGGTCGATAATGATAAAAGTCTGCGCTGTGTGAAAAGTCACATTTCAACCCCGAACAGTGTCACAAATATTAACAAAAGGTACAGTTTGACAAAACAGATTTCTAATCTTAGAAACGTGGTTAATTTTAGCACTAATGTGTATTGAATTCGATGTCCTCACTGCAACAAAAAAGAAGCTCTTTCATCCCGGACTTTAAAATACATCAAAGAGCCAAGTGTTTTCTTACCATGTCCGGGACTGAATACTATGTGAGAAGTTATTCAACTTAAACCTACAGGACACAAGGTTACTCTCACATGAATACACTGTGTGTGCTTTTGTAATGTGTGACAAAAATGGGGATGGGCGCGTTTAACTTCCCACCTGGTAGCGTGAATAAAACAATGCACCACAAGTAACAAATGTAAGAAAAGTAAGAAGTCTTATATCTTAACGAGTGTGTGGACGTCCTACCTGGTATCGGTCGATGGGGTCTTCTTGTTGCAGCTGGCTCTCTCTCAGTGTCTGATATTCCTTCTCAAACTTCTTCAGCTTTTTGGTTGGAACCTGAAAAAACAAGAAAAGTTGTTGACATCATTGTTTTAACTTTTATGCGCCCAAAGCTGCCTGATGAAATCCCAGCCCAGACCATCCCAGTGCTTTATGAGTGAGGGGAGAATGTGTGTTCATTTATTTTGAGAGACAAAATGAGGGATTTGTACTAAAAGCAATTTTGGCTTTTAATACTGTGATCAGTGAAGCTATTTGCAAAATAAATGATCTTGCTCAGTAGTTGTCACTGAAATCTCTTGAGACACATATACCAATTGACATTTCACTACAGGGGTCAGAGGGCAGCCTCAGCTAGGAGTAAGCAAGGGTAAGGTGTCACGCTCAAGGACACTACATATTCAATAGGATATGTCAAAAACATGTTGGCTGATTTTATTCAACATGGACTTTGCTTGATGTCAGCAGTGAAAAAAAAAAATCAACCTTTAGTTTTGAGATCTCCAAAATTAAAAGAAACAGAGAATCAGAATGTTCAGTCAGAGAACAACACGTAGCCAAGACATAAACAGACATCCTGGTAACACAAGGTCAAAACTAACTGAAATACCTCTGAAAATTGCTGCAGAAATATTGCGGTATTGTGGTTCGTGCTGCACAGTTTCTGTTGCACAATCTGCTCTACATATACACATTCGTGACCAGTACATGCTTCTGTATGTTCTTCTGTACATGTGCTACTTTCACACTAGATATGATGTGAAAAGAGACCCACATACAACAAATGAGGCACTTCACAGTACACTTGGCTGTAAATCAACCGCTCCCCATTATTCTCAGAACTCTTCTCCGACAACAGAAACTTTCAGTTCACACTGCGAGCTACACGACCAACAGTCACTTATTTCCTCCTGACATGAAAGACAACGAAAACCGTTGTCTGAACTCGGCCATTTGCTAATGAAAGCCAATGAGAGGAGCATTTTGCCTCACTGTGTTGCTACCAATGCAGTTTCATTCAGTAAACAACATATAGCCCTGCTTGTAAAGTACAACATGCAACGTCAACCGTCCAAGTTTTAACTATTTCAAATGTTTTAAAGCACAAAGGGTTCTTTCAATGTACAACAAACGTTATTAATCTATGTTGATACTGTTTATGTCAGTAATGTCTGTAAACAGCATTAAAACAAGCTAAGACTATATCTTCAATTATGCTCAGTTCAGAAAAACAAATGCGGTTATTTCTACATAAGTCTCTTTCTTCCATTATGTGTAAATATTTCTGTAATTTATGTGGTCAAATATACTGATTGGACCTTCAAACATTTCTCCAACAGCACTGGGAGAATAGCTGAATCTCTTGCTGGGACTGATGGTGAGCCTAAAAGTAAATTTGCTAACATTTTATTTTCAATGAATGCTGTTTAATTAAGTGCTCCACAACTAGCCATGATGGCTTGTTAAAACAATCTGACTTGGTGAAATCAATCAGAATCAGTTTTGAACCTGTGACCTCTCAGTTATGGCAGGTTGAATACAGAAAAGCCAAAGAAAACCGAACTGTGTTCATTGAAGCCCATCTAAGATCTTTTTAATCTCAGAAAACCAAAGCTGTGACTTCCTTGTACATTTTTCTGCATCTTGGAAGTATGGCTCACATCAAGTATCTGCCAAATTACTATCAAAGAGAAAACACCCAAAATATCAGCAGAGTGGTTTAAACCAAACAGCAGTGAAATGTGAGACAACATTGATGACTGACTGATATTGACCTGAATCTGTGTGTGTGTGTGTGTGTGTGTGTGTGTGTGTGCTTCAGGTGGGTGGTAACGTTATCTCCCCTGTGTGGAAACAGCGTTTCCATAGCACCCACCGTTAGAGCTGGGGATTCCAGGTCAGTCTCAGTCACATGACCCCTCCTCTGAGACTGGCGCGTGTGTGTGTGTGTGTTTGTGTGTGCCCCTTACTGTCCTGTGTTTAAATCATATGAAGGGATAGAAAGAAAACATAAAATGCATCATTTCTTGTGTGTGTCACGAGACAGTCACTGTGTAGAGGAGCGAGTACAAAAGCTTTCATGAATTAGGTACAGGTTGGATTACTGCCGTTTTGGAGCAATCAGAGGAACACACTGCACCATTATCTAATAGGGAATGTCAGATTTTATTATTATTATAATTTTAAGCTTTATTTTAGCATTTAGTCATATTGTCCTCTGTATCAATCATGTTGCTGCTGTGACATTGATTTTTCCCCTAAATCTACATATGTCCTTCACACAAACACTATGATTATCATTATTAACAATGTTACTGTTTTTCTTCTTTTGGTTGTATTTTTCTACTGTTGCAGTTCTTGACAGCCATGTTGTCTTTTTCTAGACCATCACTGTGATTCGTTCATAAAGTACTGGTCTTGTAAAATAAAGGTGTCATTACACCATAACAATGGCATGACAGCCAGTTTGGCAGTTTTAAAAAAAAGGGTTTGAAATTCTCAACATTTTGACTATACACACAGGAGCAGAAATGTCCACGTTACCAATGAAGAACATCCTGGAGAATATTGGGGCATTTTATTTACTCAAATAAAGTTAAAAAGCAGCACACTGTATTTCCTGTAGATTTCCTTCATAAATAAAAAAACCATGGCAGTCATTACCTGTCACTGACCTCCTCACTGACCTGTGGGTTAACCCTTGACCTCTATGACCCAGGAGCCGCTGAGGTGAATCAACGTCACACTGTAATCTATCTGACACACAATTCCCCAGCAGATAACAGAACTCGGTCTCACTCTGTTGTAATCTGTGTGGGAAGAAAGAGCAGCTTGGTCTCTGCAGGCTGGTTAATAATCATGTTATTGTAACAAAACAATGCGAACAAATTGAATGTGGTGTTCCCCTGCAGGCACCAACACATCCACTTCATGGAACTGTGAGGTGGTTTCGAAGCCATCAATCTATTAATGAATCAAAAACTGTCATGTTTTTAGTGTTTGCCTCCAAAATCTTGTTCTTGTCTGCGTGTAAAAATGCCTCTGAAAAACCATTTACCCTATTGACCACCAACCTTAAACTGACATAGCTCATGTTCTCAAGTGAAATACGACCAAAGCAGCTTAAGATTGTTTGATCAAGTAGATGTGGTTTCTTTTGTTACCTTCTCTGACACTCAAGTTTCTTAGAGATACATAACACGACTAAACAACATTTAAAAAGGGACCAACCTCCCTCTCAGCCCACTTGTGTGTGTTGAAACAGTCCTAGATTAATGCCCAAAACATTAATTGAAAGCATGAGAGACAGAGGGAGAGAATGACGTGTGTGTTTCCTGAGATTTTAAACACCTACAGATTTGCCGTTTTGGTTTTGAGAGTCAAACACACCCATCACTCGCTTGTACTTTCACCTCCTCTCACATACTCATTTATGGCCTTTAAGCATTCTCCTACAGAATCTACCCCACCAACTAAATTTGTTGTGTCATATTTTCCAAGCTTCCTGTATGTGGTGCGATGGTTTGACACCAATTTCTGAAAATTTCCACTTATACTCATGAAGTTAAGTTTTCAGAAAACCACTTGGTTGCTTGTATTAGGTGGAAATTACTGTGCAAATCATTTCACATAGTCTTGAATGGTGTTTTGTATTTTCTGTAAAGGCAAACTACACATGCTGCATGTTTTGGCAAATATTGCTACTTCTAACAACCTTTTTTTCTTTTTTCTATTTCATGCTACCATGACTCAGTTTCTCTGAGTGATTTTGTTAAAAACAGCATCTGCCTCAATACTAGAACAATATTTATCACCATGAGTCTAAAATGACTTTGCACTTCTCTTAAAGTGAGTTGAGCTGAATCAGCTAAACTGAATGAATATGAATACTAAGGCCTTACCACACTGAACCCTGATTGGCTGAAAAGAGCAGGTTTTAGAGATCAGGGTCAGCTGGGGAACAGCAGCTGGTAGAGATTCAGTGTTTTGCTCAAGGACACTTAAGCATGTTGGCGGGTTGGACCTGGTTCTCCGGGGTTTACACCACCCCACTGAAAAATATAGAACTTCAATAAGGAAGAACTGCCTCTTTCTCAGTGATGTATATAATTGCACAATACAGGAAAAAGTTGGTGTTTTTATAACAGATCTTACAACCTTAATTTTGTATTTTACATGTACAGCCAGTGAAGCGTGTGAAGCAGTGAAGTGTTGCTCTCTATGAGTTACACATTAAAACAGAATCATCGACAGACAAGCTGAAGTCTGGCTACTGATTATGCAACCTGCTGCTTTCCAACACCCTTAAAACACACAAACACTACAGCATGACTATGTGATGAAATGCAACGCAAAACTGGGCTGTGCTTACCTGCTAGAGGCAGGGCCTTTATTTAAACATACAGACCCACTACAGCTACAATCACACAGGAGCCCAGACTCCATGACCTTTGCATAAAAACTTCCATTTCTCTAAATCTGATGTTTTTCCTCAATCTGTTGATGTTTTTCAGCCTGGCTGTCACTCTACTTGGATTGAAAACCATCTGGTGCAACAAATATATAAATATGTTGGGAAATAAATTCTATAAATTCTTCCCCTGCCTTCAGAGACACTGCTGCCCTTTATATTGTTGTTTTGTTTTCATCATGTAGCAGATATATTTATAGTCAGTAAAACTAACTGTAAGTTACAATTCTTAGGTCACCAACATTACAAGTTACCAACAGTATTACAGGAAAGTGCTCCGAGTGTCAAACTTCCGAATACACTCTCATTCCCAGTGACTTTCCCCCATTTGGACAACATCTCAAACTTCATTTGGTGATATTCCTGAAATCCCAGGGGCGGAGTTAAGCTCTGCTGAATTACAACTAGTGAGCATGTACAGGGCTCAGCATCTTGGCTCAAGGCCACTTCAGACAGCAACACACACAGCTGCTGATAGACACAAACACATGCACACATCCAAACCAGCTGATGCATCATCCTACTTGCTTCCCAGAACTTTCAGAGTAAATATTAGAGGCCAGTTTAAGGACAGAGGGGTCACTCTGATTCAGGTAATGCGATTAAAGACGCTTGGTGCCGCAGGAAATGGTACCAGGCCCACTTTTAGATTCCTGACCTAAATCCCTGCAGCAGAAAATGGAATTGGTCCCAAACCTCCAAGCTGAGATCACACACTGTAGTGTCATACTGGGTATTATACTACCAGAAAGAGAATGTGTGTGTGTGTGTGTGTGTGGAGAAGGGTGATCTGCTTTTACATGAGGTGGTAGTCCAAGAGTTTGAATATTGAAATAAGGACAAAACCAACTAGACATCTCAGGAAAAACTAGGCCATGGAATTCAATTACCCATGTGAGAGAAATGCACACACAAGGTCTCCACTGATTCCAAATTTAAATGTCAGTAATTGAAACAAACTGACAGCCACAAACAAGCTCTGCTTCTGGACTGACTGACAAAGCTCTGTCACCTCAAACATCAGACACACTTCCAGCAGCAACACAACACACACACCCCCACATTCATTTGTGAGTCTACGACGCCTACCTCATGGAAAGAAACATATAGTTTCTGTGAAACCTTTTCTACCTCTGTTTATGAACACGTTTATAAGCAGTGCCAAACTAAAAAAAGAGAGATAAGATGAAGATAGACAGAGGAAAAATTAAGAAGCAGGTGAATTCCGCTTTCCATTTTTTTCTTATCTAAAAACTGCAAGAGATAAGTGTCAGTAGAAACAGTTGGGAACGTCTCCCATCAGGGTTAAATGGGAATACACAAAACACACCCAGAAAAGGAAAAAGGAATAAAAGAAGGAACAAAAGAAAGACACAGAATGACAAAGAACAAAGAAAGAAATAAACAAAGTGAGGGGAGAACAGACCTACCACCGGTCTTGGAGTTCTGAGAGGTCTGGAGTGGGCGACCAAGCGAGCCAGGGTGTCCTCCTCACCCGGCCGGTCGACTACATGAGCGTCGTATGCCACCATGATGGACACCTCCTGCATCATCTTGACTCCTCTTCGCCCCCAACAGCGAGGAGGAGGAGAGGATGAGGAAGATGAAGAAGAAGGAGGAAAAGCGGTGGAGAAGGGAAAGGAGAGGAGTGCTGCCGACAGGTTTTGTTTCTCTCTGAGAGTGGAGGAGCCGACTGGCTGCTTTCAAGAGTCCCTCAGGAGCCGAGCCCCGCCCACTGAGAGGAGGAGGAGGGGGAGGAGGAGGGAGCTGAGGGCAGTACAACACACCTGTTTGTTTCTCGCTCTCCCTCTCTGTAATGCTAGAAGTGTGTGACAAAGGGGGATGAGTTTGCTTTTTCTTCCTTTCCACTGAGTGAGTACTTCCCTCTCTACCTCTCTCTTACCATCTCTCTCATTTGTGCCTCTCTCTCCCTCCCTCCCTCTTTAGCTTGCAGTCTGGGGGTTTTGTTTTTTTTCTGTTTCCTGCTGCTGTTAAAAATAAAGATAAAGGCTTTTTTACACATCTACACTCTGTGTGTGTGTGTGTGTGTGTGCGTGCTTGAGGTTAAGAGAGATAGGAAGGAAGTTGTCAGACCAACCACACTGACTTGTCGTTCATAGATGCACATCGTTCCAACAGTAAAAGCCAGGAAGTGCAGTGAAAGCAACTTCAAGGCTGTCCTGGACGATGCCTGAATACTGTAAAGGCCTCCCAAAGGACCCCACAGCTCAAAACGACCTGACAACCTTGCTATTGTGATAGCAACAGGCTCCTCCTCTTTCCTCCTGACAGGAGAAATACATCAACAACCCCTTACAATCTTACAATTTTGCCACTGTGTCTTTCTCTTTATCACAAGCATACTTTGCAGTATCACGACGGTACATCGTATAATTCTGTCTTATCAAATAGACAGAAGTTAACAGTCAGGTAAGGTAGATTCATCTCCAAATGTATGTCCTCTCAGCCTTAAGGCAATTGTGCATTAAGTGCAGTTTATCATCTGTCATGTCCTTTTCAGGGAGCAAATAATAGGAGGAGATACAATAAGTGTGACTAATTTCCTAAAGTTCTCAATACTTATGAGTACCAGCTTTTACATGAAAAAATGTTCCGCCACTAATGAGCAGATGCACATAGCACAGGCGTATTAAAAAGGAAGGCAGTGGGTTAGGGTTACCAGTGTTCTAAAGAAATCTCATTTAATCATCAGCCATCTGATTTTGTGTGTAGATGTCTAGCTTGTAAGTTAGCTAACCATAGTATCTGCTCAAATGAATGTAACTAAATGTTTTGTTGACGTCATCTAGAATTCATCTGTTGCACAAAGATAGTTATTGACAATCTTAATTAGGACTAATTTGCGGTGGATTCTGGGTAAACTGAGACCAAAACATCTTACATTATACTGTATTACTGTATTAGTCTCTCTATCTCGCTGTAGGTCTTTCTGAAGGTGTCTTTGCAGCTGAGTCTTCATCCATGTAGGTCTTTCTCTGGGACTCTATATCTTTCCGTCTCTATAAATTATTCTGTCTCTCAGTCTCTCTACACACATCCTTGTCTCTTATTTCTCCTCAGTCTGTTAAAGTTTAGCTTTTCTGTTGGAAGGATTTGGTAAAAACCGGATTAATCAGTCAAACCCTGAGCGGCAAATGAATATACGACATTTCTCTCCTGAAAAGTCATCACTCCAGCTGCGGTCCAGCAGATGTTTAAGACGGCTGAGAAATTCAAATTCTTCCCATAATCCCTAGAAAAGCTAAGCCACCCTACTGCCCGTTGTGTTCATCAAACCAAGGTGCCAGTGAATTCTTTCGATGTTTTAAGCAGCTTACAGAGTTCAGCTGATCCGATTTATATGTTGACGGAGAAAAATATGTAAAAGGGGGGGTGAACAGAGAGCAAAGTGGCTTGGACAGGATGGTTTTCCCTTTTTCTCTAAAGGGGGTTGAGCATGGCAAGTCTTACAACACTCTTTCAAGAAAAAATACTGCATCTACTGGCTCCATTAATCTAAAAGTCATTAACGTCGTGTACAGAGGACTATAGCTTTATTTGTCATGGGTGGAAAAACAGGAGAGAACTCCCTTTTCCACTCTGGTTCCTCTATTTCCTTTCATCCCTGATCCCAGCTGACCTGATAGCAGATGATCAATAGAAGTATAAATATGGTATCAGCATCAGCTCTGCCATCCTGTCCCCAATACATTCAAGATGTTTGACTTTGTCCGTAGATGTGCTTTTATTCACTTTTGATAGCTAAAGACATCAGGTGGCTTGGAAAGTCAGCCAGTCTATTAGCAAAAGTCACTGATTTGGCAACAGTGTGATATGTGTGGCATTGAGTAGCATTTAGTAATGTGATGTAGGGGTGAAACAATTAGTCAAATACTCGACAAGCTGATCATCATTATTCGACAAAAGAATATGATAATCAATTAATCTATCAACAGAAAATGCCAAACATTTGCAGGATGTAGCTTCACAAATGTGAGGATTTGCTGCTTTCCTCTGCTTTATATCACTGCAAATTGGATACCTTTGGATTTTGGAGACTGGATTACTTTGAGGTTTTGTGACATGATGTGACATAACTGTGGCATTTCGTGGTTGGATAGGTGAGTTGATGTAGCCTTGTGCAATGTGGCGTGTCACAAGCTGATGTGACATGCTGTGATCTGTTGGTAGTTTTGGTTGGTTGGATGGTCAGCAGCAAAATTGGGGAAAAGTGAGGAGAGGATGGAAAAGAAGACTCTTTCTTCTGTTAGTCCATCTCATCACTCTCAAGTCTTTTTTTATCTGTCTCCCTCTAACTCACTTGCTCCATATACTTTTATCCACAGGGAATATTCTATTTTTAAAAGATAAAAGAGTGACTGGTTTAAAAGCATGACAGTATAAAGAAGGTGCTTGTGAGGAGAAGTTACCTGAGACACACACACACACACAATGTGATGTGTAAACCATGGCAATTGGGATGGGTTCAGTATTTGTGTTTTTTCTCTCTCATGAGTATAATGTTTGAGTTAGTGTTTTGGTCAGTCACTTCTTCCTAAACCAAGAGTCCGACAATGTTCACTGGGCAAAAAAATGACAATAATAGTTTGTCACCCGAGACTTGTCTGTGAGGAGGGAGAGAGAGAGAGAGAGAGAAAAAAAACATTAAAAGAAATACGGCAACACAAGAGGAAGCTGCGGAACAGCAGGGGAGCGAAAGTTCAGCGAGGGAGGATCAAGAGATGAGTAGAGAGAATCTGTCTGTCCCGAGGCTAAGTCATCCTATCAGACAGACGACGTGTTTTAGCTCACTTCACCTGCCTGAGCACAGTCTCTTTTTATTCAGCATGTGTGTTTTGATGACACTTCATTTAGACAGTTGCTTCTGGCGTGTACAGTGTCCTGAAAAGTGCGTTTGCCCATACAGACGAGAGACAAATAAAACGAAAAACCTGAATAAACGAGATACAAACACAGATGGTTCCATACAGAGAGGGGGGAGCTCACCGAATAGTTTGATGAGTATGAAAATGATGTGAATCATGAGCTATGGCCGTCACAGTCACTGGAGTATAATCCAGTCGGACACCTATGGGAGATGTTGGACCCATGTGTTAAATAGCTCCACCACCACAATCAAAACACAGAAAAGGGGAATATCTGTATGATTTTCATCGCTCTTGTAGAGTCTATGCAAAGAAACGCTTGTTCTGGTGGTTGAGGCTTATGACTTTGTGTGTTTATGCCTGGAAAGTGTGTGTTTTGCAGTTAGTGAACATGTGCAAGAGGGTGCTCTTGTACAACATAAGGCCTGACATGACAGGCTCTATAGCTGCAGGATTGTGCAAGAGTGCCAAACTGCTACCAAACCACCAGAGATAAACAGTTAGTCACAGTACAGGATATCCTGTATGTAGAAAAACACAGAAATCCACCACACATGGAGGGAGCGTAAGCACTGCCAACATGCTCTTGAACACTACATCACAACCTGCTTACTCGCTCCAAGTTTTTCCACATAAGATGTTTGAAAAATGCCTAAAATGTAAAATAACTGTGTGTAGATACTGAGAGACATGGACAAGAGAGCGAGCACGGGAAATAAAGAAAGAAAGAAAGAAAGAAAGAAGGGTGGAGAGAGGATGATTATCTCTTCCATCTTTCTCTGTCAACTCTTTCCTTCCTCTATCACAACACACTCTGCTGACACACACATTATCATATACACTGTGTACCGCTTTTGGTCTCTGGTGACCTCAGCAAATTCCCTGAATGCCAGCAGCCTCATTAAGGTCAACAGGAGGATAATAACGTCTGTATGTGTGCGTGCATGTAAGAGAATTTTAGTAACCACACAACCTGGTAAGCTTTGAGGAAAACTATGACTACCATCCATGGAAGCCATCTCTTATCTGCTATTCAGATTGCAGTCCAGACCAATAAATGACAACATACAAGAAGGACTAATAAAAACAGAGAAACGAAACGGCAATAATAAATAACATGGCACAAACGGTAACAGCAGACATAACTAATAACTAAACTACACATTACAGCTGCAATAACTGACTTTTTTGGCCACTTGGAGGCAGCCGACATTGACATAACCTTTTAAGTTGATATGACGAACTTCTTACATCACTACGAGCGAAACCTTTCACGTTGCCATTTGATACATCATTATTGTAAAATGTCTGTTATATAGCTGTTTTAAAGAATGCAGTGTTTATCTGACACATTTTCCTTCCCTCTCTGTCAGGCTTCTCCAACACAGCAGAGATCGAACCCCCAATTTATCCAGTTCATAAAAGCTTTTCCTGTTTAACTTATTCACTGTGTGGTAGCCCCTTTCTGCTGCACAGAAAGTGATGTGTTTTACATTTTAGGCTTGTTCGGGAATGAACAGAATAAGAGAGCAGTGACAATCTCTATGCCTGCAGAGACAGAGAAATTACTTGATGTAAAAAACAGTAAAAACTTAAGCATCTCTGTGCAGTGCAAATAAAACACAATTAACCCTCTGGGAATCAAATACATAGACAGACAATAGCTAAAAACTCAGCAGTCATTGCAATAAACCATCACACCTGCGACCCAGTGTACTGTGGACAAATCTGTGGTAGAAAGTACCCCATACTGCAGCCATATGGTCAGCGATTCAATCCCCACAACAGACAAAATTGTACTTGACATGCTCCAGGACCTCTGACCCCTCTGGTTAAAAGGTCTTTGTGTCTCAGTGGGAGATGCCAACACAGGAATTCCTTATTGTGTTGCTTGGACTCATACAATAATCTCATAGTCACTCCAGGAATGATGTGAGTGTGTGTATTTGTGCACACACTCACATCAGGGTTATTAGGGATAGCAATGTCTAGCATTTGTTTTGTAAAAATGCTTACCTTGATGTTGCAGGCCTGCTCCATAAGCCTACGGGCATTCTCCGCTGCTCTGTAGCGTTTAGGGAGTTGGACTCTGAAGAACTTGAGAGCCCCTTCAAAGTCCGCCTGCAAGAGGTCCTCTTTAGATGTCTGGAGCGAGACACGAGGAGGTGGGAGGACAGGGGAGGTGGTGGTGGAGACAGATAGACAAGAGACAGTCATTAAGAGTCAGGCATACAGAGCACAGAGTAACCTCTAACAGCTTGCTCTCCTCAATAGCTGGCTGTCGTTAGATTTCTATATTCAGACTTACAAGGCTATTTACTGTAAAACGTGATGAAGGAAATGTTGATATGTGTGAAACATTATTAATTTAGTTTAGTTAAATCACATTTCACCAATCAAGTGCACTATGCGCTTTGACAAATTATTATCCAACTCACTCCATGCACCCAGAGGCGTAATATTTATCTTAATCTTGAAAGATTAACAGATTTATAGAGTGAGTCATCATATGGAGTGTCAGATTCTCTGCAGATAACAGATTATTTTGAGTCTTTGGGTCTTGAACAGTTAGAGAGTATGTGATCACTGCTGTTTTTGAATCCTCATATCAGCTGTTCCCTCTGGTAAGAACAGCAGAGTCACTTTCCATTATCCACAATTGGAGGCTGAAAGCTCAGAGAGCCCCTCACATCCCTCACATTCAGTCACATCCCATCCTCATTCGCTCATACTTGGACTCATCTTGGGAGCAATTTCCCTTCTGCCATTTAGCTTTTGATTCTTTTTCAGGCATCTCTCCAACACGATCCTTAGTGTTTCAATTATACCTCATAGTAAATCACCTAAAATGGAAAGCACAAAATAATAGTACATTACTGTCTCGCAAAATGGTAGGAGCATACAGGTTAGAGGAGAGGGCTTTGACGAGAAAGTTAGTTGTTTGAAAGCACTCCCCTCCAGTGAAAACAAGTGTCAAGATGCTTTAAATACTGCACACAAAAGCCCTCACAAGTGCAGTGGAGCTGCTCAGTAGCTGAACCTG
The DNA here is from genome assembly GCF_043641665.1 of Enoplosus armatus. Classification (NCBI taxonomy): domain Eukaryota; kingdom Metazoa; phylum Chordata; class Actinopteri; order Centrarchiformes; family Enoplosidae; genus Enoplosus; species Enoplosus armatus. Next base: position 19,880,433 of record NC_092186.1, read on the forward strand.
TACTGGGCAGCTAAGGATGTGAAGCAGGGTACTTTTGAACAACAGTATGGAGTTCAGAAAAAAATAATAATAACACACCTATGACACCATCTTGTGGTGTAAGGATGCATTGTCACAAGAATCTATCCAGAGATACTACTATACCGGTATGTACTGTACTGATCAACTGTTAACAGTCTGTATTTATGTTTTTTTTGCCAAAGACAATGCTTCGGCTGTTTAATTTCTAAATGAGACTATGGGACCAACTATAATGGAATATAACTTCAAGGCAGCGTGAATAGGAGACCCAATTGTCCCTTTTTGACTTCTGTATTCCAAGAGCTTTGTGTATTTGTTTTCCAAATGAATCTATTCATATAGACTTCAGGGCTTATAGCAGAAAGCTAACAGGCTAGCCATCTCTTGTATGTGAGAGAATGTGCAATGTGAAGTTGCTTTTTTGAGACATGCTTGCCTGCTCTTTCCCATCCTGTCCTCATCAGTAGCTCTTTTCATTATCAACACAAGTCAAACCTAACAACCATTCCTTTATATATCTAAACCCGACCATCCCTTCATGCTCGGTTTAATTCATCCACCGTCTGTTTCCCAGTTTCTCTCACCGCCAGCAGCTTAGGGACGAAGAGACGGTGTCCCATCCCAAGGAGACCCATCACCCTGCAGAATGAGTCCGCTGAAGCCTGACTGCTCTGGGCCCTCTCCTCCGCCGATCCCTCTCCATCCTCCACCGCCCTGCGCACTGCTGGAAGGGGCAGATGCGAGGTCAGGGCAGGTATTGGGGGAGGAGAGGGAGGAGGGGAGGATGGAGGAGATGGTGGCGGGGTGGGGCAGGGTGAGGGAGAGGGGAGGTCCCGCTCCGGGGCCAGGGTGGCAGATGACTCCAGTGTGTCGTCCAAACGTCCCAGTGGGTTTCTTGGAGTTGGACGAGGGCTGGACTAGGAGCAGATAAGTTGGTAAGTGTGTTCAATTCAGGTGAGCCGAGAGTCGCATTGAGGTCAATGCCAAGCCAAACTGGCAGAGTCCTGGTGAACGAGGTGACTGACCTTCTGGGAAGAGAAGCTGATAATATCACATCAGGCAGTGTCACAACAGACTGATGCTCAGGACGTCAGCTAGGAAAGGAGCGACGAGACACACACAGCAACTCAGCGGAGACAGTCCAGGCATCCAAGGCATTAAATGTTAAGACTGATCCAGTTCATCTAGGCACCACAGAATTTAGACAAGTGGACAAGGCGTCAGTGGAGGCCACCCAGCTTGTACCACTGTCAGAGCCCAGTAACGGCCACAAGGTGTGACAAAATAACAGTCAGGAAATGATGTCTTGATGCTGCTTTCGGCATAATGCTGAGTCTTCCAGCTACCTGCCAGACTCACTTTGATATCCAGTCACACTACCCACTCTCTTCCCGTGCCAAACTCCCCCAACCAATTCCAATCCAGGACACCGTTGCCTAGCAACAAAGCTGCTCAACACGTGGGCTGCTGCTCCGGCGAACAGCAGCGATGAATAAGTGCTCCACCTTTTTTTATTTTTCCTTCATTGTAAAGACTTCAAAGAAGTAGAGAAAATCCTCAGTCTGCACAACTGAGTGGCCTTAACGCTCGAGGCTCGGTGCGTGTGAGACAACACATCAAGTCGATCTGTTTTGTACCCTTTATCCAAATGGGATGCCGCACCTGGTATGAAGCTGACTTCTTTGAAATGTGAAATTGCCTGAAATAACAGTATGAATCCTTTTCTCTGAGGAGCCCCAGTCTAATTGAAAGCAGGCGGTCCTGACGACATGGCAGAGGCAGACAAGATGTGGTCTGTTAGCATGGGAGTGTGGCACTTTTCTGCCTTCAGGAGATGATGATGCGTTTGTGTTGGTTTACGGCTGAGCGGATCCCGAACTCGTTGAGTCAGATTTAAGCCAGTGATGCATGAAAAACAAGAGGAGTTTGGAAAGAGGTAGTAAAACAGATAAAGGCGTATTACGATAGCTTCTCTGTATCTTTGCTCTTCCTCTTCACTGTTATAACCCTCTGATCTGAAGTCTGACCAAATCCAAACCACAAAGAGCAGTAAAAGCAGTCAACAGCTCCAGGAAAGACTCCAGTGCCTGTCCCTCCAGCAGATTTCCAATACCAGCAGCCAGGCATCCGGTCTTGTAGCGGTCAGTAGATCCTTTAGTTGGGAAGCCAGCTCCTTCAGATGGAAAGTCACTTCTGCCTCTCAACAACAAAGGCTAAATGGATGAGTGTTTGCATGATGTGTATGTTGTTGTGTCATCAGCAGTGATGGTCCTGGCCAGCAGCTGGGGTGAGGCAAAGCAAAGAAACCACAGTGTTTCCCGTCCACTGCCTCTCTCTTTTGCACTGTCTCTGCCTTCCTTGCTTTCCCTAGCCCTCTCCCTCTCCCTCTCTTTGTGATGCTAACAGCTAACAGCTAGCAGGGGCGGCTCCATTGCAGAGGTCTGGGTGGTGGACAGAGGTAGCGTGTTGGAGAAATACATAGCCAGCCAGCAGAGAAGAGGAGAAGGCGGAGGTAGAGGAGTAGGAGGTAAAGATGAGAGAAAACGAGGAACTGAGGGAGAGAAGAAGCTCCAAGCAGGCATCCATGGGAGGTAAAAATGAGGAGGAAAATTAAAAATAAACAAACAGCAACACACAGTGTTTCTCCTCCAGGTCCAAGCTAAAGCTATAGCTTATGCTTCTGTTGTGATGTGGATGGCGGCTACTAAGCAGGAGAGGGAGGGAGGAGAACACAGATGGAGGGAGGGGTGATGAGAGCGGAGAGGAGAGCAGGATGGATGGAGGAGGGAGGAGGGAGCCTCTGGGGAGAATGCCGTCATGCCTGGCCAATGAGAGGCAGGCAGTGGAAGCCCCTTCCACCCTCCTCACATCCTCATTTGTTCTCCCATTCTCGACCATCACATGCACCACATCTTTCTCTCTCTGACACACAGAATACATTATTGCTAAAATATAGAGCAGGAGGGCTTTTTAAAACCAACCATGTATGATTGATGATGAGTGTAGCATTACTATGTAAAAGCAAAAACACTAATACATTATATTTATTATGACTGTTAACATCCTGAGCCAATCTGCAAAATCGGATTGGCTTTATCAGTTTTAATGTAGGCTATGTTAATTTATGTTATGTTATTTGTGTTCATGTATACTGTGCAGCTGTTTTAGGAAGGGAAAATGAATACTGGATCAGAACTCTGTATTGTATGCAGTATTAAAGGACAGGTTTTGGGCGCGTCCCTAATAATATTTTAGAAACAAATTAGAGTAATACATTAATAATTGACTGGGCATATTGTTGCTTATGAGCTGATCGGGGGACCAAGAGAAACACATCTAAGTCTGGGTTCAAAGCTTTCTAACATACAACTTTGCTGTTATAAGTGGCTGATAATATATATTGGCAGGCTCCATGTTCCTTTTAATAAAATTGATAATTCACTTTACTTGAGGGTTATGAGCAGCCATGATGTTTTTTAAGGATAGCAGAAACAGGTGAAGGAGAAAAGTGAGCAGTAAACACTGTTATAAACCACTTAATAGCACAATTACTACAATTAGAAAACCTGTTCTACCTGTGTATCATGTTACAGTAATGGGAACTGAGAATTATACTAGCTAGATGGCTTAAAACACTTTTTTACGTGTCTAAAAGATGTAAATAATTTATGTCAAACTATATCTGTAAAACCTGGGAAACCTTATGTCACAAAAAGAGACACTCATACCTGAAAATTAATAAAAAGAAATACTATGATTTGTTTATTTTTCTTCAGTACCAAGACATGGACTACATGATGAGGCAAGCAAGCCTGTTCTTCATCACTGAGTGCTCTTGAAATTTCAGCATTACTTCCACAAGGACTGTCCAATCAAATTAATGCCAACATTGAACAACCAGACACCGACATGCAACACGACGCAGTCATTGCCAAAGTCATCCATCCATCCCGCCACAAACAGATCTGATAACATAACAACTAGTAATTCTACACCAATCTACTCTGACAGCAACAAAGTGTTTAAATTTGTCTTTTTTAATCCAGACACTTCATTTCTTTTTCAATAATGTGACTTAAATCATGACTGTCATAAATGATACACTGACAAATCATAAATGATACACTATTTTTATCAACCTCTGAGGGAAACTGTATGGAAACCCTGCATGCACCTACCACTGTACTTTTATGCTAAAAATGTGGATGCATGGGTTATTGAGTTAGTAACTTCAGCTGAGGGCGGTGGGGGTGAAAATTCAAAATATTACTTAAATTCATCTAATTCATATACAGCTCAAAATATATACTACAACATAATAGTGAAATTATACCTTTAAAAGGTATCACTTGGATCAAAGTCCATAAAAATAAACACACACCTAGAGACGTGTGTTATTCTGGTCAGAATCCGGTCACTGAGATAAAGACTGGCAGCTGCTGTGATATAAACTTCATCCCATTCAACACGTTGGGTCTTTACTCATTTATCTAATTTGTCTTTGAGGACAAATCAGCCTCCTCACTTCAAGATGTAGTTTATGATTTGAGCACTAGGGGGCGAGAAATGCCAATGGACAAACTGTCTAACCTCCAACTATCACACCTGACCGAGGACTTAACACACCTCCTCACACACAGTGTCTCTTCTGCACAATCATGCTCCCCAAAGACTTTACTTTGCACTTTGTGGTACATTCTCTCTAATAACAACTCTAATAAACTGTTCAGAAAATCTGTGCAGCATCTTTATTGCTATTTGTAATGAATATCCCAAAAATGTCAAGATCTGCATTTTCTTAAATCTGAATGGGTTCATCTTTGATATACAAAACAAAATGAATATATCATCATACAAGCTATTTATATTTTTTCTCTTTTATCGAAGCAAAGTGGATCTAAAACACAATTTGGGTGGGTTTAAAAGAAAATTTTTGACATGAGAGCTGGTGGTCACAGATAAATAAATGACTGAAATGAATACTAACCTTGAGCAGGGCGAGGGCTACATTGAAGATTATGTTCAGACCCTGGAAGAGAGAAGAAAATTAGGTGTGAATACAGAAACAAGGAGAGGCAAAACTATCATGTTCATGTGTATCAGCAGGTTTTAAAAAGTTTCAGTGTATCAGTGTATTTATTTCTAATACTACAATTTTACAGCAGTTCATAGCTATACTTTGCAGCTTTACATGTTGGCAGCTTCCAATGGATAATACAGCTGACAGTTTCAAAAATATTTCTTGGATGTCTGAAATCCTGTAAGGGTTAGTGACAAAGCATACCAAAGAGAGGTAAAAAATCAGAGGTTGGTGAGTCCAGCTTTCCCTCCTCCTCAATTCTGCTTAGGAGAGAGTTTAAATTTCTTTTTGGATTCAACACTTCCTGTGCAAAGAAAGTTTTCCACCGGCACCCATACTGACACCAGAATCTACAGTGTGCCAGTTATAGCGATGGGATGCTCTGCTGCAGACACGCTTACTGATTTTGATCTTCCTGATTTAATATGAAAATAATGGACTTTTTATCGAGAAATATTGTTTTTTACAACTTGAAATAAACAAACAGCAATAAATATCTACAGTTAAATGAAAGCCGTCACTACATGGTGAAGATCTGCAAACTCTAATAACTGGCATTTTCATTACTTTTTAAGTAAAACATTTAGCATTTGATACAAAATGGCAAGGAAAGAGCAAGAGATGACAAAGAAGATGACACAGAGAGTAAAGGCCTTGGGAAATGTTCAAAGAAAACTTCAAAGATGATTGAAGATGATTTTTCCAGACATGTAGATATCTGACCAGAAAATGATTGGCTATTTAAATTCTAATATCCTACTGTACCACAATTTACTAACATTTATATACTGGTGTCTCACATAGCATCTTGAAATTCAGGTATGTCGATTTCATTGCACAGTATATGTTTCTTGCTTAGATAGTTTATTGCTTTATTGCTTTAGCCATTCATTTCAATCATTTTTCAATCCTCACTGAAAGCGCAGAGAAATTAAAACGTCTCTAACAGAGCAGAGAGAGGTACAGTAGATGTGACGAGAAGGGAAAACTCAAATAAAAAACATAAAGCTAAAAGTTTACTTTGTTTTATTCATTACAAGTAGTATGTTTCTATATAAATCACTGATTATTGTGTGGAGCAGATTACTGTGGTAAGACGTTTTGTTTCTATTCACTGATTAATGCTGCGACAATATTTTTTCTCTCTCTTTTGTCGATACAATGCTTTTGATTCTGACACAGAAAGAAAGAAAGAAAATGTAAAGCTGATGTCAGCTCTGCATGGAAACACCCGTCTCCTTGGTCTCCGTGACAACCAGTTCACATGGCAACACAGAGCTAAAAATATCTGGACAGCTCTAAAAATAACTGGAGAAAGAGAAAAGAGAGGGGGAGCTCTGCCTTCACACACCTATCTTTGTAGGCCTCAAGATGGTGCTACAGTGCTGAGGCAGGATCAAAGGTGTGTATGAGAGAAAGAAAGATGATCTCAGAGTGTGTGTATCTGAGCAAGACAGATTCATGCAGGAGAAAGAGAGACAAACATGCCCACAGGTGAGATACGATGACATAGACTGGGAAGGTGATGGGGCAATAGGCCAAGAGAGGAGTAAAGGTTCGGGACTATGATGAGTGCAAAAAGGTTTCAGATGCGAGTCAATCAGACGTAAGTAGATAGAGTCACAGAAGTAGGATCATTTTGCGGCTAGTTACCACTACAAATGTGATATTCTTTGTTAAAGACAATCTTGGGATGTAGTGAATGGTTACTGGTAACTAAAGTGGTAATAATCAATGAGTCTAAAGCGACTCACATATGACCTAAAAAACCCTCACGCGCTATCAAGGTGTGAGCCTGGGACTCCCCATCAATCAGCAGAATGTAGGTCTCTTGTATCACTGGCAAAAGACCACAAGACCAAAGTCCAGCAGTCTTTGACTTACTATTACTAGATATGAGGTACAAAGATTTTGAAAGAGAAAAAAAAAATTGGGTGAAGAATAAAATAATTATCAACATAAACTGTTGAGAAGACTTCATCATGTGGAAAAAAGCTCACAGAAAGTGCACAAGGAGGTGAAGAGAAAAGTGAAAAGTGTAAAAAAAAACATGAATAAAGGGTAAACAAGTAAAGCTGGGAGAGAGTGAGCAATGAGAGGCTGCTGTTTAAAGAGAGAGAAAAAGAGAAAAAAAAGACAACGATAGAGACTACTAATTAAATATTAGATTGAGCCAATGACACAGAATGAGAGACAGTAGAGTAGATATAATAGAATATCTAGAAATATTTTGATGCTGTGGCAACATTGTTTTTGAAACTTTCATGCCGATAAAGCCTTCTCAATTCAATTGAGAAGAAAGAAAACATACAGCAAAAAGGTTTTAAAGAAATGGCAAGAAAATAGATATGCGACAGAGACAAGGAAAGAGAAAGATGATAGAGACAGGAAGCTATAAAGGAGTGGGAGAAGATGATGGAGAGAGCCAAGAAGAGGAGGGCAGACAGAGAGGGATGCAGGAGATGAGAATTCTAGTTTAACGAGCAGATTCTCATCATGCGGCTCATTGGGTGAGAAAGACCTGGGAAACTTTTAATTGTTCTGCCTGGGGCCAATAGGAGGACAGAGAGAGGAGGGATGGAGGGGAGAGGAAACAAACAGGGCATTTAACTTTTGATGTCTTATGTAATTAAGCTTATCAGACTACAAACATTTAAAAAATATATATAATAATAAAAACACTAATAATCCATCATCTTTCTCTCTTTCTCTTGTACACATAAACATTAAAGGTCCTATATTTTGCTCATTTCAGCTCCATATTTTGATTCTAGGACTCCACTAGAGTAGCTTTGCATGATTCACAGTTCAAAGAAATCCTTATTTATCTTATACTGGCCCTTCATGCAGCCCCTCAGTTCACCCTCTGTCTGAAACAAGCTGTTTTAGACAAACTGAAAAACCTCCAAAAACTTGAAGAGTAGTCCTGAGCAGAGCGGTCCAATAACTTGGACAGACTGAGTGGGTGGATGAGGGCGTCCCAGAACTTAAGCTGTTGTTATGGGCTATACCTGTTGTTCATCTTCTTATGTTGGACGTGGTGTTCCTCAACGCTCTGTTCTTGGCCCCTTGCTGCTTCGAGTTTATATGCTCCAAACACAGTATGTATTTTCCATAAGGACACAGCTGTATGTTCCACCTCCAGCTAAGGGCCTCAGTCAGGCAGTCCCAGCGCACCCTCATTACACGTTTGATTTCATCAGGTCTGTCTGGCAGCTTTACCTGCCACCTGATCCGACTCACCAGCAGGTGGCGATCAGCTGAAAGCTCTGTTCCTCTCTTCACCTGAGTCGCCAAATAATTTGACCACAGATCAGATTATATGGTCAAAGAAAGAAAATTGAGATGCTGTCAGGTGGGCAGTATTTTTGGGCTGCTACTGCAGCTGCGACAGCATGCTATGATTTACGAAATAAATTCATTTTTTGTGAGTGTATGTAGGATTTTCTTTTTTTTATGTGTTAGAGTTTTGTATTCCACCATGAATGCAATTTTAAGCAGCCCCTTCAAGTCACATGGCTTCTAATGACAGACCACACACTTAGAGAGTTTTTCAAAACTTGTTCTATCAACCTTTGATCTGTGATCTCTGATCTCAGGGGAAATACACTTTAGTTAAGTCCAGAATTTAGTTGAGGAAAAATCACAGGATTTATTAGAAGATGAAACTAATCACTTTTAAAGAGAGTTAGAGCATTAAGGAACACAGTAGATTAACATTTTGAAGTAGTGAGTCCAACCAAAAATAGCATGATTGCTTTAGGGAGAAGGTCTCTTCAGAAGAGCTTAAAAATGTTTCAGAACAGGAAGCAAGCAGTGATTGGTATCAGGTCAAGTGGTCCTAATGACATTAAATCTGTGATCGGATCAACCCCTAAAAGCCAGATCAGTGCATCTCTATTGATTACATTGGGAAGATATTAGATCAAACAACAGAGCAGAATGCAGATGGATCAGTGCTGGTATAGCTTTGCCCTCTACTTGTGGCCACTGATAGCTGACCATGAAGGTACCGTACAGTTGAACCAACTCCTCTTCCTCCATCCTTCTCTTTCCTCCTTTCCTTTCATGTCTCCTTCCTCCTACCTTGATGATTGCCATCTTCCCTCCTTACTTCCCAGTAACCTCTGCCAATCATTCTTTCGTGACCTTCTTTTGTACCTCCTTACTCCTACTCTCATCTTTCTAGGAGGTTGACCCTCTTCCTCTGGACAATATAGACCAAATCACACTCCCTGTAATCCCAGTATAAAGTAGTGCAGTGAGTCAAATTGTACCTCGCAGAGCAGCAGGTCAGTGATGTGGAAAACCATGCACAAGGGGAACTTGGCAGTGAAGAGGGTGAGGAACCACTGGGAGGCATACATGTGTGCCTCCAGGTTCAGCTCCTGGAAGTGGGACCACAGGTCTGGAAGCTGTTCCTGTCAGAGCAGGGAGAAGAGAAGGAGGAGGAAAAACTTGTGAAATAAAACAGCACTTAGAAGAACATAAAGATATGGCCCCCGCTTGTCATTTCAATTTTACATTATTTCATTTTCACTCATACTTTATTAAATCATGCCGTCTTACTGAGATGATAATCTCTTTCAAGAGAGACCCGAGAAAAAAGAAAAGTTAAAAAAGACACATAACTCAATTCAGTACCACGTCCCAGCTGCCAAACAGTCAGAGACATTATTCATACATTACACACATTATTAAACTTCCTGTAAATTGATAAAAAGGAAAAGATACTATATTATAAAAAGCAACAACATTCAAAAAAATTGAAAATGACAAATGTATAACGAGGATGAGCAACTCTACCTTTATAGAGCAATCTGTTTCATATAATGTACGTTTCTGAGCACCAGAACTCAGCAATGCCAGTATTGTTATATTATTCTGTGTACTTGATCTTTTCATGAAGGTTCCTACATTCTTTCTTTTTTCCACCACTTATCATTCTCTTTCCTCACCCTTTTTTGTTCTAGTTTATCTGTTTTTATATACTTCTGCGTTGGTGCAATACGATTGAGCACATGTGGAGAAGAAATCAACTGTAGCTTTCAAGTAGAAAAGTGCGCTTGTGTGTCTTAGTGTCCACACATGTACAGTGAATAAAGGATTAAATTAGCCAGATAGCGATCCACTTTGGCAGCTAACACTTACCATGCCACATGACACCTGACTGGATCAGATAGTGAGCTCCCACCTGTACGCTAATAATTAGCAGTCAATGGTAACATCCTTACATTGAGCGCAAATGGTCGATGCTAACCGAGTTGATCTTGATGCTGAGAGACAACTGCCTGCAGGGTCAGGATGGATTTCAGGGCCAAATTAAACTCTACTCAGTGAGTGGATTTAGGCTGAAATACCTGAGTGAGATGGGACTTTAAAAGCAACAGGATCGTCGGCCTCAACAGACAGAAAGAATGTCGTTTTGGCTACAGACTGCAAATCTCACACAGACTTAGGATTAATTATTATTATATTCTACTACATTCAGTGACCACAAACACATGTTGTCCCCAACAGATGACGCAATCACTGGTAACTTGCTCTACATATTTGAATATGATCAAACTTTCGTTGCTTTTATGGAAAATGCAAATACATTTTCTAAGTCTAGTCTTTTCTTTTTAGTGGCACCCAGTATGAGTAACTGTACAAACCCTGCATTCAATCATTAATTAAATGAAACAGCCCAAGGGACCATCATTGTCAAGAAAATAAAATGTTGGAAAATGAAATCTAGTGTAAATTAATGGTCCTTGAGACAAGTGTGTACAGCAACGAAAGCTGGATATGTGAAGTAAATTTCATGGCATTTAAACTTATGATGTAGACAAAACGACTGATTAACATTTTTAATTTTGAGCTGTAATTGTAGTGCACCCCAAGGCCAAATCCTTTAAATTTCTGCCACTAAGTGGTGAAATTAATAATTTCTTCAACTACAGCCGTAGCCTTATAGAGAGACAGGGATATGGGAGGAGCTATGCCAGGAGCCCCTGGATCCAGAAGTATAATTCCCATTAGTTTTTCCCATAGACAATGTTACATGACTCACAATTGAAGCCCTTCTTGGATCAGCATGAAACTCTGGTCATGCTGATCCAAGCCAAAGAAGTCCATATGACTGACAACTGTGTTGATAAAAAGTTGAAGGTTAAAGTCTGAAAAAACTTCAAGCTAGAAGTTAACTTGCTAAAGGTGCATTTAGGCAAGACACATCCAATCACAGAGCTTCAAATTCTGTTACGTGCACCTCTAAAAGCAGGAGAAATCTTAAGATTACACTCTTGAGAAAACTGAAAACATACTCTGCATCTTAAATCTTTTCAGTTTTAAATTCTGGGTCAATCTTGGATTACCTCAGCAACTACAGCACTGTGTTTCGCAACTACACCAACAGCCACTCCAACTTCGCAACTCTATTTCATCCTACTACCGGTCCGTCCATCCAGTCAGGGTCGTCTTACTTTCCATTGCACTGTAATACATTTCAAACATAATAAAACATTGCATCACTAACCTGCATGAGCCTCTCCAGCTGGTAGAACTTGCAGTGAAGATCCTCAAAGTTGTTTTTGTAGAGCGCTCTGAGGCCGTACTCATACATGATTTTCACCAACACACAGAAGGCCTGTTCCTCAGGCATCTGAAACCACATGAATAACCATAAACAACAGCTACCAAAACGGACTAAAACTCTAAACTGGCTGTTCAAAATGCATATCTGTTGCCACAAAGGAAACCATTTTGTTTGGATCTTCAAACAACATTTGGTGGTCATGCAGTCCTCAAGACAAGAAACAGATTCATTTTTTTCTTTATCTCTATCTGCATTTCAGCTTCAGTAAGACACTGTGGTACTACCAGACCAGGGCCAAATTTTATTTACAAAGTTTTGGTAAACACCACCCATCTGCTCCTTGAAGAAGAAGGAAAACAAATGACATTTTGTTTTCTGACATTATTTGACTGGCTCTAAATAAAGGCCAAAGGACAGAAGAAGAAGGTGAAGGTGTGAATGACAAAGGGACATACTTCAAGGTGTTTGCATGTGCAAGTTCAAGTGCGTGCAAAAATATGTTTTTATGAGAGTGTTTCACTGTCTCTGTTCTTCGGTGTGTGTGCTGCTTGGATGAATGAAGATAAGAGGCATGAGAGAAAGCTTAAAACTGTGTGGGTTTCTTTCTCCTCTCTCTCTCACACACACACACACACTTGCAGACGGTGAGGTGATATTTAATCAGAGTGACAGTATGTGTTTGGGGCTGAATGGGCTCCTGCAGGTAAACCTGAACCCTATTAATATTCCTGACATCTCCTCCATAACCTCTCCCTTCTTCTTCTTCTTCCTCCTCTATAACCCGTCTGCCTCCTCCTCCTGCATAACCTCTCTTTTACTGCTGCTGTCCCCTTCATCTCTCCCTCTCCTCCTCCTCACCTTTACAGCCTCCTCCTCCATAATTCCACTCTCCTCTCTTTTCCACTCCTGTACCTCATGATGTGTCTTCTAAACTCGTCCATAGCTCTCCTCTATGACTCTCCAACCATCTATCCTCACCTCTCTTCTCTTCCCCACTCTCCCTCTTTCTTCCTCCTCTTTAACCTCTGCTGCCCTTGTCATTTGGACCTCAACCAAACGTTCTCTCTCCTCCACTTGGGATTCCTGCCTCCATGCGTCTCCTCTGTCTCTCCTCCATCTGTCTTCTAACACCTTCCCCAAATAAAAAGGTGTGTTTTTCTTTGTTCAAGTGTTAAGCTTTTTAATTTTTCTTTGTTTGATTGCTGTCCTCAAACAGTCTATATTAGCATCAAGGTGACATTCCAGCATCCAGAGAACTTTTATTTGGAAAGCATGAGATGCAAGTTCTTCTGTAAATGGAAAGGAAATTGTTTTATTTTCAGGCTTCACTAATGTTGTTGTTGGTTGGAATGTATATGTATAGAAAGTGGACAAAATAACAGCAAAAGTATGTTAGATATGCATTGATTCAACTCAACTTTTGTGGCTTTAGTTTGTGTTGTATCAAATTACATTATATTGTAAATTGTTAAGTTGTTTTGTTCAACCCAGATTTGTATGCATGTGTGTATGTACTGTATCTTTCTATTCATTAATCCGGTGCATTGTCTTGACCATGAGAAGGCAGGCTCAGTGGATGTATGTTGACTCACATGCAGCAGGAGAACAGCAGCAAGGAACGATTGACCCTGGCAATAACCAATTTCTTCATCATAGACAGAGTAGGCCTGCGAGAGAGAAACAAAATCAGTTTGGTTATTCTATCAGGAGGACATCAGGGGTCATTGACATTAATCAATTTCGTTCACAATGTATAAATAAATCCAATTAATCCCCATTTTCACTTCCCTTTAACATCAACAAGGTCTTGTATAAATTGTATATAGTTCACCCTCTTTGGGTCTTAAAACCTGATAACACATTGAAAACTCAAACTCAAAAAGCAAAACCATAACATCTTTATTAGCTACTAAAAGATGACATTTTGGAGATACAAGAATTTCATTTGACAGTGGTGATAAATTAACAGTAATAATTTGTAGAACAGATAGAGTAGTGACCTTGGTGTGATGTTGGGGTGTGGTGCAGCTAAATTGGTCTCAAATACACTGAGGATCAACAACAGTCTCACAAATGTTAGCAACCACATAACTATACAGTGTGGGAGTTCTGAACAAGCTGATTGCTGAACTTTCTGCACAGGTGCTAATGACATATCCTGTTAATACTGGGACTTAAATACTACACCATTACCATGGATGTGACATTACTGATGGGAGGGAGAATATCGCTGGATGGTTAAAGCAAAATATTAGAGGTTAACAGTTACTACTGATGATTAATATTAGACAAATTTCACATTTTTATTTTTATAGCTAGGGCGAAGGAGTACGAGAGACGTTTCCTTATTTTTAGATTATTTTCAGATGTTAATGAGACAAATGTAATTACATCTGGCTGAAGGTTGATAGATGTCAACAAAGCTAAGGGGAATCGAAAACTTTTATAGTGTACATAATGTAATATTTCATAATCCCAGTAATTTACAACAGACCGCCCACAATGACACATCATTTTTAACTGGCCCTCAAGTTTCAACTGCGACAAATCTGCGACTGACCTTGTAAACTAACCAATAAACATAATGTTTCCTGCCCTTGGGAGTCTTACATACTAAACATGTTATCACCACCTTTGGCAGGTGCATATTATCTTTTTTTATACCTGTTATTCACCCAGCAAGGTAAGTTTCTGAATACATTTCTGCTACTACTTGTCTTACACAGTTACACACATTCACACTAAGGGACAGTTCAACCACAGTGTGATCCAGTTACACCAGTCAATGAACAACTCCCCTAGAGCCGTTAGGGGATTTAGTGTCTTGCACTTCAGTATTGAGGGAGGGGTGAGTGTCAGCCATTGTTTTAACAGTCAGTCAGTTTAAGTTCTACATAAAGCGTTCAATAATGCTGCTATAGTTACTTGTTGTCTAATATAGGTTATGGTAGCGATAGCAGAAAAGTAATTAACTATGCTTGAGTCATCCCAAAAAATGTGTTTCTTATGACCACATGGTACAGTAATATTTTGGCTACCTTTTCAGAATCAGGAACAAGTCTCGACACCATTTGATCTTAAAAGCTTAGTGCCATGTTGATCGACAGCATCAGCACATAGAGATGACATTTCCTTTGGGTTTATGGTTCTCTGTAGGTTCATCAGTGCGAGCTACCCTTTTCACATTGTTCTCGCATAGTTTTGACATTGTCATTTGAAACTTTGTTAATATAAAAATATAGATTATAGCTGCTTTAAAATCACATGCTTGCAGTCTCTATCATGGCACCAATACAACATAAAAAATGTGCATCACTCACCACAGAGACTAGGTGAGGCTTAGCCTAGGGAATCCACTGCCCCTGTTAAAGCCTGATTGATTTTATAAAGTACGGCAAAGAAACTCAAGCCACACAAAACACCTCACCACCACAGTAGTAAGAAAGGAGGGGGCCTGTCCAACATAAGAAACCTGGCTGGTTCGGTCACTAAAGTATAGATGACCGTTCGGGAGAGACATCGTCTCAAAATGGACGGTAGTTGACACACCCCACCAATCATGCTAATGAGCAAACAAGACAGGTCTTTTCATAGTGTAAACAAGGACCCAAGGAGAGGCAAAAGTGTCTAAAACCATTCAACCTACACAGCTTTAACTTTTATTTGCCTACATCCTCGCAAAACATTCAGGCTGGAAGAAACATACATTAATACTGAACAACAATTCCTTTTAATTCCAATGCCAGACTAAAAGAGAAGCATCAGTCCATTGGAACAAAACCACCTCGCCTGACCTCTACAAATAAGCTGGTGGGTAAAACCAGCAGTCCTGCGGCTTCAAATGTTAAGAGAGGTCAGCAGCACCAGAACTGAGCACGGACCCAGAGAACGTAATCGTATTCCCCTGTACAAATGTTGGGGCAGTTGTGCACCTAGTTTAGTGTGACGGTGTGTGAAGTTTAATGAAACACACTATCTTTTACTTTAACATCCTCAGATATTATGTGTTTAGGTCAGCCCTTATCCAGAACCACTTGAAATGATTAAGCTGGTAATGGTTCAATATCTTCCTCCCAGATATTTTGGCAGGCTGTTCACTGTTTGATGGCCACATTAACTTCGACAGCAGTCAAACCTCCGCACATTGGGTTAAAAGACTCTCCATGCTTGAAAAATGAGTGTAGACATCCAGAGCTCCACTGCTGGTCTTTTTAGCTAATTTGGGGTTTGATGTGGAGGTAATGGAGAAGTCTTGTGGAGCTGTCTGGAGTGTAATCTACAAGCTGACATGCTTGATGGAGTGTGGCATTCACATGTCCCCAACTGGGCTGGGAGAAGTGCATGCTGACAGATGGATGGGGGAGGTCCTGGTGGGTGAAATCTAAATTTGTTAGCCTGAGCAGATAATAGGCTCAGAGGGGTGGATTATTGCAATCTATATGCCTAGTTTCTCATAACCAATAAGTACAGTTTTTTAATTCTTCTATACAGTTTGTGTATAACTTTGGAGAAAACTTTTCAGACAGTACAAATGTGTTAATAAACACACATTTAATCCTAGAACATTCTGTCTATTCTGTATTATTACTGCAAGTATTTAGAGAACTGAAAGAAATATTTATCAAAGAAATATGGAAACTTCCTGAGAAGGATATTGTGCCACAGGGGAAAGAAAGCTAAGACCATCTTATCATTGCAATATTGTTGGAAAACCTGGGCATTATGAATCAAGTTCAGGTTGTGTAGAAACAAACATAGAAGAGGTCATTTAGACCTCAGATGAAATGTTGCTGTTTTGGTTTACATAATAGATACATTTAATTAATATTCTTTCTTCTTTTTTCATGGTATTTTTGAGACACTGTATGCCTTTTTCAGATGAACAATAAAGAGATAACATGAAATGAGGGCAGAGAGAGAGGTAGGCATAGACATGCAGCAAAGGTCCCCAGCTGGACGAGAAGAGGGGGACATTGCGACTCATGGATGGCGCTTATACCCCTGGGCTACCAGGGAATCCCATTCATAAACTTTCTTTTCATGAAGTACTGAATAACATGATTGGATATGAAAGAATGTAAAAGTTTTGACTGTTTGACTCAGTAGAAACAGTAGCAGTGTACAGCAGAAACATCTAGTTTTTATAGGTCAAAGGTCACTCAGCTTCTGAATAGGAAGGGATTCAGCAGGGCAAGTTTTCATTCTAACAAACCCCGTTCGTATTTACAAGTATACACAATCTGATCAGGATGGCGGTCACCAGGATATGAACTAGTATCCTGAATAATGTGTGCATGGAATCACTCAGTGATCACAGGGATATGCAACATTAGCCTGGTTGATGAGGCGTTATCGTGTTTGCTTTTTTCCCTGCTTTGTTTAAGTTCTGTTTCCATGGAAATACAGAGGATATTCTCTTCATCTGTTTGTCTGAGAGTCCCAGGGTTTGAATCCCCACACCAGCTGGGAGAATAATGCTCTCCTCTCCCTGAAAACCCACTGACAGTGTGCCCTTGAGTGAGGCAGTTAACCCCCGACTGCTCCAGCAGCCCTTCTGAGTGACCACCATGGATGTCTGAGGTTGTACAGGTGAGCTGGAAGTGTGGCTGAGTGGAGCATTAAAAGAATAAGCAGATTATAACTGAAAACGAGAACAGAGCTCAGGTGACCTTCCCCAGAAAATAAAGGTTAGAAAATGAAAGACTCCAGGCTTATTACTGAGTAGGATATGAAGATGAATATAAACTTTGTCCTGGATCCTCTGTGCCTGTAACCCACTCATGCCTCAAGATCCAACCAACCTTATCAGCAGCAAATCTACATGGATTTGCATACAAATGAAGGCTGGCTCACCACTGACCTAGTTGGGTCCAGACTGGATGCTAACCCTTCCTGACAGGTTCTCCCTGAGCGCTGACCGGCCATACTCTACTTCTGCAGCGCCAGGAAAATAGAGAAGGAGCAAAAGTTCTACTTCATCATTCTAAAACTACCTTTGACTTTAATGAAGAAACAAAACACCCCTGTGATATCCATATTTGTGTTAAATGTATATCCCACACTCTGATTTTTACTTTGTGCTGGTACAGTTAATGGCTGGGACACGCTTGTTGTCCTACCAAAAAAAAAAAAAAACATACTTTTTTGGCTAATTTTCGGATAGCTGACTTCAGTAACTTCATGAGGCACAAATCATGGCAACAACAAGAGTGTCCCAGCCGTGTGCATCACTTTTTAGTGTCCCCTGGAAACCATCTACGTTGTCGTCTGTGCTACTTGCAGTGTTTTTGTGTTTTCTCACACGTTTACTAAATGCTGCCGTTTTCTTTGTTTGTTAGTCCACTTGCATGTGTTCTCTTAAGCTGCAGTGCGTTGGGCTCTCAGGGACACCATATTTTTGCTTATAGACTTTTATAGACTAAACTTTGTATCTGAAGAATCTCTGTTCATTGAGTTTCATTTTTTTTTTTTCCATTATATATGAATTAAGTGAGTTAAACTGTATTGCATTCTTTAATGCATTATCTACATATTTGACTAATTAATGTTCAACAAATTGTTTATGCATTATGTTGTTCGGGGTTGGATTTTGTAATAAAGACTATTTAAGTTGCTATTGGACTTCGTTATTTCAAAGTTAGTGGGTTAGGATTTTTGATTGCTGTGTAGTTTTCTGTGACCTCTGGCTGTCCAGACTTCAGTAAAGTATTGATTGTTAAGTCGACAGATTGATTAGTGTCTGCCAAATGTCTTCTGTTACTGAATGCACTTCATAGGTGTAAGAACTGTTTACCAGTAATGATCGGTGAGCTATTTTGTTGTCACAAAGCATTAAGGAATATATTCTACGATTCAATTTTTGAGAACACTGTAGCATTTATCCCAAGCTTGGTAAACTGGTATTGTGAGTATCTGTTTTTGACTATTTGGTTACTTTAAAAAAATAAAATCAAACATGCTGATTTTACTCTGTTTATGTTCTGTTTGCAATAGAGCTGTTGATTATATTGGTTGAGTTCACAGCTGCAGTCAAGCTAAGAGGAGGACAGTGACAGAGATTAAGTCTGGCTTTAAGACGTTACAGTAGTGCTGACCTTGGCTTTTGTCTGAATAAAATGTAGCGTGTGTCTTCACAGATAATTACCTCAGGACGTGAGTCCACTGGGACCCTCTCCTTACAGCACTTATTTTCCTCATTCATTTTAATGGAAAGAAGGCACTGCTGCATGTTTTTTTATGATACCAGGCTCATAGCTGACCCAAAAGGGTCAGCGGGAAAGATTGCACTGTATGTGTGAGTTTGTATGGATGACTTTCAGTTTTTAATATACCATAATTGCATTTGATATTATCCATTGTTACGATGCGTTTTATATGGTGTTTCTCTTGTAAGGATGCACCTACATGGGGTTAGTTAAGAGTCTTCCATCTATCAAGTTACATCTTTATATTGTTGGATCTTTAAGACAGTACAGAGGGCACAGCATGTATAGTATTTCAACTTACACCAACCAAAAGAGCATCGCTTTTCAAACTGGATTTCAGGATGTATATAATAAATTAGTGAACACACTGCCCTAACTCACTCATAGCCTTAAATCCCAAATATTTTGATGTGTTATATTTTGATCTGTGACTATACTACTATTGTGCCCTTAGCCTTGTTTTCTCAGATATATTTGGCTGCCACCCCTACTGACAGCCTATAAATAATAACAAGCAATAGAACATAAAATGCTGTATTTCAACGGAAAACTGGCTGAATTTGAACATCATTTTGGATGCAGTTTACAGTCTTTCAGTACCCTTGCAGTCAGTCTATATCTCACAAGCTACTATTCACTACTAAATTTTAGTCTCAAGGACATCTACTCAGGATCAGCCTGACAGTGTGAAGCAGACTAATCAGTGAATTATTGAGTCGTTAAAATGACGACTTTACTTCTGCCTCTAAAAATGTTCAAACCTAAACCACTGAAACTAGGCCTTAGAGAGTTACAATACAAGCATTAAGTATTGTGCAACAGATGGGTCTATTTCTTGCCCCAAATGTGATATTCATGAGTTATTTGGTAGGTAATTTGAGAAAATCTGCCACCTACATAACAGCCACTATGTTTTTCTACTTAGAATTTTGGAAGAAAAGATCAATGACTGTCCACTGAGTGGTGTGTATGTCTTCTATGTTATGTGTAGGAAGGGTTCGTGTTGATGTCTCAGTAAAGGCGGGCACTGTCAATCATATATTGTAGAGCCAACTTGAAATGCCAAGCAAATTCCTACTGAGCCATGCCAGACCACGAAGAGCAAAAAAATCCCCTAACGGCTGGCTTCATAGGAATAGGCACAAACTTTACAAGTTTTAGCACACATTTCAGAATTAGCTTCTCATCTCAAAGCACTTGATTCTCAGCAGGAAAGGTTTCAAAAACGTTGGAACACAGCATGAGAGAGTGAGTATCGAGATTTGCCTTCTGTTCTGAAAGTGTTGTAACATACACTTCTGTATAATCCAGTGCTGATTTTAACAAATTCAAAATATAG
Organism: Enoplosus armatus; assembly: GCF_043641665.1. Classification (NCBI taxonomy): domain Eukaryota; kingdom Metazoa; phylum Chordata; class Actinopteri; order Centrarchiformes; family Enoplosidae; genus Enoplosus; species Enoplosus armatus. The sequence goes on from NC_092186.1 coordinate 19,900,658, forward strand.
CCAACTCTGTTGCTACATGGATGCCCCTCCACAACCTCAATGTCACATCTCAGGCTCACCTTGCAGATCTTGTACAGTGAATCCTGTCCATCTCCATCAGAGTCCTTGAAGTAGTCGTGTGCGGGGAAGGTGCGGTGGATGTCCCGGGTAATGACACCTTCTTGAGCTGAGTCCTGCAACACACATGGAATACACACTTTAGACACGTCACAAAACCTAATTTTGATACACAATGTGTTGAGTTTTGACATCCTGCTTGATATCCCTCCTGGGTGAATGTAGTGCAAGTTTAGATACTGCTTATCCAGATCCACAACGTTTCTAAATGGATTAATGGGATGACAAGAACAGCAAAGGATTTCTTAACTCAGCTAACTTTTTTTTTTTTTTACATTTTCACTGATCAAGCTCATACAAATAATTTTTTTTCTTTTCTTTTCATTGTAGATGTTTATATACAGTAGAAAAGAAGGCAATGTATTGTGCTCGACTCAGAACACAGCTATGATACAAAGCAGCAACACTCTGCTATGTCACTGTGTTTGTTTGTGTTTGTATCAGTGTTTGTCCCATTCCTCCTGCAATAGCACTCCCCAGGCCTCAGTCTCTTAGTCTGTGCCGTCTAATCCACAGCCACTGCACACATACCAAACACGACTGCTTGTTTTCCTATGCGCGTCTCACTCACAAACACACATACTGTACATGCACACTGCTATTTCCCCCTCACTTTCTTTCCTCACACACTGTCTGTCATACGCACACCATCACACGCACAGTGCAAACACGACTGGAGAGAAGACTGGCAGCACAGCATTCTCCAACAACTCACTGTAAGCTGCAGATAAACCAACCCTGAGCCTGACTGGCCTTGATGTGTGTTTGTGTGTATCAGAGAGAAAATGGGGAGAGTGTGAGTGAGAAATTTCATCTTTCTTGCTTCTTTCCTCTCCTTGTTTTATGACAGTAGAAAGAAAAGAAGGGGGAATTTAAGTTAGGAGTGTCTCATAGACAGAAGAGGCAGCTGCTGCTGCATGTTTGTGGAAAACGTTGCAGAATATCATGCTCATATGGTGCAAGGTCTTGGTCAGGAGGTCTCTTATTGTCCCTATGTACTGTATTTGTGCAGGGAGATTCTTCCACCATAAAAGATAAAAGCCCAATGCTCACTGAATGGATTAAAATGGCTCAGGCTAGGCAGGAAATTGCTTGTACAACGATGCCATTGCCTACAGACTAGCGTAACTGTGTCACAAAGGTGGCAGCCCAAGAAAAGATATCTTTTGCAACATCCCTGGTTCAGCTCTTTATTGCATGTCACGCCCCGTCTGCCTTCATGTTTCCTATCTGTCTCTACTATCACCATCAAAAAAGCCCCAAAATTTTAAACTTTACAGAAAGGGAGGGTACCCTTTTTGAAATAGATAACCTATCAATGACAATTAAAGGCGCGTTTATAGCTCAAACCAGTTCATATCTTCGTATGACTTAATTTGACAGTTTGTACAGTTTCTTAATTTGTTGATTTGTTTGTTGCCAAACAGTTAGTCAATTAATCGTTTTGAGTCATATATTTATGAAAATATGCCAAAATTGCTGGTTCCAGTTTCTTTAATGTCCATATTTACATTTTTTTCTATTGTACTGTATGGATGCTAATTTTCTGTCTTTTTTTTTTAAATAAATGTTTTGGGGCATTTTATTCCTTCATTAGATCGTAAACTGTAGACATGAAAGGGAGAGCGGGATGGGGAATGACACTCCACAAAGTTCCCCGGCCAGACGCTAATGTTTTTATTATATAACGTGCTGCATTTGTGACTTATGATACATGGCAATATGTGTAACTTGTGTAACTATTTGTTTTGCTGTAGTTGTTTTTCTTAGATTATATTTGTTGAACAAACCCAGTCACAAGCTAAAGCTTATGACAGAGTATTGACAGAAATAATCACAAACTCAATTATGCACACATTACATTTAATTTATCACTACTGTAATGTACTTTGATATTACAGTCAACAATTAGCTAAATATAATTCCTTTTAACATGTTGCCAGTATTCTACAATATGCTTATTTTGTATGAATGCAAATACATATGGTTTAAGTGCGTGCTTCACATACATCCACCACACACACGTACACACACACACACACACACACACACACACACACACACACACACACACACACACACACACACACACACACACACACACACACACACACCCCCCAAAGGGTTTGATAGAAGCTGCTGGCTGCTGTGTGTGTAATGCTTTAATGAGATTTGTAGTGTGGAGGTGGTGTGTCGTTCTGTGTATTATGTGCTGTAAATGGAACTAACAGTTTTTACATTGTGTTCCTTCTGCAGCATTAAAAAAAAGGATGCAGTTCATCGGGAATGAAGGTAGCACTGTGTGACATTTTTTTTACTCATGTGTTCATGGTTGTCTTAACCTGACAGCAAAACAAATGTCCTTAATGGGACACAAAAGATTCAAATTACATTTCAAACTTCATCATATTTAAATTTAAAAGATGAAACAGAATATATTTGGATACGTTGTTTTCTATGTTGAAAAGATATTTTTCTAAGCCAGGAGTTGTTAACTTTGTCGTCTCACATTTAGGGCGAAAAACTATTGGTCTTTAATCAATTAGTCAATCAACAGAAAATTGATTGGCAACTATTTTAATAATCGATTAACTGTACGACTAATTTTTCAAGCAAAAATGTGCTGCCTTGCTTTGTCTTATGTGATTGTAAATTGATTTGTCATTTGATGACATCACAGTGGGCTTTAGTGAAATGTGATGTACATTTTTCATTATTTTCATTTAATACAAATGAATCGAGAAAATAATTGTCAGCGGCAGAGCTACTTACACTGAAACACAATATTGCTCCTCCATACAGATTTGTTTTAATCTTCAATGATAGTTAAGTGAAACAGTGGAAACGTCTCTTACCGTTAGTGGATTTCCCCACTACTTTTACTGTGTTCAGAGAGAGAACGCAACGAGCATTGAATATTTACATGGTGTGGTTTCTTTGCCATCTACACAGTTCTAGAGGGTACAGGGACCATGACACAAAGAAAAGTTTAATGAATTACTCAGCAAGTAAAAATATTGCTTTTAAAATAATTATAGACTAATGATTAATGTATTACTTTTTATGAGTTAGTCCATCAATCACGAACACATTTATGACACTGTAATTACCATGGCAACATCAGCGAAGACCAGCAAGAATCTGGTTGACAGTGATAGTTGTAAACACTTTGATTTAATAAACCATGCATGCCTCTACTAATTAACAGCCTCATTACTCAAAAAACACCACAAAAAATGAGCAGAGGACGTCCTCTACTCCGCTTAATCTCCTTTTCTCTTGTCTTGAGTCCTTTCTTCCTCTTCTCATCAGTTTCCCCCTGCATATTTCCTTCTCTCCTTGAATTCTTTACTTCCATACCTCCTACTGCACCATCTCTTCTACTGTTCCCTGTTATATACTGTACTTGTCTGATCTCTTTCATCTTCTATTCTCTTTTCTACTTCATTTTCTTCCCCTTCCTTGCCTCCTCTCCTTACACATGTGTCCTTCTAAATATTTGCCTCATCTCTTCTCAATTTCAATGCAGAAAGCAAACATGCAAAGACATCTAAGCCCTATGGTCTCAGTGTGCAGGCTTATAAGACCAGCCTTTTCTCTTTCTCATTCCTTACAAATTCCATGCACCAATGTTCTCTTCCTACTATGAAATTAAAAGAACGCAGGTTTTATCTGTAACACCAACATTTGTTCAGGACAGCACATGCGAATGCTGAAGCTGGCAGCTCTTTGATCTCTGCAGGGAGGCTGAGGTGTTCAGGAGGAAATGCAGCCTCATCAGCAGCATCAGTTCTCCGTCACAGTGCCCCAGTTCAACATCCCTGCTGTACACCGTGAGCACAAACACAAACCAGCCAGAATAAACCCTATTCTATACGCTATAACCCTAGATCTATGAGCATAGATAGAGCCCTCCGATAGGCTCTTTAGATCTCATTCCTGCACAGACCCACTGATTCTTCCCAGCACCAGCTGTCAAACCCTAACCTTGCATCAGAAAGCCAGACACTTAACAAGCAGCAGGGTGACCAGGTCAGTGGACCTTGTCTGTGCTCATATAACTAAGGTTATATAGAGTATTTTGCTAACTGGCTCTATAGGCTTAATGGGGCGAATCCAGATGTTTACCCTTCCTGCCATGGCTTGGGAGAGAGAGCAACACCATAAGGCACCACCAGGCTATCATCCTCTGAAGCTGGAGAGAGAGCTGGATGTCTGAGTGTGGCACAGCTAGAAGCAGTGAACTTAGCATCATCACCACTATCGCCATCATCCAAAGGATCTTCAGCCTGAATATCTTTCCACCACTGCCAAAAGGTGACTCAGTGGAACAGACAGTCAGGGGGATCCAGAAGGCTGTTAGCGATGTGTTTGTTCCATTTCCAGACGGAAACGGTAAGAGAAAGACAGAGGATCTGTGGCTGCGATACCATTGTAGGAGAGGCAACATCATATCTGAAGAGAAGACCACAGGTAATCCTCTTAGTTTTCATGTTGATATTTTAGTTGCTGAAAAAAGTGGATGGCAGTTTGGGGTGTGATGATTTACACAACCAGTAATAGGAAGGATTGTTGAATTCCTGCTTGGCAAAACCAGTGCATTCAGTAAGCTGCCCCACAGGAGTGAAAAGGCAAGCCTATGGAGGTCGTAAAGCCTCTGTAAAACAGAACTATATAGACTAAGAAAATATACAAACGTTGGTCCACATACATACCCCCTTTCACCTGCACACAAATAAGCAGGAATGTTACACACCAGCGCAGACTCCCTCAGCATTTGAGTAGATGACATAATAAATATGGAGAGATTAAAAAAGCATTAGCACAGGCAGGGGGATTACATCAACACTGTCCACCATCAGTCTGAATCCAACATACTGTGTGTGTATGTGTCAGTGTCGGTGTGAGTGTGTGTGTGTGTGTGTGTGTGTGTGTGTGTGTCAGTGTCGGTGTGTGTATTCTTCAGTATTGTGTATACCCATTAGATTTATCCCCTGGTGGCTTTTAAACTGACTGACTGAAGGCGGAAAAAGAAGACAGAAAAGGAGATGGAAATAAGGAGAGAAGCAAGGAGGGAAGAGAGAGAGACAGAGACAGATCAAGACAGATAACTGAGAGAAAGAGCGACAGATTGAGACAGAAGTTGAGAAAGAGAGAGAGGGGAGAGTGGTATGTACAAAGAGGGGAATGAGAGGCTTCCTCTAATTGTAGCCTGGGGGCTTGTTGGGCAGACAGTCCATTACTCAGACCTCACCGACAGGTAACCTACTTAACACACGCAGCTAAAAATAAAAACTGCTGATGTGTCCAAACCTGCACTCCACCTCCACATCCCTCTACATCCAACAGCATTTCATTTAACCACACTGGCCTGACTGGTGAAAGCTGTCACAGGTTCAGAGAGTCAAGAGGTTTTCCTCTGCAAAAGAACTGCCTGGAGACACACTATAGCCACGCAGGAGCAACACTCCTGTGTCCATACGGTCAAACCAGGTTTATTTATAAATCATAGCCTGCTGTGCTTTACATAATTTGTAAAGCATGTTATGTTTTATATGAATGCAAAACATGATTTATATCAAAGAGTACATTAGATTATACTATTGTATAAGTTCAATTTAACTAAATTTAAAAAACGTTGCTTTTAAATGAAACCAGTGTGGGTTGCAAATCTCAGCTCCGCAGGTAAATATTAGTGTTACAATATACTTTTTCTCTTCTAGTCACAACATATTAGAAAGAACAAGTTCTAATGGCTGAAATTAAACTGCTTCTGCAGTAATACTAGTAGAGGGAAGCAGTAAAAGGGCAGATGCTTGATGGGGGATATTTTAAATGTTACTCACTGCCTTGGGAACTCTGCCTTAATTTATATTAAGCTTGAAGCCGATTCAAGCAAACACCTGTCATTTTATGATAAAAACAATTCACTCAGAGGCTGGTACAGCTGAGTTGACACCGGAGTTGTTCCATGTCAAGTGTGTTCCTGCAGCTGACAGGTTAAGCCCTCTGTCCACTTATTGTTTATCTTGCTGGCTATTAGGCTCTGTTAGCTTCCGTCTGTCTCTACAGGGAGGAAAGATGAAACCAGGGACCTTAAGGGCCACTGGTCACTCATCTGGGGCTACCTGACATTGGTGACTAGTGACCTTGGTAAGGCCTAGTCATGCTGTCCTGCTGCAAATGTCCACAGTATCAGGTAGACAGGTCGGGTTTTTCCAATGAAAGAATATCGTGCTGTAGCCACACTGGATCTACTACAACAGTATCCTGTGGTACAGTATCAGGACTCAGGGGGGAACAGACGGGGGAAAAGAGAGCAGACATTTGTACCTTTCAAGGCATCGAAACATGCTTCAAGTACAGTGACGACCTCGCATCACTTGTTATCAGCCGTGCATCAATAAAATACATTCACTTAGTGGCCACTTTATTAGGTACACATGCACAGTCTGATGCAATCCAACTGTTCTGACATAAAGTCTACTTTTATGATGCCTACAATGTTCAGTTTTTGTTGACACAGTCATAGAGGTTAACTTATATGATTTAGCATTCACAGTTAGAGGTGGCGTTGGACTGGACTACATTATATCGAGACATGTTTCTAATATTCTGCCCCCACTCATGTCATGTAAATGGGAAGGACAAAAAACTGAGTGGGTACCTCACTAGTAGTGAGTTCTTGTCCTAGAGAACAAATACTGCATTGTATGGACTCTTCATTTCACTTTAGTGAGATGGATCTGGTGGCTTCCAGCAGCTGTGCAGAGGAGTTAAGCAACACAACTGTGGGAGGTTACATTGTTGAAACTTCTGGGTAAAGGTTGAACTGATGCTGGGACGGGATGAAGATCTGTGCCTCTATCTGATGTTAGTGACCCAATGAGTCAGATATCTGACACTAACGACAGATAAATGTACATTTATGGGCTTTCTGCATGTATTAAGGTTAGGGTAATTTTTAAACATGAGGAATGTTGAGCAGAAATCGGAGTAAGGTCAGAAAAATTATGCCAACACTTGTGTGCGCTTCACAGCACAAGGTGAATATGTCAACATTTTGCTTCAGAAGCATGAGTCACTCTGTCCATCAACAGCACTGAATCCTGTCAAAATGTCCTTGAGCAAGATAATGAACCACCTACCTGCTCTCACATTCTCAGTCTCTCTGGTAGTTAAATGCTTAAAATGTGAAAATGTAAATGTAGAATCTTAGAGGCCGCTCCATCTTTCTCCTTATTATACCATTCTGGAGAGAGCAGCGAGCTCTCAAGTTACCCTTCTCTTCTGACAGTGTTATGTAACTCCCGGGTGTGGAAGGGGCCCACGGGTGCTGGCTGGTGAGCCCCTCGACAGAGAGGCAGCCACGCTTTGCTAAACCGATGAGGCTGGAGCGAAATGCGCCGGGTTCAGACAGCTGAACACTCAAAGCACCACTAAGTCCTGAAGTGACAAACCAGCCAATCAGAGAGGATGCAGCTAGCGTTAAACCGCTGGAGGCAACCATGAAGACAGATTGCTGGGTACAAAGTCAAACTGTGTGTACAGGATAATTACAGAGGGAGCACAGCTAGTCACAAAACCTAAATGTTTTACTAAGCAACTCCAGCGACTGCCACTTGTAGGGAAAACGGTGATCACTGGATAAGATAAACCAGGCCACAGCTGGAAAGCAATTGCTTTGGCACAAACAAAAAGGGCCATCTGAATTTGATGGTGTGATTGTTAACACAACAGAATGACATTTTTTTTTCTACCATATGAAGACATTGTCTTAAGAATTTCACTTTAAGATGTGTGATATGACAATATATACCTCGAGATTTTGCCATACTATTTATACCGTGGTAGCTATCCTGGGTGTATTAGACTATTGTAAGCAATGCTGCTAATCAATGCATAGGGGTGCTTTATGGCGAATTTGGATTTTTATGATTGATTAATGTGATGAAGAACCATGACTTATAAAGGTATTTCATTTGCTGGATTAGCCAAAAACAGACCTTTTATCTGGTTATTTTATCGTATGCATTCTTTGAAACATTTAAATAGACCCAACATATAGTATCTGACAGCAGAAATAATACACTTTGTATTCAATAAGAATAAAAAAAAGCGAGGTTAGGTGAATGTAGGAGAAGTGAGAAGTAGCAAAGGATTGCACCACCAAAATGGCATTCCAGCATACTTACTGTATCAATATGAATACTATATTTAGCCCAGTATATCTCTGAACAACAACAAACAAATATCACAAAATCCATCTAGTTGGACACCAGCTGGATTTCTTTATCTGGAATATTTCTCAACAATGGGAGGCTGCACCACCCTGCTGGTGTGTGGACAGTCAGAGCTGAAGGAGGAAACACGAGGGGGTCACAGTAGTGTTAAACCAAAACAGGTTTTTGGACTACAGTTTCTGAGAGGCAATGTTTTGTGCAAAAATTCAATACTTTTAGATTATCATCCCATTCAAATTCAATTAGTCAATGTTTCTTCCATGAATCACACTATTATCAAAGTTTTAAAAAAATCCTTTAACAGTAATAAACATCATGTCATGAAAACTCTCCATTAAACCAAAGAGTAATCAAATTCTTTTAGGTGAGTTAACAGCTCCCTAAGGCAAGTTTCACGGCAGGTTTTACAGTAACACACACTCCTAAAGCTGATGAGAGAAATCATTACAGTACTGTTTATGTGTTACTCATATCCATACACTGTCAAACATAATTATTGACAGTCAGAAGGATCCTTTTCTCCCCACTTCTCACCCTGGCAGAGTGGTGGATCAATTGGATAAATTCAATGCACTTCAACACCATTCCCTCTGATGGGAAGGACGAAACAAAAGCAAGTGTGGTGCCATCTGAGTCTGGCTTCAGCATAAGTGGGGAGTGGTGCATTATGGGTCATGTTAGAGAACAGAGGCTGTGATGAACCAGAGGGATGGTGTGTTAGAGCATGTCTGTTGCAGGGCTGCACCCTGCAGCTCCTCCAGGCTAGAGTCCACATGAAGTCAGAGTCTCAAAACTGGCTGGAGAAACTGTCTGCTTCAATGTTAAGCACTGGTTTTTGTTATTTATGGGCATCAAACCCATTTAAACAGACAAAATCAGTTTACTGATAGTGTAGTGTACTACAAACTCTGAGTGATAAGCCACATGAGAAAAAGACATGGTAAGCACAAACAGGGGCCAAGGAAGAGAGAAAAAGGACAGATGGGATAGTAGAGAATGTAATGTACAAACATGAAGGCATGGAGAAATGACTTAAACAGGCAGACAGCGGGAGGCAGGATGACACAAGGAGAGAGAGACTGACAGCCAGAATATTAGCTAGCCTCTTCATCTTTTGGATAGATGGCCACTACTTTAAAGGAAGGCCAGAACTGAAAGTGACAAACAGGCTGCATTTGGATCACTTGGCTCTAATGTGCTTGGTCTGAATATGATAAATAGGATTAAAACACTGGCAACTTCAGAATAAAGTGATGTCACATCACAACCTGTTTATACTGTATGTGGTTTTGTATCCCATGTAACTTTCTTTTCACCTGTAATCTGCCTGACATTCTATATATGGGCCTATCAAATGTATTTTGTCTGTTGATAGTAAAGAGGCATCTTCCACAGGTGGTATGATTACAACAGTACCAGCAAGCAAGAGGCCACTCAGGAAGCATGAATTGAGCTCTTCCCTGCTTCAGCGAATACCTGAGCAAGGCACCATGTACAACAGTGCAGATGCCTAGCTGCAGTAAAGACTAGACTGGTCTGTGAGGTTTCGCTTTGTTGATCAGTGGAGGAGGAAAACATGTGCTCAGCAAACCTTTCCTTGCCGAGGTAAACATAAAATGCTTTCTAGGCAAATCAAGGGTCTGCCATTAATTTCCACTAAGGTACCTTCTGGCTTTGAGGAAAACCCCTGACGCTGGAGGTTAATGAAGATTTTGTATCTTAAACCGACAAATACCATGGTCCTCTTGTGTTTTAGAATCCAAAAGGTGCTAATTGTATGTATGTGAGGCAAAAAACAAAGACTGTGTTGTAACTTTAAAGTCTAGCCTTTAGTCATAACACAGTCAGACAGCCAGACGTAATAATGACATCACCCCTCTCTGCTGACACACCTGGCTCCCCCAACCGCTCCTCATTTCTCTTCATTTCAGTGGGACACAGCGAGATAATCTACTGGTGTGATATTCAGGGGACGGCAGCCCAGTAATTAAAAGCCAGCTCCCCCCTGAGGCCTTTGTCCTTGGTTGCTGGCGAGGAAGTTTCTAGAGGCTTCCCTGGAGGGTTTAGGGTGGGGGGGGGGGGGGCAACAGCTGGCCCGCCTGGCAGATTGCAAATTCATCTGTCTCTGTATCGCTGCCGTGGCATTTTAATGGTCCGGCTGGGTCTGCATTTCAATAAGCTGAGTTGGGAGTGCAGACACAGTGTTCAGACAGAAAGCAAAAAAGCGAAATTTCTCATTTTGCTTGCAGTGAAATTGGTGACAAGCAAGCAGGTTGGAGAAAACACTTGACACACCAGAGAGCTGAACGTCAAAAGGGCTGTTATTAGGATTAGGGGTTTTGGTTAACATCTTTCTTTACTTCTCTTTTTAAATGAATTAAGGAGTACTAAAATGATTCATCAATTGCCAGAAAATTAACATTATTGACAACTGAATAATTTATCAAAGAAAAATGTCAAGCATTTGCTTCTTGAAGAGAGCACATGCGGTCATTAGTTAACTAGATGATCAAATACCCAAATACGCAACACTAACTGCCTGACTGAAAGGGGCCACTCTTTACTCAACAAATGCGTTTCAGCAAAAGGCCTTCATCATCATCACCCTACCCCAAACATGCAACCTATAATGTGAAAAACATGCTGTTCTGTTCGGGAACAATGTGGTGCTGGAGCAGGATGAGATGCCCTCCATTCTCTCTCACACACACACACACACACACACACACACACACACACAGCGTCAGAGAGAGGTCAGTGGATAAAGTGCATCCCCCCAGATACCTGACATTTTCTGTGTGTTGTGGTTTTTACTGGAGGATATGAGTTGGGTCTCTATTATGTGGGGACAGAAGACCCCAAGGGACGGTAGAGCTGGAGGGAGTGGAGGGTCAGACCCTCAGCGGGTCGGTCCATGAAAGAAAATGAAGAGAGACTTGTGTATGGATGTGTATTAAGTTATGTGAATTGTTGTATGTGTCGATGGGTCTTTGTGTCTTACTTGTGTGAAAGAAACATCCTGTACTGTACAGAGATGCAGACACACACACACACACACACACACACACACACACACACACACACACACACACACACACACACACACACACACACACACACACACACACACACACACGGTTTTAGACTTCCTTTTCTGCCTGCATTTTCCTTCCCCTGCATCTTCAAAATAAAAGCGCATATGAATGAATAATGAAGAGGTAGCTATTTCAGAGCCAATGTTAACATTCATTTTAATTGCGCCCTATTTATAAACTTCAAATAAACTCTCTGAAACCTTGTTGCTTCTTCAGACTCAGCTCAGGGTTTCCATAGCGACACAGTGCCTGATGTCCTGATGTTTAGTTGGGAAGAACCACAGACAATGGAGACACTCAACTGTAACCAGGGATGTAGTGCTGGATAGCTGGCAGCGTCATCCATCATTACATACACTGATTGACAGGAAGAGTACAGATAAAGAGAAATCAAGTATTATCAAGTACAATCTGGGGAGAAAACGCTGGTGAATTTGTATGCAACTAAAGGTTAAACATACGATTTCTATCCTAACATTGTGTGTGCACAGTGTAGGATATACTGCCTTTGTGGAATTGATCCCAAAATATTCATTTCAAATTCATTCGTTTATACCTACAACGAATATGACCTTAAATACTGAAAACCAAATGCAACACTGAAGTAGTTTCAGTTTTAACAGCTTACAGTTAACAGTTCCTCTGCAAAGAGAAAAGTTAACACACATCAGAAGCATTCACTCCGCGTAGCTGCCTTATTATAACAGCTGGTTTACTGACTGACGGCTGAATTTAGCCATTGACACACTGACTGACATATTGACTGAGAGAGACTCAAATGACAAGTCACACTGGTCACACAGCGCAGCTACATATTATTTATTTGTTTCCTCCATTCATTCACTCCCCTCCCCCCACCCTGGCAACAGTAGCAAGGCTAAATGCCACAGAGGAAGAACTACCCATATCAACGATGGCCTGAGGTGAGCTGCTGGACCATCACTACTAAATAACTGCCTAACACAGCCAGGCCTGGTGTGCTACTATGGGAAACACTGCCTCAGGATAGAGAGAGAGAGAAAGGAAGAGCAAAAGAGGGGAGGTAGGAGGAGGGAGGAAATATGCTAAGGAGCCAAGGGGGTAATTTGACTGTCTTATGGTATTTAATTCAGCTAAAATACCCTGAGAGAGAATTAGAGAAGCTGGCTGTACATCTGCTGGCAGAGCTTCAATACCTGAGGTCTGCAGGGAGGTTAACAGTAAAAAACGGGTTTGTCCTCCACTGTCTGTCAAGGTGCTTGTCTTTGTCCTCTATGTATGAATAGCTAGAGCAAGAATATTGGTGCAAATTGTGCTAAATCAAATTAGAAAGGATGAATAGAAAATAAATAAATAAAAAATCTTTAGATGTTCCTTTACTACAGCAGTCAGGAAAGTGGATTGAAGCAGTTCCAAAGCCAATACGTTAATGAGCTCCATTCTGTCACAATAAAATACTTTTTGAACAGGAGGAAAAATGTCTGCAGTTCAAAGTGCCAGCTGTGGTGAGCTCAGGTGTCTGACAATGTTGACCATGGAAAAGAAGAGAGGAGGATCCATCACAGTCTGAGACAGACTGAAACAGAAATTTAGGTGATTCTTTTTCACACATAAAAACATACAATTTGGCACCACCACTATATAAACACTGAACTTAAAAAGTTACAACAAATGCTTAATAATATAAAGTGAGAGTTAATTGTATAGGCATTACTATATATATATAACAATAACAGCAAGTGAATTCCGCTTTTGGTAGACAACATTTTTTTTGTCAGTGTGATTTTGAATGTTACTTATTTGCATTAATTTGCTTTAGATGATAAAAACCCTTGTTGTACATATTTTATCACTAACAGACTTATTTAACAATTTCTACCTCAAATAAAAAATAGTGGATACATTTTTTTGTGGTAAATTGAGCCACGTATCCAGTGTATAATAATTTGGATGAAAATTATTTCAGAATAAAATGATGGTCATTATGACCTAATACATGTACATTTAGTGGTGTTGGAATATTCAGTGCTTCTTACTATGGAGAGATTGGAAAGGTGAAGGAGAGAGGTGGTGCTGTAGATCACCGTTGGCAGTTTATCAATCACAGATTTAATGATCATTACAGTGGTTCAAATGATTAACTAGCTGCTCAGTTCACCTCCTGATATGGGTGCTCTCAATCTATATTTCTATTTTGTCAGACTCCAATATTTCATTTCTGCTTTTTAAATATGTAATACTTCTTCAGCGCCCTATGATTATAACTGAGTCATGAAAAATGTAATTTATGTATAAAGAGCTATTTTCACCTTAAATAAATGAAATCTACATAATCTAGTAAAAAATCTATAAAAATCTTCTATGAATTATTCTAACATAACTTGCATATTTATGTGTTTAAGTGAAAGCTACTCTTTAACACACAAGGTTAAAAAAACTTTTTACTATCTGTGCCACACTTTCTTCGAGATATACAGGGATTCTAGTCTAATTTTGATTCTCTTTCAGCGTTCATGTATTGTACCCAATGCTGATGCCCTCTCAATGTCTCTGGGAATCTCTACAATGGAGGTGGTGAGTGCAAAGTTAGCATGTACCACAATTTCCCATAAACCACATTTATGGGAAATGCACCAGGTTGGAATATACGAGAGTTTTCATTCAACTTCAAGTGCCAAGCACGACAAATATTCCTTATTAGGTTGAAAATAACCCATGCGACCTCATCATCATAGAAAATTCTTCCTGACCAGGCAGATAGAAGCCTTACCAGCCATATGAGCAACATACCCAATGCGGTCTCGTCACAGGCCAAATAACAACCCTGACCTAAATTGGTTTTCATAATTGCCACTAGCCATAGAGATGCTGTGGTGCTCAAGGGTGAGGTGGGATTTCTTAGTCGTGGAGTCAGCGTTACTTAAGACAAAAAGAGAAAGGGATGAAACAACAAAGACTAAAAAGACAATAAGTGAATGAGAATAAGACTCAGACTTTTCAAACTGAAAGTGGAACACTGAGCATTACTTGCAACCAGTGAAACCAATGTGCTCATTTGGGGGAGTCGAAAGCACTTAGAAAAGATGGAAGAAAAAGCTCTCAGTCAAGGGACCACTGATGGATAGGAGGCCTACCTATGGCAATCATCAGGTCCAAAGGTGAAGTGGAAGCACTGAACTCTGAAAAGCAGCTGATGAAGACTTCCTCTCATTCCACATTTTAGGCATTTTCCAATGTTCCTATCCAGGGCACCCTGTAATGACTGGGCAGGTTAGTGTTACGTTTAATGCTCTGGGGCACTTTGACATGATTCAGGTCCACGACAGGGATTGAACTTGAAACCGTTTTGTTACTGGATGGACAATGTAACCTCTTAGCAACAATGGCAATTAGAGAGACAGTGACATTTATAAAATAAAAGACACCGTGTTGTGATTAAAATGTCAAGTCCCTACTGTATGATCTGCTGAGAGGCTCTCACAGTATTCTCATGAAACTGTAGGTACTTTTTGCAGCATCACTGTGTACTTCTATGATCAATGACAACAGTTACTTTGCATTAGATCTAACTTACATTACATAGTACTATGTGTATCAGCTTACAAACAAGTGATACTGACTGGAAGTTTTTACTTTCATTCTCTATGGATGTTGATTGCAACAACCTGATATTTTTTTCTGTGTGTGTAATTTTTGTTGGCTATTGTGAGCAAGTGAAGTGTGTAAAATGGCATGAGAAGGACCGTTTCTGTTATGTTTTCAGGCAAGAAATTCTGATTATGAATGAAACCTTTGGGACACTTTGTTTGAAATCTTGTAGATGTAGATTTTTGTATTTGGTTTGTTAAACTGATAACTCTCTGCACAGTCAAACTGCAGCGAAGATGGTATCAAACACTGAGCAGTGCAGAAATCCCAGAGCACCACTACAACACCAGGCTTGTAACCATAAAATCCTCCCTCTTAACTCAGCTGGGAAAGCTGGGTAAAGATGAGAAAATAAGAACTTCCCACAACAACTGACAGTAAACCCACACAGCCAGTGGAAGAATGTGGTTATAAGGTGAAGGTGTGAGCATGTGCTGTTACGGAGCGAGCATGCTCACTTTTTAGCCATGCTAGAGGCTCTAGGACTGGCAATGACGGTCAGTCCACCACCACTTTGGTCCAGACTAAAATATCTCAACAAATGTTAAATGGATTACAATGATATTTTCTACAGACATTCATGGTCCCCAGAGGATGAATCCTATTGCTGATATATTCTCTAGCACCATCATGAGGTTGACATTTATGTTTTTATAGAAATCTCTCTAAAACTATTTGATGGATTGCCATTAAATATTGTACCGAGATTCATGGCTCCAGAGGATGAATCCTAATGACTTGATGATATCCTGCAGACATTTAGCTCAAAGCACCTCTGCGACTAAGAACAGTAGCCTCAGCCTTCTTAATGGATAAATAAATGTTTAACACTGCACATAACATACTGTAAGAGCACACAATCAGCTATGTCTCGATCAACACCTGTCAGATATCGGGCCACAATCCCATGTTTTCAAAGACTGACTGAGGCCATGCAAGATGTATGAGGGTGTGTGGGTGTATGAGTGTGTCCTCCTTATGGCATCAAAGGCTTTTGGTGGGCGCTGCAAGGCTCCACCATTTGCACAAAGAGGCAGGAACTACCCCCCCCAATTATGACTTCCTCACCTCAAAAAAGGGTCAGGTGGTCCTTTCTCAATCAGGACGGAAAGAGAAGGAGGAAAGTGGCAGGATGGAAAGGGATAGAGGAAGTGAGGCGAGAGCTGCCATTTGTGGAAATAAAAGGGAATTCCTGATATAGTGTTGGCCATGAATATTGAGCAGGCCTGGACCGGGAAGCTGCTCTTGGTTTGGTTGAATAATTAGTGCAGATTAAATGCTTTCTGGTAGGAGGAGCAAATACAGATTTTTGTTCCAAAACTAGATATCAAACATAAGACATTACTGGTAGAGCCTCCAAAGACCGCCTGCTCTCAAACGTGGTTAAATATGGCATGAAAATAAAAACACACTTGATCTACACAAACACAACATAAAGAACTCAATACTGTATATTACGATAGTTCTCAAGCTTTATGCCATAGAACAAAATGTTTCATAGCACTGAGGTTAAATAGCTTGATACAAAAGATTTAAAGTCCTATAAATAACAATTTCAGAATGATTATCTTGTGCTGTTTTACTTAAACATGCAACCTCTATGGCTAAAAAGCTACTAAGAACTGTGAAAACACAAAATGATTACACAAAGTGTAGAAATACATTGGTGTTTTTTTTTTATTGAAAATGTCGTTTGTGTATGAAAATAAAACAATCCTAAACTAATAACTTAATAATCTTTTTAAACTTTTTCAGATTTTACTGAAGATCTTAACATTTCAGAAATGAGAGTGAAATTCCTTATATCCTCCTAATCACCCTCAAACTTTCTCTCTTGCTCCTTCCCCCTTTTCCTTCCCCAACCCTCCTCTTCTTCCCACCTTCTTACCTTCCTTCCTCCTAATCCTCTTTTTCTCTATCATCTTGCTCCTCTCATTCAGGCAGTCTACTTAACAACTTCACCTATCCTGCCATCTTTTCTCTCTGCAACCAGTTAATTTCCAGGATCTGGTGTTCTTACTTTCAATCTTATTCCAATACCCCCTTCCATCTCCCTCTTGCTCGTCTCTCCACTAAACTACTCAGTGAAGATGGTTGGGATTGTGGCTGTTTCAAAGCTCGCCTGCAGTCTGAGAGAGTGTATGAATTTCAAAGGCCAATTTAAGACCAAGAACAAGGGATCAGGCTCTTTAATGAGGATACTGTTCACACCGAGAGAGGACATGATGGTGTCCATTAACTCCCAATGGCACTAAAGGAAAGGCTACTGTTCCGCAGAGTTGTTAGCAAATGCCACCTAATCGGCCATCTGCTGGCTCAGAGGAAAATAAAGAGACCAAAACCTGAAAATTAAACCTTTGTTTTGTTCGTTTCCCTATTCATTGCAAAGTATCCACTGTTTATGTTGGCTGCGGTTAAGGTTAGGGTAGGAATCTGGGATGGATATCAGTCCCTGCCTGTAACCATGGAACCAGAAATGTATCATAACTGAGCTGGAGCAACCATCAGAGTAAGAATTTTCAGACAGATATATGATCATTAGGGAAAGGACATTAGAGTCCCGTTTGGGCTCCATGCAAAATGGCTGTGAAGTTACACGGTGAAATTTCTTTATCTCAGATTCTTTCTGTCCAAGGAGGAGTCACATTGCTTAAACAATTGATCTGCTCATTAGATAGAAGACAAAACTAAATGCATTTCATCTAGACCTAGATTTAAATTAGTCATGAACACACACATGCCTATCTTACTTTTGCGATTATTACACATTCATTACATTTTAAAAGTAAACCATCTTGCTTAAGTGCACTTTAACAATGTTTACTGAGGCTGGCATTAGTAAGTCACACTGATTCCATCAAGTGTAGGGATTCAAACTGGCAGCCATACAGTCATAAAGCCCACATCTCCATTCTCTTCATTACTCCTTAAAGTAGGTGGCGAGCGGAGGAAACAGGAGGGTGTCTCTGGGGAGTTCTATTGGTTATGAATGAAAGCTGGCTAACTGGTGATTGTTGCTCACACATTTCACAAAAGCAGCTACACAGATATGAATGTCTACTATTTTCACCTTTATTGGGTTGGCAGCAAAAACAAAACCATAGCTTTTGACAAAATTTCAAAATAAAAAAATAGATACTGTGTAATTTAACACACTCTGCCTCCTACTCAAAACATCAGCAGCCGAGTTGATTTAACACAAATGGGTGAGCCATACCTTTGTCAGAATGTGTCTGATTTTTTTGGCTGTACAGCAGATTAAAAACAGATACACACACTTTATATACAGTATAGTCATATACAGTATATTGTGTAAAGGTTTAAACATAACTTAATAAATAAATACATATTATTCTGTAATTAATTAAAGTCTTTTTACTAAAAGCCTGGATCAATGCACTTAAAAGTAACACGACTTGTTTGAACAAGATAACAGTTTTGATTTTCTACCACTTCAGTTTGGTCAGTGTAATACAGACATATATAAACAATTTATTTTTTAAATATTCATTCAGTGGCTTTTGGATTTTTGAAACCTTGAGCCAAGACACACATTTCACATAACCTGCTACAAAAAGCCCACCAAAGGAATGAATATTTGTGCCACTTCTGACCAAATACTGTAATCTCCACTTGAATGGAATATTCCAACTTTTACATTACATGGTAACAACTGCGCTATTTTATTTTAGGCTATAACAGAATTTTGCTTTCTCTTGTCTTATATGTTGTTGTTTGTCACCACATTGTGAAGTTAATACAGCACTAATTCAAATCCTATACATTTCGTCTACTACCCCACTGCACTACGCTCCAAAGGAGCACCAAAAACACAAGCTATCAAAACTTAAAAAATATTATCGTAAGTCTAGTATATGACACAACTATGCTGTGTTTCCCTACTGTTAGGCCTATATATGCCAGGTCAAATGGCTATAGAAGGGAATTCACAAGACTTAGACAAATCTGCTGTCTCC
Source organism: Enoplosus armatus (assembly GCF_043641665.1). Taxonomy (NCBI): domain Eukaryota; kingdom Metazoa; phylum Chordata; class Actinopteri; order Centrarchiformes; family Enoplosidae; genus Enoplosus; species Enoplosus armatus. The sequence continues at coordinate 19,919,717 of NC_092186.1, forward strand.
TCTTATCTTACAGATATGATGTAGACGTCCTATAGTAGAACATGTACCTACATGAAGGCAGAAGTCAGATCGACTGTGATAAATGAATGACTTGGCCCATTCTTGGTTCAAGTGGAAACCCCTCTGAACGTATCATTATGGAAACCTAAATCCAATGACAATGTACCGTCAGATATGTACGCGGTCACAAGGTATGATCATGTAACTGGAAAATGTTTTTAAAAAGTGCAGCATGTCCATGTAACAATAATTACTTCTTAACATCTTTTTTCTCTTTTCCTACAAAATACATTTTTAGGCACGTATACAGAACAATCTGTAATGCATTAAAGCTGCATAAAGCAATTTTTTTTTTTATACTAACACTGAATCAAACAACTCCTGATTATGTTAAAGGGTGATGAATGCTGATGATCCCACTAAGAATCAACACTCCATACTGCAGCTTTGCACGGCTGCTTTTACCTCACTGATGATTATCTTAGTTGTCGAAACCAAAACAATGCCTGCACATACAGTATAAACCATGGGCAGCCACTCCCATCACATGATTATTTCAAGTTGACTGTAGGCTACCTGCCTCATGTGTAACTGCAGAGAGCCAAGAAAGTAGAGCATGTAGATAACCCAAACATTTTTTTCTGATGTTCGTTTACCAAACCTTGGCTTAAAAACAATATTGTACATTGTGCATTGTTACATTCATCAGGTGGTCAGAAAGACCCTGGAATAAAATACTCATGTAGCTCTGTTTCTGCTGGATGTGTAAGAAGCAAATTGCTTGCCAACATGCCCTAAAATACAGCTAAAGGCCTATTATATTAGAGTCTTTCTGCCCCTAGTAGTCAAAATTCACTTCATGCAGCTTTAAAATGAGGAATGACTTACACAGGGTACTGTTAAGCAGCATAGAATGCAGTTACAATATCAAGGGGCTGGGTTTGCAGTGTCACTTGGTTTCTAGCATGGACGAACATACACTACAAGCAAGGCCTAAACCACAGATGACACTACTACATGAGCAAAGAGGGAAATCAATATAAGTCATTGGCTATAGCACGTGGCTGTATTCATGTAAAATGAATTATGCTTTGACACTGATCCAATGATCAAGGGAATGTACAAGGTAAATCAAGTGGAAAGACTATACTGTGCTGTAGCAAAGGATGAGAGTCATAACCAAAGGCAGTCTGTAGGTTGCTTTAACAACACACATCATCTGAACTTTGTATATCAAAAGCCCCAGACTGGGGAACAGGAAAATTCAACAAGGCCAATAACAGCCCCCCCCCACCCCTAAAATGTCCAGTGTGATTCCCAGTTAGGTTTGAACCTGTGAAATTGCTCTCTGAGAACTCTGTTGTTTGTAGTTTGAGGGCAGTAACGTTTCATGTTTATCAGCAACAGAACAGGTACAGCTGAAAGAGAGTGAGACAAAATTAAAAGTAATGAGGATTGTCCAGCCTGTAGTTTAACAAACCACCACAAGATAAGCTACTGATAGCCTTAAACCTTTATCACAACAAAGCATGTAATTTCAGATCAGTTAAGTTTTAACCTCACAGTGACCTCCAGACAGATCAGATCACATTAACCTGAGCCCCTGTCCACTGCTGCTGGGAAATAAAATCCACTATAATCTTCAACAAAGATAACTGTGTCACTGATGCAAAGCACTGCCATGTCAGGAGTGCCACGCCAATGGTGGGAATCCTGGCACTGGTGGGCTATTTCATAAGGGCAAGGGGGGACCTTGGGAAAAAACACTGGGTAGTTATCTGTTGAGAGCATCAGTTCACTGCCCTCAATACAGAGGCCTCAGTGAGAACCCGACACATCCTCTGTCTGAATTGTGGAAATAAGGTGCTTTTCAGTAGGGGTGCACCAATCAATTGGTGACCCACCATATTCAGCTAATATTTAAATTGGTAAACAATGGAAGCAGCATGTCGTCTGTGGAAAATCTGATACAGGTCACACTACTGCGGAATGCAATGTGTTAAATGAGTTGAAAATATGACCGTCTACATTATAGATTACTATAAGACTGTTAAGTGAAAACTTTATTAATTCCTGTTTTGGGGATTTTAACACCCCTCTTCCAAGTTTTAGTCCTTAGTCTGATGCTGTGATGAATAAGTATGTTTTGCAAAACTATCAACACAGTGCTATATTGGAGTTTTCCTGTTTAAGATTGCTGTGCACATTATGTACATTATGTTTTGCAGAAGGTCTGAGTAAACAAGTTCATCTAAATTTCAAGCAACAGGCAGATCAGCCAATCACTATATTAACAGAAACAAATGTGGCAAAACACCTGACCGGTACATCATGACTTTTTTTGCATCTCTCTCCTGTTCACCTGCCCACATCATGTTTACAGACTCAACATAAAACACTTAAGCAGAAATGGACCGCTCACTTTCCTCTAGAAAACAGTCAAGGCCATACGTCATGTTATCTATCAGCAGCATAACGGCGGTCGTCATTGTTGCTGTGTGTGTTTATATGGTTAAAAAGTCCAAATATCCATTTACAACCTTTAAACAGGTTCGTGAGCACAAGTAAGTGTAGGTCATCTTGTCTCTGATAATGATAGTCATAGAAAGTACGGAGACATCGAATAGAAGGTTGATCCAATTCAAAACAACAAATTTAACAGGCATGAAAGAGTGTGGTCACATTTGATGTCTGACGAAATATTTGTGAATCATTTAGAGTTAACAGTTTTGTCTTCCCACTATGTCTGACCTGGCTGATGACATACAGTGAGATGTAAACACTAAGAAAGCCATGGGCAGTCTACTTTTTATGTGATCCACAGCTAGGCCACATACCATAGAATGAAAGCCATCACAGAGCGCCCATCTCATTAAATCTCTCTTTTTAGACACTGCACTCATCTCCTTGAAAAGCTTGTAATGCAATAAACCATGGTTTATTGTGACCAAGGCAATGTCACTGGTGTCAGCTGACAGGCTGATACAACAGAAATTGTTTTCAGTTTGCCCTGCCAATTTAACTGAAAGTTAACTAGCTGCTAAGCTTGTTAAGATTCATGTTTCCCATTGGTAGATTCCAGGACTTTCCTCATCCTGTAAAAGTCATCCCTTCAGATGGAGCATGAATTTGCCCTCTTCCTTGGTTTAGGCTCCCCAAAGTCCCTGTCATCGGCTGCGCAGTGGCTGAAGGAGCAAATCGTCTGCGAGAGCCTACGCATGCCCAGGCGGAACACACTATTAGACAGACTGTAGATGACACAGTTGCAAAAGCTGTTGCTAATGGCCAGCCAGGTGGTGATGAAGGAGAGGGCAGGGCTATCCAGCACATGGGAGCTCTCTAGCAGGAAGTAGATTATGTAGGGGAGCCAAAGCATATAGAAAACACTGGTGATGCGGAAGAGCACCATCGCATAGCGCCGATCTGGTCCATGCCCTCCTTGATGCCCACCGCCACCCCCCTCACCAGCCTCCATCTCCTGGCTGGGGAAACGTGCCCGCCGTTCACTGATCTCCCTGTTGTGCTGCTGGCAAATGCGAAAGATATGGTAATAGGTAAAACAAACCACAAGTGCAGCAGGTGCATAGAGCAAACACACCACAAAGCCTGTAAAGAGTGCAGAGGTGGGCCAAGAGTGAGCGCACCACTCAAAAATGTCTCCATGATAGCCTGGCTTACCCCACCCAAAGAAAGAGGGCAAGAAAACCAGGCTCGAGTAGACCCAGATTAGGGTGATGCAGCCTCGTAGGCGGCATGGCGTCACCAGCTGGTTGTAAGATAGTGGTTTAGTTATGGCCAGGTAGCGGTCCACACTGATACAAGCCAAGCAGGCCATTGAAACACTCTTCAGTACAGAGATGACATAGCTGAAGACCTGACATGTGATAGGCTCCTGGACACCTGCTGGGTAGTGGAGAAGAGACAGAGTGGGCACCAGGCAGCTAAGACCCACCAGCAGGTCAGCGTAGGCCATGGTCTGGATGAAGTAGCTGGTGGTGTAGTGGTGTAGCAGAGGAGCACAGTGGAAGACAAAGATCACCGTCAGGTTCCCTGCAATAATGAGCACTGTCAGAAGTACAATGACAGCTGTCTCCAGGACGCAAGCCTCTAGGCCTTCGTTCAGCCCCCATCCCAAGGGACAAGAGTGGTTGGAGGCCCTGCCAGGAAAGACGTCTCCATGGCTGCTGTTGGCAGTGAGCACCGGGTCCGTTGTCAGTTCAGACTGGTTCATTGTTCTGGGTGCTATCCAGGTGGGTCAGGTTTGTGGTGTGCCACCCATACGGCAGCTGGCCTGAAACTGGAGAACTGCCTGCCCCCCACCCGCTCTACACTGGGTATCTGCAGGCTCCCTCAGTTTAATGGAGCTCAATACTCTCTCTAGCTCACTCACTCTCTCTTTCACCTTACTCTCACATAGCTGGATCTCAATCAAATGAACACTGACTGGAGGAAAATCAATACAGCCTCTGGGAGGGTAGGACAACCCGTTTAGCTCTCCTTTTCCAATCACTCATGGTTAGTGAAAGTAGTGGGTGGGTAACAGTCAGGAGTAGAGAGAAAAAAACGCTGTATTCCTTCAGTAAACCTAAAGCCGGGTAACATTAGTGCTGTGGCCAGCATCTATCCCAAAGGCGAATTTCCCTGCTGCTTTGTCTGCCAGTCTGTTGCCTCATCTTCTGATTCTAATGAGGGTTGCCACTGGGAGGCTGAGGGCATAAGCTGTCCTCACAAGGGCAGAGAGCACAGAAGATGAGAGGGAGGACACCATATGAAGAGGTTAAAGCATGAAGCAAAGCACAATGCTTTTCTCTCTTGATAGATCCTCACAGGAGATCAAATAAGTCAGCAGCACATGGCTCCTATTTCACACCTAGAGATCAGGTTAAATGTACTGAGTGCAGTTACCTTTCAAAAAATACATTTTAGGTAACCATTGCTTGGGGGGGGGGCTTTTCAGGAGTCTCTGTTGATGTATACCAAAGTCTAAAGAAAATTAAATCCATCTCTGCAAATCAACACTTCAATTAAATCCAAAGTTTCACTGTGCCATGAGTGCTAGTGTGTTTACTATGTAGCAGCAGGCTTCCCTTATTTTGGTGGTCCTCTGGTCAGTGTCTGGAGCCCATGTATGCCCAGCTATTGTCTGAATCAAAACACAGACACAGGCTAGAACAACATGGGGATCTCCGCAGGAGATAATGTCACAGCTCTCTCAGCACACACGCTGGGGGGGGAATGTGTTTACAAGGCATCCCTAGGCAGAATGAGGTAAAAAACAAGTGCGACAAAATGTCTGGATGTTCTGCCATTAAAGTGATTTAAACTTTAAATCCAAATGTGCAAACTCGCCTCTCAGTGTTCTGGACTGCAAGTTGCAAAAGACAAACAAAATGTACCAGTCCAGTAGCTGATGAAAGTGTTGAATGTCAGACTCCCATGCAGGCAGGTGGAAGGACTCTCCTGGAGCAATGAGAGGCCAGCTGAATAACTCAGTGCTCCACTCACTTCGACTCCTCAGCAATCCTGTGGCAGACACTTGCAGAGAGGGGTGTGGGGATCAATCTGCAATCCACTTATTTATCCCAAAAACGTGTTACTTGCATTTTTGTTGTGACATTCTGAAGCATTGGCAGGGGATGCTTAGCACCTTCTCCTCAAGTACATAATGCAACCATAGATTTTATAACTTGCTTTAGTCCTTTGAAGTATGCGTTCTGCGTTTAGTTGTAGAGGTATGAGGTCCTACAACTCCTCTCTCAGTGTGTCGCCCTGAACAAAACACTGGCAGCGCAACAAAAAGGGGAATCCACTCTAGCAGCATAAAGAAAAGACCAAGTCCCAGTCGGAGTCCCAGTTTTAAGCACTGTCCTCTGCAAACGTCCCCCTTTTAATTCCATTACACAGAACAAGCCACGTGTTTAATAAATAAATCCTTAGATCCTGGCATACAGAAAGAGATGAATGCATCTGTCAAAAGCAGCAAGTAAAAAGCAAGAAAAAAAAAAGATGACTGCGCTGATGGAAATGAGTTAAATCTGCAGCAAGGGAAGCGAGGGGACGAAGAGTCCCTCAGCCCTGGTGCAGTGAGAAGGAGAGATGCTGTGACTGGCTTACACTTCCCTCCCTCCCTCTCCACACAATCTCTCTAGCTTGCACACTCAATCTCTCTCTTTCCACACACACACACACACACACACACACACACACACACACACACACACACACACACACACACACACACACACACACACACACACACACACACACACACACACACGAACCCTCCCTCTTGCTCGCTCTCTCTCACTGAGCATCTCGCTCATTGCCCCGCCTCCTCCCATCCCAGCTGCACCTGAGGCTCCCTGCCACATTATTCTGTCTCTCACACTGGTTTTCCCAGACGTAAATTTGGAGACATTTCCTATTTACATATTACTTATACATATTACCGCCACCCCCACCCCTTCTCTCCCCCTACTTTTTTCCTTCCCTGTTTCAGTCCCACATCCTCTCAATCTCTCTTCTCCGTATATCTACCTGGCCCCAGTATGTTTAAAAACCACGGTCTATTTCTTTCATACATAAAAACAACCAACAGCATTGAAAATATAACATAAGATAAAATATTACAAAACAAAATAGCAAAATATACATTTCATGACATCCTTGAGTCACTCGTTATACTGTCTCTACTTTTTTGGGGTAAGAAGGAAAGACAATGCCTGTTAAAGTCAGTGGTCATCAGCTTCAGCTTGTCACTTTCTTAAATACATAGTGTATAGTAAATAATAGAAGTGTTCAGGTATACAGGATGACACTCAACTGCCATAATCCCATGGAACATCTTGGATGGCTAATCCTAGTAAAATGAGTCAACTCCCTTATCCAGCCAGGCTCCAGTTTCTTCTGGATACTTTATTTATTCTTTACTTAACCAATAGCTTAGCAGTTATGCCTGCCCCTTAGTTACAGTTGCCCAGCATTTTGACCAGTTAGGAGCATCGTCTGGCCAGCAGATGATAAAGAGGATCAAGTGACAGCAAACTGGCTAAGCGGAAGGTCGGATGGAAAGAAACTGTCAAGCATCATGGCTGGGCAAGAGAATCTCGCAAAAAAGAAAATTCAGCGCAACTTTGTTAATATTACTGTAATCTTTCTTTTAATTATTAGAGCCTATTAGAGGCAATGAGGAGTGGGTGGCTGCAAGTTGGATGGAAAATGGTAACTTTGGAAAACAACACTACACCTGGCCTCTTCCAGGAAGAGCAGAGTGCTTGGATTATTTAAAAAATATACATATATTTGAAAGGAGCAAACATGACAAGAACTAAAACAATCACACAGGATGTGGAGTTTTATACTATGTAGACTCAAACAACAACAAGCAGAAGAAAATTTGGTGGCTGAGCTGACCATGATGAGTCTATGAGGGAGCACTATTACTCAAAAATTTGCACAAAGTTGCACTCTGTAATCCTTAATGGAAAAATATAGACATCCTGTCAGCCTACAAAGTATACTTGCAGCAGCAGCAGCAGATGGAAAAGGGAAAACATGATACTATTCACCATGTAAATGTGTCTAATTAGACAAATTTTAAATAGTGCTTGGTCAAATCCACACAGAAAGTCATATATTAAACCAGCAGAGCAAAACAAAATGTACAAAAGGGAATGAGGCTTTCAGAGGAAGAGCCATTCACAGACAATGGCTGAACCTAGACCTGACTGAGTGTCCTTGTAGAAGATGTAATACGATGTAAGAATATTATACAGGAAAAGTTGGCATACAGCCAATCTAATTCTTTGACACACCATCTGTTTATGACAGAGCATTCACACCAATGAAAATGCCTTACAGACTTATTGACTTAAAATATGGATGCAGTGACCGCTGGAATTTAACTTAAAAGTAACTTTTCATCTTGGTGTAATTATTTCATTATTTCACAAACAATCTTCTTTACAGTCTGTATCTGCAGTTCAGGTAACCTAGGTATAAGGGGAATTCGATCATTACTTCATCAAGACAAAGGCAGCAAAGGAATGATGTAACTTCCGACACCAATGGAAGCCAATACACTTGAGGTTTATTATCTGTTAACTATTGTTTAACAGGTCGACATTAAAGAATATCCCCTTTGTTTAATATAGTGTTTCATACAGCGTGATTGTGAACTGGGGTAATGTAAGTCTGTCATGCAGAAGGACGACTCTTTAATTGTCATGGAGACAAGATATTCTTCAGCAACTGTGCTGGTTAATTTGGTCATTCAAGAGAAACCGTGTGATGGAAAAACAGAGAGAGGAGTCAGAAAGAGAGGAAAACAAAAAATAAAAAGAGACAAAGTGAAGACTAAAAAAAGTTCATGTAGACAGTTCTGCTGTCACTATGGAAGGAGCCAGTCAATGGAGATCTCTCAGCACAGTGCTCTTTACCTTTGGAGGTGGACACTGATGAAAAACACGACCAGAAGGCCACCGTTAATAATTCATTCTGCTCCAAAACAAAGCCAGCGGGGCCACTTGGAAACAAAGGTGGAGGCTGATTCACCTTTCACTGCTTCCCAGCATCCCACCCTCCTCCACCCCTGGGCTCCTGCTGATTCCAGTTTCAACAGCAATGTGTTAGCATAAGCATAGAGTTTACATCATCATTATAGGTGTTTCGCTGAAAGGCTTATCAACAGCCACTTACAGTACAGTAAGTAAGGGGTTCACCATCTTGCATAAAGCTTGAGCTCAATTAATAAAATCAAAGATAAAAAAATGTCAATCCTAGGCCTGTCTGTACAAATAAGCTTTCAGATGCTGTTTAAAGTCCACATTGTTGACCCAATGTCTACAGGAAGGTTATTACAGAACCTGGTGGCCATGTAATAGCTTACATATACTCACCTCTTTGCCTTGGTGTAATCAGACTACAGTGACATGAAGCAAGAACACAAACCTCCAGTGCTTTTCTTTTCCTCTTCTTGTGTTTCGTTCACATCAGTCAAGCTGTGTTTTTGCAAGACCGCCGGCTAGTTATACTTTTGTTTTGGTTAATACCCGTGACTTCGACACACAAGTCATGGCATTCTTGATTAACAATGGATAATGATGATATTGTAGCATCTTGTTATGATTTCCATAAATGTGCCGATTTCTAATTTCTAATGTGTGCCTTAGTGGCCATTTTGTTTTTTAATTGCAAAGATAATAAATTGGGGTACAGTAAAGGCATGCAATGTCAAAGGGGCCTATACCTACAGTATGCAGTCGGTGATCTAACCACTATTAGTTCCTCACTGATTTTACTCTGCAACTGGACCTCATTAGATTAGTTATTGTTCTTGAATGAATGAGGTGTTCCAGCTTCAACTGGCTGTCTGGTTTACAAAGTGTTGTTTGTGAGCTTGGTTATCAAGGAATTTCAGAAGGGTAAAATGTAAATGTAGCTGCTTCTGTAGCTCCGATCACTGACAACCCTCTTGTCCAAGAGTCTGGGGGTTGGGATATGGAGGGGTAGATGGTTAGTGGGGCAGATTAGAGCTGGTTCACTGCCTGGATACAAACATTCAGCGAGCACCATCAACGGACCATCACTAAACCAGCTTAGCAGGCAGAAGCCAGTGGGCAAAGTTTTGTCTGGATTCAGTTCCTAGGTTGAAGGCACTGAAGAAGACGAATCTGAAGCACTGACAACATTAGTAGTCGTTGCCTTTAGAGCAGCATGCTTTACTTGTGCAGGCACATTCTATTACCGGTTAATATAACAAAGAAAATGTATGAAGCAGACACAGTGGGAAGTAGAAAATGTCAGAGACAGGAGTTAGCTCACAGCATGAGGGAAACAAAGTGACAGCTATTATTATCACATTTCACATGAAAACACTTCATGTTGAACAGAAAAAAATATATACCATACCATATATTCCATACCATATTCACCTCCAGCACAATGTCACCATGTATACTGCCACGTATAATGGTAAAGAGGAGCTAAAGGTCAAAGACAGGCTGCCTACTGAAATCACCATCTATCATCTTCATTTAAGCTCACACCACATGGCTGTGAAGACCTGTCTGACCGCTCAGGTTGACATATTTATATTCATAATTCTGTTCCTCCCATTGTCTTTGCACCATGTAGGTCAGGAGGTAATGTGCACCTCTTCAGTCATCTGTAAAGGCTGAATGTAAACAATAAGTCTTTGTACTTTCACTGTACTGCAATACTTTTCTCATAGAGATGAATGAAATGCTTAATCTATTAATGGCTTGTTGTACTGTATTATGTACTGTATGTGTCACTTCTGTATATTCAGGGGTATCCAGTACTGTCTTGTTTATGATGCAAAATGTCTCTTCTTTTCTTTTAAGCTTTTTCTTGCTTAAACTGCAAATAAATCACATTTCTTCTAAACCCCTTCTGGAGAAATCCTGTCTAAAATTTACTCGACACCTAGATGAAAACGTTAATGATGTTGTTCATGAACATTCTTGTGGGACTACATTTATTGAATTAGAAGATACAAGCTGGTGCGACTCTGCAGTGAGGAAGAGGAGGAAGCTGAGCACTGCTCTAGCTGTGAGGCTACAGTTGGTATGAGGACTGAGATATGGAAGCGTTGTGACCAGAGAAGACGCTGTAGGCTGGATCTCCTTAATCCGAGCTGTCATTATCAGTGTCAGCATGGCTAGGAGGCTATGCTAATACACACATGGTGGATACACTCACTACTGTATGGCACCCTTATTTATAAAATGATTTTACTGCACTGGCATTGCATGTTATTTTCCATCTACACAAGAAATTCTACATTAAATGAAAAGCTTATAAAATGCATTAAATGAAGAAACAAAATGGATCGCACCATTTCAACTACATATAGTACACATACAAGTGTGTGCCATAAATGCTCAAGATTCATCATAAACCATGTCTAATGGTCACTTTTCACTTGATAATTTGTTTAGATAAATCAAAATTATAAGACTATAGATACGACAGATACAACATTTTTGTTTTTCTTCTCCAGATATTGATTTTCCTGAAGCGGTGAAAGTGTGTCCTTTTGTGGTGCCTACTGGGCTCTTCTGCTGTGGATATGTGAATGAGAGCTGAAGGGCTGCATTATGGAGACACACACACACAGCCGGGATGGGAGGGGTGCTGTGAATAGACCTATATTGTAAGGAGGGGAAAATGGAAGCGGTGTTGCTTGGCTGTGTTGTGGCCATGCAGTGCAGCTGGTCCCTACAGATACTATGAAGCAGGATGGGATGGTGGGGTGTGTGTGTGTGTGTGTGTGTGTGTGTGTGTGTGTGTGTGTGTGTGTGTGTGTGTGTGTGTGTGTGTGTGTGTGTGTGTGTGTTTTTTTCATCCATGAATGATGGGAGACCTCAAACTAGTGGCAGGGCACACAACTGAGCCAGAGGAATTGTGTTTATGTATGTGCATAATGTGTGTCTGTGCATACATGCATACTGTATTTTCAGCTAGGATTGAAACCTTGTATCTCTAAAAGTGTCACACTGCATGTTTTTCAACTACACCAATGGGTTTTGAAAGGATTTCTGAGGTCCACAAGCTCTAACAATATAACTACTTTCCTGTCAAGAAAAATATATGGTTTTGTGGGCTTGCGTCAACTGAGATAATACAATTTTCAGTGACTCCTCTGCACATATAAAGTTAACAGTCCCTGCGAGTACCAATATGCTTTGCACTCGCACATTCAACCCCAAACACCTCTCCAGCTCACTAGATGGTAGAGCTGTCCAGTTTTTATTCAAACTTCAAACTACTTGCATGTGTTCACATAATGTACAGTAGTAGACTGCAGTGGTTGCCAGAAGGTTGAAAAAGTAGAAGGTGAAATTTGCAAGTGTGTATTCATAAGTAGCTGGCTACCTACCCAGGTTCCAATTATCCAAATATCAAGTACTTAATGAACTAAGGCAGAAGTTAAGAGACAAAGGCGAAAGGAGATATAGCATTGTCATGGAGACAACTTCAAGCAGAGAGAAGTCCATAGACCCTCACAGTTACCATGGCAGCTCATCTTATGTACATTGTACTCCATGCATCTGTATGTGGGTTATCAGGCGTGGGTGTAGTATTATTGCAGCCTGGCTGCATGGCTGATGCTACCTTTGATTGTACACCAATGTTAAATGTCATCGCTAAGCTGGCACCTGGCCTGAATATGATTCAACATCAAAATGTAAAGCACCTCACAGCGCTGGTGTGATTTGCTCTTAGATTTCACAACATGCCTTGTAAAGAATTAAGCTAGTTCCAGTCATAGATGGGAATTCCAAAAAAGTTCAGAAATTAAATAGGAAATGATAGATACCTAAAATCTCTACAGCTAAAATAAGTTGACCTTTGAAAACTTTTACCTTACACTCATTTCTGTAGCTGAAAATAGAATTTCTTTATCAAACGTAATCATACCAGCATCAAAAACGTGTCTGCACATTTAGTGGGTGCCCATGAAATCAATAAGATGAAGGACAGGGGTTGGGGCCATTGCACAGCCACATTACCCAAACAAAAGACAGTGATGCATCTCCATCTAAATGGCCAGAAAAATATGCATTGATCAAATTGTGTAGTGTTGCAATATGGTGCTCCAGAAGAATTAGAATCAGTTTTTATACAATATATATGATACCCAGTGCTAAGAATTATTTGAAAAAAAACAGGAAAAGGGTGGGATATTGTACAAAAGCATTGAAAAGAAAAGTCAAAAAGAAAAAAATCTGTTCCCTTGGAAGACCTTCAGTTTAATACAGTATAAGGCTCCTTACGGCCTGCTGTGGTGAAACCGCTGTTCCAGGCTCCTGATGACAGACGTCGTACCTGTAGAGAGATGCTGACCGCTGTTAACACACTGGCTATGCTGGATTGAGATTGGTCTTTGGAAAGGCAGGCCTGGAAATAGCTGGCTAAGCTTTTTTAAGCTGTGGGTTCAAGCGAGGTGGCACACCTTGGGCTTGTTCGGCTCTAGGGAGACGAAAAGGTTGTTCAAATGTCACTAGCAACCCCCCAACCTAGACCCCAAACACAGTGCTGCGCCAGCCGAGAAAGGAATTATTTGTGAATGTCTCAGATGCCCTAAGGCCATGGTGTGTCTGACAGAGTGTGTATTTGTGACTGTGTGTGATGACTATAAATGAGAGCAGTACAACACTGAACATGACACTTGCGATCCATGATATCAAGCTAGACGGCCACAGGTCACATGCTGCTAAATGCTCAGTAAGTTAGTCTAATCCAGTGGTTCTCACCTTGGCAACGGTCCCCTCAAGAGGTCACAAGAACAATTCGGAGGCTTGCAACAAGATTTAGTTGTGAATCTAGAGACTTCTCAGTCTCCACAGAATTATATAAACTACTCTTACTACCTCTTAGGGTACCACCATGTAAAACAAACCATCCATCTACTGGAGCCTAAATTCAATAGAAAATGATGATTTGGGTGCTAAATTAGTACAAGTGGCACATAACCTTTTTCTGTCTATGTAAATTACAGTAGCCAGGTACCAGAATAAACTAGAGTATACCCGGATAATTAACCATTATTACCACTCTGAGGCAATGGTGTAGGTCTGTGTGTGTGCATCTGTGTGTCTATGATGACTTTAAATTTGTAGTTGAACACCGAACTGAAGGCCCAACAGCTTAAACAGAATACAAACTTGAGATTGGTTTCATAAGAAATGCTGCAACCTTTTCTTTATTCTTTTATCAAGACTGTTTTATTTGCTGTGTCACTAACATGGGCCTGCTACAGAAAATTATATTAGAGAAGAAGTGCACAGGATTCATTTCTGAGGGTGAAATACAGAAGGCTGAAGGACATTTCATACAGGGAGTCTGTAGTTTCATTAAGATACACCACTGACTTTTTAAGACCTTTACAATGATGTTTGGGAACAGCTAAGAAAAAGTTGCCAGAACGAAAAACAAATAAATCACACTTTTTTGGTATAGAACCTGCATGCTGTAGCTCATTTTCTGTTAGAAAAGCAGAGCACCATGAAATTAAATTGATGATCGTTGGATGTTGTGTTTTGTTGTTAGGAATCTACAATCTTCAATCACCAAGTGCAATAAACAACTGAAATCTGTTTCGGTGATGTAGGTTTAGGTCGAGAAACCACACATGGTTTAACACCCATTGGCTGTGGGTCACTAACATAACGCCTGTCCAGAACCTCTGATGATACACAGGGCTGATTTACGACACTGATACCCCTTCTATAAGGACGAGAGTCCAATTACTTAAAATTCAATCAGCATTAACGTCGTCACTGAGCCCAGACAACAGACATTAATAAGCTGCACATCGCCCTCGCCGTTGCTGTCATTTGCCTCTCTTCCCTCTTTCCCTCCCTCCTCCATCTTCCCTCAGTTCCATTCATTTGGTGCAGCTATTAATAGCCCGGCCACCCGCCTATCAATACCATCACTACTCCAGCAAGACAGAGGATGTGGGCATGGCTCAGCCAGTGGAATGATAATAAATGAGCTGAACTAAAGAAGCTTGGTCTTATGTAAAGACACAAATAGAGAGAGAGAGGCATAGAAAAACATGGCTCATGTGAAATAAGGAAGAATGAGTGTAAGCAATGAACAGAGATGGCACATAAGACAAAAAAGTGAGTGGCTGTGAGAGGGAAAAGAAAGATACTATGAGAAAGAAAAAAGAAGGATGGAAAGAGCAAGGTAGACAAAGGGACATAAAGAGCAAAGAAAAACTGCCCCAATTTAACAGATAAAGATGGTGAGAGAAAGATTGAGAAAGACAAAGAGAGAAATTTACACAGAAGGTGAAAGACAACTAGAAATATGTGACGCAGGAAAGAGAGAAATCTGCTAGCTCTCTTGACGTTTTACACACATTCCTTTTCTCCAGTTCTCCCTCAGTGACTACAACCTCATATTTATGGGTCCACATTCCTCCCTCAATCCATTTTTCTTCTTTCCATCTACCCCCCTCTCTCTGCTTATTGATCGAGACAGGTAGTTTCACCCGCTTCTGTGCGGCAAAGAGAAAGACTATTGTATTATCCATAAAAGTGAGGATCTCTGTCTGCTTTGCGTGTTTATATCACTTCCTCCTACTGCTGATGTCTGGTCAAGCGGGGCTTTGCAGTCACAAATCTCTCGCTAGAAAGCCACAGATGGGTCACAGACCTGGGTTGCACAACTGCTCGATCACATTTGAAAAATTTAGTTTAACTATGATTTATAACTATAGAAAACTAGCATAACAATGCCATCTGAAAAAAACTCTATCCTCTAACACAGATAACATAGCGTTCATATTAGTTTTATGAAATCGTTAAAATATCAATATATCAAGCAAAGTAATAGATATTTACTGGATTACACAACGATGGATTGTTATCTTTATCATAATCATGCAACCCTATGCGTAACTAACTCAAAGGTGCTTCCTTGTGGTAGATGTTGTCTCATGCAGTGCAACTCATAATTAACAGCAGTGTCTTTATATATTAATACTTCCACAGTTCAATATGTATGTCAATGGAAAAATGTCACAGCTAAATGAGAGTGTTCTCCAGCAAGATACACAGTTCAGGGGAACAGCTGTAATGACAATAACAAAAGCAGTGATGGTGTGTGTGAGCAGGTATGTCTCCATAGGCAAACAAGTGAAACTAATGGAATGTATCATCTAGAACCTGTGGAACACTGTTTTCCATATTTTAGTTAAGCAGGAGGAGAGAAACTACACACATCAACCTGTTAAAGGCGTTAAAGTAACTCATTTTTTGAGTTAATGCTGAGAAATCCAACGGAAGCCAATAATATCCTGCTGGCGTGCAGTACACACACCCATGTGAGCAGTCTGCAAACATCCTGGTCGTCTTTTGTATCAGTTCACATATTTCACAATGCTTAAATACAGTAATGCAACTTGTTATAAGCAGTTGTCCCTCCCTGGCCTGTGTGTGTGCCTTTACCTTGGTGATGAGGATGCGGTAGTGCTCAAGCAGGTCGTGGTTGTCGTGGCAACCGGCCAGCAGCTGCCAGACTTCAGCTCTGAGTGGCTCAGGAATGCCACTGCGAACCAACGAGGGCAAACCCTTCGGACGAGTGGACAGGTTCCCATGCCTGATACACACACGCAGAAGTAATCCATTATTTTCTAATCTCACTTAATCCAATTCAGCCATTTGCACCTGCACAGATTTAATAATTGTTTTGTTTTCTATGTCCTCGAAGACCAATCTAGTCAATCAAGAGTTCAAATCATGTTATACTAACTAGAGTACCAAGTAAAATACTGTAGTGTGTTAGAGTAGAGTATTAACCGCAGTGCTGCCATGCTGTAAGAGTTCTCCCACATGAGGAAATATCTTGCTTTTGAAAACACACAGTCAGCTCTTTTTAATGATGCTTGAAATCTCATCACAATGCATTTATTGAGGCCATATGAAAGCCATTTCCCGATAAACTACTTCACTTCATTGTGCTGATGCAACACCGAGAAAACAGCAAGGCTGTGAAATCAAATGAAAAGCCCGAAACATCTTTCATTCAGTTAATTATGCCAGTGTCTGCACCTAAAGCTGTATGTATCAATGCTGGTTGTCGTTAAAAAAAAAAAAAAGGTGTTGTCTGTGTTATAGCAGATAAATGAATGGCTGAAGGGAAACGTTTTTCATACTAAGTGAGATGATTAAAAGAATCAAACTGCAATGATGAAGAGGACCAGTGTGAGGCAGGGTGAGCCTCATGTGTCATGTCACAGTGTTTTGGCACAAGATGAGGAGCTAAAATTCATGTTTGATGTAATTGCATTTATGACCCCCATTGTATGTCTACACTACCTTGCTGTATCCTATTACAAGTTGGTGCTGCTGCTCATTCACAAGTTCCTTGTATAAATTATAGGTCTTCTCAGACAATGCCAATTTTTTCCCTTGTTCCAATACTTTTTTAATTTTAAGAATGATTGATTTTTATTATGATGATTTTTTTGTCCATTTCCCTCTATGTCTTTGCCATTTACCTCTAAACAATCTCCAATATTCCCATTTCTCAATTTTTATCTCCATTTCTTCTTGTCTTTCTCTATGCCTTCCACTCTTTCTTCTTTTAGATCATCCAGCTGTACACAATTCCAGGACTCAATATTTCTCTCTATCCTGTATCTCTGTCTACCTCTCTCTGCCCAGCTTCCAACTGTCTTCCACCATCTAATTTCATTTAACTTTCAATCATTCTCAATTTCAACATTTCTCAGTCTTTGTCTCTTTTGAAGCCTTACCATCTGTTGAGGATTCCTCCCCAGGACTCCAGGATTTTCTCAGGACAGTCTTTAGAAACGTCTCCTGTCCCACTGGAGATTTCACTGTCGCTATCTGCAGGAGACACAAACATACCGAGATATGAATAGACATTTAGAGCATAGATGGATAAACTCCGACCAACACCTTGTTGACAAGGCCTTTAAAATTGTCTAAAACTGAGTATGGTATACCATTTCATCCCTTGTTCCAAGACATGTCACTAGTTCTGCTGACTGTTGAGGAGTCCCAATATGTATATATGTATGTATGTATGTCAATTGTACTGCACACTTTAAAACCTGTAATACTGATGCCTCAAATGGAGGAAGGAGTGCCTGTGCAGTGCCTACACTTTCCATTATTGCTGTTCTTCTGTCTGGTGGTTCGTGAGGCAGACAAGAGGCAATCAGCACAGCGAACCACTTGTGTTTAGATGCAGAAGCACTAATTGACTGTCTGGCCTGCTCTGCTGTTGCAGAGATGAACTGATCCCCACACAGAGACCGCCCACTGGAACACACACACACACAGACACACAGACACACACACACACACAGACACACAGACACACACACACACACACACACACACACACACACACACCGAGATTCACACAGTATGTCCAGCACATATACCGATAACACGTGTGGTCCCTAATACTACGTGTGTATGTATATATTACACAGGTGTAGAAATGTGTTACACATGGGGGAAAAAAGAGATGGGACACACAAATATAATATTAGATAGTTAGAGTGACTCACACGTCTCTTTTAGGTCCAGGGTTGACTCTCCATGAATTCTTAAATTTAAATAGATTTTTCCATCAATTCTGGTCTATAAATACAAAATAGGTACCTCTCTGTCTCTAAACACTACACAACCACAAGGCAAATGATATCGTCGGTCCAGTTTGGTTTATCTTTTTTCATTCCATCCCATAACCTCGATGACTGTGATTATTCATTTTTTTTCTCCTCGTCTTTAAAAATCATGAAGGCTTGCTTGATTAAATTATGTCATGACATCCTGATGGTTCAGATGTAAAAAATACTGTAGGTGTTTCCATAATTTAAAAAAGCTGCATCAAGTTAAATTTTACATTAATGCCAGTGAGAATGAGACCGACATTTCACAACTGGCATAAATATTACAAAAACAAATTGGTGGCAATAAACTCCTCAGGGCATTGCATTAAGTATCACTGATATCTCAACAACAAAACCAAACAGCAACAGCCCTCAAAAGTGCTAAAAAAATCATTCACTCCTACTGAAGCCGCTACTAAGGCCTTGATATTAAATAATGAGTTAGGACATTTTCTTCTAGAACATGCAGCCACTATGTTCAATGCACTGCTGCTCCTATACATCCTTACAGCCCCAGCAGGAGCTTTTCAGGTCTTTATAAATGCTTGATGAGCCCTTTCAAATGGCAGACCCAGCACAAAGCTGCTGCCTCTGTCCTCAGATTGGCTAAGGCCACGTGGCGAGGAAGCGTGAGTCCAATGCCACTGCCGACTTACCAGGTGATGAAAGAAACTGTGAAGACGAGGGCCATTACCGTTACCTTTTAATCTGGAGAGGGGCTGTGCATTCACTGTAGGATTACTTTCAAATAGGATCTCTCTGATGTTGAAGCCACTAGTGGATTGGTTTTGTCAACATTAAAGAGGGCAGAAATTCCCTACAAGTGCCATGAAGATGTTCTACCTTTAATACTGCACCCTATTTTAATGTGCTTTTATTTATATTCTTGAATTCTTAATTCAGTGTCCTTGCAATTAGATTTTTGGCCTTCACCTCTTATTTTACAGCAGTGTACTGGATCAATCAAGCTCTTCTTGTCTCACTGTGTTGTATTATGCAGATACAGGATGGTTCCACAACGATTAAGCAGAAGGACTGCATAGATATATAGATATATGCATCTGTATGATCACATTCAATATAAATGTATATGTAACTGGGACATACTGTATTTGTGAGTGAGTGAGTGAGTGAGTGAGTGAGTGAGTGAGTGAGTGAGTGAGTGAGTGAGTGAGTGAGTGTGTGTGTGTGTGTGTGTGTGTGTGTGTGTGTGTGTGTGTCCACACGTGTAGATAACAATAAGCAACAATCACAAAGCATGCTGTGAAAGGAAAAGCTAAGAAAAAAAGAGAATGTCAGCTTCAGGCCTATTTTCCACTTTGAAAAAAGAAAAAAAAAACACATCCACATGAATTGAATGTGTGTGTGCTCACAGCGGTGGCATCTACACTGGGACTGTATTCATTTATGTGCACAATGAGGCTGACCTCCAGCTCCACGGCCCTGAGCGCCTCCAATTTTCAGCTCTGGGGGAGTAGAGGGGCGTTAAAGAAAAAGCCCTCTGAATGGCTTCCACAGTGCTGGTTGAAAGCTGTCAGCTCCAGCCTTGGCGGCTGACTCGTGACTTTGGGCGAGTCGGCAGCTAGACAGGAGAGACGACTTTTCCCTCCTACTCTGTTAATACCTTTTAGTGCTTCAAGGTGAAAAAAAGTGGAAGAGAGAGAGGCAACACAATAAGATGAAGATGAGCCTCCAAGGACAGATGTTCCCATGTATCACAATTGTATTTGAAAAAGGGATGCTTTTTTTGAGGTTTATATTTTGTACGTTCACGTTTGTATGGGTTGGGTTAGGTTACAGTATTCCACTGTAATGCTTTGATAATCATACCAGAAAACTGCAGGCTTTTGTATCCTGTTAAAATGTCATACGCTAACAGCTAAACGAACACCTTCATCCAAACCAACATCACGAAGCGTGCAGTCTGAATTGTGGCCAGGCCTAATCTACGACGCCTGCAGAACCGAGCCAGTGGTCAGGTGGAAATGCCAGTCCTGCTTATATTAGTAGGCTGGAACTAGATCATGTTTGGGAACCACTGGAGTTTAACAGTGTTGGTGCTGTTAATGTTACTGCTCTCTGACATAGCTGCCATTATCGACAGGAAAATATTCACTCTGCTTTGGCTTGTCACCTAAACTGGTCATGTTTAAATTTAATGGATTCAGTGTCTAAATCAAAAACACTTACAAGGAATTGATACTGCAAGCAACATTGTTTGATAAGTGATACGCTTTTTCTTTTCTTTCATATTATTGTCATTTTATCACATTTAAACAACTGCTGCTATCTGGCTGGTTATGAAGATTATTAATGGAACACAGAAAAAAACAAAAAAACAAGCGTTCATGGTCAGGTCTGCTTGACTGATGAAGGCCGTACATTTCACCCAAAAAGGGCGTGTCGGGGGTGTTTGATCGTAGTTGGAGTGCTACAGTGCTATAAGCCAACAAGCCCTAACAGGATTGGGCCAGGCTCCACACAAAACCGTTCATGCTTGACGCACAAGCACACACACAAGCGTGCATAATCACACAAATAGCTATCAAAACCCCTGAGATTCTGCCTGCAGTCATTGCTGTTCAGTGTAACACACACACAAAATCCGCAAACACGTCCATTCTTTCACACATATGAAAACAAACACACACAACCTCAAATTCAGTCCCCACAATCTATCCACATGCCTTGCCACACCCACATTAACACATGTTCAAACACACGCATGTACATACATCCCTGCCAATGTTTATGTGTCCAAACAAAATTAAACTTCACTGTTGATTCATGTCAGCCAATATATAGTACACGTGTGCTTGTGACAAGGCCTTGCTACAAAAAAACAGAGTGTGTGTGTTGGTAAACCTCTATTTCAGACTGGTTATCTGGACATATGATCTCATTTAGATGAGGCGTTCATGTCACCCAGAAAAGAAATTGCAATGTAAAGTAAATACTCCCACCGACAAGCTATTTGTGGTAAAGCAAATTTTTTTTTTTTGTACCTGTGAAGGTTCACAGAACTGTCTCGTTTTTCTCTGATATTAAAGGCAGTGAGGGGTTTGTACAGCGCTACGCAATGCGAGGTCGCATTTTTCAATCAAGCAATATTTGGAAGACAAATTAACATCGACTTGAGGCTTGTGCACATGTGAATATATATATGTGTGTGTGTTTGTGTTTGCGGGGAGGCATTCTGATGAAGAATTCTGGCATCATATCAATGATGAATCGAGACAGAGATTCAAAGATTAAAGATTGATTGTACTGTGGTAGTTAGTATATATTGTATATAATTAACTTAACTAAGAGTGAGGAGGGGTAGAAACCATGCAACTGAGGAGAGTGGGAAAAAAAAAAAAAAAAAAAAGAGAGAGAAACATCCATACCTTCATCAGCCTCCTCTTCCTCAGTGGGCGAGGCCGGCTGTCCTCTTCCTTCATTGCTTCTCTCTGCCTCCCTCTGAAGACTCACCACCTCATACACAGCATCACTCTGACCCACCCTCTCTGGTGCCTGCTGTACACACACACACACACACACACACACACACACACACACACACACACACACACACACACACACACACACACACACACACACAACACACAAACACACAAACACACAGAGTCAGATCCTCGAGGGGAAATTATTTCTTAAATTTAGAAGTTGTTTTAGGAATAAATATTATGTATTAATAAAAATAGAAAACCATCAATCTTAATAATGCTATTACATAGTATTAGCAAACTTAGAGTTACAACTGGCAGCAAAATGTTGCAATGTTGACCACAGAATTCAGTTCACAGTTTTGCTAATTTGTCATTGAATATGGGTGTATTTTCATTATGTGCTCATATTTGTGTAGCAACATGTTGTTGAAAGACTTGGCAGACCATCTATGTATTTCTTTGTTTTAAGATTTCTCTTATTCCAGCTCCTTTTCAGTCCTGAAATGCATTTTGCATTGTATATTTTGTGTGAACTTCTGTGTTTGAACCATTCATTAATTATTTTCACTCAGGAGTAGGTAAACCCATGGTGGGATAAAACTCTGTTTCTGCTGGGCCATTACAAAAGTTTAGGCGAACACATAACCATAAGAACTTGAAAATTGAAGTATATCAATGATCAAAACAACAAGTTTTAAATCTAGAGATTAAAATTAGCTTAATTCAGTTTTTAATGACTCCTTAAATTCATCATAATGGACTAAAGAAATGCACAAGAGAATAAAGACACGAGCAGACTTGACCTTGAGTGTCATAAGCTATTGATGTTAATTTCTGGTCTATTCAATTACTGCTGTTGCCTCTCTCCTTCACCTGGTAGATTGGATCAATAAGCTGCATTGATCTGCCCACTCACATGGCGTCTAATGACTAACTCAAGTCAGTGATGAGAGCACAAATTGGGAGAGAATATCAAGCCTGGCCTATTTCTTGAGAAAATCCAAGGAGGCTTAGGTAACGAATAAATTATTAACACTGATAAAATTGTGACAGAAATTTGGGCCAAAGAAGGCCCACTGTACAAACACAGTATCATCTACTGTGGATTTATATTAAGACAAAGAAAGAAGAGGAAACAAAGGATTACCCAACATTGTCTGATACCAATATCATTTTACCATTTAACTGCCTTAACAGGTAATGGGTCTTTGTAAGTGTTTTTCCCTTGCAATCTTCAACTGTTGTCATCTTAAACTATTGTGGCATTTCTCTCGAAAACCACTGGTATCGCTCTCTGCAGCTGGTTCCATCAACTTCTGAATGCCGGCTGAAGCTTTTAGTTGCTAATCTTAAAAACATACAACCAATGTGAAATTTGAAATGTGAAATATGTGTTATAAGCTCAAATTTTGTATAGCTGAATGTTGAGGGGTTCTCTTTTAGTCCTAATCTTGACTTGAGCCCTGTCCAACTCTGGTCTTGACTTGAACTTGACAGAACTAAACTTGGACATGACATAGATGATCTAGCCTACAGCCCTGGCAGGTCTGTTTCCCAGTAAAGCAGACACCAAATACATTTTCCAGGGAAGCAGACACAGAAAACATTCTGAGAAGTTGGCACAGATAATGACTCCCTGGTACTCCAGCTGGCTAATGACAGTTTTTGGTAAAATAAGACAATAGAGCTACATATTTTATGTGTGTGTATCACCTCTGATTACCATCTTCCACGAAAAAAACCTCCACACAATATTATCTTTTAATTAGCTCTTAACCACAGCACCAGTCCAACACTCTTCCATTTACTGAGGAGATAACTAGAGAGGCAATCAGGCGGACGAGTCAGACTGCCGCTGTTAATTACCCACATGCCAATAATGAGACAGAGCCTCTTATTAGCTCCCTACAATCCAAAGCTTCCCCACACTCCACTGCTTTGCCAGCTCCCCATGGCCTACTAAAAGAGATCTGCTTTTTAACAGGAAAGAGGAAGCTTACAGCTTAACTGTATCTTTTAAGCACCTGCAGCAACTGCTCAGGCTAGGTGTCCTTGTGTTGGTGGGAGGTAAGTGAGAATCACTCTCTCTCAGCACTTCTTAATCAGACAAGTTGTGTGGAAACTCACAAGGGCAAACATTCCAGGGTGTGTGATGGTTGTCAGTTTATATATACAGTTTATTTATTGCCATCAACGAAAACCATCACATCAATGGATTGTGGTCACCATTTGTCGGCTGCCAGACATCAGCTCACAAGATGAATGTGACAACTGAGTTGGAGTTAAATGTTGACCTGTGCAAAGGTGAGCGTACCCATACAGACAGTACACATTTTTACATCCTATATTTTACAGTTTAAAGAGATCTGACACAGGAATTGTGTCGTAGGAGGGGGAGAGAATAACATCTTGAACACCAATGCACCAGCTTGACAATGAGAGGCAGGCAGACTAAAAGAGGAGGCAAAAGTGGGAGATGCACAGATGGAAAGAGACATTTGCATCTTTCAGCACATATCTTTAGCTCTTACAAAGACCAAATGTTTCAGCTCTCTTGGGTACAACATTTGACTGGTCACTGACACACCACCATGCCTCCAAGCTGCCTGCTCTGACCTCCTCCTCCACTCCACACATCCTATAAGCTGCCCATCCACTCGCTCCACTTTTCCCTGGTCTTTGTGGAGAGCTTGGGCTGAGTTGGGAAGTGATGCTGTTTTGGGCTGTAAAGCCCTTTGAAATATATTGGGCTATATCAATAAACGTGGCTTGACTTAAATAACCTTATGAAAGCAATATGGCTGACTCCTTTATTTCATTTATTCATGTCATTACATTTCTAGATTTAGTTTATTTTTGACTATTTTGAGCTCTTATTACAATAAAAATGTTTTTGGTAATCATGATAGAATGGATCGGCTCTGTTATATATATTGAAAAATAATATCAAAGGTGTTATTTAATCATTACCACATTCATTTAAAGACATAAGTCAAACTACTGTCAACTAATTTGATTAAGTACAAACTGGCAAAAACGTCTGTTTGGCAAACATTCAACCGTCTTCTTGATCATGCAACCATGGATGTGGGAAATATGGGTGCTGAGGGGGCTGCAGCACCATCAATTGACAAAAAAGTTTAAACTTATATAATGTTTTCCCCTTTCTTACTGGGATACAGGCTATATGTGTAGTACACAAGTATCAGTGGTTATTATTAGCTTCCTCGCGATGTGGACTCGCAGCAGGTCAGAGCTTTTTTATCCCACGCAAACACATTGAGGTGTTTCAGAGGAAGTGTCCCACTGAATAACCTGGTAACGTGGTCATGGGTCACATATCTGGCCCGCGTCCAGGCGCTGTATCACTCACTCTTCCTCTCCTTTCTCATGCATTAGTTCAGTTGTTGCCAGAGTAGTTGCTGTGGCTGCTTTGACATGCAGTATGTTGGTGTTCAGGTCTGTAGTGTAAAATGTTGTAAAACTGTTGTAAGTTGTAGTTAATAACTACTGGATAGAAATTATCCCGGCTATTCAAATCAAAGCAAAAACCATGAATGTCACCCAGCATTTAGTAAGACAGAGTTTCTCTCAGCACCCCAAACTCTGACCATATCAATATACAGTATATTGTGATATAGGAGGTTTTCAAGAAATGTCTGGAAAATAAATTGAGAAACTGTTGCTAAATAAATAACCAAAGAAGAAAAATCAACATACTTCATGCAAAAATCATGTAAAAATATGACCATAGAGCAGTCCTGCTGTTTTGCAAGGGCATAGAGATATTAAAGGAATAGTTACCACTGTAGTAGTAGTAGTAGTAGTATAAACAGGATGTCAGTTGACAAATATATAAAATCTTACAGTATAAATCATCATACTGCCCAATCCTACAACCAATCAATCAGAAACTGTCTACAAACAAACCATGAATTAGCCAACCAACTAGATCCAAACTAACATTAAAAATTTTAAAAATAATATGCCCATGAATCATCAAAGGACATAGGATATCTAGAAGTGACAGTGACTGGACTGTTCTGTGTCAAAGATGTTTTGACAATGAGCCAAGGAGACTTTATCGTTTCTTCTGACTGGTGGGTAGTTGTACACTTTGTTTTGTACCATTTTAACTGTGCGTTATTCGCACCTTGATATCACATGGGAATTTTCTCAGACGCCCACCTATCAATCATCAAATGGACTAAAACCGAAAGGCAAATGCTCTACCACCGTCCTGATCAACTGAGTAATTGACAACTAGAAATCACATAACTCACCAGAAATCAACCAGGTTATAAACCAGCCCACCTCCCACCTCTTTATTTAACTCATAGTTAGTTAGTCAAGCAGTCAGACTGTGTTTAAAGAGAGATTCGGGCATATGTAAAGTATGGAAATGGGTGCAGGTTCTGTGAGGGTTGTAATTGCTGCAGTAGAGATACCTGTCTGAGTTTGAGGTAGAAGGTCTCACTGAAGGTCTTGCGGCTGAAGTACCAGAAGCGTTCGTTTGATGGATATACCCTGACCAGCGTTTCCAGCAGGAAGCGAACTGGCTCCACCACCTCGGTGACTACCAGGTCTGCTGCCACTGTCATGTAGACCTGCTTATCTGGAGCAACCAGAGAGGAAAAGCAAAACAAGAAAAAGGCAAGGTTACTGTAGAGGTATTATGCAACACTTCTTTGTGTCTTTTCTTTTTACTTAATATGACTCAACGTGCCCTTAAAAAAGGTTGAATTACAGTGTTAGGTACACATGATAAACAGGTGCACTGCAACTTTCAGAGCATTCAAGTGTAACCAGGTTATGAATTGTCCACCGGTCAAAAGCTGGTATATATTTAGTAAAATTAAAAAAAAACATGTCCTTGATGAGTAAAGATTGATTTTCTGAAGAGATTGATGCACTCTTCAGAAAATCAATCTTTACTCATCAAGGACATGTTTTTTTAATTTTCCCAAAAAGTACTCAGAGCTAGTAAAACAATCTCTCTTTACAATGACTTGAGAAATCCAGAAATGTAACTGTAAGATTAAGAGATTTTGCTCTTCATCTGACTGGCTTCTACTGGGATGCAGGACATCCACACCATGTATCCTGTGGGGATGCCACACCCCCTAGTGGATACAGACTTAAAATTAATGTCTCCAACTTCACAACTTAATAAGTGTATAAATGTATTTGTTAGGGGAAAAGGTGCTAGATGAGCCCTGGAACCTATCAAACTTGTTTTCATAGGACAGTGGAGGTTCTGGTTTAAACAACAAGAACATCATAAGCAAAGAGATGTGAGCCTAAAACTCAAAACTCAATCACGTAACGCTTCGGTTCTGGCGACAGTCTAATTATACAGGAGGAATAAACAATGAAGAACAGACAGAGGGGCCGGAGAAGTTATTTCACAATAGGGAGGTTTTATTATTTTAATAAACTTAAAAATAAATAAATAACTACCAGCATCTTAATATAGATTGCAATTAAGAAACTGTCAAGCACAAACTCCTGGTTTAAAGAAATATTTTTTGGGATAAAGGACATGTTTGAAGCTTCAGACACTCTTGGTGCTGGTGCTGAAAGGTTAACTGTTTACTGACAGTAAGGACATGTCTTTTGATGGTTCAAGCTCCCCAGGTGTTGGCTACAAGTGGCTACAAGTCATATTAAGAATTGTTCGGAAGCAACCACTATTTCCTGACAACCAGTAAAAAGAAAGTTTAGCTATAGTAGATTGAGTATGCTAACTTATGTACAGGTTGTTATAAAGAACAATAAGCATGACCATTTTGGACAAAGAACTCTATAAGCTTCATTTTTGCATTTTTATCAGATATTCACCAAAGCTTGAATGACTTAACAACAACATTGATCCATTAACCAATTACATTCTCACAAGAAGCTACTTAAGAATTGTGACCCTGACCAGTGCTTCCAGAGGGTAGGAAACTGAGAATAATCTCCTCAAAATGCTGCTTTTAATTCTATTTCTCACACAACTGAGTGTCCACAGCTCTGTTGGCTCAGCTGCCTGACATGATGATGTGTCAAGGTGCGAAAACATGCAAAGCTTTGACAAGCAATGGGTCACAAAGCCAGGTACGAGACTATGTTATGCTAGAGAGTGGATGAAGGCAATTATCACACCCAAGCTCCAATGCAAGCGCTGCACAATTCCCAGACATGACCTTGAGCTCTGTGCAGTCCCACATCACATTTGTGACAATAATGTATGGAAATACTTCCTACTTCATTTGTGTGTGAACAACCAGTAAATAGGCACTGGTGGGTTCCACTGGACACAGACCATAAATGCAGCAAAACTTAGTGCACAATAACTCAAAAATATCATTTTGCTAGCTTTGCTCAGTGACATACACCTGTGTGACGTAGCAGTTAGAGGGACAATAACCCGCCTCACCTTTAGGTGTGTCTTCATTCAGCGGCTGGAAGGCCGCCATGTTGGGGTTCCATGTTCCTGTGATCACATAGGCCTTCCCATCAGAGCTCCTCCCCATCGACTCCTGTGTAGATTAATGCATGGCTTACAGACTTGAAAAAAATCTTATTGTTATATAAATTGCAACACATTTTTATATATTAATGTAAATACAGGGAGATGTAACATTTTGAACAGGCACGCAAAATCAGTTTCACAAATATAAACTGGGACAAAGAAAACTGAGAAAAACAAGGGTGAAGTACAATACTTGGTCAATAATAAGTGGGTGAATAGATTATTATTATGAAGGTCCGTTAACTCTAAAAAGGCTGGCATGTTATTTGATAAGAGAGATACACTCCTCTCAACTATCATAAGGTACTATAAACTGTACCTCATCAATAAAAGCTAGGGTGTGTTCTGCTCACCATGTCTAGTAAATGCATGTCGCTGTTGCAGACTTTCTGTCCTGGACTCAGCAGCATCCCAAAACACCTAGAAGGAAGACACAAGATGTACAATCCCAAATCAATAATTCCACTGCAGTGTTGTCTGCATTCACCAGCAGAGCGAGTCAAATTAGTTGGGAGGGAAAAGAAACTGGAATACGGAAACAACTCAATTGACCGAACTACACCCATAAATATTTTAATGTTAATGCATTAGAATCTGTCAGGCAGTTCAAGCATTAAGCACTCTGAAAAGACTTCAAGAGCCAGTATTGGTCAAGTCATAAATATATATTCTTGGCCAAAATAAAAATGATCTTAATAACCTGTGTAGCTCAAAATAATGTAGCCTAGCATGTCAGGGTGATAAAACACCCAGCTCTCCCTGTCACCACTGGCCTGGAGAGGGCCTGGACAGGGCATGCTTTGGCCTGACCCTTTCAAGGACAAAAAGTCCTCCATTCAATCTTTACTGAAGCAACTTAGTTTATGTTGTTTCCAGTTCATCATATCAATCCAACATAATCACTTGTTTCAGTAAAGTCACTTCAGCTTTAGGTTGGCGGTGCCATCATGTGGTCAGCATGGGAATCTCTCAGTTTCAGAAATGCATTACATAAGAATATATTCACACTTAACCCAGCACTAACCCCAGGATGGCTCATATTGAGTCTGAAAGATATGGGTCAGGTGTCTAGCAAAGTGACATTTCAACAGGATGTCAGGATTTGTAAGCGTGGATAGAAAGACTTCCAGGTAAAACGTATTTTTTAATCAAAGGTGTCATTCAGATGCTCAGGATTAATACAGAACATAATGTACTGCATCCACACAATTCATGACGTAAAACTATACAGCATTTCAAAAGAATGATCCTTTAAAACTGGGGCAATCACAACAATTAATATCAATAAAATAAAGTCTAGTCAAACATGGGCCAAACACCTGAGAAAGGATCTGTTCTGAACAATAGGGGTTTCCATTGACACTAAAAATAAAAGGAGAGGGCAGGTGTCTGTCTCCCTCTGATAGCAATAGGAGGTGAGGGAATGAAGAAGAAAAGGGGGAGTGAAGAAGATGACCTAGTTCTTTGGTGCTGCCGTGCTGCGAGAGCACGTGAACACAAAAATGAGCGACTGCAGGAAGTCGAAAGTGATTTAAACACAACAGTATTCCTCTGTTGGGGCGTTATTTTTATTATGCTCTATTTGGGTGGCATGACTCATTTGACTTTATTTGTTGTTCTTATTGCTTTCCTTCTGCAATATGTCAACCACTGAGTGTGTGCACCATCCTCGTGAAAGCAAGCCATTTCAAGCAGTCTGGTGCTTTCATCTGGAAAGTCACTGTATTATTTACCATAATGAAGTTTATAACAAGGCTATAGATTTTGTATGCCGTGTGTATACCCAGCATGTTTAGAGCAGTGTTTTTGAGCTCTACATCATTACCTCCTTTGTCCTGGTGAGACAGCATCCTTCCAAACTCTGGTGGTACAGCACCAAGATATTTGAACAGGCAAAGCTCTTCTTAAAGTATAGTAAGTTAAACCAATCATGTACAAATCACAACCCAGAAAAGCAAAGGGTTACTGGAAGGGAGGATAGAGATGTAGATATCTGATTTTGGAAAGCCAAGTGCCAGATTAACTGGGGTAAACCTAAATTATACAGTAGACGAGATGAAATCCCTCCTGAAAAATGGGGTGAGGAATGAATGCAGTTACCAGGACCTTGTCATGCATGATCTCTTTTCACAGTGATCCTCACCTCTCGATGCCCAGCTCCTTGTTGCACATTTGTTGAACTGAAACCACAACCTTCTTCTGAACACCCTGTCGCAGCTTGAAGTAGAACTTATCTCTGTCCTTAGGCACTGGACTGTGGAAAGGAAGAAGGGTGTACATAACATTAGGGACTTCGATGTGCTCCCATTTTTCGTTTTGTGTGTTGTTGTATTGTGATGTTCTTTGACGTATTTTGAATTTAGCTTGTATTATGTTACTGTTCTCTAAGTACCAGTTTCTTCTTTAAAAAAAAAGATGTATTACCTTAGAATTACGAACCCAGTTAAAGATAAAATATGAGTCCTCTGAGTGTATTATCTATTACGAACATCTGCTGTGACTTTCAGAACAGCTATTGGGCCATTTTATTTCAGATGAGAACAGAAAATGAAAATCCATCTCTGGAATACTCTATGTATGATGGCTTGTGAAAATGGAAAAATTGTCTAACCGTGCCGATAAGCTTTATGCTCTTTACGGATGAACAATAACAGTCAGATAAAACCATATTGCTGCAGCACATTAAAGCCTTCCAACTACCAACATCTCTGTGATACCAACAGTCCTGATCTGATAAGAGACACACAGTATGTGTTTATGTGTTTGCGTGTAATTCACATGTTGCCACGTGATCATACTGTAGTGTAGCACCATCATTCTTCTTCTATGAAAGGCTGTTGAATAATCTCATGCAATTTTTAAAATATAATGTTGATATGATGGTAACATACTTTTTTGTAAATTTGATGAACGATTATACTCAGAGACACCTGTATCATTTATTGAAGTGTGTGTATGTGTGGACCAAGTACCTGAAGTTGCCCTTGCCATCATCCTCTTTGATCTCCAGCGTGACAGTGAAGGTGTAGAGGTCACCGTCGGGCGGACTGGACAGTGCCGTGTCCCTGATGTCTGCCGGCCGTGAAGAACGGCGAAAGGCAGTGGAGAAACTGTACAGGATACGACTGACCTGGATGGAAAAGGAAAAGAAAAACAAAAGCCTTATAGACTAAAAGAGAAGGAAGTAGGAAAGACTGGGAGGTGGGGAGGAGAAAAAAAATAGAGATGAACAGAACACGAAAAAAAAAAGATAGACTAAAAGTAGAATAGACTATAAACTGGAGATTCAAAAAGAAGACAACAGTGCCCTCAGCTGGTTTATCGGTGTCAGTACTTAAAGGACTGTAGTAGGTCTGGTATACAGTGCACATACTGAATTGTCTGTTCTTCAAGTTGCGACAAAAGATATGGGTATTATCTTTATCAGAGTCCAGAGCCTGTAGTCATTTTCTCAGTTCTGCCACTTGAGAGTACACACTGATTATGGAGGTGTACTCTGTTCAATACTGTTAGTAGATGCATGATCCTGCACCCTCCACTCTCCTGGTGTATCATGATGGCTTTAAATGATATCTGTAAGGGCAGGAACACCGCTTACTTAACGTGACATGTAACATTTTTTAAAAGGAAACCAGAGGCATCATGTTTTTCTTAACTACCACAGACAGCAGCATCTCATTCTCTTTCTTCTTACAACCTTGTACTTTTAACTGACATGGTGTCTGTGGAAAATCTACTCCAAATCTTACTGTAACCAAATTACTTTTTAATAATTATGTTTCCTGTTCCAAACAGCTCTCTTAATAGCTGCTATTTTTTAGTAAGATTGCGGTTCTTACACCCTACGTCACTGAACACCATCATGTAGTGGGGTTCTGGTTCACACAGCCTGGATTAAACATGTTGACAAAATCAGTACAGTCATCTTCCTCCTTTAAAGCAGACTTGTATCTAAATGTTAAGGGATTAAGCGCTCCACGGATGCAACTCACGGCCTCTTTAATGTGGCAGGAGAAGACGTGAATCTGGAAGTCCTCAGAGCTCCGGTAACTCTCGGTGAAAGAGAAACAGTCACTTTCCACAGAACCCTCCCGCCCACGAGCACAGAACAACACCTTGTAGATGGGAAACGAGGCAATCTCTGTACCCGAGGCCTGGTCCACAATCCTGAGGAGAGTTATTTGATTTTACATGTGAAAATAATGCTTTGGTCCAGACTTACAATCATTGTAAAAGTAGATTAAAGATACTGGCAAATAATCATTAACATTTATTGTCAGGTTTTATCCATTTTCTAGATCACCTTATCTCTATATACCTGTGACCTGAGATCCCTGAGCAAGAGAATAAATAAATAAACATTTTGAAACTTGATGTTTTGTGTTAACAGGTAAAATTGGCATCAGATACTGCGTATTACTTTGGGATCAGTTCTGAAGCTCTGTACGGTAACAGTCTACCTTAACATTTTCAGTGTGGTCAAAAAAAGTCATGTCTCATTTCCTTTTTGGTTTGTTTCCTTTTCATGTTATGACTCAGGATGATTGAAAGGTTTCTCTCCACTCATGTAATATACATCGGTAACTTCCCTTCTGCTGGCTAACAGGCATCACAGGTGATGGGTACTTTTAACAAGTACATAATTCATGATAATCTGCTCCTCGGTTGTATACACAGGAATCTGCGATGTGTGAAAAAATCTGCTTTACCAAACAAGTAGTGAAGTAGAGATCAGGCTCAGAGTTTCTGTAGATGTTTTGTAGACCTTTTTTATGTCCATGAGTCCATCAACCATTAATACATGTATTACCTCTCTTTCCTGCAAATCTGTAAACTAAATATGTTAAATGACCACTCTTAACAAACATATCTACTTTCCTTTCATCATAGGTCATTTAAATAGGCTTAATGGGTCGCTGACCTGACGGAGCCATCTGGTCCGCAGGGGACGTGCAGGGTGATGGGGATGGGGATGGCGCTTTCAGCCCGCAGGGTGGCCATGGCGCTCTGTGCCTCTGCCTCATTGCGAGGGGCTTTGACCCAGGTGCAGCCCAGGTAGGACAGCTTGTTGAACTGGACACTGTCCTCCTCCAGCACAGTGGAGCTGGATGGTGCTGGACATGCTTCTGTGGACAGACAGAAAGGTTGTGATATTGTCAATTTTTCTGAGAAGTTGAAACAAGTCCTTGGGGGTTTCTGTCTATATTGTAAGCTACACTACGGTCTAGTAAAATGTGAACCAAATTTGAACAAAGATAAAATAACAATTGTTTTATTCGCTTTCAGCTACAACATATCCCATGAGTCTGGCATACTATCAAATGAGAACAGGACATTTCTTGGATTTCCACATCCTGTCGTCTAACAGTTCTACAACAGACCGCACAGGAAGTTGCTCTCTGACTTGACCTTTGACCTGGTACTTTCACACTTTGCAAACAGGAAGCAAAACAATGAGACAGCAGCTGGACTTCCAGTGCTCTTATTCTAAACCATGCTAACCATTTCCTGAGTTCACTCAGCAGTGGTGCAGCACAAAACGCTGGCAACACTGATGTAAGTAAAGTAAGTAAATAAATAAAGATATATGACATGAATGGTCATTAATATTTATTTACAATGTTCTAATTTATTCAAATGTAATAAGGCAATCAGATGATCAGGTGGATGTAAAAAAAGTATTTTCCAGATTTCTACCTGCTTTGTTTCCCTGCATTCACCAGCTGAATGCAGACCTGTCTTTAGACCATATACAGTGTTCATGTAATCATATAGTAATTTGCAAAAGTTTTGACACACCTTGATTTCTTGCTACACACTCCATTGTTAGTAACATTGCTGATTCTACCGTAGGCTTGGAGAAAGAGAGACACACAGACATGTGCTTCCTGTGTGACACATGGCATCACTAGCTGTTAAATTTCACCTGAACGCGAGGAGCTTCACCATTTGGGCATATCACACGCCTATAGTGTCCTCCATAGACTTTATCCAAAAATACACACAGAAGTGCTTTCCATTGGACTTTGTCACCTCAGATCTGGGCATGACAGACCTTTGTGTAGTGTTTGAAGAGCTGAAGCTTCTGGTCTCTAAATTAATTAGTGGGTTTACGTCACACTTCAGACAAGCACATTTGATGTTTGTGTAGTTGGGGGTACTAGATATTTTTCCTTGACTTTAAAACCAGGACCAGGACTGGACCTATCCCTAACCCTGGTATTGCTAATGTTTTTCAGCTGCCACTGAACTAAACAGTGCAGTATATCGACCACTGTTAGCATGTGGTTTTTGCACAGATGTTTATTGAGCTGTCTGGGACCAACCTGTCCTTGCTCCTATACAGAGCCGTTAAGCCAATGTCAGAGTTCAGATACCAGCCTTGCTAATCTGATATGGCAACAATAGATTTCGGTATGTCAATAGCATGCACGCAGCTACATTTCTTCAAGCTCTCGGCTCATTCTTAAACATTTTTCATCCAAGAATGCTTTGCACTTTGTTATTTCCACTGTGATGTTAAAATTTTTGTGAAATACTTCTCTGAAACCCATACCCCCTAATATCTTGAACTGACGATGGTGTGAGGAGAAACAACTGCATTTTTGTTTGCATATTTTTCCATTATGGCCTAAGCCTTTAGTTACTAATTAAGTATTCCATTTGTTGAGATTCACTGTACCATATGCTAAATGATAGTGATCCATGCTCACTAGACTATGACAAAATACACTGACTGGTATGTTCTGATTTAGCTAGATAAACCAATAGTCTGGAAATTTTCAGCGGCAGTGTGTTCAGTGCCAAACAGTAAGATTCACAATTCAATCAGCTACTTTGAAGAGATGACAATGACTGTAAATGGACC
The DNA here is from genome assembly GCF_043641665.1 of Enoplosus armatus. Classification (NCBI taxonomy): domain Eukaryota; kingdom Metazoa; phylum Chordata; class Actinopteri; order Centrarchiformes; family Enoplosidae; genus Enoplosus; species Enoplosus armatus. Next base: position 19,954,741 of record NC_092186.1, read on the forward strand.
TGGAAAGTCCAGACCTATACCTGCAGGTCGGGGCTCCAGGACTCGGCTTTCTGGGTCCCTGTGCTTCTCCATCTTTTCCACACTGCTCTTCTCCACCTTCACCTCATCATCATCATCATCCAACACCTCCTCCATAGCCTTTTCCAGCTGCTCGCTCCCATTCCAAGACATCTGAGGGAGATGAGAGGAAAAGAGAAAACATTGGGGATGAGGGCAAGGAGAAACAAGGAGAGATGGAAACAGGGTGAGGACAAGGATACATTAAGATAAATGAAGACAGAGTGGAGCTTCCTGGAATGAGTCAATACTTAGGCAAAAAAATGTCAATCACCATGTTTCCATTGATGAAAAAAGGTGTTTTAGCTGCTGTGTTTGATCATTTTGTGCTATGGGGAATGAATATTACATATTGCACTGTTCAAGTCAGGTGTAAAAGTCTGACCATGTGTGGTTCTCACCTTGAGTCTTGGTTTGCCCCCAGAGCCTTGTGGTGACCCGGCGGCACTGGACTGTACCAGAACAAACTCCTCACTGGTGACAGTGGCCACGGACTCTGTTGAGCTGCTGACTTTTCCAAGTGAGGAGCTGTCATCCATGGCTGGCTGGTTTACTCAGAGTCGGCTGGGGAGACCAGGGTTAAAGCTCTCCCCTTCCCTCTCCTGTCCGCCCAGCTCTGTGGGAAGGCAGTCTGCATGCACACAAACAGATTGCATTAGATTATACTGGTGTTTTTCTGGTATTTCACTGAACATTAGGCACCATACTGAAAACTAAAACTATTTGCTTTGGAGAAATTTGTATAACACATGAGGTGGTGGGTAAACATTAATATTTGTGAAACTTACTCAATTATACTTACAAAATTATGTAAGTGATTGAGAGTGCTTTCTGTGCACATCCGTCTAGGACCTTTTAGACTAATAAAATAAGGTTTATCAGGTCACAGTAAAAGTAACGTGTGCAGTGTTGTCACTGTAATATGAAAGGCAACGTCAAACTACAACACACCCATTCGGTACTGGGACACAGCAAGGACGTGCCAGGACCTGCCAGACAATGGCCAAAAAACTTTCTTACAAAACATTTTAGGCTGGTGAGTCCGGGCCAAAGTTATTCTAAACACCCTGTTTGTTATCTTTGAGTTAATGATACCAGCCCAGAAATAAGCACAATTTGTAAACACAAGCACAAATCTGCAATTTCTGCAATTCCTAAAATAGTCTTCAGTACTTAGGGAGTGATTATTGTCCTCCAGATCACTCTGACAGGCTGAAGCTGGCAGCCGAATTCCTGGATGCTTCCAACAAATAGATACAGAACTTTATGAGCATTGTGTGATAGTATTCTGCCACCAGTAGTAGATTTTAGGGGAACATTCGGTTGCAGGTAGCAACAACGGCATGTTACATAAACCATTTCGACAAATCTGTGACAAAGCAAATCAACAAATTAATATTAACAGGCATCTTTTATCTACTCCCCTTGTTGGAGCATTATCTCATAGGCACTATTTTATTGTGGCTATATTGTGATTTAGCAGAGCTTATTTTTTCTGTGATTAGTTTACTGCTAAGTAAGCAAGCAATTATACAAGCTGTCTGACGCTAATGTGTTGCTAACACAATATTCTAAGTAACTGTTGCTCTAGTGGTAATTGTTATGTATTTCACTCTATAGTGGCCTCTTCGTGTATGTTTACTAGCACAGCACCAAAAGTCAAACAGTCAACACTGACAAAGTCTGTCTGCACATCAGTATCAGCCCATTGTCTCTACAAGTTACATCCTGCCTGCTCACTAATTTCACCATGAGCTGGACTAAACCACAAACATGTCTTCCCGCAAAGCTAGTTGAAACCGGGCTGTCTGCAAGTAAGTAAGCATAGATAAATAAAACAAACATATAATGAAGAAAGTTTTACAACAAACAACAGTTCTAAAATACAGTTTAATTAAAGACAGGAAATGCCTATGTTAGCAAATAGCAAGCACAATTAAGTGAAGCCTGGCAGACCTAAACACATTTACAAATGTACTATAACCAACAGAAAAATAATTTGGCAATTATTTTAGTAATCCAGGAATCATTTAAGCCATTTTTCATAGCAAAATGGACAAAAGTGTATAGGTTCAGGCTTTTAAATTTTGAGGATTTGCTTGAAATGGTGCCATGGAGGAGCATGCACACACACACAGTCGAGAACAAATGCATGAAGGGGGCATTCATTCAAACACAGTGACATGATTACGTGCATACAAAAGGCATTCACACACACTCAGCCCTGGTAAATTATACTCATACACGCATGTGCACACACACACACAGACGTGCATGAGGAAACAGGGTCATGTGCTCCAATCACACTTATTCAATTACACAGAGCAGCAGATAGTAACAGGGCATGTTGGGAAACTACATTATTTGGATCTTCTAAAGTCAGACAGGATGTGAAGCATGTGGCAAACACACTACTGCCATACTGAACACGCCATTAATTATAATTACTTAATTATTATTTGTTGACTCTGCAAGTACAGAACATCGCATAATCTCCCTCTCACGTAGGTGACTGAATCCAGTGTGTCCGGACAGTCACTTTCTCTTTGACTGTAACTGAAACTGTAAAACACAGCAGCAAATTTGCACCCAGTCATTATCAGCCTGCTCCTCCAGTAAAGTCCCAATTGGAAGCCTTGCTACCCAACCACTGCCTGTATGGAAACTGTGAGTGGCCAGTGGTGTAGACAGGCTGAACAACACCCACATACACTAAGCTAACCAGACACATTACGTCTGAGAAGAGTGTGTGTGTGTGTGTGTGTGTGTGTGTGTGTGTGTGTGTGTGTGTGTGTTTCTATGGGTTGACTAGCCCTGCTGTTTTGTTACACTTACAACAGTGTCAACAGACATGTGAATACTGTAATCCCTGTCATGAGAGTCTGGGCAGTAAACTTTGTGGGCATGGACAACTAGAAAGTTAACTCAAACAACCCAAAATCTATTATCACATAGTATTTGAGGATATTTTTATATACAACCCTGTGTACAAGACATTTCACAGGCGGGCTGGGTAACAGGGCAAATGTTTCCTTTTGACCACTGTTTCTTCAGCCAGTGATAGCCAATGCATTTGGCCTGATGTCTCTTCTGATTGTAGATAATCTGACTCATGCCTCAATCGAACTCCATCTCCTTTATGACCCTGCTGACCTTCCTGTAAAGAACACAGCTCAGGCTACCCAACCTGCTGACCCGCTGAATTCGCTGAATGACTATGAAGCATAAGCACACTGAACAGACCTGTCATTGCAGCATGGCAAACCTGTTCAATGAGTATAAAAGATAATAACACTGTCAGGGTGAGGCTGGGTCTGATTTCACTTTTCAAGACAGTCTCAACTTGAAAAGCATTGTTTATGTGCAGCCTTTGGTCTTGTCTGTTTTCAGACTTTATCCCTGCTGGCCACTGTATACTGTCTCTGACTGTGAGGCCATCAAATCACAGTTTATTAAACAGGCAATCTGTTACAATGGTGTCTTTGGTGTCTGGATGGGTAACTACATACTATGACTAAGGTGTGACATTTAGCACTGTCATAGGTTGAGAGTAAATATCCCTGTACGCATTACTGCTCCTGGAATCTCTTCTGAGCTGAAGCATCTATCACACATCATGCTACAAGTAACCTCAGCCTCAGTCTTAACTTTCTCCACACAGCCCCACAGAGAGAAACAGTTCAGCCTCCTTTGCAGCTGGGACTGAAACCTGCTCTGAGGCTCGTTAGCGAATACAAGTTGGTGTCTGTGTCTGCTTTCTAGTGACACCTTACACTGGTCATTGAATCACTTCCCCCGTTAGGTCTGATGCTAAAGCCATCCCAGTTATTTTCATAGTCAAATATATGATATCATCTCTTGTGTCTGTTTGTGGTGGATTCAAATGTATACAAGTACACCATTTCGACCTGAAGTACACTGTTGCTTTTGCAACTACCTAAATGATTAATTGATCATCAAAATTGTTGCTGATTATTTTTCTGACAATCAATTTTTCGAGTAATTGTTGCAGCTACTTTACTTTTCAAACACTATCAATATCAACTGGAGCAGCTTGAGCATTTCAAAACAAAGTAAAACCCCAAATTAATGGATAGTTGCTTGTAAAAGGGCTAAAAGAGCAATCCAATTTACCAGCCAGACCCTGATGTTTACAAAATAAGAAAATACTACTAATACTAATCCCTATGAAGAATGTGAGACTTCCAATCACAACTATAAATTATTGTAGAGCTCAATTAGGTACTAGGAGAGATAAACAATTATCAAACAGCCACAGAAAATATTAGTTAGTGATTGACTGGCAGACGTCTGTTTCAATGGTTTATTGATACTCCAACAATGCCTCAGCCCTTTTTCTCTCATAGGGTTACATTAACATCGAACAGATGTTTGGGATTTTTTTTTTTTAAATAATGACAATTTACACACCACTTCTTCTATTTTTCTTTCATAACTAGGCGCGTACAAGTGTAATAATCCAAAATAGTATGGTCCCTCCACCTCTTCTGTAATTTTCTCACAGTATGCCGGGAAAGCATTATCATTCATGATTTCATGTCGTATCAGGATTTCAAGTTTAAGTTCTGTGATTCATGTAACGTCTGTCACATCCCAAAAGCACCATTTATTTATATTATCCATTTCAAGGTCAAAAACACAGTGATATTTGTGTTAATAACTCCTGGCCCTGGCCAAGTATCTCCTTCACATTAACAGCAAACACACAGACTGCTGTGATGATGTCATCCAGACACAAATCCTGGAGCTGATACATGGACAGAGAAGCAAATGCTGTGACACCAGTGATGTTACTGAGGTATGGGCATATTTTCTACTGCACAGATGTAAGCAAATAAAACTAAATTGGGTGGAATATGTCAACAAAAGCTCTATGATCTCTTTCTAAACTACTCACTAATACTGTGTGAATGGCTCAATTCATTAATTCAGATGTTGATGCTCTGATTTCCTGCTGAGGAGACAGTTGTCAATGTTTGTAGATGATGCCTTAGTGGTCCAAAACTCAATGAAATGGTACCTTATTCTGTGTTTGGGTGGATTTTCTCATTAATTACTGCAGTAAACTGTTCTTGCTGCTCTCACTGGTGTCTGCAGGCCTGGATGGATCACATCACAGTCTCTCACAGCATCAGCAGCAGGCTAGCTTCGTATGGCAGCTTTCCTCTTTTAACAGCTGCTTAACGGACATTTAGTAGGTTAAATGAAATTGGCACGGCATTCTGTCTGAAACGCCTTTCTGAGTGGTCAAGCACACAAACTGCAGATTTGACAGACAGCTAGCTAGTGCATACAACACACAGAGGAAGACAGGCAAGGCAAAATTAGCTAGCGGGAAGCCAACTTGTCCGTTCAGTCACCACAGCCTTTTCCTCGCCGCGGTAATATAACATGGGTAATAACAAGCAGACCTGTAGACAAGGAGCTAGCTGTGCGGAACAGGTGAATGCAAGCTAAACAGGAAGTACCTATGTGTGCCAGGCTAGAACTGCGAGCTAACGCTAAGTTGGGCTAACGCTAACCAGCTCGAAGTCCAAAACAGTTGGACCACTATTTGGAGGAGCGACCTCACTCAGCAACACCCCACCCGACTCCAGAGGAAAATGACGAGAGAGAAGAAGGAAACCAACGTTTCTCTTCTCACTGCACCTAAACGTGACACTAAAATGAGCACAGGTGTTGATAAAAGAGCTGTCAACTTACTTGTTATGAGCGTTGGAGAGTTGCTTGCTAGCTGTCAGAAGAGTTGCAGCGAAGATCGTGTATGTTGAGGAAGATGAATCACTCGGGGGTTTAATGACAGGCTTTCCGGTTTGGAATGAAGAACGCATGCGCTGTTCTTCTGCAGATTGTCTGGCTCTGGCCAATCATTTCTATTTTGTAATTTTGAATTTTTTCCATATACGTGTGTAGCATCATTTCAACTCCCCTCCATCTTCCCTCCTCTTTTTGGATGATCAAATTGAGAAAATAGGAGGATTTATGAAACCTGTCAAGGCTTATGTTTTAATCTAAAGGGCATTCTTTATGGAAAAACATAGGCTGAATTAATGCTTTGTTCTGAAAATGAATTTCAGCATCTGGTAGTGGTTGTTTGCCTCATGACAATCATTAGTTGGAGGTCAAAGTTCATGCTGCCCTCAGAGCTCATGAACATTATAGAACGTTTAGTTGATCCTAACTTCTTTAACATTTTGATGAATAAATGTAATGTGGAAAAAGTATTTCAAAGTGAATAGGCATTACGTGCATATGTGTGTGTGTAGTCTTGCCAATCATCACACAAAGAGCCATTTCAAGCAGTTACAAATCTTTAATTGTCAAAAGTTAACACTGTCAAATATTACTGTTTCTGTATTCGTCAGGTACGATATCTGATTTAACCACATTTCTAAAAAGCTTTTTTTTCCGTTTTCAAAGATAACTAGTTAAGTAAGTAGTAAAATATATAGTTAATACAATACCTAAATCAATGAATGATGACAATAAATCCTTATCTGTGGTAGTGGACAACAACATGGAGAAATACTGGTTTTATTGATTCCTCTTCAGAGATTCCAGCCCAGACTTCTCTGTTTTCCAAAAGTGAATCCAAAGAAAACCCACATTTCTGGTTTAAAATGGTCTTGAGGAGTTTCAAGATGTACAGTGTAATGACACTGCACTATCTACTTAAACCTTAAAGAAAAAGTAATTGAGAAATAAATGAAGTAGCTGCTGATCAATGAATTCTAATTATGTTATATGCATTTTAGTTTAATGCTTGAATGATAACTAGACTTGTCAAATCAAAAATTATCCGACATTATCACACCATGCAAGTCCTTAAGGTCTCTTGCAGTGCTTGTTTAGCCTCACTGAATCCTGCTGTACACAGAAATATAAGGACAAACATCACAGGAAATATTATTGTGTATGGCAAGCAATGCTGGGAAAGTGTCATGTATAAAATGGGCACTGTGTTTTCAATCACATAAATGTGTATTCTGACTTCCTCACAATATGAAAAGAAAATTGAAAATAAATGACATGGTTATTTGCATTTCAAAGATTCAACATGAGAGTAGTACAGGAGTATAGGAGGAGTGTGTAGACAAAATAGCACAAACTAATAAATCACACTCCCTTAAAACACATCATGTTCAAATCCCATGATGCATCTCTCTCCATCAAGAACACCACAGGATCAAGAGATGCGTCCATTGCTTTCTGGTCAATATTTACATATCAAACTTTTTGCATCACTGGCAAAAGAGAAATTCACTCTCATTAATTTAAGCTTACCGCTGCTGTGTTCAAGGGCACAGGCGTCGTTGCTCGTACACAGGTTTACACCTTAGGGGAGAAAGCGGTGGTTCAGCGTAGACCTGGAGGCCAAGAGGCTTTGAACTACAGTATCCATGATCCAGTTTTAAATGCTTGTATGTCTATCTACATGTGCAGCCTCGTAATATCTCACTGGGGTGTACACCGTGCTTACAATATTCCTCCAATGAAGTTACATGATGAGAGATGAAAGGAGATCCCTGGAGATGAAGAGCTGCAGTAGTTTGCAAGATAACTTGCATAGAGAAAGCTCCAGTCGTCCGACCTCTTCCACCTTTCCTGTAACTCGAGCATGCTTCCAGAGATCCAGAAAACTGCAGAGGGGATGTTGACTTTTCCTTCTTTTTCACATGTGTGTCAGTCTCCATTCTGCTCATCATCACGACAAAATTGCTTCATATTTACTACATACTTCATCAAACTCCTTTTTTGTCTTTTAGGAAGATGTGTAGCAAGGGTAAATCAGACACAGTCTAAGATAGCCCTCAGTCAGTAAAGACCCAGTAACAGTCAACAGACCATATCCTTCACGTGGGAGCATAAAGGGACATTTCTTACAAGAAACCTTACAGCTACAGTTTTATTTACCATCAATTACATAACTATTATCTTTGTGAACATGAAAACTTCAAATTTAAGGGTATAAAGTGGTGAACTAGGTTTGAAAGTGATCCCTGCTTGTCACACACTTCAGCAGTTGGCTTAGACAATCTTCACTTAAATCCCCCCAAACCCCAGACCCCAAATAAATGTGATAATGTAACCTCCACAAACAGTGGGCCTTCATCCAGCAGATCCTCACTGGCAGCTGCAGTAGATTTCAAAGTTATTTTTGTGGTCTTGTTACTAGTGGTGCTGGTGTGTGTGTGTGTGTGTGTGTGTGTGTGTGTGTGTGTGTGTGTGTGTGTGTGTGTGTGTGTAAGTGAAGAGAGAGTCTCTGTGTGTATGAGTGGTGTTGGGGGGGTTTTGGGGTGGTCACACCTCGGTGCTGATGGCTCGGGTGTTGGTGTAGAAATCGGGAGGTCGGCCTCGCTGGGTCTCCCTCAGCAGGGAGCCTCGGATGGTGGGCAGCGGCATTGCCAGCGCCTGGTTCTCATAGTGTGTGGGCATGTAGGTGATGCGCTCGCCACCGTTGCGCATCTCATCAGTGGTGCGGATATAGAAGGGCGAGTCATAAGGTGAGCAGGTGGGGCAGTAACTGCGTTGCCCCCCTGTGGGTTTGGTGGGGTCAGAGGATCCGGGGGGCTCTGGTGGGGACATGGACAGTGGGGTGACGATCGACCCGTCCAGGCCGGAGACACTGCAGGCGTTGCAGGCAAAGTGTTGCTGAGAGATGGAGGCACTGTCAGACCCATTCTTCTTACAGCAGTAGTACTACAGAGGAAGAGAAGTCCATTACATGTCAAACAGCTCATTACTGAGTGTTGTCATATTTTCCTAAAACAAATGAGAAAATCAGCAAATAGGGTGAGATCAGTTCACTTTTTCCAGTATAATCAACATGCTTCCAGAATTTAGTGTATTCAAATGTCTTCTTGATACAAAAGAAGTGACTTGCTTTACTTTATTTTTTAAGACACTGGGTCTGTTGTACAACATGTACAACATGTACTACTACTTCCAATTCTTTCTTCCCACAGGCTGCAGTTTTGTTGTTGAAAGAAAAGTACGTATTCAAGGCTTATTAAGATAGAGCTTTTTAGTTTATTAAACTGAAGCCAATATAATATTGTTTAAACTGTGTAAAGTACAGTGAACTACACATTTATACTGAATATTCTATTCATATGATTGAAATAATTAACATTCATTGCATCATTTGCAATTTGAAAACGATGTTGATGTATTACTCTTCTTCTCTAGCCGGCAGTCTCCTGTGAGGTGATCATGCAAAGGGGCAGAAGGATTAATCCTGAAGTGGGATTTAAACATCTTTCAAACACACACACACACACACACACACACACTCACACAGGCGTACCTGGAGTCTACAGTAACAGAGCACAGCTATGATACACAGAAGTATCACTGTGGCCAGTATTCCTCCGGTTATGACAACAGTTCCAGCTGTCATCCGACCAGCTCTCCATCAAACTCTGACAAAAGGCACAGGAAGTGACATCATTAACAAAAGTCTCACAACAAATATGAAGTTTAATCAAATCACAGTAAACACAGATGCAATGTGCTAAGTGTAGTGACAGAGCAAACTCAAAAGATCATTCTGTAATTATGTGGAGAGAATTAGGTCGAGAACATGCACACTGTAAATCAGTGGCCACCAACCTTTTTCTTAAGGGACCCCTATTTGTATATACACTGACGACCCCCACCGCCCCCCACACACATACAATTACAAAAAAGGGGGAAAAGTTGCCTACTTCTTTTGAAATTATTTTATGTATACTTTATTTTTTATTAAAAAACAATAAAAGCATAGAACAATTAACTGTACAATTAACCTAAATAGTAAAACTTCTTCATAGAAATTAATTAAATGCATGTATATTATGTTTATAGATATAAAAGTCTTACACCCTTAAAATCAAAAGTGGACCTTTGGCGACCCCTGGTGGGGGTTGGGAACCCCAGGTTGGGAACCACTGGTGTAAATGACTTAAACATACTCCTCTTCCTACAGAAATGGACTGCATCATAAAGACACCTCAATGTATTTTCTTTTTTTAAATATTAAACTTTATCTTTAATCTATTTAGACCCTTTAGTACCTTGATCACCAAACTGCAACTCTGAAATGACCACATTATGTGTAGCTTAGCTTGTCTGAATATAAACATATAGGAAACTTTATTCTGAAGATGTTATATCAAAGATTTAAGTTAATGTAACTGAGAACTGAGTTTTGAAAAATGTGAACAAACGGAACAGAAATCAAAACCCTTCACAATTCACATATATATCACTTTCTGCTTCACTAACACACAGTACGCACATTTCAAATGAACAAAACAAAATAAAAATCAAATTTCCAAGTGACATAAGTCTTATAGAATAAACCTGGTTGTGATTATTGTTGTTATACTCACGTTCAGCAAATTGCTTAACACCTGAAAGCAGAGAAATAACAGAGATAGGTATATTAAATGTCAGATAGACAGACAGACAGACAGATAGATAGATAGCTAGATAGATAGATAGATAGATAGATAGATAGATAGATAGATAGATAGATAGATAGATAGATAGATAGATAGATAGATAGACTTACATCAGAAGAGTGTTTGAAGGTTGTATGGGTGAAGAGAAGTTCAATCAGAAATCAAAGGTGAGAGGTCACACCGCTGGATAGCCACACTGCATGAACATCACTAAGGAAGGAAGCAGGAAATGTGAGGAACTGGAAGAAATGGGAAGTATAACAGTTTTAATTGAAGATGCTTTCAACGTTTTTTTCCACAAGATGGCACCAAGAGAACAGAAAAATAGCTCCCACACGAACATACAGTACTTGCACTAAATGACGCCTACTGTAGGAATGACTTGGATGACTAGGAATGAACAGGTGAGGATGGAAAGTTAAGGAAGTAAGAAAAGGAGGAAAGAAGGAAGAAAGGAAGCAAGAAAGTCTGTAACACAGTGTAAGTGTGTTTCATTAGAAAATGTACAAAAGGCATATACATGCAGCCACACACACAAACTAATGTTGTATTGCGCACATACAGAGGATGGACAAAATAATAGCAACACCTGTGCCTAGTATTCAGTATTTTGTCCCCCTTTGCTACTAAAACACAGCTTCTAAAGAAACATCACTGGGTTGAATCAAGTTTTCTCTGATACAATCACAGCAAAGTAATGACATTACAATCTACACAAACATATTTATTGGGGGGGGGGCTGCTGGATTTTCATTAGACTGAACAGGTGTCATAATTGTGTCCACCTGCTGTAAATAAACACAGCATTATCATTACATGAATCAATGAATGTATGTGACACCTTCTTTCTTGGATTTCTGTCGATGAAGTTTGAGTTTCTGTAGGTCACACTACTATAGCTATAGTAGTTATCATTAGTTGTGCTAAATGTCCAGTTCTTCTCAAAATACATTTTCAGTTTTACAACAAACAATCAGTGACTCGGGTCAGATCACTGCTGGGTCACTGCTGCCAGACAGAGAGGAACGAAACTGAGACTCATAGTAATCAGAATGAAAACATTAAAGATATTTACTTTACAAATCAAAGTCTCAAAACCTCAGATGTGCATATTCTTGAGCAATGTCTCTCCATCTCATCCACACTCAAATACACAAAAACACATGCATGCAGCGTTATGGCAGAGCAGTAGTAAAAGAGATTTAGCAGCAAGGGGCTCAGTTGGTTAGGGGCTTTAATTTGCAGGCTGAGGCTTGTCTAGGTGAAGTAAAATCTATTACCGCTGATAAAAATATATCAAACCCATGATTGGGGTGGAGGAGGGGGACATTTTTTGTTAGGTAGAGGAAGTAAAAAGTAGAATGAAAAAAGAAGACGTGACAAAAGGATGGAGATGGTAAGAAGGTATGTAAGGAAGAAGAGAGAAGGAAGTAAGAAACTACAACAAGAGGAAGGAAGGAAGGAAGGAAGGAAGGAAGGAAGGAAGGAAGGAAGGAAGGAAGGAAAGAAGTAGCACTATGGGTACAGCTGTGTATGGAGGTTGACACTCACACACACACACAGAGCTAATTTCTCAGCCTGTCACTTATGATTCCTGCTGTTTAATGTCTGAATGAACTGGTGTGTGTGTGTGTGTGTGTGTGTGTGTGTGTGTGTGTGTGTGTGTGTGTGTTTGAGTGTGCGTTACATTTTCATGTGAGCAGTTTGTCCTGTACATGTGATGTGATAGATGAAGTCTGTCAGTCCATCATGGTGCAAAGAGTCATTTAATTAGAGACCGGCCTAATGAGATCTGGCCTCCTCACCGCAGAGATGCTCTCTCCACAAGGTTAAACCTGCAGATCTTCTCACCAGCTCGCCACAGTGGGAAGCTCAGAGGACAGCAAAGTAACTGAACCTTCACTCAGTGGCACTGACCAAGAACTGCAACTGTGTGATTACTGCTAAAGAGTGCGATACATACACAACCAATAAAGGGCAAAATGGTGTGCCCCGCCTCTCGCTCAGTGCCAGCTGGGAATGGTTCCATCCCTAACCCTTTAAAGCAGCAACCTGGGGGTCCCGACCTGGAAAATGTTGAAAAATTTCAGAAAGCTACCAAAAAAAAATATGTGAATATTGAGCTACAACTTTGGAATTTGAAATGAAAACTTAACTAAAACTAAACAAAAATAATATTTTGAGTGATATGCACCCCTGTCTGACATTTTTCCATGTTTTTCAGCTGTTTGTCTTTTCTATGTTCATTGCGATATGGGATGATAGTGTCCATTATCATGACACTCAAAAATGGACCAATGTTAGTGTGCATGTTTGTATTTTAATGCATGCAACAGTAACTGCATTACATCAGAATCAGAATCAGAATCAGAATCAGAATCTGTTTATTGCCAACTAACATACATTACAAGGAATTTGCCGTGGTCTGAAGGTGCTATTGTTCTGACAACAAACATGTAAAAATGTAAAGGTAAAAGAATAAGATAAGATAAATAGAATCATACATTAATATAAAGTATAACTTGTGTTTGTGTTGGGGTGGGTCAGTGCAAGACTGTGGCCGTGTTCATCAGGTTGACTGCAGAGGGGAAGAAACTGTTTTTGTGGCGGGAGGTTTTGGTCCTGATGGACCGCAGCCTCCTGCCAGAGGGGAGGGAGTCAAACAGATAGTGTCCAGGGTGGGAGGGGTCGGCAGCGATCTTCCCTGCTCTCCTCAGGGTCCTGGAGGAGTACAGGTCCTGAAGAGATGGGAGGTTGCAGCCGATCACCCTCTCTGCAGAGCGGATGATACGCTGCAGTCTGCGTCTGTCCTTGGTGGAGGCAGCAGCGTACCAGACAGTGATGGAGGAGGTGAGGATGGACTCTATGATGGCAGTGTAGAAGTGAACCAGCATTGTTTGTGGCAGGTTAAACTTCCTCAGCTGCCTCAGGAAGTACATCCTCTGTTGGGCTTTCTTGATGAGGGAGCTGATGTTCAGCTCCCACCGGAGGTCCTGGCTGATGATGGAGCCCAGGAAACGGAAGGACTCCACAGTGTCCACTGGAGAGTCACACAGGGTGATGGGGGCGGGTGTGGCTGCGCTCTTCATAAAGTCCTCAAGTCTACTTTAAAGTCTATGTTTGGACTACATACTGTAGTCCAAACATAGAATTACATTGTACTTTCTATGACATGTGGATACAGGGACTAACTGCAGTAGAAGCAGATGAGGCAAGTTGAAGAAAAGCGAGGTCAGCAAAAAACTACAGGACCAAACCGCATCACGCAATAGCTCCTGAGATGTGTTGATGTGTCATCTCAAACTGATGGTAAGTACCAGTGTTAAAGAGAATGTGAATGGGTTTCTTCATTACAAACACACTGAGCTGGAAGCGCTAACCGACTCTCCACTGAGGAGACGAAAAGGAGGCGGTGTTGCTCCCACAGGCTGCGATCTGAACCGTTACACTGGCACCGAGCTCATAAACCATGTTTCTGTCAGAAAGTACACTAGCCTTCAATTATTTGTGGGAACCAAACGGGATGGCAGCTGACAGATTCCTCTCAACATCATTCATCATCTCAAGTCTCTCCAGTGCGTGCAATCTCAGACTCAGTACACCAAACTATTTTTCATAATTAATGCCAGCGCGGTGACTTGTACTGCAAGGAGGAAATGGAAATGGATTCACCGCTGTCACCACGTCATCCTTTACTCAGACACAAAATAACAGATTTTCTTTTCTTCCTGTTTACATGTTGCTTTGCAAGCACTTTGAGGCAAACTTGTTGGGTAGATTAATTTGAATTGACTTCGTTTGACAAACCACAGTGAGAAATGAGATATCTGCATCAACACACACACACACACACACACACACACACACACACACACACACACACACACACACACACACTCATGCAGAGCACAAACAGAAAGAAAGCTGGATCAGTCACCATTGGGTCCAGATTAGAGTGGCCCTCAATCCCCCATACTGCCTGAAGAGCCCTGTACACTGATAAGACTCTCTCATACACACGCACACGCACACGCACACACACACACACACACACACACACACACACACACACACACACACACTTGTACACATACAGAATTCACTCAGGCAAACATGTACTCATGTATTACCAAATAAATCAGGACATCCTAATAAAACATCCATTAAAACAGACAGCAGAGTCTTCGTAGCACTTAGCTGCAGTCAGTGCACAACAAGCACAAGTGTTTCATTTACTAAATAACACCACTGAACCGCAACACTCACCACAAACGTCTAACCGACAGATAAGAGTTGATGCTGCAGCATAATACATATGAAGTCTGATTAATTCAGCAGAACTCATGTTGTTTGCAGCTTATAGTACTGTACATATATAAAAACATTTGGAAAGATAGCAACTCAGGTCTTCACAGATTTAAAGGGAGTTTTTAGCCTGTTTATAGACAGTTTTTGAGCTCCAGTGACACACACTTCACTTCACAGCTGTCAGAAATACACCGAACAAGCAACAAGTCTGTAGCTCCATTCTCATCAAAGTGGCAAGTGTAATAATATGAAAATTAGCGGTGTCTCAGCTGAATCGTACCCCATGGATGATGAAATCCTCTTAGAGTCCCCTCGGTGTGTGTCAGCTTGTTGTGAGTTGGAGCTGCACTGCATTGTGGGATCAGCACATTTCAACAATAGATTTGGTTTTGACAAGCATGAAGCATTAATCTGCAACATTTTAGCTTGAGGCATAAAATATATTTTTTAGCCCTCCACCACTGTTCAAGTTACCACACTGGCACCTGTCAGTCATTTTGCTGGGCTTATATGTATCCTGAGGCTGTGAGCAATGCTGATGTTTGTGAATGGTGGTATCTTATATTACATCTTGTTACACTATACTAATGGCATTTTGGTACAATCTAGTATATGTAGGGCTCATTATTATAATTATCTGTATTTATTTCGTAAATAACAGGTGGTAATCATATAATAAGACCATTACTACTTTTTTTGTTGTTTTTTCTTAATTACTTGGCGGTTGCCAGTTTCCAGACCATTTAAATCATTGCCCACATCTCTAATTTGTTCAACAATTCAAATAGGTCTGGTGTTGTGGGAGTGTTGTGGGAATAAGAATGGAGATGCCTTCTCCTACATAGCTACCTACATTCTTTAAAAATAGCAAAAAAACAAAACAAAACAAAAACAAACACCGACAAGCATGGATGATGTCTTTGCAGATGAGTAGGTTCTTGTGTCAGGGTTCAGGCATCCTCTTGTTGTCAGTAATCAAGGCATTCAGTTGATCATATGGCCTGTTAGTAGAAACTACAGCCATGTGGAAATTAAGACCTACTGACAAATTATTACCTGTGCTGTGACACAAATTATAGAAACCTGTTAAACCTAAACTATTAACTGCACCTAGCAATCTCCACTGCAGCTTCCTTGTCAAAGACGTTGGCTTGGCAGACACATCCCTTGCTATTGATTGGTTAGGGCAAAATAAAACAAAATGACCCTCCCTCCCAAAAGGAAATCTCCGTAGGGCAGGATGTCAAGCAGAAGGAATGAAGAGAAACAAATCGACACTTTAGTCCAACTAAAAACATTTGTCCAAATTCAGGTGAAAATGGGTTAAATGGGCCTATTCTAGACTGTACTATGCTACACGACACATTTAGTTATGCTGCATTGAATTACACTATATGTCATGCTGTGCTGTAATACCATACACTTCACTGATATATTACATATGATACATGTTATGTTTTCTTTTAATATACTGTAAACTGTTTGCTACACTCCATTATGATAGACTATGTAATGGTATGCTGCAATGCACTGCACTGTGTTCGACTATGTGGCTGTTTAAAAGCTTTTACACCTGCAATCATTGGTCTTTCATATTTTGTGGGTTTTATCAGCCTGTTGCATCAGCCTGTTGGCACTCCATTGTGCCCACTTCCGTTATTGCCTTCCTTTGTCTCTGTCCTGTAGGTTGTTTTGTTTGTGGGATAAAAAAAACCCTTCATGTTGTAAAATTGCAGGTTTCCAATATGCTGTTTTTGGCAAATCAGAGTAATGAGAATATCTCATGAGCGTCCTCCCTCCCTCTCCCTCTCTCTCTCTGTCTGATGGAGTGCTCCTTCTGGAGTCTCGGCCATCAGTCTTCAGGAGCATCTGAAGGACCTTGACTGCCCTGAAGGATATTTTACAAGATTGATTCTTTGGATCTTAAATTGCTCAGACCAGCAGTCAGCCAGTGTCAGTCTCTCCTCCTCCAAACACACAACAAACACCATCATTTCTTGTAACATAAATGCCACATGTTCGATCCCCTCAATGTATCCAACAAAGTGTGTTGGCGCAAGACACAAAACTGCTCACTCATCGGCCAAATGTTCAAAATGGCAAAATGGTCCGATCAGCTGAGGATTTGAATTTTTTTAATTTCAGATGGCGGATTATTAAGTAACTTTCAGTGTGAAAATCCCCAATAAAACCCTCTGGATCGTAAATATGTACTGTAGCTGGTGACATTTTGGAGATGTAAGAGCAGCGTCCCTAACCTGTAACTGCCAAGAAATCTTCAAAATGTCAAATCTTCAGAAATGAATGTAAGTCATTTCTTAGTTATGCTCACGTAGTTCTGAAAACATACAGCTGGATTTTACACTATATTTCCTGTTATACGATTCTCAGGAGCAGCAAGAATGAAAAGGTTACAGAAGTGAATTTGTGACAAATCCTTGAAAAGCCAGACTCCATCTTGAAGGCAATGTTTGGTATCGTTTTGATTTGAGCGATCAGATTCAGATTCTGCTGATTTTGGTTCCTGTTCATATTTCCAGTTCAGAACTAACCCTCAATACCCAACCCTTGTTTGCATCACACAGTTTAAGTCTAGGAAGTAAGAATCAACGGTGCAAACCAGGTACCAAACTAGTGAACACTAGGGAGTGTTCAGATGATGATACTGTCTCACCTGCAGCTGGTGTTATCAATATAAAATGACATATGATTCAGCAACTGTGCGACCTGTTTCTCACCTCAGTGTTATTCAGAAAAGGATTTTGGTAGAGGATTGAAAGAAAAGACTCACAACCACAGTGTTTTTGCAGTATTACAGTAAAACTGCATCAGAGACCACAGACAGCCGGCACTCAGTGTGTGCGTCACGTCAGGTGCGGGAAGAGTTCATGTTGATGCCTGATTGAAGGCGAGAACTGTCAGTCATCCTCTGTACGGTACTTGAAATGCACTTTTGTCCATGGCCTTGTCAGACCACAATGACAGATGAGAAAATAGTGGGCTGCCTTTGCAAGGTTAATATGATAATTAATATGATGAGTCCCCAGAAATATGCATGAGGCAAGTGGAAGACTGACAATCTTCCCTTCCTCAACGCCAATCAACACCCATTCAGGGTTGCTTGGGAATTGAAGGGCTGTTGAGCCATGCCTAACCCTAACCCTAACCCTAACCCTGACAACTTCAGGTGTTGGTCTCAGCTCAGACCCAGAGCCAATCTACCCAGGCAATAAATCATGCAAAATTTCAGCACATTATTATTTTGGAAAATCACCATTTTGTCACAGCTCTATGGCTGCCGTTGTAAGCGGAGAGAAAACAAGTCGCACATCCAAACGGGATTCATGGTCACAGTTGAAATGTAATTTGTCTAATCCTGTTATCTGGCGTTCCAAAGGCTTTCCTCTATCTGTTTCCTCTCTGTCGTCTCTGTTGCGGCCCAGCGTGGGAGTCTGTGTGTGTGTGTCTGCATATGTGTGTGTGCGTGTTTGTTTGTTTGCATGCGTGGGTGTGAAGTAAACACAATTTACGGGGGTGGGTTTAGAAATTGTGGTATTTCTTTTTTCATGAAGATTATTCACCCTAAAAGTAGAATCACGTTTAGAGTGTCAAAACAAAAGGACCCCAATCTGTTAAAGCTGTACGAGGAAACTTTTGGATCATTTGATTTTACTTAATGTTGTAAGGTGACAAGAGCAGATTGTACACCACTCACTCATGTTTGGTGGTTGCAGTGCAGCTCTGACTTTAAAACCAGGGGAAATGTACAGTAACATCTAGCAAAAAATGTCTTTGAACCTCAGCCTCACTCATTAGCACTATATTATATGATATGTTGTGTATTTCACACATTACACATATGACCAGCTGAAAAACATCAGGTGGGCTGCTCTACAAAAAAAAGGAGTGTGCGCTGTCCTTGGTGCTGAAGTGATGTCACTGGAAGCTCAATGTGGATTTCTTTTCTGTCCTAATGTGTGTATGTAATTTTGTCCATGTTGTTTAACCCAGTAAATCTATTGAATGGTGAGTCCTGATGGATTAAACGGTATGGTAGATTACTGTGTGGATTATTGCTTTGGTTTGCAAAAACAAAAATATTCTGTGTTTAATTACTTTACTAGTTAAATGTGTTCCAGAAGTAATAGCACATATGAATGCATATACTTTTCATTTTGTCCATTATTACTTTTGGTTAAGTGGGGTCCTTCACAAGAGCTCCACTCCCCCTCTGCTGATTTACCTGACCATTCATTATGAGGAGAGAATAACATCTCCAGTCTTAAATGGTTCATGTTACATATCAGCTGTTCACAAAAAATGGATCCTTGATAACAAAGAAAAAAGAAGAGGAGCCGCTGAATGCAGAAAAATTTGAGAATTTCATGAGCTCAATATGTGCACAAATACAGGCACTCAATGGCACAAAGAAAACAAAAAGGCCTGGACTGGCAGCTACTCTGTACACTACTACGCTACTTTCTTCTATGTGATGTGACATCAGCTGTTAAAATTGTGGATTTATTTCATTTTTGCACTTTTTTGCTTTTCTTTTGTGGGACTGTCAGAGCCAGTGGGAAACACCCTGTACAAGCAAAACAAACTGAAATGGAAACGATGAAACAACATATACTCATGACCAAGGAATGATTCTAACTTTTGGATCTTTACGCCACTGTGCTAAAATTAAAGACATAAATCGTCTTTCACTTTTACAACTGCATGTTTTTGATAAAATAATGCTCCAGATTAACTTCCAGGATGCAAACACTCACATTTGACCTTGAAAACCTTCCTCATGTACTGAGGGACCTACAGGAGCTCAACCAACCGTTATCCCATCTTCCCTCTAAAGCTGTCGCAGCAGTTACGGCCCAGTAGGCAGAGATTGATGACAGTGAACATTTTAGTTCAATTACTTGATTTTTGCTCGAGGTCATTTGGGGCAAAGAATGCAATGAATGTGAAGAACCACTCCCCAGAATGATCCTCTTGGCCCTATAAAAGCACATGATCGATACAGGCGGTAAAACGCCTTCGTCCCCGTGAAGATGGAGAGAGATAGGACGACAGAGAGCTGGAACACAGCTTCAGTCTTTTTCTCCGTCCAATCTGGACCATGTTCTGATGCCGTATATGCTGCTGGCAGATTTATAACCGGTGTACATTATGCTGTTATGCAGCTCTCCAGGCTACTGTACTCCAGCCTGCCAGCTCCTGATTCAGCCTTTCTACACACTCGCTGTGACTCAAGATGTGGTGATTACCTTTATCACATGGCAAGTGAAAGATTCATTACTCACGGCCCATCTGTAATTTTTATACACACGTCAAATTCAATTTCCTCCGTTTCCATATAGGCCTGTCACCAGATATCCAGGCCAGTGGGATGGCTATGGGTCTCCCAGCTCACTTCTACCCTCTATGGCTCTGCTGCACTTTTACTGCTGTTACAACCACGACACCAGCTGCTAGTAATACTTCTACCATTGTAACTAAAACTGCAACTTCTATGATCACAACTATTACTACTCCATGACTACTTCAAAAACTGTTCAAAAGATGCTTTGTGCATGTCAACAAATTCTCGAATACACCTAAGATGTTCTAGATTCACTGCCAGTATAGCCATATCCACCCACCACAAACTCAGTTTCTCTATTCTCATATATCTTTGTATTTTATAAACCTCTCTCTCACATTTTCATTCTAATTAGACTGCATTGTTTTTTACCTTAACAACTGTTCTCTTATCTAGAAGTATTATATTATGCAAAATGTTTTATTCTTGTTTGTTAGAGAAAACAAAAATGTATAATTTGATGGAAAGTAGCTTAGGGCAACTGTAACCACCTACGACAGTAGATAGAACCAGCTGAACAAATGGCTGCTGGCAACAGAGTGGGGTCAGATAACGCACATGACACAAAACACATAACGACGCTGCATAATTATTTAACATTTTCTCAAAGTCTATCAGCTCAGATCACATCAGTGACAAAGCTACTGGTGTCTGCAAGGGCTTTCTGGTGAGCCCATTAAAAACCACAATGGGCACAAAGCCTGCAGCAGAGAGCTAATAAACTACTGCATGAAGGAGATTTTGCTCAAACACGCGTCACTTAATAACAGTAATGATTAGATCTGATGAGGAGCCTGTCACAACAAATGACAGAAACTCTGGACTGACTGTGAAAGTCTCTGTGCCACACCGAAAGAATAAAACCCTCCTGTAATGCAACAAAAGCTGTGGTTGTGACCTTAGGCAAGGCATCGGACTGGAGTAACTGCTGCAGCTGGAGCCTACAGTAGCAGATTGTGTTCACACCAGTCAGCTCCCGGGTTTGACTGTGCAGACCAGATCGAATGTAAAGCAGGATGGTGTCGGAACAGAAGATGAAGCTCAGCCCATTTCCCCGGGATAAACATCCCCAAACACATTTAGATATTAAACTGATGTATAGACACAGCAGCCTGCAGCAATGCTCAGCAAACACAGAGGGTAGAGCTCCACTCGTGGTTGTTTTGTTCAGACATCGTCTATATCTGTCCGATATTGAAACATTTTTTACCATACCAGGAGAATTTTGTGCTGGTTTGGGTTTATGCTGGTGCAAACAGATATCCAGAACCATCGCTGTTGTTAACAACAACCCAATGAAAAGAAGGAAGAGGAGCACAGAGCAAAAACACGACGCGAGAAGGGCACTGTGTGATGCTATCGCTTTCAGCTAACTAAGTTTTGCAGAATGCTTTTATCCAGCGCAACTGGCTGCAACAGTGGAAACAACTTCAATTCATATATCATCAACATTAAGAACAACATAATGAGGTCAAAGGTCAAACCCACTCAGACATGAAGGTGAATATGGATAATGTTATTGGAATAGCAGTTTTCACACACTAATTGTTCTTAGCAACACTTGTCTTATCATGATTTGATCTGCAATATACATAATCAATCACAAGAGTCCTCTTCAATAAAAAGCTGCACTTTAAAATGATAACCTGAGCCCATTGTCTATAACCACCGGATGTTTATCAGTCACAGGATGAATGTGCAGACAAACATTCAATCACAACCACGGAGTGTGTATGTGCAGGTGTACTCTAGGACTCGGTGGCATCACTTTTGTTTGTGGTTACAGTTGCAACAGAGTACATTTCTGAACACCACCAACCAGTCAGACGTAAAACAGCCTTGAAACCTTCATCCAGAGACAGCAGCCTGGTATGAAGTTACTCTTTAAGATTATTCACAATCTGAACCCACAAACTACTACCTCTGGCTTTGAGGGGACAGCTCTAGCTACTGAGCCACTGATTCGCTCAACTGGAAGGCTTGAATTGATTTTCTAGTTAATTTATGTCCAGGTCAGACAGATTCACAGTGAAGAACTTGAGCAGGCAAAGGACTTGACGTTAAACATGCATACAGCTCTGCGTCTCCCTGCTTTACGAGGTTTGCAGAGGTTTCATTATAGCTGCTCAGCTCCTCCTCTGCTGTCCTGCGATATGCCAGCCTCTCTTTCACACTTGGCAGCAGTGCAGCCTCGTTGAACGCACACCCAGTACAGGGCAGCGGGCAGCTGGGGAAGCTGTAATTACTGTACCTCCATTCTGCTGGTCAGCACGGCAGTCTCGTAAAAGGAAATGAAATGGTCCAGCTTCTATCTTTGAGGGAGTAATGTACCACGAATATTACATTAGCATACATTCACATGGACGTTTTATCTGTGACAGTTAATAAAGTGAGGGAGCGCGGCTGCAGATGGCAGAGCCAGCAGGATGTAGGCAGGGCTGTTGAGGTGCCTTGCTCAGGAGCAAAAGAGCTGGAGTACAGGTTAGGGTTCAATGAGTTGTCAGCTTTCTCTAAAGGACCAGTATATATCCTTGTTTTCCCATGAAGAATTAAACCAGCAACCTTAGAATTAGCCATTTGCCTGTGGACTGATGTTACTGCTGTGACCAACATTTTCAATCCATTGGAAGGAGATTTTCACAGCTTATTTCAACTACATACATTACTGGTGGTTTTTAACATTTAAGCATTTAAAAAAACATATGACCCTAATGACATAGCAGTTATTGTAAAGTAAAGCTACCACTGCTTCCCAGGGTCTAGGGATCAAACAAACATACATACTGTACTTCCAACTTTCTAATTATATCCTGAATGATGTCAAATATGAGGTTGTACTGTAAATATAAAACATGGCCGCCTTGAGCAATATGTCAACAGAGTCTGCGAAGCCGACACAAGACAAGTCTTTGTCAACCTTTGATCCCTACCTTTCCCACAAACCGTCCTGATAATCATATGCTTTGCCACCAGTCTTGCAAAGAATGAGTAGGTGTGAGTTTCAGAGCGCTGCTCAAGGCCATTTCAATACATGGCTGTGCAAAAAACTGAACCAATGACCTTCAGCTTACAGGACTGTAACTGAATCCACTATGTCATCCTGCTAACAGCCAGGCAGACACAGAGAACGGAAAACGCTTCCTGGACAAACAACGACTCAGATCTCCTCTCATCCCTCTGCATTAGTTCTCAGGTTATTGTTTTTATATTTTAAACTTTTACCGATGATTTCAATAGCCCATTGTAAAACTCCAGAGGTAATTCAACAAATCTCACAGTTCGGTTTTAAAGACGTACATAATTGCAATCATTTCTTTTATGCAGCCACAAAAATGTTCTCCTGAGTAAACTACTGACCTGTTGCACATGATATGTCTCCATTCTTTCACCCAAGCAAACATGGCAACTGGAAAGCAAGCAGCTATTGTTGAAAAGACAAAAGACAACCTCCTCATCCACCTTTCATCTTCAGAACATCAGCACCTTTACATGCACAGCAATGGGACTTTAGAGGGACAGATTAAAGGTTTACATTGTTTGAAATAATGTGATTTCTCTAATAATTTGTTTTATATGGATTACTTTAAAAATTGGTCTCCATGTACTTCACTATGTTGTATTCTTTGTGAATAAAATATCTCAATTTTATTGTGATGACCTCTCTGACAGACTTTATGAGGGTATTTACTTGCCCCAGTAATGTCCACAGTATAATTAATATTATGACTTGGAAGTATTTATTTCAGTAAAGGTTTTCTCAAAGATACCTTCTCTTATGAAATGCATGTTATTCAAGTGCCATCTTAAAATACATTTGTTAGATTCCAATAGTTTTTTTAGCTAAGCTTGCTAATGAAATTCATGCTGCAATCATCCTTAGAAATGAAACCCTTATATAGAATTTAAGATACTTTGCAGCCAAAATCATCTGGACAAACGGATTAACTGTAAGAAAAGTGTTGTTGGAATGTGTACAGAAGAAGTTATATCTCATATTAACTGATTTTCATGAAGATTTTTAAATAATGCGCATTATGGTTGAATGAGAGAAGGACCGTGGGTGAAAACTGGTAAGAGAGAGCAGCAGAGTGGACTGAATGAACACAATCATATAACATCATGAATAACTTTATCATTTCCAGATGAAAGTCTTAATGTCAGCAGGATTACAGTTGAATCTCAGCTGTGTGACATGTTTTATTCATACTGAATATATCCTAGCAAATATTTCTTCCATGTTCAACTTAGGTCACAAGAATATTATCTGAGTTCCGTGACCTCCAACCTTTTCTCTCCTTACTATTCACTGCATGTGTGTTGGTGATCTAGGGACTTATTGCAAGCGTAAATGTTTGAATTTCAGCTTCAAGCAATGCTTGCATAAGAGGCCTTCTACACGATCAGTTCTACATTTCAATAAAGATGAATAAAACAGAGTTGGGGAGCTGGTTGACAGGGACGACAAAGGGCTGCAGGTTTATAAAAGAAGACAAAAACAAGGAGGTCTCTGCAAGGAAAGTGAGAGAAGAGCGTTTTCTCAGTGGGAAAAGGTTTAGGATAGACACAAGAGGTAATTCAAAGTAGAAATATGTGGTCAAAGCAAGGGTGTGAAGGTGTAGAAAGTGATCTTAAGCTCAAATGACCCTTGTTCAATTCCCAGTTGAAATTCCCACTTTTACTCGGAGGGAAGGACAAAGGTTGCTGTGCTTGTATCACATTTCCAAATTGTGTTCTTGAGCATAATCTTATTATCAGTCTGTATTACAGGAAATCTGTGGTTCAAAGTTAGGTCATATCACAATATTTTTTGTTGACTGGGAGGAAATGCCACTCTGGCTTACAGTACCAGAAGGCAAAGAATGTGTATATGATATGTGTTTGTGTTTGTCAATGTCCATTGTGTCTCACTATTCAGAGGATTGTATTTGTCTGTTTATGTCTCAAGGCGCACATCTAACTGTGTGCGAGTATGTAAATGTCAAAGAGTATTTTGTGTGCGCTTATGTTTGTCAGTCTGATTATGTCTGGAAGTGTCTCTGTAAGTGTGTATGTCTGTATGTGTGTGTGTGTGTCTGTTTTTGATGAGTCACCACAGATACAGCAGCCAGCAGCAGTAGAGCTACGTTAGCAGATAACAGCGTTTCTGTTCCAGAGGCCTCCGGCTCTGCCAACAAGACTTCCTCTCGCTGGCCTCAACCTCACCCAGCCTGGCTGCGCTTCAGAGCTGCGTTCACATCCACGCGCCACACATCACCTTGTGCAGCGTGCATAGTAAGAGACACAAGTTGTGATCCCAGCCACCTAAGCAACTAAAATGAATGCAAAAATTGACTGAATTGATTTTTGGTGGTTCAAATATTTAAACTTGGCGCTGTCTGGAGATTCCTGTTTCATAATAATGTCTAAATGTCTAGAAAAGCATGGCTACTGTAACTCTAGGCGTTTTGAAAATGAGTAAATGCAGTGGAGCCAAAAAAAACAGTGGGTTTGGAGTAAGGGAGTGAATCATTAATACTACGTGACCACGACATCCACCTCTTCCCCCTTTTTTCTCTTCGTGTTTTTTTTTTATCATTGTCTACTACGAACTAATAACAACAAACTACAATATTTTAAATGAAAAAACGATTACTTTTCCCTGTTAGTCCATGGCAACTGGACAAGTGAGGAGTTATAATTTTCAGGACAGGTAGCCATCTTTGTTTGGGTCAAGCAATGGGGACATTGCATCCTGTGAAATTGGCTCAGATTCTGATTCCTTGTAAACAAGAGGGGATATTTACTGAACCAGCAGGATGGAAAAGTCTTAAAGGATTGTGAACGACTTCAAAAAACGTGGCATGTTTTGATAAACAACCTACTGGGTTTTTAAGTTTATTTTTCATAAACGCAGGGGCTTATTTCATCATGATCTATGCAAAAATCTCAAATGGGAAAATAAGTAATAAGTATATCAGAGACTCTTAGAGCATTACAGACTATTTTGTAAGAACAAAACATAATAATAATCAAAACTAGAATCAACTAAGCAATTATTAGTTGACTAATTCATTATCGACTGACTATTTCTTCACTAGTGACCAGCCATCTTCTGCAATCTGCTCTGAAAACTTGAATGGTTGCAGAGACGGCTGGTGGCACTGGGATGTGAGGTGATTTTGGCGTGGCAGCCACAGTTGGGGAAAAAATCTAAAATGGCTATATAAATCATCATAATTGTCACGGTCAAATGGTTGTCATTTGTCTAGCTGATTGGTTGCCGAACGTCTTATCTAATATCAACCTGTGAAAGCTGGCACGCTGCGGAGTGGGGAGTAACTCCTTTGTTGAGACCATGGAGGACAATAAATAACAACCTCGTCCCTGAAGTATTCTGGTTTGGTTTCTGTTCTGCAAAGGAACTGAAACCAACACAGAGCTGTGAGCAGTCAGTGCCATATTAGCAACGCAAGAAGACACAGAGCACCGCAGGAGACGAGTCGAGCTCACAGGGGTATAGGAGGGCCAGCATCCTTTCTTAGGCAATGGCCTATGTTGAGGCCTATTAGTAGCTATTATCGTCACAAGGCGCAGTGTTGATTAATTGCCCTAGACATGACAACAAATCCTTTCTCCAGTTGAACTGTGTCACAATTTTAACCATTAGGTTTAATGTACAGTATAGTTTAAAGCTGTATCAAGAGCCGTACATACCAACATATTATTTTGGTGTCATTCACATATGGCAATCTGCCAGACTCAGCCAGAGAAACACTAATGTTAACTTGTTATATGCATCTGAGTAGGAAGTGGGAGACATTTTTTATGTGCTATGTGGGCAACTTCTCCTGGAACAAATGGATTCCTTATTCTTTGTTTAACACATCCATGTGTAAAAGTGTCTGATAAGCTATTTTTCTCTGCTAGCCACTTCAGAAACCAGCCATCATCTGGAGATTCAAATCTATTCTCAAATTAAAGCTAGTAGGTCATGGTAGACCTGGAGACGGGCTGGTGTGACTGACGCCAGCGTTACGTTTCCTGTCCTGCTAATGCTGCAGTGCAGTTTGGACACATCTCGTCTCACCTTTAAAGTGTGACTACAGTACACTCGACTCGCAACTGTATGGCAAGAAATACTGATCCAGCAGCCAGAAAAACCTTCAGGGCTTCTCAATAATTCACACACCACTCCTGAAACACTGAAACACTTTCCCAGGGTAGTTTGAGACTCTTCCCACCCACCCCAACCCCAACCCAACAAACACACACACACACACACACATACAGGATATACACCACTACTACAACTTTAAAACACTCTTCCATGCATGTTGTCCCAGAAAATACATTGAGTGGAGTGTCAGCAGCAGGAAGCAAGACATGACTTTGCAACCAAAGGTAGGCTGAGTGCAGTAGTCTTCTTCCAGAAAGCAAGAGACTAAATCAACCATTTCAACCATATGTGCTTCACTAGATGACTTCATTTTGACCAGCCTGCCTTGAACTTCGGTTTGTGGTTCTTTGATGTATTTTTTAGTTGCCCGGCCATGACTCAGATACTTCGAAATGTTGGAGGAACATTTATCCATGCAGACCATAAAACTTTTAAAAAGCAGACGTTTATACGAGGCCAGTTCTCGGTGTCTGCATTAGGACACAGATTAGTACAGCAATAGCATTATCATAGTAGAAATATTTCCAGTGCTTAATAACATATAACATCTGCAGGCCTGTGGCTGAAATCACAACACCAGACAACTGAGTTTGTCCAACAGGTTTTGAAAAGGTTTCATAAGTCTAAACAAGGTCAAATTGTCCCACAATTTCTTTAACTGAAGCAAAGACATGAAAATCACCAAGAAATTGTCTCCCAGCAGAGATAATGATGAACCATGATGATGATTTGTCTGGGTTAATAGGGCAGCTTAGGCTAACTGTTTCCTAAATTAACTGAGGCCGATCAAATATTTAGTTTCCCAGCCAGAGAGGCTGTTAGCGAACAACTTAGCACTGACAGACCAAATGTTGCTGTCACCTGGTTATAATTTCCCTGTGGTTTGAACTGTTGGCACAGCACACAATTATACAACCTGTGTATTAAATACATTTTGTCTGTTGCTGCTGTGTTAGCTGTGACAGCCCTGACTGCAGACTCCTCTGGGAAATCAGTCCACTTCCTGTTGTATCACAGCCAGTGTGTGTGTGTGTGTGTGTGTGTGTGTGTGTGTGTGTGCGTGTGTGTGTGTGTGTGTGTGTGTTTGGGGCAGGGTGGAGACAGGAGGATATAGAGAGGCTGCTCAACAGTTATTTAGTCAAGCTGTATTTTCCAGCTTCCTCTGTGAGAAATGGGTCAGAGCAGCACAGCACCAGCGGCTGGCTGTTGATGTGGGAGATCAATACTCTGCACAGACTGTGCTTTAGCTGCCATGTGCACATAGCGAAGGAGTACTCGACTTGGAGGGTTTTGTTCATGTGCTTAATATGAACATATTTGAGACAGAGACAAACAGATGCAGTGACGACGCCACATACAGCTTCAAGTGTAGTCAGAGAGGTTTTAAACATGTCAATTAGTCTAATTATTATTATTATTTAAAGGAAAATAAAACTCAGGATTAGAGAAATTACATTTTTATTTAATCTTTAGCAGGATGTATATTTATAAGAAGTGCATCCCACTAACAGCCAACAAGAAAACATATGAAACCAATATACAGTATTTGTATCGTTATTGTAAAGTGGGACTAGAGATTTCTCCTAGCCTAAAAGTCTGCATGATATAAATGTATGAACCTTGAAGTTTTATAGCCAGGAAGTGGCTCTGCTTGTTTTGTTGCTATGTTCCATTAATAATAATTTTTCCTCATTTTCTTTTTTACGTATAAGCAATCCTCCATCAAATATTGTCACATTATCAAGATGTATTCAGTGTAAAACATAATGACGCACTTTCAACTGAAGCATTTTCACCAGGAGTGGCTCCAGTGGGACCCCACTGAGACTCAGGACCTTCACCTGTGCCCTCTTCTGTCCAAAATGCTTCACAATTTATTGAATGTAACTTAAATACAGGTGACCCATGTGGGTATTCATCCCCTATAGCCCTGGCAGCCACTGCCTGACTTTGCCCATCATCTTTTCAATTAAAAATGATGCAGTCTTTTCTACCAAATGCCAGCAGCAGCAGGCCACCCAGACCAGACTGAACCAGTGGGAAAGAAGATCACAGCACCAGCAAAATGGCAAAACCCCCAAGACTCCAGCTCCTGCTGAGCTGCTCCACTGTCACTTCCTCTCCTCTGGCAGCCTTAAAGGCACATTTCACGTGGAATTGAAAAGAAATGACGAATGTCTAAGCAAGGCGATGTGAACATTTTCTTCTTCACATCAAGGGTCCGAGTGAAAGAAGCGTCAGCCACCTCTGACATTTGAATCCAGAGCCTGGAGCATTTAAAAAGCTTTTCCTCAGATATAACAAACATCAAATGTGACCCCCCATGTCCCCCTTTTCATCATTGCACATACCTGATCTGGTTACATGGTCCGTTTGTTCAACTCAGGCTAATCCTGTGGAGTTTGACCATGAAAAGCCACCAGCATCCTTCGCAGCAGGAGGAGTGCAGAGACGCGCCGTGCACGGGACTGCGGCGGAACTTCTCCAAGGATGAGCCGGAGCCCAGAGCGCACAACGCCGCCAGGAACACCCAACACCACCCCCGCTGTGGGACCAGCAGACTAGAGGTCAGAGGGACGGCAGCAGAGACAACCACGGCGGGTAGAAACCGAAAAACGGAGCATAGTCACGGTACGCAACCGGAGCAAACAAACAGGTGAGGACGAGGACAACGCTTCGGGATAAGCGCTTTTTACGCGCATGTAACCTGTAAAAAACACTTTAACCTTCACACACAGCAGCGGTCTGCTCAGGACTCCAAGAGAGCAAACAACCACCAGGAAGCTTCAACCCACAGAAATTCAAACGGACACATCCAACAAGTGAGGGACGAGGAGGTGAAATGACGGAGTCCGCTGCTGGGCGGACTGGGAGGAGGCGGTGGGAGGAGAGGAGCCGCCCCGTGGTGTGGTACATTTCAGAGGGGTGCTCCAGAAATATTTCTAATAATAAGGTTGTTGTCAGAGGAAATATGACCAAGATATGGCTGAAGTGAGATCTCTACAAGCTTGAGTTCCACTTCACTGTAGATGCCTGGCACAATATTACAATTGTCACAGATAGAGTATACACATATACAGTATAAAGCATATAATAAAGTACTGTGTGACCGCTTGTAATCCCCCATTGTGTGCCATAGCTACTAGAAATAAACACAATTGTACTAATATAGGCACAGACAGTAGTTGCTACAAGTATTATAGAAACATTTAAATGATAAAATACTATATGAGGAAAAATATATAATATACAATAAATTACCCAAATATTACAAACTACAAGTCCATATATGGGCATAGTAACAACGGAGATTTAAAACACACTGTATGTGTTTTTTCAAATCCTCTATTAGGTGATTAGGGAACATAAGATGATTATAAAGTCACTATTGATCACTAGGGCGGATTATAACCTGAGTATTGTAGTGATGGTTCGTTCAGGATGTTCCCATTAAAGAAGGAAAAGAAGGCTGGGTAATGTGGTTGTGCCCTGCACACAGTAAACGAATGCTACAGTAACCCCCCCCCCCCCAAACACAGACCACTGAGCTCCAGTAATTGATTTGCCCTCAATCACTGGTCCCTTAATCTACTTACTGTTGCAACCAAGTCAACGCAAATATCGACAGAGAGGGAAGGTTTGGCTGACCAAACATGGCTGAGACACTCACAGACTCAGGCTGAACTACAGTTGGGAAGATGAGGGTGGTGGAAGTCAGGGAATCTGGTTTGGGGGGCACACAACGCAGCATGCGGCACTATTTAAAAAGCTTCAACTTTCAGGTTGAGAGGAAAGAGAGCAAATAACACTTTGGTAAGACATGTTGCACAAAAGGAGAATATAAAGTGAATCTCTACACTGAAGATGACCTGATGAAACGTGCTCCTTTTTCTTAATTAGGAACTCTGCACCAACTGAGCTTTCTGATGTCTTCTGAAACTTTTGGCTAATAAATTAAACAACTTCTCTGCGAAAGGCAATGCACAGCTAGTATTCTAGTGAGTTCACTTTCATGCATGCTGATAAGTTGATCTTTACCTCATCAAGGCAGTCATTTCACACTTGAAACTGCTATAAATGTCAAATATTTTACTACTATGACTAAATGATGTTGAAAGGCAACAGCTTATGCATTTTTAATTCATGAGGTTGAGCTGTTGTGACAGGACACGGCAGAATAACTGCTTTTAACCATGTCTGGAGTTACCACAGGAATTTAACTGCTGTCCATCCAAGTATGTTTTTGAAATATCATCTGATTTAAAACTGTCTGGAAGGTACGAACAGGATAGACATTTTTATAAAGCCCATTCTGATTTGATATTTTTCAGAGGCAGATTCCTGCCCCAACAACTGCTATTCAACGTAATGAATAATGAACTGTCATGTGTTCTGAGGCTGATGTTGAGCATGCTGAACTCTTGTCTGCTCATCTTTTCCTTCCTGCTCTTTGTTGCTGGGACTCTAGCCTCACACTCACAGCCACTCCCATCCGACCCTTAGCCTATGACGGCATGAGAAACGAAGGAGAGAAAACTTTCCCCTGAAACAGCAGCTTCTGTTCATGATAGTTCACAGCTACACAGCAGATAAAGCTGCAGGGAGTGCTGGTTGTACGGCGCCATACTTCATCTGTGTTCATTCAGCTAGAAAACTGCCTTCACTGCTGCAGCAAGTGATTTTACCCTTAGTTGCCCAAAATACAGACAAAGATTGGGTCGAGGAGGAATAGCAGGCCTCATTATCTTCAAAATGAGTCACTGGTACAAATGTTGAAGCAACAGGATACATCTAGAGGGAAAAGTGAACACAACATATATGCCTGTACTCTGTCTGCCATTGGGCAAGGCACTCACCGCCAGTCACTCCACTGGAGCTTCCCAGTAGACTCTGGTTATCCTGGACAGCTCCCAGAGTTTATAGAACAGGGTGAAGGTGACGAAGACAGGAGCTTTTAATTCAGCACAGAATAAAGAAAAATACACAGTTTAAGCTGCAGTGGGACCCAAACTTAAAAGAATAATTTTCAGGAAATACAATTATTTGCTTTCTTGCTGAGAGTTATATGACACACATCTGTGTGCTATAAATGAAGCAACAGCCAACAGCTGGTTAGCTTAGCTTAGCATAAAGACTGGAAACGGGGGGAAACAGCTAGCTTGGCTCTACCCAAAGGTAAAAAAACAAGTTATATCTTGTGTGTTTAATCCAAACAAAAACTGTAAAAAAACAAAACAACAACTTTATTTTAGTGTGGATTTAAGAGAAGTTATGTGCCAAACTACTTATTGGCTGGGAGCAGTGACAAATAAGTGTAGAACTATTCACTGAAATGTCAACACAAGTTGTTCATTTCAAGGATTCAATTTCAAGCAACAACAACAAACCGTTTGGCTTAGACCCCAAACTCTCACAGTCTCATCTGAAAGCTACCTGATCCAGCTCATCTGAAGAGCAGGAGAGCATCCACAGTGCAGAACCGGCTGGAGCAGAGGTATTGCCAGTATTTTGGAGGTGTATGATTTAACTGATGGCAGTGCAGTGAACTGCCCAGGTGTGACACTAGATCAGGGCTTCAAATTGCTGGGTCAGTCAGCAATGACCTTCCCTCTTTGCATCCAGGACCAAACTCCTACAGTATTACATTGTAGTCCAACTGGCAGAGGCTTATGCTTGAGTTAGTTGAAACTTAGAAAGGTTATGTACGTTGGGAGAAGTTAAAGTGCTGGTTTGGTATGGTGGTTAACACTGTTGTAGGGACCTGTCAGGAAGCAGGCGAATAGTTTGTGATGAGGATTAATGAGACTGATTTTAACCAAGAGCCGCAGCAGATGAGCTAAACATTGGCTAGTTGCAACTGTTCGATCGGTCTGCCAGACAAGCTATTCATTACAGGTGATGAGCTCGAGCCAGAGGTTTGAGTTTCACGGTCAAGTTGAATATGGAGACGGAAGAGGAGAAACAGGAGACGCTGTTCCGTGTAGGACGATGTGAGATTCTCCTCTGTGCACGTGTTACAATTATTATCTATGTTGTTTTGATTAAACAGAAGAAGAAGAACTGCGTGGTTGGCATGTGATAGTCAGTGATAGTTGCTATGGTTGAACAAAGAAAATCTAAAGTCCCACCCACTGACAAGTGGATTCTGGGAAGTGCAGTGCTGAAACACCATCCAATGAGTACTGGCCCTGAGGGTGGAGCCTCTATAAAATCTAATAAAGCACTGTATCTGGTGCTGCATCCATATGACATATACAATGAACATACAACCATTAAAACTGATGGAAGCTCATACACACATGTATGCACACACACTAGCCTTCACAAGGCCAGCTGTTTGGCAGTGTGTAAAGAGCGAGCAGTATCTCTATGGCAACCTCAGGAGGAAGAGGTCACTGTGTGTGTGTGTGTGTGTGTGTGTGTGTGTGTGTGTGTGTGTGTGCGTGTGTGTGACAACAAAGCTAATGCTATTTCCTGTGCTGTGAGGCAGCTCTGACTTGATGCTTATCGGGACTTGCCCATCCCTGGTATTTTAGTGTACTGACTGTTGTCCTTCTGGCCATGTCCACACAAATGTGAATAGAGATCAGTTTGCATGTCAGATCTTTCCGTCCAAACAAATTTTTTAAGAATACTTGCTAAAAGTTTGCCATCCACACTGAAAAAACACAGTACAAAAGTGCTTAAATGTCTTCTATTGGGCACGTGCCAGGCACTCCTCTAGACGCTTTACTCTACAACAACCAAGCTGCTCTCCACTGTTTAACTGTGATTTGTTTACACAAACAAATCAAGTGTGCCAGCAAGTCAAAACTTCCAAAGATGAATCACATAGCCGTCAATCACCTGACATCATATTAAAATGAACAGAGGAATGAATGGTTTTTACATATTTTCCACATTAAGCTTAATTTAGGCTTGGTCTTACCATAAGGACACTTATTATCACACACTTAACTTTCCCTCATGGATGGGCATGGAAATGAATAGGACTAAAAGCACATGTTTATATTTATGAGGATGAGTCATTTGGATGACTTAAGGGATTCAAAGTGATGCTGTACAAAACCTTTTGGAATTTGGAAATCCCAGTTCCCTCAGCACTGTGGTCCTCATCATGGACCAGGAAGGTGTGGACAGGCTTTGACCTTCCCCTGTTAGTCATGGACTCACCAAAAGCTTCATTTTACCACTCAGCAAAGCGCTTCACCAGTAGTGTAAGCGCTTTTCAGTGAGCTTCCATCTGGTGAGCCTAAAAATGGGTCATGTCTTTACAGTACTTTACTTGCTTTTTCCAGACAACATGCACTCACATACACGAACTGAGTGTACAGCAAAAAAAATGCGGATACTAAACTAAACTGGGAGATGGAGGCAATGCATGACATTGAGCAAAGTTTGGGTTTGATCCAACCATCAACTTCAGAGCAAGGTCTGAAGATTAGCGCTCCATAAGGATTTCTACCAGTTATCATATTGTACTATATACACAGTATCATTTTATTTAAATATAACTTAATAACACAATGATTACTGGTGATGTTTAATTTTCATCTGTCCCTGCAAAGATAAACCTGATAAAGAGAAGAATAGAGGAAGAGGAGAGAGGAAAGGCTGAGAAAAGAGGAGGGGAGGAGAAAAGAGGGTGAGAAAATAAGGGGGCCAAGAAAAGAGGACAAAAAGTAGAGGGGAGGGGAGATGGGACAGAGAGAGAAGGAAAGACGAGAGAAGAAGACGGAACAGAAAAGGAAAAGAGGCAAGAAGAAGAGGAGGTAGGATCCGAGGCATGTGGGAGATGATTGATCGTGACTAAGCATTACGCTGCTGGCTGTAAGTGAAACCATTCATCAGGTGACCTGCTGCTCTGCCTGCTCTTCAGTCAGCGCTGCTTTCTCTAAACACAAAGTTTCATCACTTAACTGAAGACAGACAACATCGGGTTAAGATCGATTACACACAGCCAGTTAACATCAATATCGATCCATGCTAACTCCAGTGCAGATATGCAACTTTTCAAATCACAATAAATGAACAGAGTATATTCTACGTAATCAGTCAGCAGCAATCTAGCATAGTCAGGAACTAGCAGTAACAGAGGGCACTTCTTCAGGGAATACTTCTGAAATACACAAAACAACATCCCTGCAAGAACTGCCCTCAAAGTTCAGAAATTACACATTTTCATTCTGGTTATCATCATGTCCATCCATCAATCAGTCTACATTGATCTACTTTCTCCACCATTATGGGTGGAGGACATTGTGGTTACAAACTAACAAGCACGGTAGCCAGACGTCCTTTTCCCCAGACATGTCCTCCGGCTGGGGTCTCCACCCAGTTAGACATGCCCAGAATAACTCTACAGGGAGGTGTCCAGAAAGCATCCTGATCAGATACCCAAACCACATCGACTGGTTTCTTTCAGCACGATGTCAGAGCGGGTTCAGCTCCAAGCTTATTGAAACTCCTTGTCCTGTTTTCATGGCAATAGGTGAGGGTGGTCTTGACTGATGAATCAAACGCTGTCTCCAGGCTCAACAGTCAATGTTTTCATCTCTGCTGAGGCCACACAAACGTGCCTGTAGTAGATCTAATATTTGTTCAATTTTACCGTCACTCGCAAACAAGACCTAAGGTACTCTTAACTCTTTAACTTGAGGAGGCAACTCGCTCCCAACCCTGAGCAGGCCATCCAACATTTTCTGGCACCAATGGCCTCAGAATTGGCACATTGTCCCTGTATTTAAACAATATCGTATTTTCCCACTCTCTATGACGGCCGGCTTTCACTGCGCCTTCCAGAGTGGCCATTTAGAACAACTATAAACACTTTTGACTTCTGACACGGCCGGACAACATGTCGTCACCAACCTACATGAAGAACACAACCTTTCTGTGTTTTTCAGCAAGACTGTGCAAAATCCTGCATACAGATACCTGAACCAAACAGTAGTGGACAAGGACAGGATCTCTCAGACGCTTTCCACTCAAGAAAACTGACCATCATGTCTAATGAGGTACCCGACCAAGCTTGAAGCACCATTGCTTGGAAGTGAAGCTGGGTCACTGTGGTGGTGGATGACTGCTTTTTACACTTGTATGAACACAATCTTTAGTCCAGTCCAGTATCCCGAGACATTATGTTCATGTCCGACAACTCCGCAGCGCAAGATTTACGTCCAATGACAATATTCAGTGGCAAAGCAGAAAATGGTGTCTTAAATGAAGTGCAGCAGAAAGTAACGGTGTGCAGGCTGCTGTGGTTGGTCACAGATCAGCAATTAATGTTTTTAATTTTTTTCAGTACAATCAAGTGTTTTAACCTAACCATTATTAGTATATTTGCCATCAGCACAATCTGTCCCTAACCTTAACCATACTGCAGTTGCCAATGTGTCTATATTGTAGAAATCTTGTCATTGAATGTAATCCAAGAATTTGCAGACACATCCAATATTGATGTTCTGTCACCCTTGACTCCAACTATTTTGCACTTCTTTAACACTATATAGTTGTCATGTTGATAGTAGTGTGTCCCTCCCAAGGGAACTGTCTTTGGTGCAAAAGCTGCAGAAAGTAGTTTGATGTAATGACAGTTACTGCTCAGCGGCTGTGCTGGTTGCTGACGTTGTCTATATGAATGGGTCTTAGCCTGCTCATCCCAGATATGTTGTACAGCTGAGTGTCTTTTGTTGTACAAAACCCTGTCTAATGCACCAAGGGGACTGACAATGGAGTGAGCAGAGAGGGTTCAACTACAGATTCACAGTACTTACTGGAGGGCAAACATTCATACATAGAGTATATCTTTCTACCTTGCCTGTTTAATGGACATATTTCAATTTCTTCTATAGAATTAAAGATTTTCAGTACAAACTTAAGGGTTTCTTAAAATGGAGGAGCAAGAAAAGACAGAATGAGGGAGGATGGGGTCAAGAAAAGATAGCGATGGAAGAGGAAACACAGGATAAGAGACAGAGAGAGAGGGGGGGGGGGGGGGGGGGGTCTATGGGGACAAACAATACCCAGTGATGGTGTATATTGTCTCTGTTGTCACTGAGCATGGCAGTTTGATGCATTGCACTGCTGGACCAAAGACAATTGTGCGAATGCGGACAGCCTGGCGTATCTGCATATCGATTACTTGTGGCTGCCATAAATACGGTTTAATGGAACTGTCAGTGTGTGCCATCGCATATTAACTGAGCCTGGAGCTCAGCTGCAGCTGGATGCGGCTGGCAAAACAATACTGGCCACATCTGCATCCAGGTGGAGAACAGCAGGAAGTGTAGCAGGTGGTCTGAGGGACCTGTACTGACTTGAATATAAGAAAGACTCACAATTAAAAATGTTTTCATTTCAACAACTATCCTGTATATTTCCACCATGCTGAATAGAAGAATAACAAAGCTGCTTTGGAATTTGCTGTAATTTGGGGGCTTTTCACACTGCATCTGTGAGCAGTTGAGAATGACTGCAGGTGGAAGTGGAGGTGGTGTGGGGTTTTGCTACTGGTCAACAACCATATCAGTCCCCACAGATATACAGGAGATGGACATAATAAAATCAACAACTTGTAAAAAAAAAATAAAAAATAAAATAAAAAAGCCCTGTAATTAATACGTATGTGTAAAGTTAGGTTTCATTTGTTGTTTACAAAATAATACATAGCTAAATAATGTAATCTACAACGACCCCACCCCAGATCAACACCCCGCTGTAAATATTAAAACTTTTTTCAGACTTTGAATTTTATATGGCCACACTGATCCACTGAGGAAGGGGGGCTAAACGGTCACTTCAAGGAGCAAAGTTTAAACTGGGACACCACAACATTTAACAACAATGTGCAATGTTAAGGGGGATCATCGAGGACAAGGGTGAGGTGAAGAAATGGGATTCAGCCCTCAGTTCTTCTTCACCTCTGTCCTTCCAACAGGCAGCGCTCCTCTGCCCCTCAGTGTCTCTTCAAGACCTCCATTAATTCACAGAGCCATAAATTCTGGAATTGGCAGGAGGCAGGGCTGGAAATGATAAGGGCAGGGTCACCAGGTGGCAGGATGACCTTTCTTTAAGTAAAGATCTAAGACATAAAGAGTAAAAAACAAGTTATGTCCAGGAAGTCACTGTGCCCGGCCGCTAGTTGCCAAAAAAATGTACGGCATGCAATTTCAAATAGTCTCTTTGATATTTTTGTTTGTGTTATGAATGAAACAGACAAGATATAACATGTTCATTAGTGCAGTGTAGATGTGTTGGTAGGTGTATTTTTGAAGTACGGACAGAGTCAGGCAGTTGTGATGAGAGTGGTATTGATCTTGTCATCTAACTCTAACTAATTTCTTTAAAGTTGAGGAGGATGTCATTGTTTCAAATATGGGCCTGTGAAGCCCTTTTAGAGTATTCTTTTGATTAAGAGCGACACAAATAATCTTGACAGTTCCAACAAGACAGATTCGTGTTCATGTAGTGGTGATTAAAATGCTGTGTGGAGTTGGTAGAAGGAACAAGGAAACTGTTAACCAAGCATATAAATCCAATGTGTTGAGAGGAAAAGCTGGTGCTGCAGATACATGTATATGCGTGTGTGTATGTGGAAGCAGCAGAACTAGAGGCCTGAGGGATTAGCAGGAGAATGAAGCTTCTCTCAACTCTTCTTTGTATTGTCCTCAAATGAATACAGCAGATAAGAATTTTGACACAGGGATAAAAATAAAGGCGCCTCTCTTCCAGAAATTATGTCTCAGTGGTTGGGTGTGACTTAATAGCCCCACATTTACACACAGCATATAAATTCACACACGCACAGCTGCTCACACACAAACCTCCTCAACACCTTCACATCCTATTAGAACGCACACGTGGACACACTCGCACACATTAACATCCAGAGTCACTCACCACGTAAAAGAAAAGCAAATAAAAAGCTTGTTGCTAACGGAGCTGGGCTGCAGGGAAGACAACGAAACGATGCAATGTGGGAAGGACGGTTGGAAGGAAAGAGCAGATTATGAAGCTAATCATTCCTGAACATTCTGGTGAAAAAGCTGATCCAATAAGCAGCTTGAAAATCCACCACCAACACAGACAGACAAATACAAAACATACAAAACTGTAGATATTCCTGAAAAAAAAAATGCAGTTAAACAAAAAAAAAAGACTGGAGAAGAGAGAAAATACTAGTCTGCTGGCCATCTGAGATATGATGTTTCTGCCCAATACAAAGACAATATCTAATGACATTTTATAAGATCATCATCAAATATTCTGTTACCTCCAGATTTTCTACTTCTCAAAAGACACTACTAATACTATTACTAGTCTACTACCAGCAACTACAATTATGATTGAAACCACATTGTCACAAGACTTGGATATCATTTTACTATAACACAAAGCCATATTTCAAGTAATAAAACACATCTTCTAGCAGTGGAAGATGAAGTATTCAGAAAAACACTGCATTCAAAATCCTACTTAATTAAAAGTACAAAAGTATCATCACTGAAATGTACTTAAAGTACCAAAAGTAAAAGAACTTCTGCAGGGAAATGTCCCTTGACTTGCATTATAAATCACGTGACTACTTTTTTACATGTGCATCAATGTGTAAGTAGCATTTTACTATAGTAGTTGAGGTGGAGCTAGTTTTAACCACTGGACTAAACTACCCAACTTTATACATTTGGCTAGTTTAGACCAGTGATTACCAATCTAGGGGTTGGGACCCCCTAAAGAGTCACAAGATGTTTTTTGTGAAATTTTAGATACTTTTACCTCTTTGAGCCTTTAAATGAAACCACCTGACGAGTTTAGAGGGGAAAAGTCTCTTTGGGAGACCTGCTAACAACTCACAGACTTATCAAACCTGACAAGGAGCCAAAACTGCTTTTTTGTCCGGGGTCACGAGTCAGAAAGGTTGGGAACCACTGGTTTAATCTTTATCAATGAAAACGTATCAGCTTATGTGTTTTTATCAAAAATCTTAATCTGTAAAGTAACTAGTAACTATAACTCTCAGATAAATGCAGTGGCTTCCCCCTGAAATGTAGTGCAGTAGAAGTAAAAAAGAAAAACTAGACCAAAATCTGTCCACAGACATATAAACACCACACGCAGACTCACAAGGTGAAACCAAAAACAGCTACACGCTGTCGCGGCTGGGAAATAGCAGAAAATGAAAATACTCAAGATTGTACTTAAATACAATACTTATTAGTATTAGTAAATGTACTTTACTTTCCACTAGTGCTCCCTGGCGGCCATATTTAAGTTCTTTGTCTTGCACAGTTAACACCTGACTGTCTCAACAGAAGTGGGTAGAAATGGTTAATTTCTGTTGGACTGTGAACTCATCAAGTCATCACGGATCCATCTGATTGATTTTGTCATTAGACTATGGCAGCTTTTTAGCTAGCTCACTGCTCCTGCTCAGGGGGAAATAGTGAAGGATTCACGAACGCGTGAATGGAAAATGGAAAACATCCAGATGATCAGTAGCACCCATCTCATACTCTGCTAATCAGTAAACCAGCGGCTGTGAAACAAAAGCAGTCTTCTTGTCCAGTTCAGGGACTCGACTGTAAATCAAAGCCATCCGATCTTCATGCTTCATTCAGCACGCTGACGCTCTGCTGCTGTTGGCTGCTAATTCAGCTGCAACCACATTACTCTTCCCCTTAATAAGGTTTACTGTGCGTCTGCCTTACCAACCCTCACCCTCCTCCACAGACACACACACACACACACACACACACACACTCTAATGGAGCCTGTATCATGTATTTGTAAAAGCTTTTTGTTGTGTATTGGTGTTGAAAAATTAGTGCTGTTAAAGCATTGTCATTTTATGTTGGCTTGAAAATAAGGACAAGTTGAGTGTGTGAAAGCCATAATGTATGTTATTTTGTAATTGTCCTAAGAGGCAAGAGTGTGTATATGTATTAGATTAGATTAGTAATTAGAGATAAGGTTTGTGTTACAAAACAAAGACAGGTGTGTTTACGCAGTACAACATTTAGTTGTATGCAATATACACGATTTGTTGATCTGTGTTGTAAAAGCAGGAAATGTGTGTGTACAGTATGTAGGTTAATGCTCTTCATTGCGCTGCTGTGTTAGAGTGAGAGGAGGAGCTATTCTCATCAGGAGCCTGTTAGAAAGCTAATTGGTCGAGCCAGTAAAGGTCAGGGAGCCCAGCAGGATGCAGACTAATGATCCAGGACTGCACATTCTGCTTTAACCTTTATGAGTCCGAGCACATTTTGGTAACTGAGCTCTAGTTTCAAGTTCCAGCCTCTCAATCGGTTTCAGAAGGATACATTAGCTTTTTAAGAAAGTAGGTTTGGGAATTGTTGAGAGGCTTTGAATCTATACTGGTTTGTGTGGGCGGCTCTGCTAAATAACACAAAAACATTTTAGCCGTCAGCTCTGCTCAGTAAAGTGCCTTGACTCAGCAATGAGCGTCATTTGAGTTTAGGGATGGTCTCCTTGGTGTTTTGTTTTATTCATTGTTTCTGTGCGCTGATCTTGTCTTTTTAGTCATTCATATTCCCTCAGAGATGCGGTTTTGAGATGCAGCTCTTTGCATGTAGCCTCTTTGGAAGAGCTGAGTCACAGAAGTCAAATGCAGGAAAGCAAATTTGTACAAACAAAATAAGTTTGAGTGACTCAGCAGGAT
This sequence comes from Enoplosus armatus, assembly GCF_043641665.1. Lineage (NCBI taxonomy): Eukaryota > Metazoa > Chordata > Actinopteri > Centrarchiformes > Enoplosidae > Enoplosus > Enoplosus armatus. The sequence goes on from NC_092186.1 coordinate 19,996,770, forward strand.
GAGGCAAAGTATGGATTAATTCCCTCGCTGACAGTCACATTGACATTGTCCTGATGAGCTAAGTAAAGCAAGAGAAGAGGAAAGGCACTACAGCTGCAGAACTACTGGACCAGCACAGAAATCACTAAACTGACTGGAGCATTTTCTGCATTAAGTTGGAACTTGCTCTACACTGCAGGATTCAGCAGGGAAACAAGAAAACAAGAAGTCTACAGTAATGTTATCAGCTCTGTGAGACTGTACAACGTTACAGTGCTGCTTTGTGCTACATGCTAATGTTAGCATGCCAACCATGGATACATTATAGGAACTAGATACCGGACTCCAAAATGTCGCGCATTCACTTGGCCAATCACATAAGCCAAAAACATCTGTAGTTTCCAGGTTTACTTCCGTGTTGTGCGGCACACTGCACATGTGCATTAGTGTTCCTCCTGCTGGATTTCACATTGTGATGAAAGCACACAGAAAGCTGCTTTTTGGGCTCGAGGAAAGTTCTACAAACACAAAACCTTCATGGATTAAAATGATTCATGATACCAAAAGTAATCATTTACCTGCGCAGTGTCCTGTCAAAGGTTTTACAGACGTCCCTCTTATAATGGTGGTCTATAGGTAAAACTCTTTCTGGGCCGTAGGGGATTGTTTCGTTGGGACAAATTGGCAGCAAGGCTGACATTTTATATCCAATAGTTGTTGAGACATTTCACAAATGTCCTTATGGTGGTGCTACAGAAAAAGTCAGGGGATTACCAGGTTTCTGCCTCTTAAAAGGAAATTTTTCCTTGCCACTGTCGCCAAAATGCTTGCTCATGGTGGGAACTGTTGGGTCTCTGTAATAACATTATAAAGAGTCGGTCTAGACCTGCTCTATTTTGTTAAGTGTCATGAGATGACTTTGTTGTGATTTGGCGCTATATAAATAAAATTGAATTGAATTGAATTGAATACCAATGTGAGACCAACATCGCCATCCCTGGCAGCACACCGCTAGTATTAACAGACATGTTTTGCACTGCTCCTTTTTTAAGCAATATGTAAAAATTTTCACAGCAAATATAAACCAGAGTTCCACAGAGTTCCACAGGGCATCCTCTGACAAAAAAACACCATCTCTGAGGTGACTTTCATTAGTATTTTCCGTCTGACATTTCCTAGCTGTCGAGTGTTTGAATGCCTATTCATTTACAGCATGTGAAGAAGGAGGAAACAGTGGAAAGAAACTTCCACTACCCACTACTAAGAATTACATGACACAAATTAAAATACTAAAATATTCCATCAAATAAGATTTATTTTCCATGACTTACATGTTTCTGTAATGTCCATTATAACAGCATTTTGAAATGTTACAAAAAAGAAATTGTAAAGAAATGAAAGTATTTAACACATCACAGACATCTTGATGGCTTCTGAGAAAATGAGAAAATGCTTCATACAAAGAAAATTAGTTTTTTTTTTATAAAACAAAAAGCATTCACAAACTTTTTCACATTTAGGGCAGCCATCCATTTCCTGTTTTTTTTTCTTCCAAGACTAAACTGTTAACAATTACATACAATTACACTGATATCAAAATAACAAACAAGCCCTAACATACAATTTAACTAATCTAGAATAGAATAAAATGACATGAAAATTAACTTCTTATAAAAATGCTTTTAGCATTTTTTTTTTTACAAGTCAGTACATAACTCAAGTGCTTGCTGACAAAATGATTTATAAACTGGAATCAATCATTCACTGAAAGAGTGTCAAGATATTTTATCATTTGAGTCGTTATAAAGGAATAAATATTCCTTCCTTTGTGTTTTGACTCATTCAGGCGGTTGGCTTGGATTTGGTTTGGGATGGATGAAGGAGGCTCGACCTACCTGGCCCCAAACAGAGGAAACAGGATGCTAGAGTTTCGCAGATGGAGCGGAGAAACAGGCACACCTGGACAACAGAATAAAACAAAGACATTACTATTACCATAAGGAGGTCTTTAGTGCATATACAAACTAATCTTTATCAAGGAATTGTCAAAGTGAACCGACGATACTGAATCATCATTGTCACTGTACTGTGCTACTGAACTGAGGACTGAATCTGTGCTGAACGCCGCAGCTGTATGAACGGTGATGCGTTCACCTACTGTTGTACAAATAGACGTGCCTTCGAACGGTGATACAACTGCTTGGCTTGGGGGAAAGGGAATGACCTACATAAAATGTGACTATGAATTTTATGAAACTACTTCTACTAAATATTACAATATTACAACACATTCACCATAAATAGCTGCATAAATATATACTCCCTCGACACTTGACTGATAAATGAGATGCGATTCATCATACATAACTCCATAATTAACATTCATTCACTCATTATTTTATTCTTGTGTCACATCAGAATATCTGTTGTGCTACCAAGACATGTTTAAACAAGGTCCTCTGTAGCTCAACCTTCATCATTTAGCACTGCCACCATAACAGCTAATGGGCCATTTTAATGAGGTCCCTGGCTAAAAGTGAGTCGCTGTGAGATGTAGTCAGAGGTGTGCTCTGTTGGATCTGCACCCACACCTGACAGTGATGTATGGGTGTACCGAGAACACCCTGAGTGCACATTTCAGCAGTAAGCGTGAGTAAGAGCTTTAACCACTGGAGGTCAGCAAATGTCATGTTGTAGTTTACATCCAAGTCTGTCCTGACTCATATAATACATGTAGTGAATACTTTTACTTAGTTAATAGAATAAAAAGTTAGAAATATATATATTATATTTCTAACTTTTTATTCAATTCCAATGTGAAAGGTCTGGCCAACTGTAAAATATGGTCACAATCCCCCCTTCTGTTCTTGAGTTATGGTGTTGAATAATGGCCAAAAACTTTCTTGCAGGACATTATGATGTCACAGTGAAGTTGACCTTCATCACTTCATGGTTGTATCCCATTAAACATATGTGAGAGATTCTGAGTTATGAAAAAACGGGTTTTGTGAGGTCACAGTGACCTTTGACCACCACATTCTCATCAGTTCATCCTTGAGTCCAAGTGGGCATTTGTGCCAAATTTGAAGAAATTCCCTCAAGGCGTTCCTGAGATATCGCGTTCACGAAAATGGGACAGACAACCCGAAAACATAATGCCTCTGAAAAAAAATTCTGTTCTGATCTCTGCAAAGACTCCACACTGTGTTTTCTCTGAGGAGCAGCTCTACAACAAGCAGAGTGCTGACCGCTTCGTATGTAACAAATGAGCAGACAAACTCAGCTGTAGATGCATCAAGCGATACAAAAGAAGCGAGGGACAAGCGCCGACTTTCCATTTTCGAGTGGTTGTGTAGATTTTTTTATTTTATTTGAGTCAAGTTTCTGCAATGTCAGGTTTCTGAGGGAAGCCAGCAGACAAGTCTCAGGGCATGCTGGGAGACAAGATACAGAGATGAGATGCAAGTATGAAGGGGAAGAACTGCTATTAGCAGGGAATATTGTCAGCAGATTGTCAAATTGTGTCTGTATGTAGTCACGTTTTCAGAACACACACACACACAATCACACACTCAAATATCATATCTTCTAATCTGTTATGTAGTAATTCTTGTTTCTATCTTGTGTTTTTATCTGTATTTGTGCAGCTGTGTAAAGCACTTTGTAACGCTACAGTTCACAAAAAGCGATTTGTAGATAAATCTGCCTTGACCTACTTTGTTGTGCTTTTTCATTAAAACTGTGAAAGTAGAAGCATGGTGGAGCATCAGTGTATCAATATCAGGACAAATGCCATGCAATGAACGCAGCTTGTTGGGTCAAATAGCTCTGGTAACAGGTCTAATTGAATCTGTGTCAGGTTCTCAGTGCAGGTACATCCACCACTGCAAGCAGCAGGATGGAAATCAATATGTCCTCTCTGCATCCATGGACACAGTCTAATTTCATTGAAGGCTTCTCTCTGTGTGTGTACATGTGCAGGTTAATGAAGGTCATTGTATAATCCTATTAGAAAATGAGAGTGTGTGTGTGCAGGAAACAAAACAAGCCTTTGTGTGTACATTAGGACTTTTGTTCCACAGTGTTATTTTTCTACAATTTGGAGGAAATGCTAACTACTCTTACAAATGATAAAAGCTGTATGTGATGACTTGTAAAAATCAAATGTTTATATATTTGCTATGTAATGAAGCATTTTGCTTAATTTAGCCCTCCAGAATTCATATCTTGATCTATGGTTTACTTGAACACTGGCACACAAGTGCCACATGAAAAGTGGTACCTTCTTTTGTTTATAATGAACAGAAATAAAAAACAACAACAATGTTGCTACATTAACTGAAATAGCTTCATAATAAATCAAACTGACTTATCCTTCTGCAACAACGAGGCAAAGTATTTATTTATATGACTCTGTTGCAGTTACTTATTTGGTTCATGACTTCTGTGCACATCGCGTACTTCTCTCAGAAAAGTAAACTGGTATGCGTGTATATGTACCCTGGCCCAGGACAGGGGTGTGGAGGCTCAGTGTCCTCAGGAACGGAGATGGTCTGACCAATGAGGGGGCGGCGACCTTGGGCCGGTGTTGCTCCTCTTCTGGTGTTCGACAGCAGGAGCTGGATGGAGTTGGTGGAGGAGTCATGCTCAGTGTCTGAGAACAGAGTTTCAAACAAAGTTTCTTTAAAGGACAAAAAACTATCACTTATTATTCTGTTTTTAAAGTGCTTTACAAAAAAACAAAACAAATCAACAGTGACTTTGCTTCCATAAAACCAAACGCAACTTATGTCTTCTCACTTTAAGATCAACTTTACAGTGAGCTGGGGTTGTCTTGGTCTGGATCAAATCTGGCGGGGCTAGAGGGCTGGAGATGAGACTGGAAGGGCTGGTAAGAGCCGATTTATTGGTCAAGGCCCAGCCCAGTTCACTACAGCTGAGGGGTTGGTCATTCGGCAGAGCATTGAATGGGTTGGCATTCTCACCCTGGACGAGACACAGATATAAACAAGACTTCAGTAATGTTTGTTCATAAAATCAATTTTTGTCCACATAGAAACAAACAGCACTATCTGCCATTATCTCTCTTACCCCATTTATCCTTTATTTAAATGAGGTGATTGCATTGGAAAAGCAGTGTGAATCAGCAATCCAAGACAATAACCTGCTTTGTATTCCACAGACAAGTTAAGATTAACATGATAAGCCAGTCTTAACTCTATTAAGGCAAGCCTCATATATTGTAGTATAAACTGTTTGGTTTATCTATGTTCATTAGTGTACACTCACAATCAAATCAAACCACTTGACAAGATTTCTGCTCAATTGCTGCCTTATAGATGTCGAACAAAGAAACCGACAACATGGCGATGTGCCATACAGAAACTGAAATCATCTAACTTTAGCAAATAGATGGAATGAAGGCAGTGGTGGTGTGGATGTGCACAAGGTCAGTGTCAGGTGGCCATACCTGGATGTGGGAGCTGACCTCATTGTCCTCAATATACTCCAGGGCGGGCAGCGCTTCCTCTTTAACCTGAGACACCAAGAAACTTCCCGTTTCCTTCTGATTCATAGTTCATTAACAAATGTAACTGTACAGTGATCTTTTGTTTTTTTACTGCACTTTGATTCATTTGTTCCTAAACCAACATACACTACATCCTGTAATTGTATGTTATATTACACATTCTGTTCATTTATTGCAATAGATTTATGACCATGATAACTCAGATGTGGTTCTAACAACTGCAGGGTTTCCGGAAATACCCACATTAATGTCTGCCTCCATTACCGTCAGAAGAAAATATTACGTATGAAATAAATCATTAACCTTCATGGAAAAGGGGCACTATCTAACACTGCAAAGGTCACATTTTCAATTAAGTTATTTTTAGACCTTCATTTAATATACACATTGTATAGATAAACAATAGGACATACAGGATCTGTCAGACTTAGCAGCTGAATGTGATTAATGGCTTACCCATACAATATTCACATCAAAGTAATTATTCAGAGCAGCATGTTGCAATGTTGGGTTACAAAAAACTCTCTACAAATGGTAAATAAGACAGCTAGGAAAGCACAACTGACTGAGACTAAAGGCCTCCCAAACATGATACAGCAAACAAGCACTTTTCAAAATCAGTTTGGGCGTTATTGTAACTGGTTTATTCATGAGGGTTTACCGTTGTCTTATTGACTTTGTTTCCTTTATCATTTCACTGTTCTGCCATCGTTGTGCTTGTAGAAGTATATTTTTCATTTCATCATTTTGCCTCCAACTTTTAAATCAATATAAATTAAACAATAAACTAAAAACCTCTTGTGCTTTTTTTATGCAGTCATAGATAGTAACACTGTAAAATCTCCTTTCCTATATGTTCAGTTTAACAACCATTCACTCATTAACATAAGAGAGACAATCTTGTAATCCAGCATCCATTAAACAGCCCACTGATTGGCTGTCATCTTATTTATTGGCCAACAACATGCTGTGACCTTCTGAACAGTATGACTATACATTAAGTAGCATTGGACTGTGAGTGTGTACAGTGACACTGTGTGTGTGTGTGTGTGTGTGTGTGTGTCAGTGTGTGTTGATGGTGCGTGGTGCTGCAGTGGGCCTGCAGCACTGACAGTATGGCTGGTAAGATAAGAGCTGTGGACAGCAGAGAACAAAAGCTTTACAGCAACATTAAAAGATTGGGTGAGAAAGAGGAAGTGAGAGCGGGAGGGAGAGAAGAGACAAAGAGAGTGCACTCATAGATAAGAAACAATTGAGACATAAAGCTGCAAATCCAGCCACCACAAACACACACACACACACACACACACACACACACACACACACACACACACACACACACACACACACACACACAAACACACACACACACACACACACACACACACACACACACACACACACACACACACACACACACACACACACACAGTACCCCAGAACTGACACTAATGTTTTAGTGTCAGTTGTACTGAAACCTCAAAGATTTTACATAGAACAGCAGCAGCTAGCTCTGTGTGTGTTTGCAGCACCTCTGGTGAAGCAGACATGGACTGTCCAACCATGTTTGCTGGCTTTAGGGAGGAAATGGTCTCCTCTTCTACCTCTGGCAGGTCAACCATTCCCTCCCCCAGGTAGAGACTCACTGGGCTGACCTGGTCACAAAGCTAAGGAAAGAAAACATAAACATCTCTGCAGTCAGACTGACCAATACTTAGGAATGAACTAATAAATAACCTGAATTATAGTGGGTTAAAAGTTGACTACATACATAGATGTGTGATGTGCGCTGGTATATCTTTAATATATTTTAAAAGACACCTAACAGCCAATCAAAAACTGAAAAAAAACATTTATCATGGCCATGGTACAAATAAGTTTGTGTGTGTGGCTCACTGCTGCACTGGTTGCAGGGCTGCAGGCTGTTCCGTGGCCTTGGCTCAGCAGGACAGTGTGGATGTAGATGTCGTTATCAGTATGTGTGTCACACAGGTAGAGCAGCAGCACATCTCCAGTGTAACAATCCAAAGCGCCCACCAGGGTGCGATCACAGCACAGCTTCTGGAAACAAGCCGTGGCCTTAGCAGTCCAGCTGCCCTGCAAGACGCAAACCAGTCTTATTCATAAAATTTCTACTGCTTCATACTTTTTTAAAACAACATAGCACCAATATTTGAACATAAATAATCTTGAAGGGGTCACTGGAAAAAAGGGAAAATAATTCAACTCTGGCGGCGACTTTACAAATAACCTGTCAAGTCAAAGGCAAATATATACACTAGGACTATCAGTCTGATAACTATGCAGTATAAATGCATGAAGGGACATGAAATTCAAAACTGTCTACAGTACTAATTACAAGATGGATGCCAGATACAGCTGACCACTGTGTCAGTGCAGGCCTCTGCAAGAGACCTCACATTTTCCAGGTAAAGGTGAATATATTATCAGATATACTGTCAGACTCACAGTGGTGGGTTTAATTCCAGTGAGTGATGATGGAACAGCTTGTGCTGGAAGAACCGAATAACATGACCTGAGAAACACAGAGGGATGAACTGTAGAGAGCACAGCAAAACACAGACGCTGATCAGCTTTGTAGCAGCTGTGGTAGTAGTAGTTGTATTGTTTAACTGCTTAAATGTTTGAGATGCCCCTACTTGAGGAATTTGAGGTTGGCAGTCTGTACCACGGTCATGTCGCCAAAGTCAACATAGTACACCTCGACCCGAGTGGGGCTGATGATCTGATGGATCACCACCCGGTAGAACCACATTCCTTTGGGTGACACGCAGCAGACCTGACCCTGTCTGACAAATCGTTCAGGGAGGCGGTAGCGCCTGGACACCTCAGGACAGGTGTAACATCGTCTAGAGGAGACAAGAGAAAAGAGAGCCAAGATGTCATTGCTCATACAGAAGCGTCAGGAAGCACAGTTTATGTTGAGACAGTGTTGACTAAAGTTTGTGATTATTTTAAAATAATGTTTCTATTAACTATCAACCAGTCCCAGCTTCAGCTTTGCAGATGCTGTCAGTGTTTGGTTTTATGCCGTCTTCCAGACAATACAATATCAAGACTGAATAACGGGGCTGATTGTTCGGTATCTTGTTCAGCTTCTTTTCACTTCTTTTTACTTACAGTCTTGCAGAAAATTCTCAAGTCTCAAGAGAAACTAAATTTGGGGGGAAATATTTCAAAGAACTACACAACTAAACTCATGTTGGTCAAGCTAAATGGCTAAGTGTTGGTTCACGTAATGATGAACTTTTAGAAAATATATAAATATTCTCACTGCCTATCAGACAGAGCTATATGGTTTGACAGTGTGTCGGGCATGATGAAATGGTAAATATTGAAGGACATTCTGCATTTCATTGGTGATTATATTGCAATTCCAAAGGGGGCCCATAATAATGCAGCGGGAACAATACATACAGGAAGTGTTAGTACATTATCTTTTGACTAAACTGCCACTAAAATGTCCACCACCTCATCTCAATCATCATGTCCTCCATAGCTCGGGCCTCCTCACTCCCGCTGAAGCGGATGTGGAAATGTCCAGGCGACTCCACCTGTTCCACCATGACTTCCACCAGCTCTCGAGCACTATGGCGTGTCGGCCGTTTGAGACGTTGACTCTGCAGGGCATCGAGGGGCACCGCAGGGGTGCAATGCACCTGAATGGCAGGGTACGTCTCAGACATCTACAGGCGGAAACATAAAAAGCAAAGAGAGAGTGGTGAGCGGTACACAGCAGGGTACACTGACAATGGAGCATTGACACCTGCTTGTTAAGTTCAGTGAAAATTCATGATATGCAAGGGCGTAACACCATGTGATGCTCTAATTACTTAACAAAATCTTTATTAAGGTCCGTCTCTTTTTGATTGTCCTTAGAGCCTTGTAATGTAAAATGATATGATGAAAAAGATCATTGTCTAACCATTTCATGGGTCTTGGAATTGTTGCTGGTCTCAAACTCCTCATTCTCGTCGTCTGCTGTGATATTATTGTCGTCTTTGCATTCCCAAGGAGACTCTTCACAGCTGAAGTAGTAGCTTGTAAACGGCAGCTTGTTTGAGTCTACAAAATAAAAAAAAATAAAATCCTGCTTAGTGGAAAGCCATTGTGCCACAAGAATGCTTTGTCACATGATATCTCACACACCATTTATTACAAGAGGTCATTGATTAAAAAAGCATTGATTACAGAGACGAAAACAGACTGGTGTCCCAATGAGACACCAGAAAAATAACTAAAGAAGGAGGAAAAAGGGGGGGGGGGGTATTCCAATCTCAAGAAAACCTCCATAAACATAACATATAAATTTACAGCAACATTAATTGGTGATAGCACTGAGTGTAACCACCAATTTGTCTGTGTCAGTCTTCAGCCAACCTTATTCCCAGTGCTTGGTTACCCATGCAAAATGTCATGAAAAGTCTGATGATGCAAATGAAAAGCAAATCATTTTCACAGTAATATATTTCCAGTTTTGTTTATCAAACTTATATGAAATACCTGGCATTCCACCAACTGAAGTAAATAGGGTGATATTGACGGCTGGTATTTGAACACATGCACATACACACCTGATTGTGTAATTTCACTGTCTTGTATGTCCATGACTATCCAGTGTTGTCCATCGTCACTCCCTGCAGGTTTCAGGTGGAAGGTGTCACTCATGGCACTGACCAGTTCAGTAACACTGACAAAACCGCTCTGTAGCAGCGGCAAGTCCTCACCAAACAGCCTCTGTGGAGCAAAAACCAACACAGGTGACATTCCCCAGTAAGGTCACCGTACATCTTTCATTATCACCTGAGCTCTGTTTGCTTCATTGCACAGAAACTATTACTAAACTATTAGGGGCAGGGAGGCTAAATGTGAAGGGGTTACTTTGTAGATCAGTAAGGTGCTCAAAAAAAGCAAGAAACAAAACCAAAACAGTGAAGCCAATGCTTTGTATTTAGCTGGATCTGGAAAGACTGAATCCAGTTCCTCAAATGAATGGGTTCTTAAGCTCCCAACCCCATGACTAATTTATCTTAAACTCTCATGTGACACCATGGAGATGAACAGGAACACTGCATGACTACTTTTTTTTACCTTGTACTCAGCAGGCAAATCGTGCACCGATACTCCACCACTGGCCTGACCTACAACCTGCAGAGAGTCAAGAACATGTGAAAGGTTTCATTACAAGACTTGTGTCTTGGTTACATTCTGTACCAAAATAATTCTTACCATGAAAGCAAAGCATGTTAGAGGCTTGAAGTCACTAGTGACACAGACATCAGCTTATAAACCAGCAGGAAGTCTGACCTTTCGTAGCTTGTCCTTCAGCTCCTGACTAATGGTGCCAGCAACTCCATTCTCCAGGATTTGCTGGCGAAGCTCCTCCTCCAGCTGATGTAGAATTTAAGTAGTAAGAACAAAAGATAATTGTACTTAAAACAAATATACACACAATATTTTCCCCACACTTCTTAATGATGTAATTCAGTGATATAGAAGTATTTGTTTTATTTCTGCTGCTGTATATCACAATTCATCCTGACCAATCACATTCTGAATGCTTAACAAAGCTCCATTTGACCAAAAAAGTCTTTAGGTTGTAGCTGCAACACAAAACTAAAGATGTAACAAACACATGCACAATTTTCCAACACCAAATTTCTATTGTTTCTAGTTGTCTGTATTCTGCCATCTCATAAAGTTTTGTCTGTGTATCCAGTTTACACAGTATGACCTGACAATAATGGCATAAATGCTCCTTCAAATAGAAATATTTGTTTTAAAATGAGGACAAACCTTAAGGACACGTTTCTCAAAAAGCTGACCTTCCTGGCAGAGCTCTGGCCCTACTTCCTTGCTCTTCTCAAACATCTCTTCCTTGTTACTGACAGTTATTGACTCTTTATGGACAGGATCCAAGGTAGTCTCAGCAGAGGGCTGGTTCAGAGGACTCTGCTTCACTGGGACTTCAGCTGTAAACCACAAAGGTATTTCAAAAATTAAGATAACAACAAGGCTACAAAACATGAGGAGCCCTGCTCAGTGCTTTTCTGTGCAAATCTTACAATAAAATGGAGTATGGAGTTTGAACAGTGTGTTAGGTTGTTACTGACGTAATAACCCTATTAACATGTAGCCAACCCATGCACATTGGGCAGATTAAATAGCCAATCTCAAAAAAGCAAAGTGTAAATGCAAGCAAAAGACACTGGATATGGGTTGCTTTTAGAGACACCTTCTAGCAAGATGTTCAAAATGTGTAAATGCATCAGCGTCTCCAGGAACTGATGGGTTTACCGCCTGTGTAAACCCACCCACCTCTCCAGTAACACACCTGGGGATACGTATTTTTGGTGTCTGAGCTCTGGTGTCGGAGGCATTTCTGACTTAATTGGTCCAGTCCTCCTTGGTACACTAGACGGTCTGAACACCGGCCTGGGCAGCATCTGTTCCCTCAGAGTCAGAACTGAGCCTAGCCGTCCCTGGTGGACAAGGACCAGATCTGTCGCTGCCTGCAGCATCTCTCCAGTAGAATAGAAGCCATAGTTGTGGACATGCAGCGGGTGGCCGAAGCAGCGCAAGAAGCTGGCCTCCAAATCAGACAACCTGAGTGGACCCTGGGAGAGCGGCCACAACATTACTTGAAACAAAACAACATTTTGCAGTAACAGAGCTACATGATTTTGTTAGAAAAACCAACATTAAAAAACATAAACAGTCAGTCAGGCAGGCAGGACTCTACTTCTCTGATGTAGGAGGGTGTGTTTTAATAGTGCACTGCAAAAGAAAAAAAACAAGAATTCTTCAAAATTGCTCTCATTTTGATTATATTTGTCCCATTTCAAGGGGAAGGAGTGTTGGTTTAGACCAGTGGTTCTTAAACTGGGGGGCATGTAGCCACTGCAGGGGGGGCATGGATGACCAGGGGAAAAATATGGAGAGGAACTAAATTGAATGAACAGGATTTATGCAGGGAAATAAAAAAAACAATTTTGCTGATGCTATTGTGTTGACCTAAATAATTTAATTTATTTCAATCGATTTTGTTGGCTTACAATAAAAACTTCACAGGGTACGTTGAAGTCATACCTGAGAGAGCAGTAGGCGCAGCTGTGCCCTCAGCTGGGCAGGGAGAGCTAGAGGAGCACGACCTCTTCTGGGAAGTACCACAGAGGGGGGCAGGAAACCGTAGCGAGGCGAGAAGTAGCTCACACCTACCCTCCTGACCTTGTCGGCCTTTGATGTGCGCTGCTTAGCTACCAACCCCTCGATGTTTCGGGTGGACTCGTCGCTAACAGCTGCAATGCCGGACATATAAAAGGTGAGCGCATAAAGTATAAGACCGTGTTCAGGTGTTTGATAGGCAGACGTTTGAGAGGACTTATGCATCAGTTTATTTTTATCCTCAATAATTAACTGAAACACTATTAAAACACAAATACATGCTTAAATGAAAAAAGGGACCCTACCCTTTAAGAATATGCTCCCATCTGCCCTGAAGTTAATTGACACCACGTCAGGCATCTCCTTCACCATATCCATGATGTTCCTGAAGCCCAGGAGTTTCAGGGGCATGGGATGTCCCAACATGGCGACATAGTCTCGCCTGAGCTGCTCAGAGTCCAAGCCCATCTTAGATGAAATGAGTAAGGAACGAACATCCTTCTTCAGCTTTGCCAAGACGTCTTCCTGGTTCATCATGCCTGCTGACATCTGGAGAACACAGCAAGAGGACAGACGGAACAAAATATACTGTTCATCCTGAACCCAACCACGTGGTTAGACCAACACAGAAGAGAAATGTAGACAAGTCCACAATGCTGAGATAAAGTTAACACTGGAGTATTAATTACATTGATTCAGTCTTGCTTCCAAAATAAAATGTCTTGAAGTACCAATACAAATCGATGCGGTCGAATTTTGCACTTTAATCACCTAAAATCATCTTTAAAAAATATAAATGTCAGTTGAGGTTATGATGTAAATGCAACCTATTCGCTTTCGTCCATCTTTAATTGTTGCCTTACACTTGTACAGTAGCATGCTACTTGATATTTCATGTCATTACAGGTATAAACGTTTTTAAAGTAACTTAACACGCTCACACCATAAACAAGAAGTTAGCGTGCTAACGCTACTTGAGCTCCGCACAGACACAGCACCGCTCATTGAGCATGACTCAACCGTTAAATTAGCTAAAGTTAAGGCTAACGTTAGCTTCCACCAGCAGGTTGAGCACGGACTCCAGTAATTTAGATGCCGCTGCTGCCTTTTTAAATACGTTAAACAACAATGTCTCGGAGAGAACAGTCTTGTCTTGTTAAAATTGGTCAAAAAGTATTGTGGACACAACGTTACCCCACGTCTTCAATATCTTGGCTGCATCCTTTCATTTCCTCCACTCTCTCTCCTTACCTGTTGCTAGCAGACAACCTGACACGTTGTTGGGTAGAACAGCAAGTGTAAAAAAAAAACCCGGCTTAATGCTTGTATGCGCTTTGTTTGCAACAGGTAACTTATATTCTTTCAATTAGCTTTCTGGCAACTGTCTAACTCATCTTGTTAACTTTCACAGTAACGTTACCTTGGCAGCACAGCGAACACAGATCGTTTATTGTACCAGTGAAGATGACTAGCTCAAACGAAAACCGTGGCTGCTTTTCTGATCATCAGTTACAATTGGACCATACGGCTAAAAATATAATTTCAATATTTTCAAGCCAATACAAACAACAATATTAACACTTTGGTTGCGTTTTGAGATAAATTATATTTAAAATATAAGTTTATGCAGCATGTAAAGAATGTCTGCTTTGCTTGTACATTTGCATTTGGGTTTGCATTTATGCATGTGAAGCATGTATTTTTCACATTATTTGTATGTGCAAATATGTAAATGTATATGACTGAATATGGTTAAATATGGTTGATACTTTGTAGAATGGGTTTGTTCCCATATATCAGGATAACATTATTCAGTTACAGTATACTATCATTTATCCACTTTGAATCAAGTCCCATATACACATTTGGCATGGTCCTGGACCACAAGGAACTTGGCCCCCAGGTCAGCCAAGTCTCACACTGCATCATCTGTGGCCCCTTTGCCTGGGTGCACAGACAATTAGACTTATGACTTCCACAGCAGATGAACATGTGCGTCATTTTCAGTTTAATTAAGGATGCATTAGGGAGGAAACTGTGTGTCTTTTCCTGCAAAAACAGAGAAAAAACAACCTCAGCTCTTTGCAGAGGAGAGGCCCGAGTCTGCACATTCCCACTGAAGACACACTGTGACTCCCTGAGCTCCACTTTACCAACGCAATTCAAACAAATTGACCCAGAGACACAAACATTTAGGGGTATAAAAGTTTTGATGCATGTGCATGTTTTAATTTATATGCATTCAAATAGCATGGCCTATGAATGATTTAGTGGCATAAATGGTCCCTACAGAACACCCACTGGTTACCAAAAATGTGAAACTATGAATTTTGTACTTGAAGATCGGTAAAATGTCGGCTTATCTTTGTTCTCTTTAGAGGAAAATGTGGAAATGCATAGGATTATTGTTGGCTTGGCCTCCAAGCTGTAATATCTTAAAAAAGATAGGATTGCGTGAATAGAACATAAAACCTGATACGGCTGCAATTTTTGTTTTTACCCTTGTAGGACTTTTGGATAAGAATCAGCAAAGAATAATGCAAATATTGCTGAAAGAAACTCATCCAGCAATCCCTGGATGTTTTGATTTTGTCTGCTGAGGCCATTCTGAATCTGGGAAAAAAAAAAGAGAGAGATGACCTTTTTTCTTTTGGAAGACCAAGAGATGACCTGTAAATGAGAAACATCATTATTACAGTATCTTTTTGTTTTTCACTTTATTATCTTGTATTTTAGTTTGCTGCTTTGACAGTAGATGTTGAATAGCATGCTCACACAAGTTCACTGACCTGAAAAACAGAGAGGGTGGTAAGTGGTCCTCCCACTGCTGTCCTACTCCCACATTCAAACAGTCAGCCTGATCTCCACTAACCCATCGAGCAGAAACATCCCAACAGCCATCACTCCTATGCTCTTTACTGCAGAGCCTCCAGCCAGTATGGAGAAGTCCTCCAATGTCCACCACAGATCCAGAACGACGCCCAGGAAGGAGAGGGAGAGGGGAGCCTTGGTGCCTCCCAGAAGTCACCGACAAAGGCCATCGAAGGCAGGCCGGGTCCCCGAGGCATCATCAGGGAGGAAAGAGAGGCTACAGAAGGAGAAGCCAGAGACAAATGAAGGGATGGTGGAGCAGGAGACAGAAGTGAAGGGGAAATCCACTGTGGTGGACATAGACAGCGTGAGAGAGGATGAGGTCAAGGAGGAGAACCTGGGGCTCCTGGAAGCAGCAGAGCAGGAGGACGGTAAGTCGAAGCCTGAAGAAAGATTAACTGTGTTTTTCCCAGTTTATTGTTCTCAGGATAAAGAAATATGTAATTCTGTGACCTGAAATGTTCTTTATGTTGAATTTCTTGAAGCATGCATTCTGGAAAGCAAATTACAGATAATAAAATAAATAGTCATGTAAATTCAGGAATGTGATGATACAAATAAAGTCAATTACAACATTTTTCTTGATATTGACAAATCATAACTCTTAGTCACTTTTGCAAAATTACTTCATAATCCTATTTAATCTTGGTTGGATACCTTCATACTAAGTACTGTGGATCTCTGCAGGTCTGAAGCGCAAGAACCTGGGAGTGTTTGAGTGGCTGCTGATGGTCTTCGTCTTGGTTCTGGTTCTCCTCTTCCTCCCTCTTTCCATCTGGTTCTGTGTCAAAGTACGAACTACACCACAGACCAAACAGAAACCAAACACTGTACAATAATAATAATAATAATAATAATAATAATAATAATAATAATACAGTGGCCATTCAAGCTTAATCAGGTCAAAATGCTGTTTCCACCTTTTCCACCTCAACAAGAAGTAAAATATTTAGAGAACTTAGTAAATATTGGAGATTTTTAGCATGAAAATGGGCTATTTCACCTCATAGCGCTTGTTCAATTTATAGTCCAATGTGCTTAATGTATCCATGTACACAGCCTACGCAACAAGTGTTTCAATGTCCTAATACTTTCTAACTACACTGTATGTTATTGTACAAAAGTATTGAATAACAGCTGGCCTCTGTGTCAATTGGACAGATCACTGTCGTCCTTTCATATGGACTGACTGATGTCCGTCATTGTGATTGACAGGTAGTGAGGGAGCATGAGAGAGCTGTGATCTTCAGACTGGGTCATCTCTTGCGTGGAAGACCCAGAGGACCAGGTTGTCACCGATTGCTGTAATCCTTTATGCTCATCTGTCAGCTGTGATTTAAAAACTTTTTTATTTGTATTTTGACGTTAAGGATGTCTGTCAGTGTTTGAATTGTGCGATACGGAGTCATGAAAAAGCCCACAATTAGTTTAAATGTTTATCTATCTATCTATCACACAAAAGTTATAGCAAAATAAAATAAAAAAACATTAATCATGTTAGAAATCTGTCCTTGGATCAAACCCTTCTCCCTCCTCTCTCCAGGCCTTCTTTTCCACCTCCCACTCCTTGATGTGTGTCACAAGGTCGACATCCGACTGACAATGCTGAGGGTTCCTCCTCACACGGTAGAGAACAATAAGCAAAAACACAACTGACATGTTCACATTTAGCTCCATATGTAAAACTGATAACGAATGAGCTGTTTACTGTATATTCCCTGAACGTACAGTAAATATTTCATTGTCCATAAAGAGATCAAACTTATTTGTCATTTCTCACACCCAGGTGGTGACAAAGGACTTGGTGAGGCCGGAGCTGAGTGCAGTGTGTTATTACCAGATAGAGAACGTGACTTTGTGCAGCGCTGCTGTGTCCAGTCTGAGCACAGTGCTGCAGACTCTGGTCCAGGCAGTGGTCAGAGACATTCTCGCCCAACACACATTCACCAACATCCAGCTGCACAGGAGGAAGATCGGACAGAAAATACAAGCAGCTGTTGACTCGGTTGCTTGCCGCTGGGGCATCAGGGTGGAGAGAGCAGACATGTAAGACTGGACATTTGTTGTAATTTATCTTTTATATTTCAGCTGCATCTACTTCAGTTAGTGAATAACTACATTTCACTGTGAGTCAAGACTAGAAATCACAAATCACACTACATCCTGTGGCAGGAATGCGTGCTGGTCTACCTTTTTCTGATGATGTCCTTCCTACTCTGGGTGCCCATGTATGATTATTGAACAAAACAGACACTTTGATTCTGAGGGCCTGACAGCAAAACCTGATTTAACAACTGGCGCTTTAAATGGATAAAGAGAATCTAGATGATTTTTGAAGAAACCCATCAGCCCAAAAGAAGAGGCTGATTCGAATACGAAGGGGTAGTACTTCTGAGAAATTCACCACTTTCTGTGTGCAAATGATTTTTCCTCTGCAAGCAGTGATTTTTCCTGGTAAACAGCAAAGATGAATGTAGAGATTTGCAGTGGACTGTGGTCTTCCTGCTGACCAGGCTTGCGTTTGATTTTCTGTCAGAGACGAGCTCAGTTTTCCTGTGGAGTTACAGCAGAGTCTAGCTGCCGAGGCCAAGAGACAACACCAGGTCAGAGTGAGTAACTATACCAGCTTTTTATGATCTAAAATGTATTGTTTTATTTTCTAATGCTTCTATGCTTCTATGCTCCTCCAGGTAAAAGCAGCAGAAGGGGAGAGAGATGCCTGGGAGGGGTTCAGGGCTTCCCTCCGTCTCCTCCATCCTGCCCTGGTCCTTCCACTCCCCCCAGATCTCCTCAGCGTGACCCCTGACCTCTCCTCCCTACCACCCCCTCCTCCCCCTGCTGTGGAAGGAGACGGAGAGATGACAGAGGGTGATCCAGAGACAGACTCACCAATGATGTGACAGACGAGACAAAATGTTGTTATAGTTCAATGAGTGAGTGTGAGCCACTAATTCTCAGCTTATGATAGAGTTTCAGGAGATTTTGATCATGATAAAGAAAGTAATATCTGAGACAAATTAAATTATTTATGTGCAATTTAAAACGGAGTAAAGACTTCATGATAAATGTTTTCCTGAGTACACAAAAAAGTCAAACTTTTTGAAATGTCTGCAGAAACTTTATTATTTGGAGGGAAACAAAAACTAACTTGGAGTCAAAGACATGTCACAAGGTTAAACAAAGCCACGGCAAGCCATTATATAAATGGTAACATCATTATATTCCTTCACATACAACAGCCAAGCAGTCTGAATATTGGACAATCTCCTGATACTGGAAATGTTTTACACTACACTGGTAAATCATACTTTTGGTTTATTCTTGTTTTTTATTCCCGTTTCTTTTACTGGTTTTATGGGTGGGACTGTGGTGGAGTGCAGGCAAAGAGCTCCTCTCTGATCTTGTTACAACAGAGAAAAAACATGAAACATAAAAACCTAAAAGTGATAACTGGACGACTGTCCATACACTATACAAACATATAAAGTTGTAACACCATCAGATCACATGTCAGATCATCGTTTCTTGGTCCTTTTGGTGCTGCTTGTTGGTTTGGCTTCAGCAGCAGTGGTTTTCTTTGGAGGAGCAGGGGGTGTTACAGGTGGTGGAGAGGGTGGTGGTGTTTTCTTTTTCTCTGCAACACAAACCAAGGCATGTACCATCTCTATTCTTTAATAATATGTTACTGTCTCTCTGCCTCGGTCATAAGTTTATAGAAGTTTTTGTTCAGTCGGTACCTTCACTACTTTTGGGCTCCAGACTGGGCCGACCCTGCAGTTGTCTCTCCAGGTCCTGAATCTTCTCCAACGCTGCCTGCAGGGCTTCCTCAGCCTTCAGGGCTCGCTGCTCGGCACTCTGAACTTGCAGCTCTGAATCACTGACAAACACATGGAGGGAAATCTAACCTAGATGTCCACCGTCCATTTCTGAACAACCACAGAAACTCGGCTAATGTGTGGACATTCAACTGAACTACATAACTGTATATAAAGTAGTTAAAACTGGCTCCAACTCGAGTAGCTACAACAGTAAAATGCTGCTTGCACAAAAGAGCTAATAGCCAGCAAGTGTTTAAAACAGAACAAACTGGATACACATTGATGTCACTGCCATCCTTTTTTGGAGCAGTCATGAAAGAAACACAGTTTGGGAAAACATAAGGCAAAAACAAGTGTTCCACTCAACAATAAGAAAGTTAACTTACTGCAATTCCTGCTGCAGTAATCCTACTGTGGTCAGATCACTAAAAGCTTTCTGGGCTTCATCTGTCCCTGGAGACACAACCAGCTCCTCAGTCTGACAGACAAAGACAGACAGACGGACGGTCAGAGGGACAGACAGGCAGTTTGTCCAGTTCTATACATCAAAGGCACTGAAAGTGTGTGATAAAATGTTCTGACCCCATTCAGGTGGACACTGCTCTCTCCCAGCTTTCTTTGCGTAATGTCTCCATCATAGCCAATCAGCTTCACCACTGGGCTATCACAAAGCGTTAGCTCCTCCTGCAGGACAATAACAACACTGTTCACTTTTGGCAAGTTAGTCTGGTTACTACTGTTCAATGAACATCCAGGAAACAAGCTGTGTTCCTTTGATAAGACTCAGTTGTAAATGTCCCTGTATCCCTCAAGAGTTTATTTAATTCTTTAAAACCAAATCTCCAAATTCCAAGATACTCCAAAGATCTCCTGACCAAAGGGAACAATTAATATAATGCACAGAAATACTGTACATGTTTATCATGTTGTGTCTTCACAATGAACCATACGTCTAATTTCTCTGTTCCAGACAGGCCCAGGATTTTATTTTTTCAGATCAGACTGCAGACTACAATTTATCGACATACAATCCATTATATTATATTATTCACTTTATTAATACCTGCCCAACCTCTTGTTGTGTTTCATGTCCTTCAGCAGTGCACTGTGGAGAAACAAGAGGACCATCACTGCCCTCATCATAACATTAATTTGGTAACAGTTGTTGCTTACCTTATCTATTGCACATTATTATTATAACAAATTATGATGCATGTTATACAATAAATGGAAACCAAACAGTGCTGGTCAGGAAAATAAAAGTGTCACTATTCAACCTACATAATAGGTATTTTATACTGTAGTCATGGCCACACTAATCAAAAGTGAAAGTGTACCCCTTTCAGACTTCACAAAACAAAACATATTTTAGCAAACAATCATCTGAAAAGAGGCTTAAAGAGACTGACAAAGGGTTCATAGATTTGTTGCTAGACTCACTAAAAGCGCAGATGTCCCACACAGTGGAACCTTAATGGCTCTGGGTCTCAGTGCTTTGCTTAATGAAACTTTCGGAGGGCAGATATTTGCTGAGACAGGAGCTTCAACCATGATCCTTAACCATGAGTTTGTTAAATGACACACTGTGTAACTACTGGAACAGCCTGCTGCTCTTTATCATCAACAGCAATGATGCCTTTTATCTTCCTTCAACCTTTAACTCACTAGAAAATGATTGCTTTCTTTAAATGATTTAAACGTTTGGATAACCTTGTACATCTACAGTGTGTCCAGTACCAACAGACAGACTCCAAAATGACACTGTTCTGTTTTCTAAAGAATAGTCTAAATGGTTGCAGGGTGTCATTGAGCATTTCACTCCCACTCAACAGCTGTGAATATGACTCACTTCTCTTGGTTCTGCCTCAGTCTCATCGTTGACCTCACTGGCTGCTGTTGGCTCTGCAGAAACCTCTTCCTTCACCTGTAAGCACGCACACACACACACACACACACACACACACACACACTCACACACACTCACACACACACACACACACACACACACACACACACACACACACACACACACACACACACACACACAGCAATGGCCATCATCAAAATCACAAAAACAACACTGACTTGCTTTGGTGTCTGTCTCACTTCTCTCACCATTTCCAGATCTCAAACTTTGTGATGAGGTGATCACAATTTCATTACTTGGTTAGTATTGGTTACTGATGGCAGTGTCAGACCTAGACTGCAGTAAAATGGGATACTTGATCAATGGCAATCTCTCTTCTGATGTCAGCTCTACACTGTCATACTACAGTGAAGTCACTGTAGTATCAGTATCATTGTCAGTCACCTGACATCAGGCTTTCAAGCCATTTCTTCAATAATAAAGATATAGCGAAGTTAAAATATATAAGCAAATCAGCACATTTGTTTTAAAGTCATAATTTCATCATTAATGAACTATAACAAATTAGGTCTATCCGTGTGGGTTGTATTTTGCTCATCTCCTCACCACAGTCTCCATGCTGTCTGCTGGAGAGACCGGGACATCACTGTTGGAGGCGGGGTCAGCGTGTTTGACGGGCAGCTCCACAGGGCCACCTTTCAATCCTGAGAGCAGGATTATACAGGTCTCCACACAATCAATGCACTCCCTCTGAGGACGGACACAACAACACACACAAAGCACATGTGTAGGTGGTGCATAGCTTAAGTCTGTAACTGCACTATGGCTCCCTCTTCTGGAGTTTGCTTGGACAAACAAAACAGAGCTGTGTTTTTGGCTTTCATGGGTTAATTAAGCTCTCAAATCAAATCAAACTCTTTATGAACACATGGGTATGTGTACAAGTATTAACCTCAACATGAGATGGTCAAGTGAAATGTTAATGGTATCTTTAAGAAGGCAGTCTGATAAAGAAGAGTTGATAAACACTTGTGTTGGCAGGTAAGCAACCACCATTACAACCCTGCTCTATCCTAAACATATTGTTGTGTGCTAAAAAAGTGGGTGATTGATTTCATTGTTCAGCAGAAAAATGCTGCCAGTTGTACACATGGAAAACACAACAAGCGATTCGGTCTCAAAATGTTTACCTCCAGCTTTCTGCATTCATCCATCTCATTTTCACCCTCAACCTCACGTGGGTTCTGCAGGATCTGCTCCTCCAGAATCAGCTTGCAAGAGCTGGAGTCAAAAGCAAACATTTCCTGATGAGTAAATCCTGGAGAAAGTCCTCCTCTGCTGATCCTCTCCCATCATGTGTACTTTCAATCTTAAAGAAACTAAACATACTTTAGCCATCATTTAATTTATGTGTGTTGTTAGGTAGTATCTGTAGTGTCAAGAGGTTATCATTGCACTCTGTTGTAAAATTCAGTTCGTAACTTGTGTAAGACAACAACAATTGTACTATGCACTAGTTGTTAGTTACTCTGGTTAAGAGCATCTGCATAACTGTTGTTTGTAAAAACGGGTAAAAACTTCTGGTACCTGGTGATGTATCTGGAAAAGTAGTCCAGTTTCTCAGCCAGCATCTTGGCATCCTCATCCAGTGTCTGTAGTGAGATGTTCATAATGTAGTGGTGTTCCTGTTCTTGGTTGTGGTCCTCGCTATGGTCGGGTACCATGAGGAGCAACAGATCCAAAATCCAGTGGGTCAGAGCCTTGTGAATAGAACTGACCTGGTTGGAGAGGAAACACTAAAACTCAAGACAGCAACTTTACAGCAAATCTTTTGAACCAAAGAAGAAGTGAAAAGGGTAACTCAAATGAAAAAAGAAAATCAGTTTCCTCTCCCTCAACAATCATTGAGGACATGTCCCTGATCAAGGAACCACATGGACTGAAACCACAACTGCTCTGGTAAAGCTGCTCAGTGATAAACACTGAAAAGAACAGAAGTCATCATACTGGGCAGTTACATGTTATCAGTAACTGCATGAATGTGAGGCACAGCGTTGTTGGAAAAGCTTAACAACAAATAGGCTATACAAAGAAAAAACAATGAAGCACTAAAGACGGCAGGAGGTACCTGGAATTATGTGGGGTAAATGGCAAAGATCCACAAGAGAAGTGTGATTTAGAGCCAATGCTGCAGAAAGAGGAAGTGAATATGGCAGTAAAAAGGACAGAAAGAGGGAAGAATTGAAAAGTGAAAAAGAAAAGTGGACTGATAGATGATCTTCCACTTCCAACTCAAAATAGTGATACATCAAATTTTAAAGTTTAAAAAATGTAGATATGAAGAACATCTTTGCCCTCATTTGTTGTAGACAAATAATTCTGAAAAATCAATCAACTCATTAAATATTTGATAATGTAGTGTAGGAGGGATCACATTCATGGAGCTGATATGTTTGTTCCAAATACTTGATGGAAATGTACTTAAGTGACTGTAGTTTTTGTAACATTTTCAAAATGTGTGTAAACCTCCGCTGACAGTTTGACTTGAACCTGGTTGGTACTCACCTCCTCACTGAGTCTCTGGTTCTCACCATCAGTGAAGTTGGACAGGCTGGTTATGAACTCCTGTACTTTTTCTAACACCTTTTCTGTGTTCGTACTGTTTGAACAAACACACAAAACAGAAATAAAGAACTACCGGAGAATATTTCAGTTTCAGTATTACAACACATGCAGCCTTGATTTCTCTCTAAGTTGCATCTTTTATCTATGTGTTCATAAAAGCTCAGAGACTTAGATTGTCTAAGAAACTACACATTTTCTTGAGTGTTATTAAATTCAAACAAAAGCCTTTCCCCAAAACGTATTAATGGACAATTATTGCAATTAGAAGTAAAGTAGAAATTAAAGGTAGACTAAAAAGGCAACATGGAAAAATCTGCTTTGATTTTTGTTGATTAAAGACTTTCTCATAATAGGTCATTGCATCCATAAATTTAAACCCTGGAGAGATATAAGTCTTGTGAGAACTCAGGATAACTAGTAATGCCACTGAATGAAAAACTCACTATATGTCAGGCTTGTTTTTGTCCTTTTCGTTCTCTGTCTGCATGCTGAAGTCATCCTTCAAGGCTTCGTCACACAAACTCTGCCAAATGCGCAGTGCCTTCTCCAGCTTCAGCCAATCAGAGACAGACATCATTTCTGGCCGACCAATCACTGCGCCAAGCTTGGAAACCCAGGACTCCATCAACCCGAGCAGTGACGTGATCTGTCTGTGGATCCCTGTAACAGCATGGCTGGAATCAGTTTCAACACTTTAGTCCATATTTCAATGATTATATCCCACAATTAGACCCATTAAAACATGAAGCTAGAATTACCACCCTGCAGTTGTGTGCCTCCACCTACCAGTCAAGTTGCAGTTTACATCCATGCCTAATGAATAATTGGAAGGAATTGAATAAAAGGTATAAAGTGTATTTTTTTTATCTGGAATCACCAAATTAATTCTTAAATTATGGCTAAAAACAGATTTTGAGGTCACAATGACATTTGACCTTTGAGCCAAAAGTGTCACATAACGGTAACGTAATGGTCTCCTCTTCTGTTCCTGAGTTATGGTGTTGAATAATGGCCATAAAAGTGTTTTTCCAGGACATTTTGATGATGATGATGAAGTTGACCTTTGATCTTTTGGGTGACAAATGCCATCGCTTCATTGTTGTATCTCATTAAACATCGGTGTTAAATTTTGTCATAATTACTGCATCAATGTTTGAGTTATGGCCAAAAAAGTGTTTTGAGAGCTCACAGTGACCTTTGACCTTTGGCCACCAAATTCGAATCAGTTCATCCTCAGTCCCTCAAGGCGTCCCTGAGATATCGCGTTTGTGATAATGGGACAAACTGACAACCCTAAAACATAGAGGCTCTGGCCAGACTATCACTGGTGCAGAGGCATAAAAACAAGAGACAGATATTTTAATATCTCGTGTGATTCTGTGTGTGTGTGTGTGTGTGTGTGTGTGTGTGTGTGTGTGTGAGTCAGGACCACACACCGTGACACTCACCAAGGTCCTGATTTTGCAGCTGTCAGCAGTTCTGTTTGTTTACAGATATCCATTTGGACTACAGTCAAGCAAAAACTAAAGCAGTGCCAAGTGGAAGTGTGTACTTTACTTGCCTGTCTGTATGCCTCAAAATCAGTTTTTTGCTTATTTAAAATTTCTCAGAAAAGGATTCAAAATCGTGTTTCTATAATCCCTTACCACCCTCTCCACTGACTTGCGTGTCCAGCTGTTTGAGGAGCTCAGATAAGACCCTGTCCAGCTCTCTTCGGGCCTGCTGGCCTCCAGGTGGTTCACCATCAGGAGAAGGGTGTCTTCTGAACAGCTCAAGGCTCATTTCCAGCCATCTTTCCTGGACACGGCCAAGCTCGGCCAATATCTGCTGGCAGCAAAGCAACTTCTCACCTTGGTAGCGCTCGCACTGGAGGGCCAACGTCTGCAGAGAAACAGAACACAAAGGAAGACTAGTGTGTGACCAACATTTCAACATATCAATCAGATAGTTGGAATACAATGTAAGCTGCCAAAATGGCCCCTACCTTAGGAGACATAAAAATACTTGGTCTAAAGTCTAAAGTGTTCAATTCTCAGCTAAGACCAATGCAGGTAACTTTTCACAGTTAATTCATTTCCAATTACTAAAATATTTTCAAACAGATGACACAGATGAGTGATCAGTGGTAGACAGATATGAGATGTGATGAAAGAGACAGATGACAGAGGTGAGAGACAGCAGGTGTTGAGGTGACAGCAGATCAAACGTGACAAGTGATGATAGATGGAAGTCGTAAGATGATGTGATTAGATCAAAAACACGACGATGATGAGATTATTGTCAGAAACAAGAGACATGAGACAGACGATGAAGGTGAGATAAATCAGGTGGATAACATCAATGAAAACTGATGAGAAAAACAACACACAGAGGAAGTAAATGTACTCTCTTACATTTGACCACTGCTTCAAATCAGCATGAATCTGTTCCAATGAAGCTTTCTCATATTTTGGGTCAGGACACCTTGAAATAGAGAAAGAGCATATTTGGCAGAATACACACACAGAACAATTCAACTCTTTAATAAATTGCTATCAATGACTGTGCTGATCATGGACACCATACTGGGCGTAAAGTCTCAATAAACGTGCTAAATTAGGTTTTCTGTAACTGATGGCGCTTTATAATAATAGATAATCGTAAAACATTAAATAATCTCCTTTGGTATCTTAGCTTTTCCTTACTTGTTTTGTGTGGAACAGAGCCACTTGGCGATGCCTTGCTGGATGGCACTGATCTGTTCACACTGAGCATGCTCAGTCTTCTTCAGCTGGGACATGAAAGCAGTCAGCTGCCCTTTCCAGTAGCCAGTAAGCTCCATGATGATATTCAGGTCCTCTGTGTCCTACAGCAGGATGGTACATTCAGAGTGGAACTGAACCACCAGTGATACTTACAAAGAGCCACCTGGTTTAGTGTTTTCGCCAGGAGCAATACAGAAAATGTTAAGAAATAGGAACTGCATTGTTACCTTTGAAGCGAGGTAAAGGCTGCAGTGCTCTGCTGTCTTGGACCAGCTCTGCTCGCTGATGTGCAGCCGACTGATCAGCTGCAGCTTCTTCACACTGATAACCTAACAATCACAGAGAAATGTACTGAACTTGTTTGGATCAACCTCAATTAATATTGTTTGTTCTGAGCATCTTTAAGTAGAAATTTTATCACTACAACCCACAAATTATAGTGATGATAAATGTGGTGGGGACGGCAAAGTCTTTGTCATACTATCTCCTTCAACACTTTACGTTGTCGGCTGGGGCCTCTGACAAAGCGGGCTATAGCTATCCATATGCTAAAACAATCCATATTAAAAACTTTCTCATTCCTTCTGATTCCACAGCTAAAGCCAGTTGACCTACCATTTCAGAATCAGAATCAGAATAAGAAATACTTAATTGATCCCCGGGGGGAAATTATACTTTATTCAGCACCACCATCACATGAAACTAACACACGAGGTGAGTTGAAAGAAAAAACTACATTATGGCTCACACACCTTGAGGGCGAGGCAGAAGGTGAGCTGGCTCCAGTAGTCTCTCTCCTCAGTCATCTGGAGCAACTGAGCCTCAAGGCGACCCCTCTGCAGCTCATACAGCTCATGGTAACCCTTGACCACACTGAGAAGAGCACATGGACCATTTGAGAAGGAACACCTGGTCACATTTTGTACTTTTGCACTGTTCGCTTACTGAACTCCGGCTCCATCTCCGGAGAAAATGTTTTTTTTCCCCTCTCATAATACTTTGTATTAATAGTTGTCATTTTGTAATCAAGGTGCAAATTGTTTCGCTTGAATAAATCACTCATATCGACCAGATAAATAAGGCTCATAATGCTGGTGATCAACTTGATGAAGATGTGACTTGGACTGAATGAGCAGTAGTTCACTTCAGTCCTACGAGGGACTGACTCTGTGTTGGTGTGAGTCTGATCGAGATCCCCAGCCAGCTGCCGGTGAGCACGCTCCACCTGCTGGGAAACAAGGGCATCATGGTCTCTGATTCTGGACAGTTCCCTGTGAAGAGGACGCACACCCATAAACACACACAGAAATGAGCGCAGACATTTCTCTCATATTCACACATTGTAACGAGTGCTATTATTTTCATTTCTTGTATTTATTATTTCCTCTTTAAATAGAATCACTCTATGAACACGAACAGTATATTCATTCATCATGACCCAGCAGCCTGACCCCAGACCTACGTACGTGCTGAGCAGCTGGATGGATGTCTTGATGCGGTGGATCTCCTCTGTGAGCCGGCGGTCCACAGCCCGCTGCGCCACTGCCTCAGTGTGCAAAGCCTTCAGGTGGCGGGGGATTCGCTCGAGCAGGGACTGGTAGCGCTGTCTGGACACACAAACACAGGAGCTGCTGGGAAAAAAGGCTTCCTGGGGTCATTACTGGAAAAGATTTTCTGAAAATGTCATATTTCTCCCAAACTATGTGTCAAAATATGTTTCAGAATTCACTTGAGGTAACATAAAAGGTAATACAGCTGAAGAATCTTGCTTCATTTTATATGAGTTCTTATTTACATGTCCTAATGTGACAGCTGCTAACCTGAGTTTGGCAAGCAGCTGTCCTCTCTCAGCACAGCTCACGGTGACCTGCCTGATCAGTTCATGGAAAACAATGTTGTAGATGTTCTGCTCAACCTGCACCAGCTCCAGCAAACCCTGCATCTGTAAGACATGTCATTGCACGTGTTTATAACATGTATAGGTGGCTATACTTCTATAAGAATCTCTGAGCTCTTTTGTTTTTCATGCATACATTTTACATCTAAATATGTTGTGGTTATGACAGCAGAAAGTAACACACTCTAACAGTACGCTCTGCACATTGTGTTTTTGATGAGGCAGGAAGTAATACACATAAATATTCAAATCCCTATAAAAGCAGCACAAAAGCCTACTCTTAGTTAGTGTTAATAAAATATCCTCCATCATATTTTCATGGGTTGAGTGTGTGGTCACTACCACAAACATCAGCACTGGTTTATTTTTTATATTCAGGATCGCCCTGGTATTTTGCACATTTTGGTCCATTTAAAAGTTTAAAAGTTGTATCAGTATGTGTTATTCTCTGTACATGAGTGCAGCACAGCAGTAGTGTCAGCCGAGTCTGACTCACCGGATGTAGGATGCTGGGATAAGTCTGCCATTGGCCGACTATTTCAGTCGGAATTCTCCTCCCCTTCCGCTATCTGCGTGTGACCGTTTTACTGCACCGCCGCTGCATCCTGGGCTTAGCGCTGCCCAAGACGATTGTCATTGGTTTAAAGAAATACAAACACGCCAGATTTTTGTCCCCCTATCCCAGAATGATAATGGGTTGAGCCAGACCTTTCTCCGAAGTGTGGAGATAGGTCTGGCTATGCGAAACTAGTGTCAGCCATACAGGCAGAGCGGCCTGTGTACTTCCTGCATGTCTGTCTGCCTACCTGGGAGAGCTCAGTCAGCTCCTCACTCTGCTGATCCACTCCGGCCTTCACCAGCATGTCGTCCATCATCCTCATCAGCTGGACCACTTCCAGTCTGCCACTGGGCTTCCTGGACACACAGAACACACACACAAATCTGTATTACTACACTTTTAAGGACTTTCCTTGACAACAATGTATCTAATCTACTATTAAACTGTACCATTACTAATCCAGACAACAAAATCTCCCAATGAAGACTACTCGAATACAGTTTATATCTGTAATTAGATTAATTCTTATTTTTGAACTCACAGTGAAGGGAAGACCCGCAGCTTCTGCTCGTCATCCTGCAGCTGCACTGTGAAGGCACTGACAGAAAAACGAAATTCCAATTTGACAACGATAATATGAGGGTGCAGAGTTAACATGAATAAAGTGGATGAACATAATGAAGTAGACTCACTCCTCATAGAACTCAAGGCTCCGCAGCCCTTTGTTTTTCACAATGTGATATTCTTCCGGGATCAGATTTTCTGAGACACTCAAGTTCTGAAAGACAGAGTGGCTGTGATTGTCACCTCACACTGTATACTTCTGTACATGTACAGATGAATGGCAATAAACGTTTTAATAATTTGACGTCAGTATTATCGCTGTAAATCACAGTATTTTTTTATTGCTTGCTGAGCTGGGACATCGTCTTCATTTGTCACATTGGGTTGGTTTTGTTATGTTGTAAAGCACTGCTTTTGATTTTGTGTCATACCACATATGCTGCTAAGAAAAAATACTCAATCAGGTAAATTATGACAAATTAAAAATGGAAATTAGGGCACATTCTCAGGCCCCTAAAAGACCTGAAAGTCAAAACAGGTCGGATGTGGCAGCTCACCTGTGTGTCGCCAATGCCACTCCTGTCAGTTAGTGGTGGCAGGGGTGTTGTCTTCCCCTGGGTTGGCATAGCATCACATAGAAACGATATATCCCTGTATGGACACCGTAGGAACATAAAAGAAAGAAACATGCAGTCTAGTCTCCTTAGATCATCTGCACATTGCAGAAAGCCAAATTTAAGACGTTGTTGGTGTAGCTGACCTGCCGGCTCCAGTCAGGGACGTTGGCTGCTCCAGAAAGTATTTGTATTTCTTGCGTCCGAGTGGGTGATGCCAGACTGCATCCGGCCGTCTGATTCCGCAGCCCTGTAAACACACTGAGTCGTCTTAGGAACACCGGTGAAAACTGATTTCAGAACAGAAATATTAACCCTCCTAGATATAAGAGGGGCTTGAATATACCTTGCAGTGCCGATGGTGCGCAGTGTGCCCCAGTGTGCTCCTGTTGCAGACAGTGGAGGTAAGGCTGACCAGCAGTTCATCTGGAATGATCGGGTTGCTGACAGGAGGAAGCTGTTTCTTTCTGCTCTCCACTGGGATGTGAAAATTCAGTTCCGCCACTGAGAAACAAACCAGTTGATGTCTCACAGTTTGATGTTTCCATATATAACAACGTGTCCGTATTGCATCATGCACAAGGAACAAGGAGATATGTTAACGTTACTTCATGCTTCCCATATTTGGTTTATCAGAAAATATTGTGCATCAGATGGAATATTTTTGTTGCAGCTGGAGGAAGAGTGAAAGAGTGTTTGGGGAATCTGGAAAGCAGTGAGTGATAAGACAATCTGCAGAGTATTTCAAACAAGCTGTGACTTATTGGTTATTAGTTTTCCTCAAGAATATATAGTCCCAGACTCTTTCAAATTAAACAAAAACAAGTACATACACAGTCAAATATCATAATTGTACTTTTCAAAAGATTTAATATTCATTCAGCCATCCACCGTTTTTAGTTTACTGATCTGTTCTTTCATTTTATTTCCCAGGATTGTAACTTCCATCTTCCATCATTGTCAGTCAGGTTTGTCTTGTATTTATCTTTGAGGTGGCTGTGTGAGGCTGTTTCTATCTAACTTAAGTTACTGTATGTGTGTGTACGTGTATGAGTAATGTTTTCCAAACATTAGCTAACATCATTTTGTGTGTTTATCATCCACCTGCTAGCTGAGCGCTGTAACGTTAAGCTAGTCTCCCCCACCGACCGCACAGTAACGTCACCTCTGGTGTCCGGTGTTTGCTCCGGCCTCGATGAACTTGGCGCTGAACTGGCTCTCATGGACGCAGACATCCTGGACTCACGGTGGAGACGTTACAACGAGGTTTTGGCAATACTATTCTGAAACTTTGACAAAGTCGAGTGGGCGAGAAGCCGGTTGTATTTGCGAGAAAGAGAAAAAAAAAAAAGAACCGTCACTTCCACTCTCCTCTGGGCTTCAACTTCCTGGTCGCGTTGCCATGGAAACGCCTAGCGCTTGCTGAAGTTTGTTTATGTTGTCTTTATCTTCATCTAGACATCTGTGTCCTTTGTTTTTTTTTTATCCAGTCCATCAGTGCAGCACACTTTTACTTTTATACTGTCTGACGCCTTTGACATATGAGTGTGAGACAGAGGTCAAGCAGTTTATAATACTTTTTCCATATCACTACATTTACCGGAGTCCCAACAGCACAGAGCAATAACAAAGAGCATACAGAGTAATATGGATGAGATCACATCGACAATATTCACTGGACGAAGTCATGTTGAAGACAAGCGCCAAAATTCGAGGCGTTTTGTATTCTGTTCTTTCATTTAAATTTGGAACTACATAATATGGCGAAGATTAAGTGACAGCTGGAAGAGTGTGTGTGTGTGTGTGTGTGTGTGGGGGGGGGGTGACATGCAGCAAAGGGCCCCAGCCGCAGTGAGATTGCTGTAACTCCCTCCCCTGTAGTCCGTCACTGCTCTGTGCGGGAGGGGTGTGCCTGTAGCCTGTTGAGCGCCCCGCTGTAGTCTTTTTTTTTAATTGCATGTGTGATGGAGGCTCTTGATGGCGCTCCAGCAAGAAGAGAAGTGTGCATCAAGTGGATCTGGAGCTGACAACAGATGAGTCGCAGCAGGCAGAGGCAGAAGCAGAGAGATGCGTGTATGACAAGACCTCAGCACAACGAGCAGGATGATTTCCTGTCACGATTATGGATTTAATTCGTTTTCATAATTTTGAATTACTTGCATGCACAATCCTCATCTCATCACTGTTTGTGATAGATGGTAAGTGACTCTTCTCTCGTGGCTCGAAGTTGAGTTTCAGTTTCCAGTCATTGTTTACAATGATGTAGCTATATCATCATCATACATATCTTTTGTTAACTAATAATCAGTCCTGTGTCATTTGTAGTAGTAGACTCACTGGGATTTTTGCAGTTGCATCTCATCATTTCCCCATGCAGGCTGCATTCTCTCAAGCCTGCAAATGCAATAATTAAAAACACGTTTGTTTTATTAATGCTTTTCTTACAAAAGTTTCCTAAAAGACTTGAAATGAAGTAGAACAGTGTTAAAAATTGATGTTTGGAATTTGAGTCCAGTAATTGGCTTGCATTTTAAACAGTCCATGTCTGGAATACCAAATAAGACTGTGAGGTGACATCATTGCTTATAGTGAAAGATGACAAAAAGAGATCTAACAATGGGGGGCAGAGTAGTGACCCAAGGGGGGGGGATTGGGGGTGTGTGGATAAATGATGGGACAAAAGGGGGGAGGCACTGTACGTCTCTGTGGCTCTACAAAACACCCAATAATAACACGTCTTCTTATCACCACTGAAACAAACAGACAGACGCATACACATGCATCAGTCGGGAGGAGATGTCAGGTGTCCCACATGTGCCATTTGAGGGCCTCCAGATAGGACCAAACAAAGACCCTTAGAAGTAATTTGCATATGAAAAAAGCCTTACATGCTGTGGGAGGGGATGTGTGGTTGGCTGGAGCTGTGTCTCAAACCGGCAACAGGCCTGAATCCTCTGAACTCTGCCTCAAGGGAATACTGAAAGACCAGTGGATACAGTAAAGAGCAAATCTTGCAACAGACACCACCTGTCATGGTTTCCTAAAAAATACAAGGGCAGTTACAAGCAATTTCTTTCTCCACGGATAAAAGCTGTTAATTCTGATAAGAGTCTGCCTCTGTGTTTTTGTAGACATTACATATATACCATAGCCTGCTGCAACATGTTCCTCTAATCTGGTCTGAATTTACCGGTTGATCCTCGTAGTAATGAGAGCTAATATAGGCATATGGTCAGAGCATCACCACTGATACCCATGATCTCCATCACACCCCCGGGACACTCTGCCCATACCTCCAAGTCCAAGTCTAGACACATATAAGCTGCTCCTGGAGAACCCTGCCGACTGGCTGTGAAATTGATTGACCTCCCCCAATGACAGAAGATTGGCGCTTGAGTTGGTGAAGATGGAGCACCAAGTGTAATTTCACTCTTCTACGTCTTTGTAGTCTGCACTCTGCCTGATTGCGCTCTTGGGGCATGATTACCGTGCACGATTATCATCTGTGAGGAATATAACTGGAATATCTCTCTTCACATCAGTGTGTCCCCCAGCTTCATAATGATGTTGAATCTTTCTTGCGCCCATCATGCAAAACACTCGTACACACTTTCAAGTGTTGCCATATCCATCCAATATCTTTATATTGTTTTCAAGGCTTTTAGAAAAGCGGCACAATCTGATTATCATCTAATAGAAGCAACACTTTTTCAGCTGATTTGAAGCCTCCTTTTTGTGGCATCATGCCTCTGTGTCCCCTCATGCACATTCCATGGATTACAAGGATCATTGCTTCTGAGATGGTCCCATTTGTTCTGCCTGGAGTACAGCCGTTTTGAGATGCCTCAGTGATAGCTGTTTGCCTTTGATGTTTTCTTGCATGTGTAAGAGCTGTAGGGGGCAAGTCTCAAGGTAGATGTGATATATGATATGAGAGTTAGGAAGAGTGAAGAAATAAGCAATGCGTCATCGTATGGTCGAGGTTCTCAAGAAGTTTGATTTTCAGGTCTCAGTGAAACTGTTTAACCTTTTAAATCTAACCAACTCGGGGTTACATCCTTATTAAATCATGATGTGCCGCCACACACTGCTCAAACCCACAGAACTTTGTGTTAAGATATCAAATATACCAAGTTGGATTTTGAAGAAATGTGACCAAAATAATTCACAAGTGATTTATTACATCATGGGTTTGAATATTTTACTGCCAAATCAATATGTGATATTGTCATACTGCATGGGTGTTTTTTCTAAGTTAAAGAAACTTCATGAAGGTTTAAGAAGTTAAGGACATTTCCCAAAACTATCCTAAAAATGCAGTTTTGATTTGAGAAATCAGCTGTCAAGATGATAGAGAATCCCATCCTACAACTAATATCTATTCCGATGCCTGAGTTGGTGCTCCCATAACTTCCTTATTAAACATACCATTTTCAACATATAACATAAGATAACAACAGTTATACACATCTTAAGGTTTGGAATGACCTTTTTTCCTAGAAATCAACAGCATCAGCTAGTTTATAAAGCTAATATTAACAAACGGCTACTTTTACAAGGGAAGTCTGGTGCAGTCTGCATTTAAAATGAAGTTGTAAACACTGGAACTTGGATCTCACGTGCTGACTCTATTTATTCAGCGTCCTAACAGAGTCTCTTAAAACACATTTCTATTTGTATCAGTGTGAACAATATGGTGCATTAATGCTATGTCTATGATGAGATGAGAGTCCTAGAAATTAAATATTTTAATTAATGAATTAATCTTTTATTTTTGCAAACGTGTGATACAATTTGTGATCATGAAAAAGTTCAAACTAAAATTACAAAAAACACTAAATTTACAACAGAAAAATAGTAAAATGTGATTTAACTTGAATGTGGCTAACATTGCTCTACATAATATTTTTTAGTCTTTAAATAGAAAACAACATTTAAGACACACATGAGAATTATTTCATTGTGGTTACTGGGGAGGATCAAGTGCTGATCCTCTAATTAGTATGTATTGCATGTGTTGACTGAAATGAGACCTAAACCCAGAGCTCTGGCAGCTTGGCATAAATGCCCCGCTGATTAAAACACACCATAGAGTATAGTGGAGTAAATGCCTCAAATCTTCGGTCGGATGCAGTCACCATGGAAATAGATTGAATGCTGAAGCCAAACAGCGGAATTGGTTACCATGGCAGCCAGCCATGACGCCTTGAGAGGCCCTCAAATTTCAAGTCCTTGTACTGTCAACTGCTAGACAGAGAGTTTTTAATCAAAGCTGAATAGAGATAAAGGGGCTTCTTACCAAACATGACCCAACAAGAATAGCAATTGAAAGCACATCTGCCCCATTGATGATCATTGATGTAAACAACTGTTACGTTAATAGAGTCATTCAAGGGATTGTTAAATGTCACATAGCTTCTTGAGGAGTTTGACCTGCTGATAGAAACTGAGCAACTTTCCTAATCTAATACTGAATACTTGTGCAATTTTACATTCATGTAGATACAATCAGATGTTATAAAGTAGAGTGCATTAGATCATATCTGCTCCAAGACTAAAACAATCAATATGAGAAGTAACATATTGCAAATATTTGTTATCATAAGGAATGGAAATGCTGGTTTTGCTTATCTGTAAGTAAGTACCACGAACAGTGATGTTCTGTGCTAATATTTTAAAATGTGATCTGTTCATAGGTGCATCCCCTGACAGGCTGCCTTCAACAGGGGACCAGTGCTCTTCAAACCCCTGCCAAAACAGGGCCATATGCAGAATCCGCGGGGACGGCTACTCGTGCTTCTGTGTGCCGGGGTTCCAGGGTGCTCACTGTCAGATTGATGTGAATGAGTGTGTTTCACAGCCCTGCAGGAACAGAGCAACCTGTGTGGACAGAGTGGGCAGTTTCTCCTGTCTGTGTTCTCCTGGGTTCACTGGTGAGTGGGAAGAACAGTGCTGGGTCTCCCAAGAGTCATTTTCATGTGCTCTGTCCAACCTTTTTAGCCATGGTTGGTCACTCGGTTAGTCCACCACTTTGGTCCAGACTGAAATATCTCTTGCCATTGCCATGACATTTGGTACACACATTCATGGCCCTCAGAGGATGAATCCTACTGACTTTGGTGATTCACTGGCTTCTCCTCTGGCGCCACCATGAAGTTCACATTTGTTGTTTTGAGTGAAATGTCTCAACAACTATTGGATGGATTGCCGTGAAATCTGTCACACAAATTCATGTCCCCCTCAGGATGAATAACTTTGGTGATCCTCTGACTTTTCATCTAGCGCCATCATCAGTTTGTCCAAAACTGATTTATGACCAAATACCTAATCAGCCTCAGCTGTACTTTGTGTTGATTGCTGATTAACAAATGTTAGCATGCTAACACACTATGGTGTTACATGAACATGGTAAACATTATAACTGCTTCACATCAACATGTTAGCGTTGTCATTGTGTCTATGAGCATGTAAGCATGCTGACGTCTAGCATTTAGCTCAAGTACAACCTCACAGAGCTGCTAGTTTGTCTGAGGACTTTTTATTTTCATATACGTCTGGCCATATAATTCATGATTATTTTAAAGTAATCTGAAGTAGTAAAGGGTAACTTCAAAGACCTCAACCCACTACAACTAATGTAGTGATTAATTCAATCTCTCACCTTTATTCTAAATATCTGCCCTGCATCATGCCTTTACCTTATTTTTATTTTATCTTCTTTTATGTTTCAAATCTCACAAAATCTACCAGTTTTAATTAGTTGAACTAGCTAATCCCCAATGAATCTTAAAGATTCAGAGCAAAAAAGATTCAGTGAAGTGTCACCTATTTCATTGCTCATATGGTTTACAACTCTGTCTTGTTTGTTGTATTTATTCATGTTAAACTTTCATTCTCTTCTTTCATCATCTTTCTCCCACGTTACATGAATATATGTATTTCATATATGATTTTTTGTGCATAATACTATAGTGCAGGGATACATTTAAAGAGATATTGTATCAAATGTGCTGCAAGTACAGAAGCCTTGTTGTGAGATAAAAGAGCAGTCCAAACATGATCACAGCCAGTACACATGAAAGCTTTGTTCATTTTTGCCCCCTGCCCTCAGTCTATGTAGCAGGCTCACTCGCCCTCTGACATCTGTACTGCTTTGATGTTCACAGGGGCCACTTGTGAGGTCCAGATTGATGAGTGTCAATCACAGCCATGCCTCAATGGCGGCAGTTGCCATGACTACGCCGGTGGCTTCACTTGCACCTGCCTGCCCGGTTTCCAAGGACAACGGTGCGAAATCAACATTGACGAGTGCCAAGAGCAGCCATGCCAAAATGGGGCTCTTTGTATAGATGGGGTGAATGAGTAAGTAGTCCAGCTCCACTGAGGAGAAGACAGTGTAGCCCTTGCCAAGTTTAGAAAAAGAGCAAAATCATTTTGTACAGTACAGTACAGATTCCTAATAGATCTCAATTTTACACCTGTAAACACAGACTGGAGGAAATACTGTAAATAATCTCCTTCATGTGATTTCTGAATCCTCGACTGTCTCAGCTACAGCTGTGACTGCTCTCACACAGACTTCACTGGCAGACGCTGTGAGACCCCACCACCACCGTGCCACTCTGAACCCTGCTTCAACAGCGCCATCTGTGAGGACAACCAGGGTAACTACACCTGTGAATGCTGGCCAGGTACGTGAAGCACTTTCCTGCCCAGTTAACAGGGAAAATAATATTAGTATATTAGTATAATAGTATTTCTGAGTTACAGGTTATGGTATTAAGGTATTAGTTTAAAGGAGATTGTGAAAGGTCAAGAGACACAGGTATAGCAGAGACACAGATGGATGTACAAGTAAAAGATGAGAAATGAATTTTTGCAAACAGAGAATAAGACAAGTGCTGGTGAATGTGAAATACAAGAGTGAGCAAAGACAGAAGTATACTTCAAATAGTTGTGGACTTGCATACAAATTTGTATACTCACTGCGGTATAAAACTGTTCATACTGTGTATGTTAACGTGTCTAAGTGCATGTGAATGCATCCATAACACGAAGCAGACATTTATAAGAACAACTGATTGGGGCAACAAAACCATAATGCTGACTCTATAAATTCATTTATGTAGGATGTCATGTATGTGCTGTCTATCTTGTACATGATTCCCGTCAGAAACACTGTCTGCGTCCTCATTCCAGGGTTTGAGGGGCGTCAGTGTGATATTGACATCAATGAGTGCGGCAGCAACCCCTGCTTGCATGGAGGCCGCTGCATTGAGAGGTCGTGGCAGGTCCTGTATGGCAGCGAGCCTCTGCTGCCTGAACGCTATGACCAGCAGCATGCCGCAGGCTACATCTGCAGCTGTCCACTAGGAACAAAAGGTAATTTATTCTGATGAACCACATGGAATTCATTATGTCTTACACAGGTCTCTAATGATGGTTATACAGTAGTAAGTAGTTCCCAGTACATTCTGCAGTACGTAGGGACTTGTGTTGTTCGCACTGACACGACTACAAAAACATGCCTAACATGACTAGAACAGTGTGTATAGTCAGACGTCTGTTTGAGCAGTTCCTGATTGGAGCAAAGGCAGTGCGAAAGTATTCATTTAAATGGGAATATTTTGCTATTATATTTAAAATATATATATAAAAAGAATTTACATATTACACACGTGCTGCATATTAACACAGTCTTTTCTCTCTCATCTTTTGAAGAAGTAAAGGCTCACTGAGTTCACCCAAATCACAAATCACCATATCCCTAATGGTGTTTTGTCATGCAAATAGTTTGAGTTGACAGAACACAGTTGGCTGTGGTGTCTGACATTGACTTTGGGATTTTGGTGAACTAACTTTAAAGGCACTCTCTGTCGGGTTTGGCATTTTCTGATTTTAGTACCCCCCCCCCCCCCCCCCCCCCCCCCCAGTGCTAGTATAAAAAAACATAAAAATAATAGATGAAAGGTGCCATTATCACACAAGTACATGTAGTAACTTTAATTTGAGTCACATTGTAAGGCTGTTTTCATCAGAATCAGGTTTATTGCCAAGTAGGTTTTCACATACAAGGAATTTGCCTTGGTATACTGGTGCATAACAATAAACATAGAAATATAAAACAATATAAGTACTGCAGGTCAAGAAGCACAAGTATAGAATATAGAATTGACACTAAAATATGGAAAATGTTTATAATAACATTTCAATATGACTGTTATCTAAAGAGCTGTACAGTTTTGTGCAGGGATGTGCAAAATCCATCTTGTCCCCGTCATCGATGTGTAATGCTTGAATAAGAAGGCTGAGGGACAACTGGCACTAATTGGCTAAAAGAGTAGTTAGGTGTAGGACATTTGGTCTGCAGGTAATATAATTGATAATAATCCATATGATACCATTCACATATTCAGTATACTAATATTATATTGTTGGTGCATTAATGTCCAGAGAAACTTTGTTGCAGGGATGTTACATCAAATTCTACTTTTCATTTGCAAAAGCAGAAAAATTCCTGCTTACACAAGACTTGATCTAGCAATGTAGGTAAGACTGTTAGCTGTTGCCTGCTGAGAGTTGTGTTCTAAAATTGACTCCCTGCCAGTCGCAGTGGCACTGACTCAGTAAGGTGGCCAAATAGCATTAGTTTAATCCCCAGGATCTGGCTTTGCTGGTCTCCTGACTGGAGCCACTCAGCTCTACATGG
The DNA here is from genome assembly GCF_043641665.1 of Enoplosus armatus. Classification (NCBI taxonomy): domain Eukaryota; kingdom Metazoa; phylum Chordata; class Actinopteri; order Centrarchiformes; family Enoplosidae; genus Enoplosus; species Enoplosus armatus. The sequence continues at coordinate 20,036,732 of NC_092186.1, forward strand.
TTGTAGAGAGGTATACAAGGAGCAGACCTCCACTGGGATGGCATGTACACACACAAACTAATATGGTGCAGTTAGACAAGTTTGGGGCTATCCTGGGGGAAACAGTGACGGCATGATGTGGACACCTGCACCATGGATTTGGGGGATTTTGTTGCTTGGAACAGGTAACATCAGAAGACGTTTTTTGTATAAATAGATATTTAGTATAGGTGTTACATAATAGGTATTTAATTTCTGTGTTCTTTTGTCTTTTATTACTACCAATAGAAAACAAATAAATAACTCAATAGTTGACCGAAGTGCATTGAATCAGCACCTGTTGTTACAGTATTCTGCAATGTGCTGTGTTGTACTATAAAACTTACAGTTGTTGCTCCATAAGACAAAGTGCAGTGTTTCAAATGCTGATAGCATCTAAAGCTCAGCAACACATACAAAGATTTGTGGAGACAAACACAAGCAAACAGACAAACAATGTGACGAGGATAATACAAGGATAAGTAATAGTTCAGTATACTGGTATCTGGGCGGTGTAGAGAGTAAAACACACCACCAGCATAGAGAACTGGGACTAATGCCTGACAGTGTGGCTCCAGGTGGGGCTAACATGACTTGACATGTGGATCAGAGGAGGAACATGGTAGTCCACACTATTTCCAGCTCCATAGAAATTGGAGAAGACAGGAACCATGATACACATAAGAACAGGCGTTGACAAAACATGGAGGAAAATTGGTCCAGTTTGTCCAGTGTTTTTCTCACTTGCCATCATTATGTAACTTGTAACTTGTAAGTATTTTAATGACAGTAGTAACAAAGTTAAGGAGGGCCTTTGTCTTCTCTTGCTAGAAAAATATGAGGAACAGGACTTTATTGTATTTTTCTGCCAACAGGTTCCCTCTGCCAGGAGGTGAAAAACCAGTGTGACCCCAGTCCCTGCCAGAATGGGGGCAGGTGTGAGAGCCATGTTGGAGGCTACATTTGCCACTGCCTCAAACAGAGACATGATGGCTTCCTCCATGGAGGTGTAAACTGTGATGTGAGGCTAGTGGGCTGTGAGGGACATGAATGCCAGAATCAAGGATTCTGCTCTCCTTTCCTGTTGGATGGGACTCACGGATACACCTGTTCCTGCTCACCTGGGTACACCGGACCCCTCTGTGAGACCTCCACCACCTTCTCCTTTGAACGCAGAGGCTACCTGCTGCTGCAGAGTCCACTGGTGGATGCAGAGGTGTCCTGCAACATCACCCTCAGTTTCAAGACTGCTCTTCCCAGAGCGGTGTTGTTCCAGCGAAACAGCAGGGGGCTGCTGCTGAGCCTTGAGCTGGACGAAGGGCAGCTTCGTTTCACACTGAGGAAGGAGGCCTCTGCTACGGCTGCAGCAGAAAGCCCAAGCCAGGTCCTGGAGCTTCCAAACAATGTCACAGATGGAGAGTGGCATTCTGTGGAGGCTGCGCTCGGAAACTGGGTGCTCAGTCTGAAACTCTTGGATGACGCTGGGAGCTGTGGGAGCCAGTCGTGCCACAAAGTGGCCCCAGTCCAAAGAACCCTGGCTGGGCAGGCGTCACCTCCTCAGAACACTTTCATTGGAGGAGTCCCTCAGGACTCAAATGGCCCCAGTGAGGACTCTCCTCTTCCAGCATACATTGGCTGCATGCGGGATGTGTTTGTTGACTGGCAGCTCGTCGTCCCTGAGGAATGGCTGAGCGACTCTGCTGTTAATGTGTCCCCTGGCTGCAGCCACAGGGACCGCTGCCTGGACGTGCCTTGCCAAAATAGAGGACAGTGTGTCAACCTGTGGCAGAGCTACGAGTGCCGATGTCCAAGGCCTTATGAGGGGCAGGACTGTGAGCAGGGTATGTCCACAACTATGAAATAATAGACTTCAACTGGAGAAAATGGATAGTTTAAATAGCAACAACACAGTGTAAAAATTGGGAGAACATTTTAGTTTTCTAAATCTGCTAGTCCCATCAAGCTGTTTTCAAACTGTCAAACAAAAAATGAAAGGAAAAGTTTGGTATAGCTAATCACCAAAACTAGATATGAGACTCACCAGAGCCTTTAAGCTTTAAGCTAACCTGATTAATTGTGATTGGAGTACCAGGTCATTCTCACCAAACTCAGTGACTGATGTGTAACAGACGATGAGGGGGTAGACATGAGGCCAATCAAAAGCCACGGAGATCCTCTTATCTGACGCACTGGATTAAGGATATAAGGGAATCTATTTTGGAAATACACAGAACATGTAAGGAAATTTCACACCATTCAGTAGACGGTGAAATACATCAGAAGCAAACTATTAAGTAGAATGAAAACGTTATAGTTTGTTTCTCCTGAAGTACTGACTCGTTCTGTTTTTCCACCGAGGATATCTATAGCCTCTTGAGTCTATCAAAGCAGATTACTGATCACAGTGTCTGATGGGACACATTTACTCACATGCGCACACATGTACACACTTGAAGTATCCACACACAAACAAATTGAAGCTTTCGTAGGGTTATTATATGACCTGTCATGCACCGTATGTCCTTCCTGCTTTAGCTTTGTGTGTTCTCAATGTCCTGCCTGCCTTATAAGGTGACCAACCCACAGTGGAAAGTGCTGACAGTGGACATAGAACATACAGAACATGAGGGCTGGTGGCTGCTTAAATTTCCTATCCTGTGCCTGTTCTTCTAGGCACCTAAATATAAAATGCTTAAATGTCTTTTCCTCCAGTCAGTTAGCTCTGCAAAAACTCAACTCTATCATAAAGCTCATTTAATAGTAAATGTTTGCTTTCTATGCTCAGCCCAGATGAGAAAAAACACCTCTATCTTGAACATTAGACTTAATAAATAGTATTAAAAGAGAAATCTGATAGTTTTGGGAGTGTAAGCTCATTAGCTTTCTTTTTGTCTTTGGTTGAGTACAATGTTTTTTTCTTCTTCCTTCATGTTTTCACTACAAACACAGGCCTGCAAATAAATTACATTCTCGAACTTATAAAACCCTTTTGAACCCCAGAAATGAATCCCATATTGCATGCTGGCCAAGCTGAAAGGTTTTGAAGATGTTTTCCTGATGTTGACACCCAGCCAACTCACTTTTCTCTGGTCTTTAACCTGTCGAATCATTTTGTTGTCTCACCTTGTTCACCTATTTGCAGAACATGTGACTGCACGCTTTGGGAGCGAGGACTCTCAGAGTTATGCAGCGTTCACTGTCACCGATGATCTGGGTCACGACCTCTTCATCTCCCTCTTCCTGCGTACGCGGAGGCACAATGGACTCTTCCTGGCGCTCGCCAACAGCAGCGGCAGCCAGTACCTGCACATGTGGCTAGAGGACGGCAAGGTCACAGTTCAGCTCAATAACTATGAGAGCCTGAAGGCGGAGAGTGCGATTGACGACGGGGAAGTCCACTTTGTGAGAGTAGAGGTGATGAAGGATCGTATGGCGCTGTATGTAGCAGCTCAGAAACAGGGTGACGTGGAAGTCAGGACAGTCGATGTTCAAGCAGGAGATACTGTGTATGTGGGAGGTCTGTTGGAGAGTAGGACGACATCAGTGTTTGGTGGATATTTTAAAGGCTGTATCCAGGACCTGAGGATCAACGACAGAAGGCTGCAGTTCTTTGGGTTGGAAACCTCAGTGAGATCTTATCCTCTGGACATCATGCACAATGTGACTGCTGGATGCTCTGGAGACAACGCCTGCAGTGTGAGTGTAAAGCCTGTTCACACAAAGTTTCCTTTCATCAATATTTGTTAACATTTACCTTTATCACTACAGTGTCTCTCTGTAGTAGTTTCGGGCATGCTAAAATGGATTACTTAGCATTTGGTAAAAGTAAGCCCCTGTATTCATTTCTCATCCTCAGAGGAACCCTTGTCTGAACGGTGGGATGTGCTTCTCCACGTGGGATGACTTCAGCTGCACCTGCCCTCTTAGGACAGCAGGGCGGCGCTGTGAGGAGGTCAGGTGGTGCGAGCTGTCACCTTGCCCCGCAGACTCAGAGTGCAGGATGCTGAACCAGGGATATGAGTGTAAGTAGCAACCAGGAGGTCATGTCATAAAAATGTGACAATAATAATCTGAAAGTTACATTAACAGTTACATTTAAAGCTTGAATTACATTTTCGACCCCTTAGATGGATCTTTTTGTCCATTATGTTATTACACTACCAGTCACTATTAGCATGCTAATATTTAACAGCATCAGTGAGGTTGGATTTCCCAAAAGCTCACTTCTGTCATTAGTGGTTAAGTTTGCGGCCTTTTTCCCTTGACATAATTTCTTAGTTGCATAAAACCCAGACATGGAATAGTTTACCTCTCAGACTTACAGTATATGTACGCTACTTAATCTTTGACCTTGTTTGGGGAATTGGTCATTATTGGCCACTATGCAACCGAGTGATACAACATGATTACATACTGGCCTCAATCCGTCCACACAGAATACTGTATGTGCTCCGTAAAGCAGGATTGGCTTGAGGCCAGCTTATCCTTTTTTTGCTGGGATTAGTGATGATTTGCCGTGTAGTCCGTCTGCCCTGTTAGTTACCCCATGTTCAGTGATTAACTCACTCTAACACTGAGGATACCTGCTCCTTATGTGTATTTCTGACAATTGACCTCATCCAGTTGCCTAAAAGGATTGTAGCGTTACCAAACAGGTAAATGCCATGCTGTAATAATGCCTGTTGTTTTCGTAATCTTTGAATAAGAAATCAGTGCTCTTGCCTAATGCCCTTGTTGTACTCTCATGCATAAGGCCAGTTCAGTTGTGCGTGTGACAAAGTGAGTGTGTAAATGTGTAAACAAATATACACGACAGATATTTTCTCTTATCTCCTAGGCTACTCCAATGTGACTTTCCTGAATGACAGCACTGTGTTGTCCTACCGGGGAAACGGCCACATATTCCGCAATCTAACTAACCTCTCCCTCAACCTCCGCACACGAAAGCGTAATGCAGCTATACTCCACGCAGAGAAGGGCTCAGCATTCATCACACTCTCTGTCCAGGATGGTGTCCTCTTCATGGAGCTTCAGAGCACCACTGAAGACGACAGAGAGGAGGAGGAGGGGGAGCAGGGTGTGTCTACAGTCAGTCTCAGCAGCAGGACGAGTGTTAGTGATGGTGAATGGCACAGCGTCCACCTGTTCATGGCAGCGCCATGGGCCCAAACCTCCCGCTGGACTCTGGTGCTGGATGAAGAAATAGAGGAAGCCAGCACTTCCAGGAGCCGAGGAGGCAACCTGGATTTCCTCAGGCAGGGGGTGGACATCTTCTTAGGGGGCCTGGCCCCTGATGCTGGCTGGTCCCTGGCTGGGTGCCTGGGCACAGTAGAGCTGGGTGGCATTGCCCTGCCTTACCTCAGCTCCTCCGATGTGAACCTCCCACGCCTACAGGAGGAACAGTTCATCCAAACATCACTGCATCCAGCGCTCCTCGGCTGCAGCGGGGGCCCCGTGTGTGAGCCCAACCCCTGCCTGAACGGAGGGGAGTGCCAGGACCTCTTCAACACCTACAACTGCAGCTGTGCCGAGGGCTGGGCCGGGAGACGATGCGACTTCTTCACTGACACCTGTGCCTCCAGCCCCTGTGTTCGGGGCAACTGCAGCGTGAGCGGGCTGACCTACAAGTGCACCTGTGAGTTTGGTTACGCAGGTGTGGACTGTGATGAAGAGGTGGACATGTGTGAAAACCACCTGTGTGCCCATGGAGGCACCTGTCTGCATGGGCCCGACAGGTACGCCTGCCTCTGCCCTGAGAACTACACTGGACCCGTCTGCAAGTAAGTTGAGGTGTTTGCTGGATAAACATAGAACGGATAGAATAGAATAGTTACTTTCTGGTGCGTGCAAAAGGCTTGTGGAGAATATAGACCAGCAGCAGAGGAGGAAACATTCCCAATATGAATATTTAATGCTCCGAAAATGACTTCTCTCTGCTATGAACAGTTTTGAGAGCTTAGTTAGTTAGTTAGTAAACACAAAATACACAAATAAATGATCCAAATTGCACAAACAAAGGGCCGCACCACAACACAAACAAAGCCCTTCACTGTAAATGTCTCCACATTTCTGCCTCTGTTCAGCATTTCAACCACGCCTGCAGTGAGCGTCTCAGATGCTGCATTTCTATTCTAGTGTCAGCCAGAAAAGGCCTCAGTCTGCTGTGGTGTCTCACTACACAAGGCTCTCTGGTTCAGCGCCAGTTTTCTTTCCCCTGTCATCTACCGTTTGCCTCGGAGAACCAGCAGGGGAACGCCTCCAACCATTTATCCTGTAAACACACAGCCTCTTGCATTTTGCCTCTTTTTTTGCACAAGGAAAACCTTTGCAAGTGTCTCGCTGAGCAAGACACCAGACAAGCTGCACATCTCCCTTTACTGGGAACATCTACGCTGCAAAGTTTTCATCAAAATGACTTCTTTTTGTTTGTGTCTCTTGTTTGTGTCTCTTTCTACCCCCTTTCCCCGTCTTTCTTTCTGTTCCTCTCCAGTGAACGCATTGAAGAAATTCCGTGGTACATTGTTGTCAGAAAAGTGTAAGTTGTTTTGTTTTGTTTTTTCTATTTCTCTAGGTGTTCGCTATTTGTTTCCTGTTAGATATTTGTCTCTCAAATGTCATGTACGATGTCTCCTGTTTTTTTTGTTCAACTGCGTGCAACAAAATGCCAAGCAAAGCTAATATTAACGCTCCCTGTGACATTGTTTGTCTTAAAATGAGACACCCACTGTTTCAAATGAGTGACAGCTGTAGTTCAAAAAGGATTCCTGACATCTAAATTAAAACTTCACCTACTCAAAATTGTACACAAAGTCTACATTTTGTAACCATTGAGGGATGATTTCAAGTTGCCAACACAGAGCTGCTGTGCTTCAGGTAAATACAAGGTTATAGACACCAAAGAGAAATAGTTGGCTTTTTCATTCCCGTACATGTGATTTGACGTCCTCATGGTGAATAGTTGCCAGAGGTCTTTAATCTTATTATCCTGTTCCCCTCCTAAGCCTATTTGTCTCCCCTGTGGGGAGCTGTGAGAAGCCGAACAATACAGCTCCTGCCTGGCTGATTCTTCTGCTTCCGGCGGACGTAAAGACGTCAAACTCTGCTGCACATGACCTACAGCTCAATACCTCTGATAGTACAGCTTAACACAATAAAACACAGACATCGCATGTATTCATCCTCTTACATCTCTGACTGCCTTCTACCAGACGTCCTAAGCTGCCTGTTTCTGTGTGCGGTGACAACACCAGAAACTACACCTGCTTCAATGGAGGCAACTGCACTGACCGAGAGCTGTCCTGTGACTGTCCACCTGGCTTCATTGGACACCGGTAGGAAAGAAAAGGACATGAATGTTAAATTAAATAAAACCTGTAATTAAGTAAAAATGGACCCAGAGCAGACTGAGATACTAAGACAAAATGTACTCATCCCCTGATCATTATCTACGGAGCAAAGCATTAGTTGAGGCAGAACACTTAAGTCACACTTTCATTCGCTGAATGGCATTATATCTCTGCTATTAAACTCATGCAGACGTTGTTGCTGCAGCAGCTTCCTCCACCACCCCAGCCTTCTCCTTATGTGCTACATTTTAAGTATTGACTTAACTAAGATTTAATGTTTATGTATGCTTGCTGGGGGGGGGTTTCTCCCAGCAGAGCTCTGATTCTTTGAGCGCTCCCTCAAAGAGCAGAGCCATTTCTGCCCCCAATGTAGTGTATGACTATTTGTTATAAGTGGTCACTTCCTTGAAGCGTCTCTGACTGATCTGTGATTCTGTGTCTGCAGGTGTGAGCAGGAGGTGGACGAGTGCAAGTCCAACCCCTGTCTGAACGGAGGCTACTGCCGCAACCTCATCAACAAGTTTGTCTGCGTGTGCGACATGAGCTACGCCGGAGACACGTGCCAGACGGACGTAAGCGACATTTACTTTTACGTGGCCGTGCTGCTGTGGCAGAACCTCTTCCAGCTGCTCTCCTACCTCATCCTCAGGCTGGACGATGAGCCAGAAATAGACTGGGGAGGCAACGACTGAATGCGTGCGTGTGTGTGTGTGTGTGTGCACTTGTCTTTGGGACTGTTGGAGGAAGTGGATGCAGAGCGGGGTTTGCAATTTTGGTCATAAAAGATGAGAATGGCCAGGGGTTTCCCACACAAAGCACAGGGGATCAGGTATTTGTGACAGCACGCTGCACACGTCAGGGTTTTCTCTAGTTTGACGTTAGGTTAATGGTACCACAGAGCTGTTTCTGTGCCTTAAAATTATACTTTGATAATCAGGAGCACCTTATTCAATATAGTTATTTATGTATTACCACTCAATTTAATATACTTATTTAAGTAGCTATAGATCACAGATACAATAATCTCCCTAACAGGCAAAATCTGGTTTAGGGTTCCAACTAAAGATCATTTTTTCTATCGATGAATCTGTTGATTATTGGATTATTAATCTATAAAATGTGACCAAATGTTGATATCTCAGGGCCCAGAGTAACACACTCACAATGCAACGCTATGAAATCATCATCATTGTCGGCAATGAATTCCCTGTTGACCGACTAATTGATTAATAAAAGAATAAGCTGCGCAGGATAGATACTGCGACCCAAAGGGAAGGATGGTCTTCAAGCACCTTTTCGATGCAGTAAAGAACATTATAAAATGTGTTATTTATAATGTTTCTCATTGAAGATATCCTGTCAGTCTCGTCTGAACTGGATTTTGGGAGCTCCACGCGGATGAATGTGTGAACTATCAAAGGCAGTGTTGTAGGTACAAAGGCACCTAGAGGGGCTAGAAGACGTCTCACTTTGTTCTTGATGTTCGTTCAGAGCACTGCGGTGACTGACTGACTGACTGACTGCTGTGTGTTGTTTTGTACAAAAGAAGAAGTTTCTGTCTGTCGACCTTCCTGCGTGAGGCGAAGATATTTTAAGCCTAAATTCTCTGCGGCTCCGCTCGAACAACGTTCACCACGCTGTCGTGGTCAACATTTCATAACGCTCTAAATCGCTACACTTGTCTGCTCCTCGTGGACTTGATTGTGTTTTTGTCTGTCTTATAGTCTTGTTGTGCTGACATCATGCTGGATGATCCATGCATGACCATAACTTCTTGTTTGTCTGTCTTTCCTTCATCATATTCTGTCCTCATGTTCTGTCTCGATTTAAATCCAGTCTTTGTTGTTGTCAAATAAAAACAAAAAAAATCTTATCAGCCTTTGTCTGTCTTCTGTCCTCTTTTCATTTCTCTCAACTAATTCTTCACTTCCATCATAACACATTTGATTTCCCTTTCCAATGTCTTTCCTCCATTTTCTCCTCCAAACACTCTTCAGTTAAAGGTTAGCTGCAAAGCCTTTCATTGATTTCCTAACCGTGTATCAGTGTGTGTTTGTTAGTGAAGGAGCGGACATGCTGAAGTCAGGTGGCTACCGTGACACCAAACATAGACACGTAATCTCTCTTAACAAGATGTAGTGTGAGTAGATTCCAGAATAGCCCAAGTTCATAGACACACAGAGCCACACACACACACACACACACACACACACACACACACACACACACACACACACACAGTGAAGACACAGCGCTACAGTGCATGGACGTTTGTGTATTGGTCGGATATTTTACCTTGTCTGGCGTCGGCAACAGTTTGAGGAAGGCTCTTTCCTGTTTTAACGTGGCTATGCCCCTGTGCACAAAGCAAGGTTAAAGGATAGATTCACACATTTCTCAAGTCTGTCTTAAAACAATAGTCAGGTGCCCGAATGAACACTGAACACCTCCTGCTCACACTGGCCATTAAAAGATTCCTGCTTAATACGCTTTCAATGTAAATGACCGCGGACAGAATCTATCGTCCTCGCTTTGAAAAAGTTCATCTGAAGCTGATATGAGATTATAAAAAAATTGTGTATAAGATTCCGTCTTTGTCTTTTCCTGGTCAGTGTTTCCCTGTTGAGCCGCAGTGGAGGGATACTAGCAAAAAGAGGGGATTTTGAACTAAAAAGACGCTTAAATATGCTTTTAAATTTACATTTTTGCACCAAAGGAGGGCTGTAGCTGTGCTGTAGGCTCTCAGCACAGAGCCCTGACCTCAACCTCAGGCCTCCTCGTCACCTGACATCAGTGCCCGACCTCACAAAAGCTCTTGTTGGTGAAGGGGAGCAAATCCCTGCAGCCATGTTCCAAAATCTTATGGAAAACCTTCCCAGAAGAGTGGAGTGTGTTGTAGCAGCAGCAGACTAATGCCCATGGTGTAGATTGAGATGTTCAACAATCACATATGGGTGTAGCGTTTAGGTGTCCACAAACTTTTGACCATGTCGAAAAAAGGCAGTTGCACTTCTCTCTCGTACACCTGCCTCTTCTCTTCCCTCTCGTATTTTTCAAGTGTGTGTTCATGTCTGTGTGTGTGTGTGTGTGTGTGTCTCTCCTTTGCAAGCACAGGTAGCCCTAATGGTGGTGGTGGTGGTGGTGGTGGGGGGTGGTGGAAATGGGAAGCAGTTTTTCAGTGTCGGCACTGATGTGGCCATCCTTTGAGAGCGAGAGAAGCAGCGAGGGAGAAATGTGCTTCGCCAGCGAAAAAGCAGCATCTGGCGCTGAAGTGCAGTTTCAGCAGAGAGCTGGTGGCATTCACAGAAGTTCGGTCTGCTTCACAGAAACATATGAGGGCAGCTTATCTGGCAGGCACACACACACACACACACACACACACACACACACACACACACACACACACACAGCAGGTTGATAGTGCTGACAGCAGGCAAGCATTGCTGCTGTCTGTGTGTGTGGCTTCAGGGTGGCCTTGCTGTGTACCTTAGAGACTGGTTAGTTAGACATCTCTGTGTCTGTGTGTGTGGCAGTCGGTGACTGATGGCGGGTCCTGGCTGCAGGCTGCTCCGGCTCGCTTGTGTCACACTCGCTATGACAGCCAACTGTGCTGCAGTGACAGGTAAGCACTTTCCAGGAGTCAACAAAGAACCTGTAGCGAGGGAAAGAAAGTGTAATGTCTGCAGCGTCGAGCACGAGTGCATAAGTTATTTTTTGCCTCAGGATATGGATGGTTGTATTTTTATTAGAATTACGTTTCCATGTTGATTGCTCAGTGTAAAGTTTGCTGACTTCTGAGATTTTTTTCTTTTTCATAGTCTTGTGTAGCCTGACAGGTTCAGTAAGAGGCTTTAGTTGTGAAGAGGATGGTGTCAGCACAAATTGTAAGTGTAATGGAGTGATACTTACAGCTGTTGTGCTGTTGGTAACCTTGTAGCAGCCACTCTGAGTGTCACGACGATCACAACAACCAGAACTACTGATGTAAGTGCATCCGCTGCTTCGTCCTCTGCTGCTGGTTAATGAACGTTAACAATCATTCACCTGCTGCACTGGAAGCTTTGATTCACCTTGATTCACTGGGTTCATCTGCGTGTTTGCATGCAGGGTAATTGTGTTTCTGGTTGGTCGAGAAGCTGCTTGTGTGTGTTTGGTGTGTGATGATCAAAGGGCCACAGGGCTGCAAGTTAAAAACAAATGTTAGCAGGTTTCACGTCATCAGATGCTTGAATGTAAAGCAGCTTTTCTTCCTGCTAGAAAATAGCTATTTTTGGTGTGTTTCAGGTGGTGTTTGCTGTGTATGTGCTAATGGGATCATCAGGCGGCATCTTGCCTGTGTGTGTGTGTGTGTATGATCCTCTACAGACGGAGCGTGCTCCATACAGCTCGCGGGTGGCTGCCGTGCTGGCACCGTGTCTGGTTGTCTTGGCGATAGTGGTGATGCTGGGGCTGGCACTGGCCGTAGCCAAAGTGCGAGAGAGGCGGCAGACGGAGGGAGGTTTCAGTCTGCGGCAACTCGAGGCTCCTGGTGGTCGCAACCCACCTGCTGAGCTGGGAAACACATCCATCAGCACTTTGGCAGCACGCGTGGAACGCCTGGTGTAGTGTAAAGCAGTGAGGAGAGGAGAAGTGTGTGTGAATGAGAGAAACAGTGTGAGAGAGACAGAAATAAACCTGTGTGTGAACTGCTTTAAACCAAAACATTTGTTTAACATTTCCAGTAAGCACCTTTTGTCTGATTCTGTCTCTTTCCGTCCTTCCCTCCAGTTGACCTCTGAGGGTTTGACCTCTGACCTCTTACTGTCCATCAGTCTGGTGTCTGTCGTCCTGCTGCTGGTTCTCATCCTCACCTCTGTCGGCCTGGTGGTGGCGCTAAATCGGCGCGCCACCCACGGCACCTACAGTCCCAGCCGGCAGGAGAAGGAGGGATCACGGGTGGAGATGTGGAGCATCACCCAGCCGCCACCTATGGAGAGACTCATATGAGAAGCAGGCGGGGGGCTGTGTTGACATGCAGAGTGATAATGTGGTTATTGCAGCAATGGAGGAGCTAATGCTAATGCTAAAAACGCTGCCGAAAAATACCTGCGACCTGCACGTAAACGTGCTCTTCCCCTCACAGTGCCTCCATTTTGAATGACTGCTGTCTTTCTTCATCCTTTCTTCATCCATTCTTCCTGCGATGTTTCGCACCTGGCTTCACCATCCAGCTGTACATCCATCTAAAAGAAAAGATTTGAGTTCAGAACGTATCAAGTCTGTCTGAGTATTTGTGTCTGATCCATATTTTGAGGATTGATGGAGCAGTGAGCATGCAAAGGAAAATGTGATCAGAATTTGGGACACAAAAGCCATTGTCTTAAAGCCTCATCCTCGTTTAAATGATAAGGCTAACGTTATTCTACATTGTTGTCATTGTCAACAAATCCCATGAAAAGATCAAAACCAACAAGGTTTGTCTCTCAAAAAACCCATTGGTTCCTAAAACAGCTGGGCTTTGTAGTTTTTAGCAAACGTTGCTCAAACAGGAGTACATATTGTATTTGTTGGGGACTATTTTCAGATGTGGATGAATACACAAAACTACCCTACAGTGCCTAGAATCACTGGAGTGAAGGAACATGTGTTTTTAACAGTTTTTGGACGACAATGGAGCTCCATGGCACAGAGGAATAAGCTACAGTATGTCAGACTTTGGCTACACACACGATACTTGTAAGGAGAATCAGTTCATTGTTGGTTTTTATCTTTTAATGGGATTTGACAATAAGAAAAATACAGAAGACATCATTTAAGTTGATGAAATTCCCTCCATGTGTATTTATTACAGGAAAACGCCTTTCTAGTTCTATACGTTGAGTCTTGCTGCCAGTATTGATTTTTCTGTTTCATGTTCAGTGAACATTCCCACCGGCCTTTTCATACTGTAGCTCCTTACTGACAGAATAACGTCCTTCAAGTGTCAGGTTTCAGGACAACTAGCGAGTCGAGAACAGTTTCTTAGTTTCTTCTAGGCTGACTTGTATGTTGTTGTGTTGTTCAAGTGTACATACTGGAAGGATGATTTTGCTGATTATTTTTGAAACTGTTCAGTTTTATTTCTACTTTTAATCGTTGGCAACTGTACATAGAGAAATGTGTCGGTTAATTAAAGTGAATTTATTTGTGTTAATTTATTTTATGTCAACAAAATATTAAAGGCTTATTTAGCAACAGAGCGGTTCTACTGTGAGAAAGGATGAGCATTACTTTAGTGTTTGCCAAATCAATAAGCCAATGCACTGATATTCACACCAACACACACACACACACACACACACACACAACTACACAATCCTATTCAACAAGCCCTCCTCTCTGTATGTATATCTATGTTCATACAGACGTTTGGTATAAAAAAATAATGAGTCCAGAGATGCATAAGCATGAAACAGTATAATTTATTTTCAGTTCACAGTGCATACATTGTGTGCAGTTGTACCACGTCACTCATGAATAGCACATTAGATTGACCTCAGTTGTTTTCTCTGCAATGAGAACATGCAAGTGTGCACAGAATCAGGAAATCAGTAAATGGCATATCATCATTACAACACCCCCAAAAATAGAGACTGAAAACAACAAAAAATAAGTTGCTTACTGTAACTTTTCTGAAGTCGTCACTACACTGAGCACACACACTTCTTTAATGTGTGCTTAAGGGGAAGTGATATAATGAAGTTAATAACTTTGTAAAGTTGAACCTGTGTTCTCACTCAGTAAAAGCTGCTACATAATCACCTCCCACTCACTCCAAATCTGTAATTTCAGGACAATTATACATGTATTGATTACACTCTATTGTTAGCATCAGGTATATCTAGTCGTCACAAGCCTGCAGACACTGAAATGCAAATCCCCTGACAATCATTTCTTCATTGTTGTACAACATTAGTGTAAACAGGACCAGAGTTACTGAAGCGTTTCAAATCACCCTCAACAGCAGCTGACTACTCAAGTTTCTTCCCACAAACCTCTACGGTTTAGATTTACAGTAACCAGCAACCAAAGTCAAAAGTTTTCTTCCACATAAAATGCAAGGCAGATGACATTTAACTCTACAATACCCAATGCAAGGCAGAATGAGTGTATTATACGAGATCCAATGTTACTTCCATCATTCTCGATTTGATGGAAGTGCGAAATACTGAAATAATAATTAATACCAACAGAATAGACCACATCTGTAAAACTAAACAAAACGAAATCATAGCATACAACATGCACAGGTACACACATGCAGATACAACAATAAGCATTGTTGCACCATGTACAAGCAAGCGTCAGTCTCTGCTTATTAGAAGGTGTCAAATGCTTCTGGACATGAACGGCTACACCGGACATTTTGTTAATATTCTCTCTACTTTTTTTTCTTCCAAAAATAAAAATCTAAAACATTCAAATATCAGGTGTCATTTTTCTACAACATTCAACACCAATCATATATTATCCATGTAAAATAAACTCAAGCCAGCAAAAATACACATCTATTCAGGTGAAAATAATTTTATCATCAATATGAAATCAACTAGAGGAATTCCTCTGAGAAACTCTTTTTCATTACAGTTAGCTCAGAATAAGTGTTTTTTTGTTGTTGTTTTTTTTTAAAGAGAGAAATCAAAAGAGAGCACAAACTATACAAGTAAATCAACCATTAGTACAACCAAGGAAAGTACCTAATTTACAAAACATCAAATAACCCAGAGAAATTCAGACATCTTCTCTTAAATGCAGGCAGGAAGATTCCCACCGACCACCGCAGCAAAGAAAAACAGTGAGAAACTCCAGCTGGACTGCAGCCGAAACTCAGAAACAAAACAGCTATAAAAACAATGCTAGTACCCAAGTTCATTTCAGGTCAGTTTCTAAAGACCAAAACAGGTTTTGTGTGTGTTTATCATATAAATACCATAAAGTTCAAATGTTCGATTTAAGGTTGTCTGAAAACATTGCATATACCTCCTTTCTGTAATACTGTTACCTTGTTCTGATTATACTGGGTGGTACTCTTATTGTATAAGGCACACCATACACACCATTCTGTCATTAACACCCACAGACACACCTCAGCTCACACACACTTAAATAGACTTTGATATATATTTATTTAGGGACACGTGTGGCTTACTCCCACTAGAAACTACTTTGATTGGGATTATTTTTCAAGTAGACTCGTGCATTATAACGTAATTACTGTTAAAGAAAACTGACCTTTTTTTTTGTTGATCATCTTAAATATTTGCATAGTACAGAAGTTTTTTAAAGTGTTTACAATGAATAAGGCCAGTGCAGAGATTGTTCTGGAGTCTGTTTTTTTCCCTCCTTTTTGGAATTACTAGGACTGATTCCTGGGCTTTTAGAAGCACGCCAAAGACTTTATGAGCAAATCGTTAACGCAGAGCAGCACTCAAAAAGCAGAGAAATAGCTGCTATTAAACTGCCACACCGACTGGCGTCTGGCATAAATCATAAGAACAACGAACCATAAATGCAATAATCCCAACACAAGCACATGAAAAAGCTTTCTTCTTTTCTCGGGGTTTGTGGCGGCGCTGAGAATGATGGGAACCCACCATTGTGTGTCCTGGACGCAGCGTTTCTCTCCACAGGAGAGTCTGTTATAGAAATACTTTTGACTCTGGACACATTACATCCAAGTAGCTACTCTCTGAGGAGAACTGTATTGCTTCATTACAGTACAATCATCAACCACTGCATTGCATTACAGTGTGCGACTCCAACCTACAAGGACAGAGATTTGGATTTCCTCCTGTGAGCAAAGAAAGGGAGACAGACTGAAAGACAAAGACCGCCTTATGCGATAAGTCTGGTGATATTGTGTATTTTTCTTAACATGAACAAATATGAAAACAAAAAGGAATGTATCCCACTAACAGGTAATCTGCGGCTGAAAATAGTCCCCAATAAATGCACTATTCACTCCTGTTTGAGGAACATTTGTTAAAAACTAAAGTTCCTTTTTTAAAACTGAAACTATATATTTGTGACCTATTGTCAGTTTTTAATAGGAACCAATGGTACAGAAGTCTGAAAGCATCGAGGGACTGAGTTATTGCATTGTTTCACGGGATTTGTTGACAATAAGAAAACGTAGAATATCACCAGCCTTATGCTTTAAAGTTCACCTTTTCAACATCCACTCCAAACAACACTAGCTCTGCAACAACTGGCCACCGTCGTTAAGGTCGAGAGTGAAAGTTAGATGTGCTGAAAGGACTTAAAGGCAGGAAATTAGGAGATACAACATGAGGGGAAGAGTGATGATGGTGGAGAAAGGAAAGGACATGGAGCATTGACACTGGCATTTTTAAGATCACCCACTTTAACTTTGAGAGTGACATAGGTGTCCTGAGGAACACAGGAAGAGGACAGAGACAGGTTTCTACATGCACATCTCATTATCTGGAATGCAATTAAAAACAGCAGCTTAAAGCACATCGTGTATATATATATATATATATATATATATATATATATATATATATATATATATATATATATATATATATATATATATATATAGTATATATTAACTATTCTATTAATCCAGAGAAATACAGTGCTGTTTAAGAACTATTAATTGTTGCATTTAAGGTCTAAGAGTATCAGAGATTCGGATTACAAAGTACCTGTTATGGTATCTATAGATTAAGACACCAGAGTATCAAAAACAAATCACATGTCCATTTAAGGCATGGTGATAAAAAAACAACAACATTTATATTACACAGTGTATAATTAGTTTCAAAGGTCCGTGTGGACTTTGTGTCTGAAAAATCCTGTTTCACTTTGTTGTTTTTGCTCAAATGATTTTAGTACCAAGTAGTCAAGACTGAGTACAATTGTTCATCTACACGTGCAAATTACAGGAAAAAAGATTAATTTGATCGTGTGAAATGTTTGGGACACTGTGAATAAAAGACTGACGTAATGGTGTGTCGAGGAGATATCATCCCTTCTTAATCCCGACAAAGTACTGAGTCATTTCTAAATTCCTTAAAGTGAAGATGGAAAATTCCTCCATAACCGGCTGGCTACTTATATTTTACCCCAAATGTAATTCATGGGTCTTTTTTCAGGTAAATACGTTACAAGATGAAAAAGACAGTTATCCATACATTTAGATGATTACAGACAGAAATACTATGATGAGCAGTGAACACACTGCAAGTCTCTTTCCTATTTGTCTTTTTTGTTTGAAATTAAACAAGTGAAAAATCTTGCAGCACCTCAAGCAAACAAGAAAATCTTAATACTATGGCTTCAGTTTGTGTTTTTGAAGTGCTGCTCTCTCAGCTCACAAGATAATTCACTTGTTATAACAAATAACGCACATCTTGTTGTCACTTTAGCAGAGTATCCAATTCACTCAGTTTTGAAGTTTTAATTTCATCATAAATTCCTGTTTTGTTTCAAGACACAAGAAACTTCATATCTTTTGGAAACGGGTTGAAATATTCTTACTACACTGGCAAATTCTTTGACTTGCTTTAAGAAAATAAGTTTGAGGCGGCCATGTTCTCTAAGACTGCGGCTAATAGTAATAGAAGAATTACAGTGAATAGATTTCAGTAGAACCTGTGGCATTTTACAGACACCGAGTCTTTGACGTGCCTACGACTCGTCTGTGGCTTTGCCCTGGACCTGGTGGTGACTGTTGTTGCAGTGAACCTGTGAGAGCTGCAGGCTGTTGTGGAGGACTGAGCCGAGGCAACACATGGACTCAATCTCCTCGAGGAGGCCTTGATCCTGCACCACAGCCGCCCCAGAGCCTTTACCTTGACCCAGACACAGGCCGAGCCCCAGGAGCCCCTCCTTGGACACCTCTTTTTCCCACGGGACCTGCATAGCTGAGTGGCTGTTCCTTGACGGACCCCCCTGACCATCCTGGTGGCCCTTGCTGCCCTGCCTATGGAGGGCCTTTTCCTGGTAGTGCCTCACTGTCTCCTTGGACAGCACCTTCCTCCTCAGGATGGTGGTGGAGGAAGTCTGGTTCTGGGCCTGAGGAGGCTCTGTGCTGGCTTGGGGGTCTGAGATGGTCCGAGACCGGCCCGCTGGTACAGGAGAATAGTTAAGGTGAGAGACGGGTGCTGGAGAACTGTAGGTGTGAGAGAGAATGGGAGATGGTGGTGTAGGTGTAACTCCATAGGACAGTGAGGGCGAGTAGGAGAAGCGGTCTCCTGGTTGTCGCCCTGGAGGTAGAGGGTGGGGGTCAGAGTTGGGTGGATGAGGATGCGACTTGGAGATGTCAGGGTACTGATCCAGGGGTGTAGCTGTGATGATGGACACTGCAGGAGCTGCCGCGGGCTTCTTTGGCACCTTCAGGCTGCTCTTGTTGGGCTGTCTGCGCGGGGACGGGGGAAGGTGTTTTCCGTGGACCGCGCTGTCATCCTGGCCCATATTCCAGCCTCCCTGATCCACGCCTCCACCGCAGCCACTCTCATCTGCAGGTTTAGATTCGCTGGAAGGTGCAGGCTTGCTCTGGAGCAGAAGAAACAAGGAAATACCTTTAAGAAGAGACCTGGGTGCCATCAAATATCTGCCCTCCTGAAAGGGGTGAAAACAATATTTCCTGTGTATCTTAACGCCAGCATGCTGCACACAGTTGAAGTGAGGCTGGCATGCAGCGATTGGTGTATCTCCCTATAAGCTGTTATTCCTTGCGTGTTGTTATGGTGATCTATGCAACATTAAAGTTTGGTTGAGTCCCATTCTACTTCATGGGGGAACGAGTCTGTTAGAGTTTGCTACATAGATGCCCTTGTTCTTTATTGGTTATGATGTTTTCTACAGTATGAAGTCAGAGAGGTTAGTGACGTGTGTGACAAGGTTACTTTGAGTAAAAGTAAGAGTTTCCTATGTCATACATTGGTTATGAGGCTGAGCACTGAGTTTCAGTCAGTTGAACCAAAAACCTTGCAGACTTAACTGATTCTGATTTTCAGATGAATGTTCTGTCTTCATTCTGACATCTTAAGAAGTGTGATAAAAATGCATTTTCAGCCCATCATTTTTCGAGGTGAACCTACACTCTACATGTGAATAATCCATCATAAATCTTGAAGGCAATAACTCAAGTATTTCTTCATCCTGAAAAATAACCGTTCCATATTTGAAGCTAATAAGAGACTTAAGAGGCAGATAAATGGTACCTGTAGCGCCTGTAGAAAAAAACACAAAAACACAGCTTTGGGCCTGGGACTGACAGGGTTAATAGATATAACAGTACAGATGCTGTGCACAAAATGTGAAATTATTTTTAAATAAGACATGAGAGACTGCAGATTTCATGATTGTCTGTCCCATCTATCCTCAATCCATCGATGTATCTTCACCTATCTGGACACATTTCTATACTTTCTATAATATAAACTCATTTTGTTACATCTCCCTGCCCTCTTTCCTTAAGTCCTGAACCTGCACATGATGACAGGCCGTCTCTCTTGCGTACCGGGGCCTTGTAGTCTAAATCTTCCATGGACCTGAAGAAGTCCAGGCTCTTGGCAGCGCTGAGTTTGCCTTGCTCCACCGTTGTGGTGTTCAGAGAGTCCAGGATCTCCTCCAGCAGGTTCATCTGGCCTGAGCGAGAGGAGTTGATGTCGAGTTCTAGTGAGTAGGAATCATCGCTGTCCTCGATGTACGAACGGACATCGCCGCTGTCCTCTGAGGAGATCCTGGGAAGACACAGAGACGGGGTTTTAAGAGAGCATCAAATGCTAATCTACGGTGGGAATTTTTAAACATAATATCTAATATATATTATGTATGACTGTGAGACAACATTTACACTGTGATCACCAGTTCCTTTCGAAGAAGTATGAGTGACATTTCTGTCAACTACTGCTGTTACTAAATATGCCCACTTGGGGGCAGTATTATCATGAGTAAAAAAAGATTGAATCTGTTTTGGGAAAGCAACTTTGAACCAGCTATCAACTTTTTCTTAAAAGAATGAATCAGCCAGCAAAACTTCTCATATCTTAACATACAGGTCATGCATACTTGAAACAACATGAAGATGGCTTCAGTGACTACATGTTGTGAGGCGATAGATCATAAAAATAGGAGTACTTACTTGCTTGCACTGTCCAGCTCATCATCATCGAGGCCGAAGCCGAGCTCTCGAGGGCCCATGCTCATTGGAGACTTGTTGAAGTTTTGCTGTTAATGAGAACAACACAGCAAGTGGATGTAGTTAGACACAAAGAATAACATGATGAAACGACAAAAGTGGACCCGGGGGGTGGGGGGGTCTCAGCTTAAAGATACGAGACAGAATATGGCGTTCTGCTGAGGTGCACCTTTTCATAAAACTACGACTTGGAACCCGATAGAGAAAAAATGCAGGTCTGTGTCTGGTGGGTCCCCATAAGACAGCAGTACAAGCTTGTTTTAATGAGCCTGGGTTGAGACTAAATTTGTCAAATTTGGGTCTAGGGATAAAAATCTTTAAGATCCCCTGCAGTATTTTATCAACTTACACAAGCTACTTACGCACAGTGAGTTAAGACATCAGGAGCTACATTAATCATTTGCATCGCGACACCGGTGCATGTGATTGTATTTGTCATTGCAGGGCGCTGAATGATCAGTGTGTACTGTAGTTGTCTGACACAGTGGGTTTAATAAGCCACCTGTGTACCATATTTAATAGGCGGGTTAAAGAAGAGACAGAAGCTTCACAGAGCAGGGCAGGACTCGCCCCATGGGAGCCCAAATCTGCCCCAGGCCACTTATTAACATGCCTTCCACTCCGACGCACATGTTCCCCTCTCACTGCATGTGCATGTTCACTTATGTTAACACTATCTCTCACTTTCTAATTTACACTCTTTGCATTTTGCCCACACACCTTCTTACACATTACTACACACCTCCTGTGTCTGTTTTTGTTGTTGTAACGTCTCTGTGTTTTTGTACACACACAAGCACGCGACATAAGCTACAGTTAACACGCTAGCACTGCTAACAATCAGTGTGTGTTAGCATTAGGGGGCATTGCAATGTTTTTCCTGTTTTGTTTTTTTCACATGGGCTTAGCTCCACCTCTCTGATTTCTCTGCATTTTTCTCTGTAAACTCACTTTAGCCACAATATCAAAGGGCAGCACAGAGAAAAAGGTTCTTTACCAGCCTAAAACTGAGCGGAGCTCAGGGGGGGGTGTTTAAGAACTGAAGATAGTAGTGTTTGTGTGCTTGTGTTGTGGTTGTGGTAGAGGAACACACGCACACACACACACACACACACACACACACACACACACACACACACACACACACACACACACACACACACACACACACACAAGGTGAGAATAGTAAGAAACACTTATGATGAAAGGCAAAGAAAAACAACAAGACCAAAAGAACATAGGAGGAAGGATATGGATGAAAAAAGGAAGGAAGGAGGTGAGGAGAGATTCCTCCTAGTATTGGAACCGTGAACCAAGCCGGTCTTGATTAGCCGACGCAATGCCAGCCAGACAGGCGGAATGTAACGTGTGGCTGGCCTGGCCTCATTTAGGGTCTGCGTTCGGCCAGGGAAGACACACACACCAACACACACACACTTACATATACACACCGAGTCACATACGCACCCTATTACAAAAAAACACAAAGAGTTAAAGTGCCATTTTCTCCATAAAAGTCAGCGGAGGAGATGTGTGCAGTAGCCACTTAAGCCTCTCAGCCATCGGGCTAAACACGAACACATGTGGTGGCACTGCTGATTGGCCAAGCCGCTCCCCTTCCATGGTAGCTTGGAGCTATAATGAAAGAGATTTCAGAGGGGCTCAGGCCTGGGATCCCTAAACAGCCTTTAATGGATTCCTGTGTCAGGGCAGTAAATCTGGGGCCAGGCCGACATGCCAGCCAGCCAAAGCGGGCTGGCCGAGCGGAGATGCACCTGTGAGACACTTGGCGAGGGTGGGGTTTGTAACACAGTTACACACAAACACTGCAAACACATGCGCTGCATGTTCATGTTATTCTCACTGTGCAATTGTGCAAGAGAGCTGTGTTTAGGGAAGCAGGGCCTCTCTCTGCGTCTAGGTGTTTATTAAAGCAAGGTGAAGCCAAACACAACCAGACACAGGTCATGAAGCCTGGCCCTCTGATCTCTGTTACAGCTTTGGTGCCGTCTACGAAAGGAAGTTCCATAGGGAGCAGTAAATGGATGGTACCTCACTTCACGGCTTTATCAATTTGTCATTCCCTCTCTTCACTGTGACCCTTTAGTGCAGCAGTTAAGATTAAACTATTTAAAACAACCGAGCCTTTTACGATAGAAACTCCAAATTTGGCGCAGGAGTGGGTTTATCACACTTTTTTTTTTTTTTTTTTTTAAATGGCCAACATATTGCATCCATTTCACTGGTAATGTGAGATGCAACGTATGCTTTTGTCAGTTACTTGAACACAATATTACTGCTCCTCAACAGCTGTCAAAACCAAGCACAGCAGTTAAATCTGAGATCTTAAATTAGATGGATTGTGTGTCAATGTAACAACAACAACAACAACAATACAGAGCGACTCTTCAAATTTTTGACATTCACAATGAGATATTCTCAACCAGTGCAAACAGGTCCCGTGTTAAAGCTGTGACAGCTCTGCCACCATCCCATACCTCCCCAGGCCTGACAGAACAGTGGAAAGCATGAAATAGCAGAACAGCAGATTATCATACTGCTCCTTCATTAGCTTCTCGCTGTTGGCTAATGGGAAGCTGAAAGGTGAAAATGAAAAAGCGATTCTCATGCCTTCCTGTCTCCCCGTTTTCTCCCTCCATCATTTTGCTGTCAGTGACAGATGTCACCGTTTCTGTCTGCCTGGCTCTCGCTTCCCTTCCTCTCCGCCACGTCGCCACGAGTGAGACTGTACAGAACGCAGAGAGCGAAGGAGTCAGGAGGAGATGCAGCAGAGGAACAGGAGTCATGAAAATAATAAAAATGGTCAGGTTATTTCAGTAAAACTACTGTAGCTCAATCCAGTATTTTGGAAGAGGGAGAAAATCCTCGTGAAGATTTGACATCTGAGCTTCTCTTGAATGAACTCCTTTTTCTTTTTTTTCTTTTTTACTCTGAAGGAAAGATTTCTTAATTATCTTTATGTGATTTTATAATCTTTTTCACTTTGATCCGAGTCCTTGGCTAAAGAAGTAAGAGAATTCTGATTACCTCCAGTTTCAGACATAAAAATCAACACGTACACTCCTGTCGTCAGTATAGCGTACAAACCTTTACAGTCATGGATTGTGAGCAAATGAGAGTAGACTTGTAAACATGACTAACTTATCCTTCACTCTAACCCTTTATACCCTGAGCTTCCTAATGCAATAAGCGCAGGTATGAATATATATCTAAGGGGCCTGAAAAAACATCTTGAGATTTGATATGACAAATTACATTTCATTTCTGTGGTTATGAGGGGAAAATAGTCATCATCGTCCATTTTAGTAGCTGCATTTGGAGAAACAAACTTTCCCCTCCTCTTCCCTTCCTTCCCTGCATGACCGGTAATGCGGAACAACTATGCCTCTCTGTGACAGGGCCAAACGCTAGTGGACTTTAATAGCCAGTCTTACATTATACATTTCATATGGTATTTCTGAGTGGGCACTGATCTCACAGCTTGGCAGTGTATGTAAAGAGATGCCGGTAAAATGCAAACAAACCTTGGGGAGAGGCAGAGCCTTTGCAGAAGTACGGCCAAGTCTGTGTCTGCCTGTTTAAGAGCTGCTCATTCCAAAGGGGGGAAAAAAACAGCTTTTGAGGCAAGATCTACTGCTTGTCTGTCCAACTGGCTGTTGCTGAAAGCCCTCTTCCCTTTCGCTTGAAACAGGAACCATATAAAAGAAGGAAAATGTGCATTATGCCCATTCTGTTAAACTAAACTAAACTCATCCACTAAAATCACCAGGTGTCTTTCTGTGAATGGGTGCGGTGCGGTGCAGTACTTTGAAGGTGCCAGGAGATGGCACTTTGGTTTCAGCGAGGAGGCCAGTTGGTCTCTGAAGTGGGGAGAAAATAAGCGGAGTGGAGACTACAAACGTATACAAATAACCATGTAAACACACACACACACACACACACACACGCGCATGCAGAGCTCTGGACAGAACTACTGTACTTAAAGTTCATTGTGATGCATCCTAACTATTCATCTAACAATATTTATCCACAATATTAATCTTATAATGAATGTTATGAGCATATTTGAGCTATTTTCCATTTACAATTACATGGAAAATGTCATTATTATGAATTATAACACACACGCACTGTATGGTCTATAATCTAAAGTACATGAATATGCTTTGAAAGAAGTCATTAGCTATTCCGTTTACCCAAAAATAATTGCTTTTGCATATTGTTCACATCATAGCATTTTCAATCATGTACTGAACATAATGCACACACAATGTCTATGTAATGCTGTAATACTTCAAGTTAAGTGTTACTGTAAAAAAAATACACATTAGTATAAGCATGTCTGAACTCAGAGACGAATGATAGTCTTTCATCCTGAAATCAAAACCACACAAAAGTACATTTTCCCCTGTTGTACCACAGACACTTCACAAGTCATGTGTACAGCGCACATATGTGTCCACTGGCCATGAACACATGAGCTGTCTCCCACTGACGGAGCATCCACATCCACCCATGCGCACGCACACACACACGCACGCACGCACGCACGCACACACACACGCACACACACACACACCTTTGTTCCTGTTTTACATCTTTGTTAGCTCCCTGTTTTTCCCCCTCCACCCCGAGCTTTGTGGTGGTGTTTTCCGGGCTGGCATCTCTCCTGCCTCACCAGGTGAAGAGTCCAGAGCCTGGGGCTGAGCCCGGCCACAAGCCTGCTGGCTGTCATTGTCCATAACACTGCCCCAACCTCTCCTCTCCTCTGCTCTCTTAACAGCTGTCATTCTGTTGCCTCAAACCTGAGGAAAACTGATAAATGCATGCATGTTTGTGTACATACACACTCAAATAAATGCTCATGTACAGACGCACTTTCTATTTGCAGATGCTTACAGCACAATACCACATAAAACACACACACACCCCAGATATACTAAATCTAAAAAAATAAAAAAAAAAACCCTCAAAAACAGACGTGGCACTCGCACACAAAACCATACAGGATCCAGAACAATGGCAGTTTTTTTTGTTGTATCAGACAAGAAGTCAGCAGTCCAATTCACTCTTGTTTTTGTCAAACGAAAGGATTACTCCTACATTCTTAATCAACAAGCTCACCAAACATAACAAATCCCCCACACTGCCAGATATGGCTGAAATACGTGCGCAAATGACAGCAGCACTTTCATTTTGGTACATGTGTTGGCTGATCAAATAGAATATGAATTTCATAACTTCTGATTATTTTGCTATGATTAATTAAAAAAGGAGCTACTCCACGATCATTCATTTCATTTCAAGGACAGACAGACGGGTTTGCAAAAAAAAAAAAAAGAAAAAAATGATGAATGATAAAAACGTTGCAGGATTTTTCTTTCGTACAGGAGGATGGAATGTCTTTAATCAGATCACCTTTTTTGGAGCGTCAGATAACAACAACATGTTTGTGAATTTATTAAGCAGCTGAATGAGCCTTTGTTGGTCATTTGGTCATAGGTATGGGCACGTGGGAAGGACACAGGGAGCAGGTTTTGAAGTATATATACTGTAGCTGAGGACACAATCCCAAAAATATGTCATTTGGTGTATGATGCACTAAGTCTTGAAGGAAAATAAATATCTTATGTTTGCTGTCAATGAAACAAGGCAACAGTTTCCTTTCACTTATATCGTTCAATAAGCAGGGATCATTGCACTTCAATATGCACTCAGTTGCCAGTTTATTAGGTACACCTATGGTAGCTACAACTAATGCAATACAGTACTACCTTTATGAAGGTTATAATGTTCAGTTTTTGATTAAGTGTTTTAAAGAGGGGCTGATTCAACTTGCTCATTTTGGAGGCTGTTTTTTGGGGTGCTGTGTTGAATCGTATTGTGTTATACTGAGAGGTGTTTCTAATATTAAGTCCACCCTCACCGATATAAATGGGGTATGAGGATAAAGGTACGTCTTTTTTATTTTTTTCATTTTACTTAACCTTTATTTAACCAGGTTAGTCCCACTGAGAGCAATTTCCTGTGCAAGGAACACCTGGTCAAGACAGTTGTGGGCAAGATTTCATAGGAGCTTATAGCAATCGTAAAAAACAATAAAAAATCAGACATAGAAAGGTGAGAGACGGGGAGATAAGAAAGAGCAGGAACAATAGGTATGTTTTCCTCCAAAATTCTTTTGAACTGTAACTGAAATGCAAATACAGTGTGCTTTAAACAGTCAAGCGAAAGTAAATAAATGGCCAGCATGGAGTGAAAAAACTCCAGAAGCCTAAAAAGAGTGATTTTCCAGTGGTATTTTATAAACATAAAAACATTCTTCCTGAACTGGACATACACACCTTTTTGTGTAAGAATCTGTTATTTTTATCAGCTTCATTTTGAATTTCCAAGTAATGTACAATAAACCAGGCTAATATGACTATCCTAAAAAACAACAAAACATTGAAAGAACCAACAATTTCCTTCTAAATGTTCTGAAGAGTTTCAATCTTTCAGGGGTTACTGCACACTGGCAGGCCATAAATTATCAAGGCTTTCTTGGCTTCTCAATTTTCAGTCTTAGTTTCAGTTGACAGAAAAAAAAATCTTGGGATGTTTTGACTGCACTCTCCTCCTGGGTTTTGTGTGTAGGGGTTTGGGCAATATAATAATATCCCTGGGTTATGAACTATAAGTATTATTAAGAAAGGCAATGTGACAAGAGAAGAATGGGAGGAACATTGTGTATGGCTGAAAATAAAACTAATACACTATATATAAACACAAACACACACTAAAGCAGTGCTGTGGGACATGCTATACTGTGTCCTGTGTGTCCCCCCTCCAGTGGTCTCCAGGGACCCGTTACTGTGGCAATGAACAGGCCGCAATGGCAGGGACAGGGGTTTGAGTGCGTGTGTATCCTGAATACCGTGTGTATGCGTGTTTGTGGGTGTGTGTGCGCACATCTATCGCATGTTAACTCTTAATCTGTGTGTGTTGGGTTTGGCCCGTCTTTGTGTGTGCACTAGCTGGGGGGGGGGGTCCGAGGAGGCCTTTAGAAAAGCCCTAATTGCCGTTCCTCTCCTCTCCCTGGCCGTCACACCTTCCTCTGCGCTAAGACTTTCCAGCCTCATCACACACACAGGAAACACAACGCTAATTAGAGACAGCACAACCTCTCCTAATCACACTCTTACATGACTGTGACCAAAATGTCAGTGTGTGCATGCAGGCATGTTTTTTTTTTTTTGTGTGGGTTGTTTTTTTGTTTTTTTTTAAAGACAGAATTGAGAGTCCACTTGCCGTTTTTTATTCTGCAATAAGAGGTGGAAGATCTCCAGCTGGGAGGAGAGAGGTAAAGATATGAGGTGGGAGATATAACTAGTAACCCTGAGGCTGTATGCATGTGTTTAATACTGTACAGAAGTGTGCAGTTTTAATTACACAAAACTAAACTTTCCTACACCAAGAAATATATGTGCACATTTTCACGACACTGCTGTGCTTTATAATTTCTACCTCTCTTGATATATTTATTGATGAATGTGTGTTTTGTGATCGTGCATGCGCTTGCACATTGAATGCCAGCTCTGCACACAACAAAGACAAAAAAAACAAAAAAAAAAACGTGCTATCCACTTATGGTGCACAAGCAAATTCTTCAGAGGAAATGCTGACCAGCAGATGAGTTGCTTCTACTGTCCGTGCTGTTCAGAGAAAAATACTGAATGTACAACACAAGTGCGTTGAAAGAAAAAAATGCTTATCATTACATTTGGCACCTTGACAAACTACTGCACTTCCAAGTGCTGTTACAAGAGAGGGAGAGAGTGTGTGTGTGTGTGTGTGTGTGTGTGTGTGTGGGGGGGGGGGGGGTTGGAAATAAAAAGAGAGAGAGGAAGATGTGGGGATGAAGGGAGGAAGAAAGGAAGAAGAAGAACTAAAAGTGGACAGAGAGAGTACAGAAGTGGAAGACTGCATCCATGTCGGTCAAGTGAAAACTGAGCTCTGGTGTGATCAGTCAGTGTACATGTAGTTATCTCATTTGTTGATGTGTATCTGTGTGTGTGTGTGTGTGTGTGTGTGTGTGTGTGTCATACCCGTCTCATCTTCTGCAGTCTCCTTGGAGACAGGCTCTTGGTGCTGGTGGGAGACCCCGCACAGACCATCATCCCCTCTTCTTCTTCTTCCTGAGAGAGAAACGATGAGTGTTAAGTTAACTAAGCTGACCGTGTGTCAATGTGCAGTTGCATTCATGTGAAAGAACCACGTCACAACGCATTCAATGCATCGCTCCGTCACCTAATCAAATGAAAGAGATTACTGAACTAAAGCAATCACCATTTTTCAGTGACATTTTTAAAAATTAAAGGATCAGTCTGGTCATATTCTATATTTTTCTTACTGCCAACAAATCCCATGAAATGATGAACTGATCATACTTACAAACACTGTGTATCTAAAGCCTGACACAGCTTATTCATCTGTGCCATAGACCCAAAGTTCAAAAACTATTAATGATGAATGACATATTTCTTCATTACGATGAACAAGGGTACTGTAGTTTACCGGAGTCTATCCCACATACTCCGTACTGTTAGTGTAAATGCTCTGTAGCGCACCATCCGCATCTGAAAATAGTCCCTAACAAAAGCACAATTTACTTGAGTGTTTGAGTAACATTTGCTAAAAACGAGTGTCCAGCCGTTTTAGGAAATTGCTGAGGCTTTTTTAAAGTTTACATTCATACTTTTTGTTTTTTTGTTTTTTTTTACAATTACAGATATATAGAATATCACCATCCTTATCCTTTAAAACAATTACAATGATATATATATATATATAAATATATACATATATATATAAACCACTGCTGATGAGCTTCATTTCCATATGTTTGTGCATTGAGGTCCTTGCGTAGACATCTGTGGCTGGCAGCAACATAAATGCACTGCAGATTAAGGGTGATCCTGAGAAACTTGAATTAATTCATGTGTATTTGTGAATTAATTTATGAAATCTGTTTAGCGTCAAAATCAAATAGATCTCAACTCCTCTATTTACCTCTACTGTGTGTGTGTGTGTGTGTGTGTGTGTGTGTGTGTGTGTGTGTGTGTGTGTGTGTGTGTGTGTGTGCATACACATTGCAGAACACTGCGTTCTCCTCTTGTTCATCATCAGTGCCCTCTCTCCTCAGTTTCCCACTGACAGATCAAACTGCTATTGCCTTATCAAATCCATCAGGCTTATGGAAACATACACCTCGTTACATTAGCTTTGAGGAAATCACAGGCTCACTGATGAAATATGCAGACAATAAAAGAGAAAGAGGGGCCGGGGCTCGGATGACATGACAGGCCATAGCCAGAGGGGCGTTGGTTAAAAATGTACAGCCCTGAACAAAGCGCTAAGCAGGCTTCAACAGTCATTAAAAGGCCCCTGCGTCAGAATCACACTCTCCATGTAAAGCAGCCTTCCTGTCTGTTTCTATGAGGGGGTGTGTGTGTGTCTATCTGCGTGCCACAGAACAGAACTATGTGTACAAGTGTGTGTGTGTATGCATGCTTCCACGAATGTGTGCGTGTGTGTCAGAGAGGTGTGAAGGTCCGGGCTGCTCACCCTCGCTTTAAGTCTGCCCTTAATGTCCCGGATGCCCCTCCTGGCATGACTCTTGGCCTAGGAGGAAAAACAACACGCACACACACACACGCACGCACGCACACACACACACACACACACACACACACACACACACACACACACACACACACACACACACACACACACACACACACACACACACACACACACACACACACACACACACACACACACACACACACACACACACACACACACACACACACACACACACAGATTACTAATCAAAACATGTTGCATTAACATTCTGTTCTGGTTTCATGTAACATCAAGAAATGCTTTGATCCCTGTGGCAAAAACACGGAGACAAAAGGCTGGATAAGAGAGCCTCGCACACTAACAGGAGGCGATAACATGAAAGGGCACCCTGACCACCTATTGTACAGCACATAACGACATGGCACTGCTCATCAAACACAATGTTCCCATTCCTTCCACTGTCAATTCCAAATCAGACACACTTTTAGATTACATTAGATTCAATCTTTTACAAAGCAACCTGCAAAATGTCATCTGAGGTCTGTTTCAATGGAATCTTTCAGGACTTGATGGTTCAAGTTATGTACATATTGAAGACAACAAGCTACACTAATGTGACTGCCTATTAAGCATTAAGAACGTACCTTTGTCACAGCTGTGTTGAAGAGTGCTCCTCCTCTCTGTAATAGACAATTATCAGTCACTTAGAGGCATTTTGGGTGAGTTTCCACACATAAAAACACATTTTTATATTAAATATTCATATATGCACACAGGTAGGGCGACGATCTCCACGAGTGATTCAGTGCAAATTAAAATCTAACAAAAACTGATATATTGAGGAGTGTCAGCTCATGTAAAGCATAACAGGTGAACACTATCCATTGTTTGGACAATCAGTTTGATTCTTTTTTATGTGATTTTTGCATACATTTGTCATACTGTGATGTAAAGTATCCTTATAAATAAGGCGATGATTATTTCTACCATATCACCCGACCCCCACAGTGGTCACACAGGGCTAATTTTCGAAATCAAAAACTCCCTCTGCAGCTGCAAATAGTATTGCAATACAACTTCAGTGTATAAATGGTGACACCAGGCAAAGTATCATATCGCTGAGCCACGATCAACTGCACGATTCATAGCATTCAGGAGGTTTTATTTAGAAGCAGCCTAAAAGCGATGGAAGGGACTGTGCGTGATTGATTTCTACTTTGAGTTCTGCAGACTGACATTATGGCACCCAATATCTCTCTGTGTCTGTCTTCTTTTCTCTCTCCTAGTTGCTGCGTCTCTCTTTGGGCGTCTCACTCTTTTCCTCTGTTTGGTCTTTAGTGTAAGCACAAAGCGTCGGCTAAACGGCTAAACAGAGTAAATGGCAGACGGCGTTTCAGAAGTCGGCAGAGGGAGAGGAGGAGAGGGGCAGAGGTGAAGGCCCCTCTTATAGATCCCTGTCAGTCAGGAAATGTGAACTTTAACAAACCTTTGAAGAGCACTCTAGAGAACTAATTCAGCCTTAGCTGACGGCGTGGGGAGAGAGGGAGGGGTGAGGGAGAGATGCTCAGTGAGAGAGAGAGAGGGAGACAGAGGGGGGGCTGTGACAGAGATGAGAAGAGGGAGAGAGAGAGAGGAAGATATAGAGAGATAGATTGGGGGAAGAAAAGGAGAGGAGGAAAGAGACAGGAGATGAAGAAGGAGGGAGAGATCTATGTTCTTGGGTCGGTTCAGCGGAGTAACGCCTGTGTTTGCTGCCAGATCAACATGTCATGTCGGAGGACGTCTTGTCACGTCAAATCACTTCTGTCTCCCTCCCTGTCTGTCTCCACTGTCCTGTTGCACGCGCCGCTTCACACACCAAACTGCTCTCGAGCTGGATCTGTACATTCAGGCAGCCCCTTCATTCCAGAGGCAACACCAGGACTTCAAACACTGAGTCGTGTCAATCACACTTTCAATTAAATATAACTCGGGAATAAAATGATTGAAACATAAAAAAATACCCACAGATAAAAGCATTTAGGTACGATATGCAGGACTCAGTGAATACCTTTACAGTGTGCATCCATTGCTGGTAAGACCTTGAATTACCTGAAAGGATATATAAAACACAGGAAGTATGAATTAATCATTTTGCACTCGATAGCATTGTATTAGCATCGCAAAGTAAAGGTAACTATGTATATTACACTGTGACACATTTTAAATTGTAGACAAAGCCATTTCTGTATTGAACAGCACAAACAGTGACAGTGACAGGTAATGTGGTCAATAGAAAACTGTAAAATATAAATATATTTAGCCTTAGGCATTATTTGATTTCTTCTTTTGTCCCTTTTGTCATATATCCAATAACGATTCAGTAAAATATTTGCAGTTGAATGTAAATTTAGTATTAGTAACTGGACACAATGGACCTGTGAGGGCAGAATGGAGGACTGTTTTATAGTCGATACTTTTCTATGGTATCCAGGCTTTCCAAATGTTTATAGAACAAATTACAGATGACAGTGTCATGTAAATACGACTCAAACCTGAAGTGTTTTGATCAAATTGATATAATTTGTCTGAGCACTCGTGTGGGATTTCACTTCTGATGTCTTGTGTTGTCTCCACATGTAATAATGCTCAATCTTTCGTCAATCTTCTTTTGCCACATTTAATCAGATTAACCAGTAACCTGGGTATCGGTTCCAATAAAGATTTTTTTTCTTTTTCTTTTTTTTTACAATAAATGACACTCAAGATGCATGTCAAATATAAAAAATGAACCAATTCATCATGATAGGATGATGTTAGAATGGATCACTTGAGTGACTTCATTCAAAGCATAATGTTGTAGTTCTTCCAAACAATACAGTTCCTTAGTGCTTTAGTATTTAAAGAGCTTTATGTGGTCGCAGGTGTGTTCAATTTGACACCATCCTTCAAACATGACTTAAACAATAAAGGAGTTAAGGACCAGAAATGTTTTAAACTTAACATGTTATAAAAGATGTACAAGAACACTACAGTATGCTATGTAAATCACTTTTTCTACATTTGATTGTTTGAGAGTTTTGAGAGACATTGTATTTAGGCAGTGGAAGGCTCTTAGTGCCTCTTATTTTCCTTTTCATAACTTTAAAGGTTTCTCCTTGTTTTGTTCGCTGCTATTACTTCTTACTTTTGCACAGTAACTACTTCCTAGTGCATGAAATATGGCAAATAAATATAATGTGGCTAATTGATAGACAGGCCTAGCACTACTCACTTCCACAGAAGCCCCCCTCTGTGATCTCTTCTTCAAACACGTCGGAGAAGCCGCGGCCTGCGTTCAATTTGGCCAGCCGTCCGTCGATGAACTACAACCATAAATTACAACGTGCTTATTAAAGAAGGGAGGGGGGTGGGGGTGGGCGGCGTGGACACACTTAAACAGATATACATACACTTACACACAGATCCAAACACTCAGGCCACAGTGGGGTGTTATTAATCCTACCTGACAGAAACTACATCCCAAGATTAGGTGGGTTGCAGGTAATAGGGATTTGGTAATGTGGAGCAGGTGAGGGATTAGGGCAGCAGACTACATGCTGCACACTGTCTGAGACATGAGGAAGTTTCATTTCCTCCCTTTGTAACATGGAGCGCATAAAACTCCATCTCATAAACATGAGACCTAATAGCCAAGACAGCTACACATTTCATGAGCACAGTCACGCAGATATGTTACGCAAGTACAAGCAATCACAAAGCTCAACATTTGTGATTAACACAATAAAAAATAACAGCATTCTTTAGACATTTTAAAGCATGATTTTTTACAGGCCACGACCAAGTAAAAGCAGGGATGAGAGGGGAAGGAAAAAGAACACAAAATGGTGTTAACACACTTCTTATCTATTAGCCCATTGTAAAGCCTCTGGTGCCTCCTCCGAGCAGTTTACAGCCGTTGTATTGTAGTTTTTGTAGAAATGTTTTTTCTAAATATTGAATGTACATCACTCAATCGCACATATGGCGTACTGTTTTCTGTTAGCTAAATCCAACCACACTGACCCCCGAGTTGCTGTTTGTTTCGTGTCCCATCGCTTATAATATCAGCAAATCTCTGCGTGGAAATAAAACTTTGTAATCTTTGGGCTAATCTAAAAGTTAAAAAGCTTAACGTTTCTGGTGTAAAAAAACAAACAGAATGCAATATAGTACTTTTCTTTCATTGTCATGATGTGGGGCCATGGTCTGCTGATGTCCTGAAAAGCTGTCTACTTTTGTTTGTGGGTGTGTTTTTTTTTTTTTAACCTGTTCAGAGTGTATATGTGTAAAGGTAGGAGGGAAAAGCAGCTAACAATCAGTAATTGTGTCATTCAAAATAATTAGTATATATAAAGCATTTGGATTTGAAGCTAAAATGTATTTTGACTGATAATTGCATTAATTAAAAATACAAAAGAGTGCTTGAAAGGTAGGAGGTGTTGATCGTTAAGAACAACAACAACAAATGGTACACTATTCTTTTTAATAAAAATACTTGACAGCAACATATTGTCGGATATTTTTTTAACTGTAGCAAGCCTACTCCCACCTCTGCAAGTGTGTCCAAAGTGTAACAACAGTGTAGGTTGTTTTAGGGCGCGTGTCCTCAGGGACAGCCTGCTAACTAGCGACCGACACGGCCACCCGCTCCTCTGGTCAGAAGAGCTGGAAACTCATCATTAGATCATTTTAATGAGAGGTGAGACTGCAGGCTCCAACCACTGCTCCGCTACTTGGCTGGCCCAATTAGTGCACATAATCAACCCAAATCATCACCTAGCCAAAGCCTCCACTTATCTACCCCCGTCTCCCTCCACACACCCCGGCCAGATTACCTGCCTCACTCTGGGCCTTAATTAGACATTACTCAACAATGGCAGACTGTGATCACCACACACTCATTCACATTCACACACACACACACACACACACACACACACACACATGCAAACCAACACTTAAAAACAACTAGCTCATACACATGCAAGCAGATACACGTACACAATCACATGAACACAAACACAAGAGCTCATTTTCTTTGTTTTGAGAAAGACACCACAACAACAAAAAAAGCTGTCTCAAAGAAACCAAAAATAATTTCAGGTAAATTAAACTGAATACATTTTTAAAAAGCATTCAGATTTTGTCAATATTACACCAATGACATGAAACACAAATTTACATTAAACATTCAAATAATGCTTAAATGGTTTTTGGCTTTTACAAAACAAACTCAACCCAAACTACATGCGTAAGTAAAGTCCAGGCAAAGCATGCAGAACAGATTCAGGCACACTGACATTTCCACATGTCATTTTGTTTCTTGTTGCTGTTGAAGCCGCAGACAGTAGAGAGGGAGAGTTATTCCATCTGGCTTCCAGCACATTGACTCACTCACGGGTCGGTCACAGTGGTCTACATTTATTTAAACTCTGGAATTGTGGAGCCAGAAATTGGGATTAGGACTCTACAGGGGTTCATTTACAGAGATATACATGGAGAGCTTAAAGGAAATGTAATTTTTTTTCCCAACCTGGGTCTCATTTGTGGAGTTTTAGCCCATAAACTGTAGATACTCAGGGATCTAGCGGAAATCCTGTCACTCATAGGTTTCTGAGGGGAGGTTTGGAAGGTTGGATTTGGGTTTACAGCTCACCACCATCTTTGCTAGTTATTACAGCATGGAAATCCAAATTTGGCCAGAAGGAAGGAAGGAAGGAAGCCTAGAGAGCGAGTGGCAACCACTATCACCGTTTGATAGGCTGCGACGCATGTCAATCAAACGTAGGCATAGCAAAACATACTTCTTTTTATTTTTAAGCCTTAATATCTATTAACAAATTAATCAAAATTGGCACAGAGACACACATCTGACAACTTCAAAAGTAGGAAAAACTGATTTTGTATTTTAGTAAAGAAGTACAGAAAGAGAGTAGACGGAGCAACCACACAATCACATTTTAAATCAAATAATTTGGTTTTGCAAGTGCACACCTTTCCCACTTTTCGATAAATGGCTCGGCTTTTGCATTCATATACACAGAGAATGACAGATGATTATTGATTGATGGGACGCAGATTGTCTGCAAAGGCTCCTGGCAGTAAATCATCAGAGCACGAGTCCCCCTACAGACTCAATAAAACTGTGTATGGCTTAGTTTAGTCAATAAGAGGAAGAGACTTCATTGAATCCGTCCACACTGTCATGTGTGTGTATTGTGAGTATGTAAGTGTGTAGGAGCTGAGGATGGTTGATAGGAAGCAGGTTAATGTCAACAGGCTTTCCCCCGCATTCTTTCGGAAGACTTCTCCCACTTGTTCTGTTCTGAACACAGGATGGGCTGATGGACCGAGCAGAGAAGACAACGTCCAGGAACAGAACAGAAGTGTGATAGAAGGTGAAACTGTGACTTGTTAAGAGAAGTGTATGTGTATATTCATTTTAGGGTTGGCTTCGAGTCTATATTTAGTGGAGGCACCAGATAATAGGACTTTCGTTTCTGCTTTTCGTCTTCTACACATATAACTCAAACATACTTAGCTTAGATCTGTGTGGATTAGAAAAAGGAAAATATTTAACCTAGGATTATTTTAAGATTGAAGATTTAGAAGGTATGCTTATCGAAAACAACTTAAGAGTAAGTAATTTGTTACAAGAACACATTTCAATAGGGCTATTGAAAGTTATTGGTGGCCCTCAATGTCATGTGACAGCACACAATAGTTTCTCTGTACACTTGGCCATTCAGCTCCCAAAGTAGTAATAATGTTTTGCTGAATTTGCATGAGCAACTCTGTGCTGTTCCCGCTAAAAAACTGGAATCACTTGTGGCTGATCTTGAAGCGAAAGAGCTGCTTTACAAGGAATGAAAACAAAATCACCTGTAGAAAAGCAATTTCCTGCTGCAATGGTAACACCTCAAACTCAGGTAACACCTCGACATTATGCATGTGTGATTCACCGTGTGTGTAATGTGTGTTGTGGTCTACCAATTCCAATAATGTGGTTTGAATTTGGCTCAAGTTTGACCTACTATTGTTGACATATGGGTGACAGTGACAAATCCCACACTTTGGCCATTGTGTGGAAGTGAATAAATGATATATAATCATTGAATGTATTGTATTAGACATGTTGTTTCAGTCGAGTCTAGCACTAATGATGGGTTGCTTGATAAATGAGCAAACCAACCTGTTTGTTTACACTACCCAAGCTTAAAAATGGCAGCGACTGTATGACGCCCTGTGGTTCCCCCCTGTCTACAATCCCATTGGGAAATAAAGCAGAAACTGTTTACTTTAGAGAGTAGGGAAAACAAACAAGCTAAATAATTAACTACATTTAAAAAGTAAATGTAAAAGTTTCGAAAGTATGTTACTGTATTTGTGAATTTTAATATATTTTTTTATATATGACATAGCAGCCAAGGTTTATTACTCACTGTATGTGGCCAAATGCTATTTATGTTTTTTAATTAGAAGGAACACCAATAAGACACTTACAGGCCTTTAAATGATGTGCAATATACTGACAATGAAGACAATATATGTAACAGTTGGTAAAGAAACAATCAATAACAAAACAAGGCGCAGAAGAACATCTCCAGTCCCAGAGTGTGCACTTATGTATATAAAAATGAATGTGTGCATGTGTGTGGCCACGCAAGTTGAGTATTGTCTGCGTGTTTGCGAGCGGATATGGGTCATGGCCAGAGCAGAGCTGGGGCGGACCGCTGGCCCCTCTCACTTTAGTCGAAAGAGGAGTGGAGGAGATAAGCTCAACCCCATCCCCCGTGCTGGAGAGGAGGAGGAGGAGATAAGGGCCTGTTTCCCAATGCTACCGCTGAGGCAGGAGCCAGCCGGGAGGATGCTTTGAACTGCTGCTCGCTATCTGCTCTGCCTGGGAAAATTATAGACGGGGCAGAGTGTCCAGAGAAACAAAAGGCTGATTGAGGGCCGCTGTGCTGTAACTCTCAGGGGTAAATCACACTACTATCACGGGTCAGAGAGCACAAAGAAAAATTCAAGGGGTGAGAGGAAATTTTCTTTCGGAGCCAGAGGTGTCTCTCCACTCGACTCTGGCTCGGGTAAGTTTAGTGCTGCTGAAGGGATTTGGGGGGGAAAACATATTAAGAATACATGAGTGATTTTAAGGGAGACTCGTGTAACTACACATGAATAAAGGATACCTGCTCACACACTCAGAAACACACAATGCACATAGATACACACATAACCACAGTGGAGTTGACAATACTGTAGCTACTAGTGGTGGATATTCAATTTTCTGAGGACCAAGTCAAAATTCTAATTTGCTTTTACAGGCTTGTGCATTCACATTAAAGACAGAAGACAACCTTGATATGATTTTATACAGTAAAAACACTTTTAACAGGCCTGACCTTTTTTTGCACATGAGGCAAAATTGAGCAAACTGAGACATTAAGACGTGTGTTAAAGGAGATAACCACAGTAAACAGTTTCTCGGGGTCAATAACCGTGTATAATCCCAGGCCTCTCTCTCCTCCATTTTTTCTCCCTCTGAACAACTGAACTGTCAAGATACTAAATGCTAACTTTACCCGGCTGACAGTTTGCTGAGCACAAGGGGTGCTGAGAAACTTTCATCTGTAAAAATGAAGACTTTCACCCTTCTAAATAAAAAATCAGCTCAAAAAATAAACAGCTCAAAAATAACCTGACATTGATGGGAGAGGACAGAGTAACCTACCATATAAGCACTCAGTCATCTTTTTCTATTTGTGCTTCTCTATAGCTTACAGGACAGAGCTGTGCATCTGTCAATGTACCCATGAAGGTGACAGCAGATTTTTTATATATA
Source organism: Enoplosus armatus (assembly GCF_043641665.1). Lineage (NCBI taxonomy): Eukaryota > Metazoa > Chordata > Actinopteri > Centrarchiformes > Enoplosidae > Enoplosus > Enoplosus armatus. The sequence goes on from NC_092186.1 coordinate 20,075,799, forward strand.
ATTATGATCTCAGGGTGAGTGAAGGTTCTGTTTTTATGCATGAAGTGAAATATCGTGTCCAGTATTGAAACATTTTCTAGGGTCAGATCAATTTTACTGGTTAGGGGTTCATGTTGGTTAAAAGAAACTCTAACACCCACAGTCACACACATATGCTGACAGCTGCTTGTACCTGTTTGAAGAGCTGCAGGTTGACAGCCATGGACAGGAAGTTCCTCATGGTGCTCGAGCGATGGTTCACAAAGCTCTCCTCACAGAAAGTGATTGGCTCCCCCTGAGGAGTCCACAGAGACATTATTGGCAAAAATTTAAATTTAACAATTAATACTAATTCAATTTGGCTCACTTTTCTTTATACCAATCTGTTTTTCACCATGTTTACTTAGTTCGGAAATGAGCCACAGGAACGAAGGCAGATGCGTCTGGTGCCTTGAAAGGCAGGGGGTCTACACTAAACAATGTTGTTGATAATATGATTCATAGCACGGAGACGCTCACATCATGTCTATTACCATTATGCACTGTAAAAAAGTCTTCTCTAATCAAGGAGTATTTCAATTGATTTCTTCATTAGTGAGCTAAGTGGGCCTGAAAACAGAAAATGGGTCTAAAAGAGAGTCAGGAAGGAAAGAGGAAGGAAGAGGAAGAGTATTGAAAAAGAAAAAGAAAAAGAAAAAAAAGAAAAAAACAAAACCCAGAAAATAGTTCCCCTGGCACAATCTCCCCTAGACCAGAAGACAGTGTCCCAGTAAACTCCCCAGTACTCCACATTAACACATTATCCCATTATTACTATTTCTTACATCATGTCTGTTGGCCTGTGAGCTACAGACACAGAGGATGACAACAGAACCACTGCAGGCCAATCACACGCAGCCCCACAGTCATTTCCAATTCATGTTTTCTCATAATTAACATAATTCTCACATATTTCAATGGTGCTCTAAATTCTTGTGGTGTAAAACAATGTGCTTTGTCTGTTTGAGGCTGTGAGCACAGTGTGGCACATAAAAACAACTTAACAACACCGGAGACTAACCCCATTTCTGAGGATGGGCGGATGATACCAGTGGCCCAAATTACATCACAGGAATACTGTTCCACTTACATCACTAAAAGTTTTTAAGGCGTATTCTCTCGTAAAAGCAGAGTTGAAATGAGCTTGTTGTAGTTTAATCAGCTTTGCAGTCTCCATCTTGCTGCTTCAGCCTCGGACTGCAGCTAACAAAACTGAATAGCATGCTGAGACTAACAACTAACTGCTACTGAAAAAACCCTCCGAAGTCAACTTTAAGACTGGGTCTGTGTACACACCAGTATCCAACAAAATCCTTTGGTTCACAGAGACCTGCACTGAATGCCAACTGCTACTGCCGCTGAAATCTACTATAAAAGACTAAAGGAGAGCCACATTCATTTTATCTATTTTAAGAGGGTGTTCCCAGCACAAGAAAGACCGACAACTTCCAGCTTAAGCGCAAAAAATGATGTCTTTTAGTGGATTTGGTGAAATGACATGGGCTGCTACTGTAACTGCATGCAACTCACACCTTTTACCTCCATAGTACAAACACAATATCACTCCAACACATTTCTTTGGATACACGGAAGGATTTGGTGCCTTGCTTAAGGTTAAGGAAATTTTACAGTAAATGCAGAGTGATGAGGGAGCACTTGTTAAGATCCAACGCTGCTATAATCAGAACTGGCATTGTAAATCATGTGTGTCATGTACATATTGCCCAACAGTTCTGGTGATGAAGATAATACAGACATGACACATGACATGTGACACATACATTCAGTGCCAAATGAAGGACTCCAGACTATAACAATGGATCACACACCATATATGTGAGCGTGAAACTCATCTTATTTTATCTTTTCTTAGTTTTTTTCAAAACTAACACTGGAAAAAACAGAAGACCCTACTTTACAGATGTGGAAAGAATCTATAAAATGTTATTTGGTCATCTATGAAGACAAAACAAAGGGGAACAATATTCTGATCTAGGAGGAACTGAAGTCGCAGTAAGTGGAAATCTATGAATAAGATATTTGGTGTGTTACGTGTAGGTTGTTTTATGACTGAATCAAACAAAAACAAAACAAAAGGAGCTGTCAATTAATATTTGAATATACTGTGCATGTTTTTTTATATTATTTGGGCATTTTTGCCTTTATTGGATAGAGATAGCTTGGAGAGTGACAGGAAATGGGGGGGGGGGGGGGTCCAAAATTATCCTTTTCCAAAAGACCATTGATACAGACCTGCATGTTCTTGTGCAGGACTCCTACTGCATGTGGACACTTTACATCGATCTGCTATACGTGAGAATATGCAAGGTGTAAGATTTTGGGTCTAAAATAGTCTTCACTACTTCTGAATATGTGATCGCACCCCGACCTCGTCTTCCCAGAGTTTTCACATCTGGTTGGATGATACGAACAGGTTACATGCCTACTTGAGTAGAACTTTGGCTAATTCTGCCCCTAAATAGTACACACAGCCATGGAATAAGCACACCCACCCACCCGACTTGGCTTCATCAATTGTGGTGAAAACTAATTTGAATTGCTATTTCAGGTTCTTTTCCAGACACGTGTGATGCTCTGAGCTGGTGAGAAGTACCTGGGGGAGCATCAACGTGAACTGGAACTGATGACCTAAGAAATGCTGCTCTAATCAGCTGATTGCTTTTCAACTCATTATCATTTTCCAGTATTGTTTCATTTACAACTCAGCAAGACTCCCACCAAGCATCCACACCCCTCCTTCTGTCGAGGCATATGGGCCTGTGAACCTCAGTGCTCGGCTCAGCTCTGTCTATGAAGATCTTTGCCTCAGCTCAGAAAAATAACTGGCAGAGTGATATTCCACAAATATCAGAACACAGGGAGTATTATCAGTATCTTCATGAAGGCAGATGTGCAGTTTGAGCATGCATGTTATCTCCATGGCTTTTATACAGAGCCTGTCTAAAAGATAACACGGTGTGAGCGTGAGGGAACTGAGAAATTACTGCATGTTGTGCTCACACATATACAAACACACATACACACACACCGAGTCTCGGTGCTTGTGTCAGAGGGGAGGCAGTTTGTTCGTATACTGTCTGTATACAGAGAAAAGAGAGACAGCATCAATAATGTAGCATCTTGACTCCGGGAGTCCACAAAGTCCAATTAATCTCAAAGCCAAAGGAACAAAGGCTTCGCTATTTGACAAACAGGACATGCTGTAGTTTGCTCTGCTCTGACTCAGACTTGATAAGCAGAAAAGATCCAGAAAAGAAATGTTAGGGGGGCTTAGTAAAGGAGAGTAAAACACCAAAGGTGGCTAAAAGGGATCTTCAAAGGGAACGTCCTGACTCTTTTCAGCTCCTCTGACATTTCACTGCCTCAGACAGGCCCACCTTAGCTCTGCACTCCAGCTGAAAAGTACACCTTTTTACCTTCAGTCAAATCTGCCCCAGTCTAACCAGACTCCAGTGAAATTTGACTCAACTCACACAAACTGAGATTTCTGCTGCATGCTACCCATTCTGAAGAGCAAATTTATTATATCATATTTCTGCTTATGAATGAAAATACAATCTGTGGCCTTTATACTCTTAATATTTTTTATATGCCATCCAACAGAGCATGATCATTGTTGAAACATGGTCTGAGATGTGTTTAGATGGTCAATTCAACCAAATTACAAAAGAAAAAAGCCCAATCTCTCTTACTTACCATGAGGTGCAGATAGTTTTGGTTTCAAGTGTTGAGATATCCATCAGTGAGATTTCTGCTGCCACACGGTATTGAAAAAACAACAACCTTTATTTGGATAATTCGAAGAACTCACTGTGAACAGCTCTCTTTGGAAATATTACTAAAAAGAGATGTTGCTGTTGAATTCTTAAATTATTTACCACAAACAAATTCCATTTACATCCATTGTATTGGCGTAGATGCAAAAATCCTAGGGACGGATATCTCAAAACTATTAAAACCAAAACTCTGTGTGTATGGCTAATACCAACAGGATGTACAGTATATAAGACACTCTTACACAAGATGATTGGTAATGATTGATGACACTGGATCCTTACAGGTTTATATCTGAGGGCATCTCGGTAGGATCCAAAAAGAGCAGCCTGCCCTCTCAGGAAGGCCCTCGCCACACCACTTCCTGTTGCTGTTGACTGCTTCTTCAGCTTGCTCTTCAGAGAGGACACCTGGTGGAAAACATAAAAGAGAGAATGCAGGAGAGAGAGACAGAGACAGAGAGAGACAGAGAGAGAGAGGGAGAGAGAGGTGGGAGGGGGAAAAGGGAGAGATGGAGGGGTAAAAGTTAAATTATCACCTCTGAAATTGGTGGAGGAAACAGCTAGCCCATTCGGGGTGTGAAGTATCACATTTGCAGGTCATCTCAAAAAAGGAAAGAAAAGAATAGAAAAAGCTTCAGCCTTTCCTCAAAGCTTATCTGTTGTGCTGCTGGGAGCACCTGCTGCTTTGCTAATTGAGCAGAGGACGGGGGGCGGCGAGAGGGAGGGGACAGCAAAGAGGAAATGGAAACTTGCATCCTCGCTCTTCCTCTCTCACCCTCTCTCTCCATGCTGCCAACCCCGCTCTCCTCCCACCACCTTCTTGCTTTTTTTGCTTCTCCCTCCATTTCTTACTCTCCTCCTCTTTCTTTCCAGTCCTCCTGTTTTCCCCTCCCTTGTTGGCTCTCCCGAACTCCCTCTAGAAAGGGACTCTTGACATAAAATGTCTTTAATTATTTTCCCCTCTCCTGGCTCTGTCTCCAGGACTCCAGGCGAGAGTGGAGGAGCAGCAGGCCCGGGCTTGTTTTAGGATGACAAAAGATTCACCCTGGCCACCGGGCCCTGGGGAGTCGGGAAAGGAAGTTGTCAAGAGGCTCTCTTCACCTGCTCAGCAGTAGTCTGACTGTGTTGTGGCAGAGCGAGGAGGAGGCAGAGATAGCGAGGGACTGGCGCTCTCTGTGTGGGCTGTGCCAGCTTAGCACAAAAGCACAACGATTGATTGGGTTGCACAGGAGGTCTAGATTACTGTAATGCAGTTTGGTGTGGGCTGTTAGCAGTAGTACGGGCTTAAATCACGATTATAAAGAAAAACCTATAAGTTTAACCTTCAACCTCAACTAGTAAAAAAAAAAAAAAAAAAGATTAATTGGAATTCATCACTGAATAACTGTGCACTGTTTTATCTTATATTCTCTACTGTATACCAACATATAATAAACTCTCTGTATAGACAAGTGTCGCCCACAGAACTGTGTCTGTGGGCGGTAAGGGTTTGGTGTTTTGCTCATGGGCAATACAACAGGGCAGATTAAATCAAAGCTTTCCAGGTAAGGATATTCTATCTTCTTACATCACCACTCTGCTGTCTGAATATGGGCCGAGAAAACTGACAGCAGTCAGATATTCTTGTGTTAAGCAACACAGAACGTTTACAACAAATTCTTTATAACAATGTAATACGTTTTAATGCTGCCATTGGTAGCGGCAGTATTTGTGGGCAGAGAAGAAAGAAGATGAAAGGAGGAATAAATTTGAGGTTGTGTCTCCCATTAAATGACCCCAGTTCTTCTGTAATGTGATAAAATTTTCATCAGGTCTATTTCAATCAGAGGTGGCCAGAGAGATCATGCTGTGTAGCTGCAGCGTGAGAGGGATATCGTGGTCTGGCGTCTGCAATTAGCCTATCTGGAAAACTTCAGGGAGGAGAAGCGAAGTGTTAGCACAGCTCGTACAAAGGACGGGCAGAAAGAAACAGAGAGGCTGAGAGAGAAGGAGAGAAAGCGAGACAGAGAGAGTGGCAGTCTTAAACTGGGACAAAGACAAAATGAACAGCGTCGATTCCTCTCCCCTGGGCTTTCTCACTCTCCACAACGTCCCCGTGCTGCCATTGCAAATGCTCCCAGGCATCAAACAGGAAGTTTATCACGGATAAATTAACAAGTGTCATCTCCATATTCACTCATTGTGCTAAATGCTTTTATGTTTATGTAAAGCCCTTTCTGGAATTAATATTTCATGCTTATGTGCGTTTTCACAGATTTTTTTCATCCTTGCAAATCATTAAACTGTCTTTTTTTCGGGGGGAGAATCAAAGTGAACACAATGTCAGTCTAAATGGGGGAGGCATACCCCAAAGACTGTCAGAGAAGACGGGATAGCGGAGTTTACTCTGCACACAGAGTTCTGTACAGCAGCTTTGAACGGGTGAGAGCATTGCAGTGGCAAACACTTTTTAATGAGGTGGGGACACCACTTCACTTGTGTTTTGTTTCCCAGTGTTGGAGAAAAATGGGTGATAAAGCACTAAGTTCAAAGTTTCACATTTATTCACAAGTAAAATTCAGCATGATGAAAAATATTCGTCTTCAGTCACATGTGGCGATTAATTAAATTGTCACATATAACAAATATAGTGGTAGTGCATAAGAAATACCAGGATATTGTTTTGGTTAATAGAAAAATGAAGCAGAGCCTACAGTACGTTCCTTCACATATCTGACACAAAAAAAAATAAATGTGTGTTTAGTAGTTGGATTTTGAATATGGCGCCTACGCCACAATCATCAGGTATGCCTCCACGGTAATGGCTCTGTCAAACTAATTAACTTCTACAGTTTGAGTGAAGCTAACGAGATGCGTACAGGCATCAGAGGAAGGCCAGGCTCTACAGGTGATAACCCAATTTGGCAGTGACATTTTTTAGTGTAAAGTCACAGTGGCGGTGATGAGATCAAAGGCAGAGAGTCCCCCAATGGGTCCAATTAGAACTATAGCATTGTACAAGGGAGGGGTGGCAGGAGGAGAGAGGGGAGTGGGTGGTTGGGAGAGAGGGAGAAAAAAAAACTGTTGAGTTATGATATTCATAATCTATGCAGAGGGGCCTTTCCAGTACAGGTCTTCTCCCCATAGCTGTGATCTTTTCAATTTACATCAAGGGAAGATGGTCGGGGATGAAAGCGGGGCATCCAAAGCGCACAGCCACAGAGGGCAGACATGGGGCCTCATTAAGGCCCAGCCCAACCAGGCCCAAACAGGGTTTGAAGTGCGTCACATAAAGAGCATAGGGTCAAAGGTCAGACATAGAACAGATCTCCATTTAACTCTCCAGCTGGAGATGGTAATTAGCAGGTGCAATGATGATCCCTGCCTGACTGTAAGGGATGATACCACTGTAGGTGACACCAGGCATCTGTGTGAATGTGTGTGTGTGTGTGTGTGTCCGTCCAAGCATGTGTACACACAGACACAAAAGATGCAGTCATACGAACACAAACATGCATGTGAATACTCAGGTACTGCATATATAGTATATTTACACCTACACCAGCTTTTGGAGAATTTCAAAATAAATAACAATTCTGATGGTGAGTTTGAATAAAAACACAAACCCTCGATGTCTTTTAAAGACACGGGGTAGATACAACTGCTACTGCTTTACTCTACCTGATAAAATGATTTGAAGATAAAGTTTTATCACTATTGTGCATGACAACAAGCAATATTTTTATGCAAAGTGCTGATATAATCAAGACAGCCCACACAACATATGAAACCTAGTCATTGCTGTTAATTAACTATTGGACATATCATTATCTTCCACTTTCAGTTAACAAAAAACAAACAAACAAAAAAAAAAAACATGGCAAAAGGTAGGAACCTGGCTGACAATGGTATATGAAAAAAAAAGGTTTCGCACAAAATTCTTAAAATATATTTAGAATTTCTCTCTAAATTTTCACTTAAGCATAAAAAACCCTCCCAAATAACAACCCTGACACTTGTCTTGGTGTTAAAAAAAATAAATAAATAAATAAAAGTTGGATTTTCTTCTCACAAAAAAAAAAGAATGTTTTGTTTAAGATTCTGTCCAGGGAAAGAAAGCCATGGGGACGCAATTAAAGAACTACAAAGAAAAAAAATAGTTATGAAAATCTCCCACTTTCTTTTGATGTGCTGCAGTCTGAACTGTACACACAAACACACACACACACACAAATCTGAACAAAGACACAGAGAACCGGCATATACTCTCAAACATGCACACACGCACACACGCACACACGCACACACACACACACACACACACACACACACACACACACACACACACACAATGAGCATGCAACTTGGAATCTATGAAATTCATTAATTCGTTCAATTTAAAACAAATATTAGATATTTTATGATTCCTTATAAATGAACCTCTATTTTCAGTCTTACAGTAAAACTGCACAATAATGGAGATATTACTTAAGTTGATGGGGTGGAGCCAACTACAATCTCCACTAACCACATAAGATCACTAACTTCTAGTCTTCTAGTCAAAATTAACTTCAGTGAATATTACAGTGATGTGATGAAATAAATATGTAAAAACGGAGAAAGACTATTAAAGCACCAGTGAGACTTATAATTCTTAGTTATTCAGTATGTTGATCTGCTGTTGAGTACATGCCACACAATACATTAGTCAGGCGAAATGAGAAAGAGTGAGAAAGCAAGGGGGAAAAAAAGTGTGTATTTGTGTGTGTGTGTACGTGTGTGTGTGTGTGTTTTAATAGGGCTATCTCATTGCCATGAGACTCTCCCCGGTGTGGGGTTACTTTGTCAAGCTGACCTCTTATAGCAGCTGAGCGGCTGAGTTTTGCATACATAATTAACTACAGCTAAATGTCATCTCTCACTTCAATAACTAACGCAGTGGGTGATGCTCCTCTCCCTTTTTGACTTCCAATCCAGAGTGAACCGCCGGCAGAGCGAGTATGTGAAAATGAAGTGCAGCTTTTAAACTCCACATGAGTAAATGAAGGGCTGCTAACATTGCAGAGAGAGTGTATGCACAGTTCAGCGCCGTTTAAAACAATCGCAACCTTTTACATGTTTTAAATGAGCAGATCTCATTTGGCAAAGTACGGACTCGACAACAACAACAAAAACAAAATACTGTGGAGGTTGTTTTTATATGTTGTAGACACCGAGACTGTTTCTGGTAAAGTACAGTATGTAACTGAGGTGGAGCAACTACATTCCCAGCACTGAGCTACCATCTAGTTAGTACAGCATATGAGGGGCTTTACTGTAGGTGGCTCCGCTGTACTGAGAAGACACCACTGAAATGAAACACACATGGCTGCATCTGAACTGAAAATGGGGGAAATCTGGTGGACAAACCAAAAATCTGTGAGTAGCAAAAGTTTACTCCTGAACTAGATCTTAATGTCATAGATGAACATTCCTGGCCGACAATGTGTAGGTGTCTCTGTGCGAGTCTGAGCATCTGCATGTGTGAGTGTTTGCCTGCTGTCGGCTGTACTCTGTTGTAGATGATGATGTAGATGTTGTTTTCTGGGAGCATCGAAAACTGAACACCAAATTAAAGCCGCAATGTTTGATTAAGTGTGCCAGGTGATCTCAGGAGAGGCGTGCAGACACAACCGCAACCCCCTCATTCATTTGTAAACCTCCAAATGCAGGCTTGAAATACAGGAAGTAGGAGTGTACGCTGTAAATTTCCCCCTTTATTGGGAATACAAATGATCAAATGTATGAAGGCTACGAATGTATGGGTACACGGTGTCAGCAAAGTAGCGAGAGGCAGAGAGGAGGAGAATAGAAGGAATTAGGCTGTGATGTGAGAGAGAGCATCTGAAAATAAAGATGTAAGCTGCATTGTAGCACCTCACCTTGAATATGTGGCACAGAAAGAATAATACATGAAAAAATTCTTCCGTCATTGGTTTGAGATCAATTGCCGGGATCAAATAAAAATCAGATTCAGTCACACACTGTTTGTTTTCAGAATTAACAGACTCCTAATTTGCTATTCTTGGATACTTTTAATGACTAGCGCGGTAAACAGCTGCTCCGCCAACCAAAAGCCAATTATAACTTTATCAGCACAATTTCTGTGCAGAAGAGGAACTGTGGATCTCAGAAAAAGAAACAAAAATACCTTGATCTTCCAGGGAAAAACTACAGGTTTCTTTTTACTTAGTATTTCTTTTCAGTGTGCTTGTCAACATATTGATTTTACTGACACAAGCACAGTCTCTCTGAGATTACTATGATTTATTAATGTGTAAAAACTATTGAAACTTTCAGTTCAACTTAGGAAATCTTAAAATATATAATAAAATCCCACTAAAAATAATACTACAATGTTTACATAAAAAAGAAAACAAATGAAAAGCACCAACTCAAATAAAACAACAAAAAAGTTCCTTGATGTGCATTATTTTTATACAAAGATACCAAAATGTACTGGTTAAAATAGGACATATTTAGATCGACTTTCAATAAATATAAGAGCATGTTACAACTGAAAAATGATAAAAGGGAAAAAAAAAATCTAAAAACAAAAATTTAAAGATGTGTTAATTTATTTCCACTGTCAAAATGTGCGTTTAAATGGCAAATCCAGAACAAAAGTACAATTAATGTTGGACCTTTGATTCACATGACGTTTCCAATTTAAAAAATGTCAAAAGCTTTTGTCAAAAGATTGTTGCATCCTTTTTTGACCCGATACCAATTACTCTCTTATTCAGATCTTTCCTTTTTCTGCTAAACGGAACCGCTACTGGCATGGTAGCATTTGTAATAGTCAATAAATCTAAAATATTATGTGTGAAGTGAAGACCATTAAGGGGCGGGCACTAGTGGAGCCGGTGTAGGGGTCCTGTCTGAAAGAGGGCGGCTAATTCAGGACAACTGTGAACTCTGAACCTGCTAAAAGCACGGCCACTGGTCAGCCGAGCCACATAATAGAGTCCACATGTGCTCACAGCCTGCGTTGCCATAATTAGACGGATCTCTAAAGGTTTGCTTAAATCAACATCAGAGTGCTTTGTTTTCCCTCTTAGTTAGACCTAGAAAATATGCAGCAAAATTGCCTGTGGCCTTTACCTTTTAATCCATTTCATGCTTTATATATTCATACAAAGTGATGCTGGGCTTTTAAAGAATAATCATTACTTCATAGGTTGCAGGGCTTCTGTTTCACACTGAATATAGCCTGAGTGTTAAGTAGCCAGTGTTACAGTGAGAATTAGAGAAATGAAGAGTGGTTTTAATAGCTCAGACACAACGCGCGGCAGCTCAGCCCAGGCAGAGAATCGCTCAGCATTAATCAAGATTTCAGGCCTCTGTTTGACAAACTGCACAATGCCTCAAACATCTCCTTGTGTGTAAACACAAACATCAAATGCCATGTGGCATGTCCTCATCACTAACAAGCAAACTAACAAGAGACCTGGAATTCCACTCAATTAGTACCTGCTCGCTTCCTTATTAATCTACTAGCCCCGGTGAAAAGATGAGAGGAGACAGGAAAAAAATATCAATAGGAATAAAAACAACAACAACAATTTGTTGCAATAAATATATTAATGCCAGTGAAGTTTCCGTTTCAGGTGGTGTAATTTGACATGATATGCGGGCTATGTTCTGTCATTAGTCAGGAAAAATGGTGAGTAGGGGATCAAAGCAAAAAGGCTCTGAGCCTGCCACTTAATTTATCACACGGCAAAGACAAAGGCTTTTCTCTCTGCTTCTGTCGCTTTTCAAAAGCCCTGACTCCTTTTTATGACAAACTCAGTTTGCAATTTAATTTGGGGCTTAAGTCCCTGGGTGCAGAAAAGCAAGCAGGGAGGAAGTGAGAAGAAGGTAGTGTAGCCAGACAGGCACACAGGCAAAGAAGCATGAGACGCAAACAGCGGGTGCGGGAAACGTCCAGGCTGGCGGTACTGTGAGAGAGAGACAAGAAGGCAGACAGGTGTCATGAAACTCGAGCAGCCAGGCAGCCAGGCAGGCGATAAGACAGGCAGGCAGGCAGGCAAACAGGCTAAAAAGTAGGCAGGTAATTGAATAAATGTAGGAAAGATTGCATCATTGCAGGTAGTAAGGAGGCACTGATGCACACTAGCAGTCTTAGTAGGCTGAGCAGTGCTAAATCAGGAGAACCAGAGAAGAGGGGGAGTGTAAGCAGGTCTGGAGTCTGCTGGGCAGCGGATTGAATTATATACTGCTGGTAGGGCAGGAGTCCGGTAGGCGGTGGAACCTGAGAATATACTTTTAGCAGTGTGGGTAATAATGCGTCCGCAGCCTCAGCGGGGCCTCAGTGCCTCACAGAGGAGCTTTAATACACACACCCAGAAAAACAGCTAAACAAACAGATTCCTGCTTCGACAAAGACAGAGAAGACAAACATGTGTGTTGTTCTCCAGGTCTGTGAGTATATAAGAGTGTGTGTGTGTGTGTGTGTGTGTGTGTGTGTGTGTGTGTGAGAAAGCGTGTGAATGTGTGTAAATGTGCGAGTGACCCTGACGCTGTGGTGATGCTTCCTGTAGCACTGACCAGCGTCAGTGCTCCATTAATTAAAGAGACGATGCACTGGCAGGTGGCTTCACTGCCCACACTGGTAATTGGCCCCCTTCTTCCCACTCTCTCCCCCTAGAAAATCACCCATCTCTGCCTTTTCTTTTCTTTTCTCTGCCTCGTTCCCTCCTCCTATCTCTCGTTCTCAGAAACGTGCCAGTGGGCAGGCAGAAATGCAAGACTTTGTGAAATAATGATTAGAATGGATGGAGATGAAGGGAAGGGAGTTGCACATTTTCCCACAAGCCTCTGATGGTCGGGGAATGCTGTTCGCCTTCAAGCGTCATACGACGCGACGGGAGTTTACTTTAGACAGCCACAATCTGAGGAGCCAGTACTGCAGTCATTAATGATGTGGGGAGGGGACAGAGCTACACTTTGACAAGTTTCTGCATGTGTATGTGTTTGTCTGTGTGCATGTGTGTGCACGTGGGTGTGAGTGCGAGTATCTGAGTATGAGAGTACATTGGAGGACAAGAAAATGTGTGTTTATGCAAGTGAGACTCGACGTGAAAGAGGAAAAACGAACCTTCTGTGTGTCATGTGTAATGAGACAATAAAGGTTGAGAAGCTCTGCCGAGGTGTGTGTGTGTGTGTGTGTGTGTGTGTGTGTGTGTGTGTGTGTGTGTGTGTGTGTGTGTGTGTTTGTGCATTTGTGTGTGTTTCTCACCACGTCACTGGGCAGGTTGTGCAGGTCATCAAAGGGGCTCTCCAGGGTGTTGGTGTCCACATTTAGAATGACCACATCCTCCAGTGATCGACTGCGTACTCTCTAAAAGGAGGAAATGTCCAGTGTTATCAGCAACAACGCACAAACTGCCTCAGTCATTTAAAACAATTCTAATCACTATCTCACAATATTGAACAAATCTCCACCTGTAAATATAATTACATGTCAAGTTCGGCACGCAGAAATTCTTGTAATATTGATAATCTAAAAAATGTTTACTGCTTTTATATAAAAGAATTAAAGCATATTTGTTTTTCCTATCTTACATCTCATGGCGTTTAATTGTGTTTACTTTTGAACAAGTATGTTTGACATATTTTAAATAATAAAGAACCTGAAAATATAGTTTTTTGGTTAATCATTAAATCATGAAATTAAGTTAACGTTTGAAATTCTTAGTGTGGCCCAGTTGTGTTTCCCAGCAGACAAAGTCAATTCTGTCCTGAAGCTTCAGGAAGGAGAAAACACAGCGGCCACATTTAAAACTGTCATCACACTCCTTTACGATGAATGGTGAAAAATGGTGTGTAGGGAAAAAAAATATCAGAACATCTTTACTATAACACAAAATGAAGAATGCCACTGAGAAGAACATTTGGATGGCACAAAGATTTTCCACAGCACCAAAAGCTCATGCATCAACAACAACACAGTGATACTGTGCTGTGCTGTGTGCATCCTGATGGCGACAAATTCAACAATTATTTCAGTGTGGTGCAGGATGCAGGCAGGTGTGGGGGGGAGGCGGCATAGTGTGTGAATTTCTAGTTTGTCACTTTTGTGACAGCCTGTGCAGTGGAGGCTCACATGCTGATCTGGACTAATTATGTAGTGGCGGAAAGGGGGTCTGTCACGGATGCAGAGTGTGATAAATACTGCCACTGCCGCAACTGTCAGACAAATATCACACACAAACACACACACACACACAAACACACATGTGCATTACAACATATGCATTTGCACAATTACACACACACACGCAGACAAACACTTACATACTAACACTTACACACAAGTGCAAATGTGCACGTGCTTGCAACATGTATTCACACACAACAGCAGTGCTGGTGACGGCCTGCCCCCCAAACCAACACACATGGTTTAACAATGAAGTGGAAAAGCTCTTTGTTTGCAGATACTTTTTCTCCATTTCTCTCCCTGTCTTTTGTACTTCTGGTTAAGAATGCACACAAGCAAAGACAGGGAGATAAAGAGGAAAAAACATTCTGTCCATTTTTTTTGATTCAATGTGTTGAAGATGCCAAACATTGCCTCACTGAAATTTCAAACACCAAAATTAAGAGCACAATTCACCAAACCAGGTGACCATATATACAGAGAAGAAAAACTAGGAGTTTACAACATAAATCTACCGCATCCTCCCTGAATGTAATTTGGTTAGAAAATCCACTGACAAGGACACTGAAATTCATTATATATATCTGACGCAAATTAGGAAACATCAACACTTGACTTTTGATAAACAGTACAGAGTTTGCAAATATATACATCAATCTGCAGCAGCATATATAATTATGCACATTTATATGCATACACACAGATCAGCTAACGTACCTCCAGCAGACTAAGATGAACTCCCACAAAGTATGGCATGGGGGCACTGTGGATGGAGAGAAGAAAAGATGTGAGCAATATCAACATCAGATGGTAAAGAAATATTCATGGGGGCCACAGTAGCACAGACCATTTCACACATCCACATACTGTTGTGGATATTCTTTGATTAACTGATTAGCTGATCTACAGAAATGTATTCAATTACTATTTTGATACTTGATTAATGTTTAGTTATTTATCAAGCTATGCACTAGCTATACACTAGCATACATCACAGCTTCTTCAATGTGAGCATTTGCTGATTTTCTCTGTATTTCTTTATAATTGTAAACTGAATGCTGTGAAGGTTTTGGACTGTTTGGTCAGAGAAAATAAGCACTTTGAAGAGAGGACCAGAGTGTAATATAGCTTGCTAAAATAATCACAAATGCCATCACATCTTATAGACTAAATTATTAATCTGATAAAAACAAAAATTCAATAGATCATTAATAAAACATTAAATACCCCAAAATGATAAAATATAAGAACAAAGAGTAAAACCTATTTTATCAACTGCTAGAAATTATGCAAAAACTACTGTACTGCAACAGCTGTGCAACATCAGATTAACTGGTGTGTGTGTGTTACAAGGCAAACAGACTTTTTTTAAAAAAACATTACCAGTTGACTTGAATTCAAATGTGATTTGTCTAAAACTGCCACACTCAGCTATCAGTAAGCATTAATTTGCCTTGAAAGACATTTGCCTTGAAAAATACTGAGAAATGTATACTAATGCTACAACTTTACTATATTACTGCTACTATTACTACCGCTGTCTATTATTATGATAAAATAATATTAACCATAACAACACTAAATGCTTCTGCAGGACATTTAATGGAGTTTTTCCCACGACCAAGATGGTAGAGACAGAAAGTATAGAAATACTTGGAACACTTCCTAGAAAGCTGAAGGGTAGATGTGTCAAATGTTTTCTTTTTACTCTACAAAAATATGCTTTGCATGGTTATTATCATGTCATTCTTATTTTATGTGATAGTTATCTTCACATTGAAAGTCAGTGGCAAGGAAAGGTTGAATCATAGAGTATGTTTCCCATCCACCAACATGAATAAAATCAACAAAAACAGTCAAATAATAGAAACCATTTTTATGATGAGGTTTGCAGAGGCAGCAATAATCGGATAGCTTTGGGTCAGTGTATTCCTGGTCCGAATGATTCAGAAGCCACAGGCTTGTAATCAACTTAAAGCAACAGCAAAACAAACAGCAGGCCTCTAGCTTTGCACTTTGGCCACTGTCTTCTCCGTTTCATGAATATACAGTACTGACTTGCATCAACATCTACACGCATACATGCACATACACACACAGAGCATCTAATATAATTTAGTTATCTAATCAGAGCATGGAGGACACCCCTGTGATTAAATAAGATAATGATGAGTCTTCACAGAGTGTTGAAAATCACATTTTACTGTCAGTGATGAATAGCTTTTTGAAGCTGATGTGTCCCTTATGGTAAAGAGCTGTACTGTATGAGCTATCAGCACTGATTCGACAAAAAACAGCTCCTTTTACATAAGCTGACGTCCCCACTCTGCAGGGTTTTTTTTTGTTTTTTTGTTTTTTAAAAAATTTAAACATATCTGAAGTTGACCTGAACACATGTAGATTTGTAGATGAGCTGTTTCTTCTGCTCTCCATTCAGTTTCAATCAAGTCCATTCAGATTTGTTGGATTTGTGTTGGATGGGAGGTAATGAACCCCTGAGAGGGCTAAGATGATGAGAGCGTGGTGCTAGCACTGGCATGAAATATGGAGCAAGGTGATCCAAGCCGTTCATTATGTTGAGGGGCCACACAGGAGAGGGAATCGTGAGAACAACTCAAAGAACGGGTGGGAGAATGTGTGAACATGTGTGTCTGCACTTTTACACCGAAGTTTTAGCGGCAGCGCTCGATTCATGACCAGCGCACATGCCGTGGTGTGTGTTTATGTGTCTATGTGTCAGGTGTGGATGAGCGTGCATGTGTTGGAAGGTGGCTGAAAACTGAGAGAAAGGAAAAGGAGGGGGTGTAAACATATATTATGATGATCCTGATGGTGTTCATGTATGTGTGCGTTTCAGAGGAGGTCAGCCTTACCAGCAGTAGTCCAGAAGATGTGGGGGCAGCACAGGGATGAAGATGTGCTGCCAGTACATAGGAAAGAGCAGAGCAGCCGCACCGTGGACACATGCAGTTAACTGCAGAGAGAGAAAGGAGGGAGAGGACAATCTCAACACAACTTTACGGCGACACCAGAACAAAAATACCCTTCTATGCTGTATGTTTATTGGTAGTTTCAATTTTCTTTAACTTAAGGTTTATGTGATTTCAGTCTCACGAATTGCCCCAAGGAAAGAACTGCAACAACTTAAAAAATACAACAACTTACTCAACTAAGATTTCTGCACTGCCAAAGTCTATAAAAGAAGACCATTCCCTCCAAACAATATCCTGTTAATATCCTGTTTTAAAAATCTAGAAGTCTGATCAAGGTTGCTGCCATGGTGATGCTTTGTGTTGATGTGTCGATGTACTGTATGTTTGATGTCATTGAGTTGGCCTTTAATCTTGCTCACAAATAAAAGCCTTTGGAAAGAACATGGAGCACTGACATGTCTGGTGTTGTTGTGATGAACACGAGACCTGCAAGCTATTGTTGGAGGAAGAGAAGAACAGACTGAAAGCTGCAGATCAGCCAGCTGACAGGAGCCTGGTCTTAAACTAATCACAGAAACACTGTAGAGGAGAGAAAGATTGACGAGGAGGTGAAAAGAAAAGTATTGAAAAGACACTTGCTTTACACACAGAGTGCATGAAACCAAAGTTTCCTCCATATTGATTTGTTTGTGGTGCAATAATATTGCTACTATTGCCCTTGGCATTAAGAAATTGAAATACAAAAATAATTCAACACAAAAATGAGAAAATACAAGCCCAGTGTTCATAATTAACTGCTTTTCAATTCAATGTCAAAGTGAGAATTGTGCTGCGACCTGCACAAAAGGAGCCCAAAACAGTGCTGACAGTTACCATAAAAATCAAAATTATCCCAACCACTATGACCTAGAAATTAAAGAGAAAATAACCTCTTTTTTAACAAATAATGAGAAGCAATCACATGAAGATGACATTCCTTTTCAAAGGAGCTCTCTCCATTGTCAAACCAACATTACACATAAAATTAAAGTCATTGTCTCCCATTGTCTTAAAGCCAGCATCCCCCTCTTGACATCACATCTCATGGAAACCCAGCTATAGTAATGACCTGCAACACACAGGCACACACACATGCACGCACACACACACACACACACAGACATACACACACACAGACACACACACACACACACACACACAGACACACACACACACACGGCAGGAGAAAGAGGCGTTAGCTCATCCCCCAGATTAAAATAACATGATTAAATATGGAAAGAGAACAGAGGTCTGAGGGGCTCCTGCGGGACTTCATTAGGGCAAATTGCCAAAGAATGAAACATGAGTTAGCCAAGAGAGACTGCGGGCTAGGCCAATACCGCCGGGACCCCGGAGCAGCAGCCGCTGTTATACTGCTGCAGCTTCACAGTCAATGTGTGAAGCGGACACACACTATCACACACACGCGCACAACTATCAGGAGACCCCCTGCTCACTGACACACACAGTGTCACAATTGACCGGCCAAAAGCGGGCGAGCTTGGCGGCTGAAAACCACCGTTGCCAGAGAAAGAGTAAGGGCCCCACCCTCTGAATCCACCCGAACATCAAGCCCGGACATCTGAAAAGCTTACAACAAAAAGTGTGTGTGCTTGCGTGTGTCCATGTGGCTCCCACCCTGCATGTTTGTTTTAACTGCTTTCATTTTTCATATTGGCTGGAAAAAAAGCAATGATCCTTTTTTTTTATTGTCTCCGTGCAGTCTCTCTTACACCCAGTCCCACAATAGTTAGGACTTAATCAACATTTAATTGGTGTCTTGCTCTGTGTATCTGCATATGCATATTTCCGCTGCCTGCCGTCTTCAAATAAAACACAACAATGCCACGCTCCTGTCAGGATTAATTCCCTGGCAAACAGTTTGTTTTTTTGTTAATTCTGAAAATAAATCAATGCTATGAATATTAATGTGTGAAAGTGAAGCACTTGGTGGAAGAGCTACTATCAAAACCATCACACCCTTCTCCCTTTTCCAAAGCGATGACGGTAAGGGGCCATTAAATTGTGATGAAGAGAGGTCAGCGATCCGGCTGTGGATATACATACACACATACGTACACGAGTCACACGCGCACGCACGCACGCACACACTAAGTGGAGAGCCAACAGGCGAGTGTGTTCCTCCTCTGGGAGTGCGAGACAAGCCCCAGCCATTCGCTGGTACCAGGAGGTAATGGCACAGAACACCTCGCTAACCAACTCCAATTATCTCCACCAGGCCTCAAGGTGAGCCCCCCAACTGGCATGATTTACTCTCAGGTTGAAAGGGAAAACAGGAGTCTCTCTCTCTCTGCTTCTCTTCTTCTCAGGCTGGGTGGCTGGCTTGGGGGAGTTGGCTGTGAGGGGAGGGGGGTTAAGATAAGAAGATAATGATTTATAAAGCAGATCTAGATTTCTGTTTTCTTTTATTTGCTATCTCCAAAGCGATAGAGATGGCAGTGTGCCTGAGATAAGGAAACTTGGAGGGAACTCCAGAGGAATAGTTCACATATTTGCTTCTCTAATTCAGCTGAATACAAATCCCCGTGTCCTTGTTCAGGTTTTAGAACGAATGAGGCAAAAAGTAAAAGGAAGATAAGTGGAAAAAAAAGAGAAATCGTACCACTCTTTTTTTTCTTCATTTATGGAGGGGGGGCTTCACATGAGAGTGGGTCATGAGAGGCTAAGGCTGATAAAATATTTGCCAGGCTGATAAATAATAGATGAGTGGAGCCAAATGGCTTACACGCTCCACAAAAGACCTGGGTGCTTAATATTCCATTCAATGGAGAATCACAGATACAGTCCCCAAGAACAAATACAGGATTAGGTGCTGGGTCCAGTCCTCAGGGACCAGGGCTCTGCCCGGTAATGAGGGGCTGCCTGCCTCTCACACTGTGTGTGTGTGTGTGTGTGTGTGTGTGTGTGTGTGTGTTGCCCCTTCCTCTGAGAGAAGCTAACCGATTATACAACGACAGCCTGCTTCAAAAAGCAGTCAAGGTCTTTGGTTCTGCCCTGAGAGCTTTCTTAGTGCGCTGTAGCCGAGACAGAAAGTGTCCACAGTAACACTGGTTTTCCCAGATCCATTCAACGGGACTAAAGGAAGCAGAGACAGACAGAGAGAGACAGAGAGACATCTAGAGATGGAGAGGAGGAGGTGAAAGTGGGAGAGGAAGAAAGTTATGTTAAGAGATAAACTTGTTAAGAGATGAAACTTTGAAGTAGCAAAACGATAAGCTAAGAGGTCACACA
This sequence comes from Enoplosus armatus, assembly GCF_043641665.1. Classification (NCBI taxonomy): domain Eukaryota; kingdom Metazoa; phylum Chordata; class Actinopteri; order Centrarchiformes; family Enoplosidae; genus Enoplosus; species Enoplosus armatus. The sequence continues at coordinate 20,096,021 of NC_092186.1, forward strand.
CCAGTTTTGTCAATAATGGGGTCTGCGTGTGTCCCATTCCATACTACATACTAACAGTATACAGTAAGCACCACATGTACTAAATGTCTTAGTATACTGTTTTTGCAGTTGGTTAAAATTTACAGAAATTAAACCATGTGTGTGCCACTGATGTCAATCAAGCTGTGACTTTGGAATCAAACGTCACTACCAATTAAACTCCACAAACAGACATCAAAATATTTTGCAAAGCTTTAGTAGTTCTTTTTTGTTTTCTGCTGTGTTCGCAAAGCTGTTTTACCACCATCAACAATTTGTTTTAATATTTTCCAGCTGTGAGCAGCTCCTAATGTCCATCAACAGCTCACTAAAAGCTCTAGTGGTTTGTTTTGTTTTTTGCACACACACTTGTTTGATATACTTAGATGTGTCACTTTTGCACTATGGAATAGGGATACAGCAAATGTGTTTTTTTCTGCAGGAAATTAACCAAAAGGCTGTATTATGACACATAGTTTCACACAGTTAACAAAAACATTGTGAATTACAAAACATTGGGAAGCTACCCCAATTCTTCTGACAGCTCTCCATATTCATACATCATCATATTCAGATGAGCTCGTCCCTCTACATCCTTGAACAGCAACACAACCTTTCAACAGTGATGTTTCCTTAAAGAGCTGGACCCGACAGAGACCTCAGATGTGTTTCCACCCACACCATCCCTCTTTACCTGAGCAACTGGACATGTTCAAGTGAAACACAGACAGAGAACGGAGAAACTGCTGGTGTGGGGGTGGGGGGGGCTACATGGACCTCTTTCACATATTAACAATGGCAGTGTAACAGAGATTTAGATTTTCCTGGACTCACAACATAACACTCATTCCCTCTGCTCACATACTCTAAGATGAGGGAGCCTATCGCACATGTTAAATTACAGCGAGAGCGGAGTGTGAGACAAATAGCTGCTGCTGCAGGCAATGTGATTCAATTTGACAGGAGGAATGGTATCAACAGAGTCGCTCTTGACCTCTTCACACCAGCCTCAAACACTCATTTCCCCTCCCCTAGCCTTTTCTTCCAACTCTGTCCCTACACACTCTCCAAATCCAAATACTCTCTTCTGCTTTCCCAGCCTCATTTTCATCATAATTCTTCATTTCTTATTCTGTTTTTCCGCCTCTCCTCCTGCTGTCCTTCTGTCCATTGCCGCTTCTCCTGTTGGTTTATTGCTGTGTTAGCCTTTCCCTCTCCCCTCCCCTGCACAGGGTAAGTCACCAATTACCCGCGCTCTGCTTCTCCCTCTGTTGACAAACACTGGTGTCAGGCCCGGCACAACGCAGGTGTGCCACAAACAAGTAGGTGGCACAGGGAGAGAGAGAGAGGGCACACAGGACGACACAGGAAACAGCTAACGCCAGGCCTCCCACACATGCACGCACAGTCAGTGACTCTCTCACAGAAAGACATAGGACATAAGGTACAAACACCTGTGAGAGCAGAAGACACACAAACAGATGCATGCAGAAGAGACACAAACACCCACAACATGCACATATGCACATCGGCACATACACGGTCACATCGGCACAACGCACGTGTTAAGTCAGACACATGGCATGGGGCTGAGATAAGTCTATTGAGGGGAAGGAGGGGAGGGAGGGAGATGGGTGTCCCGATGGTCGGCAGATGCCCAACAACAGAGAGACGCATTAAGACAACCAGGAACAGGGAGGCAAAGTCAGAGAGAAAGAGAGGTGTAGCCAGCGTGAGTGAGAGACAGATGGACAAAAAATAATATGTCAGTGAGGAAGAATAACTAAGATAGAGAGAAAGTGGCGAGACAGAGAGAAGTCCGGGTAAGAGAGGAGAAGAACAACAGAGGATAAGGCAGGAAACAGAGAGACAGCTGGCACTCTAGGGCATGGTGGATGGATAGCTCCTTGTTAGCATAGGCCTGACAGGCTGATGAGAGGGCTGCTGTCAGCCGGTGCTGGGGCCGGGGCTGTGTGAGTTTGGGCGATAGGCAGGGCAGAGGCTGGGCTCGAGAGCTGGGGGGCCTCGGCAGATGAAAGACACGGAGGGTGGTGGGGCGATGGCTGTGGTGGTGGTGGTGGTGGGGGTCCTCCCAACTGACTAGTTAGAGGAAGGGCCGATGCAGCCCTATTATACGGCCCTATGACAAGGCTGCACGCTCGGCTGGCTCCCGCCCCTGCGCCACCGCCGACCGGCCTTTTAAAACAGTGGTACGATTCACCTCCGGTCACGAAACAGCAATAAGTCAACTGACGCATTGTTGTAAGATCATGATTTATTCCTTTGCTGTTGGCTGCTTGCGAGACGCGCCGGCCATGTACCGGCAGACTGACACACTGGGTTCACCGGGGGCTTTAACACAGGCAGCACCTAGAGCAGGCAGAATAAATGCAGTACGTGCATGTGTGTGTGTGTGTGTGTGTGTGTGTGTGTATGTCTTTCTCCCTCTGTTTCCACTTTCTATTCCCTGTTTCTCTTTGCTTGGCTGAGAGGCTGGACAGGCGGAGGTGGTGAAAAGCAGCTGGATGGTACTAACGATGTTACTAACAATACCTTCTCTCATACATCCTCTATCTGTGGCAAGCAGACTATAGAAATATTACCTGTCCATCCAGTGACTGCTAACACTGACTTAAACAAACATTTTGACAAAGTCTGACGTTAATTATATATTTCCCAGCCTTTAAGATATTTGATCACAAGACAGTGGTGTGGATAATGAGCTGGGCTCTTTGCAGTTAAATATGTATACACTTAGATGGCTGGCTCCAAGAATCATGGCAGCCATTTCCATTTGAACCAGAAGGTCAATCTGCCTAAAAGCAAAAAATAACGCATCACAGGAGCAGTAATAACATCAGGCCTGCTAGTAATCCCAGTGGAGATGTGAAAATACCTTTGTACTACAGTGCCTGACATATATCGCTACCAAACCAAAACACATCTCCCTGAGGAAGATGGATGGATAGACAGATGAGTGGATGAAGGATTGCAGAGGATAAAAGGCTTACAGAGGTAAAGGTCTGACGTGCAAGCTCTTAAAAAATCCTGTCGGCATAAATTTGCTGGAGAAAAAAAAACAACAAGGCAACATTAGTCTCTGAGCCGCTGAAAACTGTAAATCACAGACAAAAATCACCTCCACCCCCTCTTCCTGCTAAAAAGAAAAACACCTTCACCCCAGAGTGTGATAATTTACATCGTGTAACCCTTGTGTCACAGCAGTGTGTGCAGCCTAGACCCTGGGTGGAGGTGCCGCTGGTCTGAGGAGCTGAGGGGAGACAGGTGAAACTCTCTGAGGGCTGGGTAATTTTTTACAGCTCTTCCTGATTATAGCTCCTATGGGAGACCTTGGGTACCGTTCCCTGCAGCACCCGTCACCACCACAGGCCCCTCCGGCTGTTCAGTGTTCTGCAGCCTTGTAGATACCGAGGCAGGACCAGCTACACTACAGATACAGATAGGACTTGGATGACATCACTTCCCTCTCCCATCTCATCTGTCATAAACATTTGGCTCTGCCTCATCAGCCACAAAGATAGCGGGGGGAGGATGGAATGAGGAACAGAGGGAGGAAGAAGGGGAGAAAAACAGAGAGAGAGATTTCCTCCCTTATACAGACAGACAGAAGGGACTTTAAATCATGTGAGAGAGTTAAGACATGTAATAACGGATAATTTAAGGCTTTTTGGCCATTAATATGTTGCAGTTATAAGACAAACAGTCAAATATAATCCAGCTTTAGTGTGGATTTCACAGCTTGTCAGAGCATGGTGATTGCGCGGCTGTCTGACTGCAGGCCGCCTGGGCAAAGAGGTGTGGGGGGGCCGAGAGATCAGTTCAGCTCTCTCTGCACAAGTAGCGTAGCCATGTCAGATAAATATTCTCATCGTACTACTTAGGGTTTGATATCCTGCTGGAATATTGATGAAGAGGATCATGTTCAATCTAGGAAACAGTCCCAAGATTTGAGCTATATACTTTTTTAAGAGGGCAAATCGGTATCTGAATTTGATATGAAGCCAAAAATAGCAAGCGTGACTCTCTATGAGAGTCTCTGTGTAAATTTGCAACATTTTCTCATATTATATTATTTCTTGGATGAAAGTGAGATAGCCCACAAGAATCCTACATTATCTAACATGACGTACTTAACTTAAGCTAACATTTTATGACTAAAAGCTTCACCTCAACTTGAATTAAATATTTAGGAAACTCATCCTTCAACTGGCTGAAGTGTTTTCTAACCTATTTTCTCGTTGTGCCTGACAGCAGAGCTGATAACTGACTGCAGCTGAGAGAATAACTTGGAGGGAATGGACTCACAGTGCTAAGCTTGCTTGAGGTAATGATGATGCGCCGTTCATGCAGCATACTGGCGTAGAGCTGGAGCATGTTGTTGACATCCACAGCCACAAAGTACTCTGTCAGGTTCCTCTGGAGATAGACAGGAACAGAAGAATATGCAGGTACATTACAAACTGTCCTTGCACAACTTGCTAACAATAATGCTACAGACTGGTCAGAGTGTCAGAGTGTGACATAAAGAGAGACACAGTACTCGCTGAAAAAGGACTTGGACTACCATCTCTGCACAGTAAAAATACATGGATAAGAAACACAGATTTAAAAGACATTCATGCCTTCATCTGACAGTCATGTTTGGAAAAACGATCACGCATCAATCAATGTTGCTTAAATTTGTCCGATTATTGTTTCCGGTGTAGCTTGCCATAAAGACTTTGGCTGCTCGACTTGAGCTACAATTTGAATTCAAAATCAACAAAGAACATGTGTTCAGTTTGAATCCTCTAATACCTATAGCAATCACTGAACTTCGACATTAAAAGTACAAGCGCCACAGGAGATAAAACTGAAACAAGAGGATGATGCAATCATTTCAAAAGGTGACAAATGTATCTGATCAAAAACGATTAGAGGCAGACATGTTTCGAGAAGAGAGGGATCTCTCTTTACCTCCTTCTGTCTCTTTTCTTTTCTTTTTCCATGAATACTTACGCTCTCAGGGATCGTCGGCAGTCCATTGATATCCGGGGCGATGAAGTAGGAGTGCTGCGAAAACACAAACATGCAGGAGAAAGCAGAGGGAAGGTCACAAGTGAAGCATACCACTCACACAGAAGAGAATGAGGGGAAGAGGGGGGAAAAAGGCCGTTCACTTTGTTCTATGATTTATGGCTCATCTTCAGCTCTGTCTATATGAATTGCTGAGCTGGTGTCTGAACTGTGGCAATGCTTTTATCAGGCCTACAGAACAGAGAGAGCTCAGTAGCAGCTCGGCTCCCCATAGACACAGACTGGGGTGATGTCTCCGGTGGAAAACTGAGTCTTTATTTAAGCATTAAATAGGCCTGCGGAGCACCAACACACAGACAAAAGCATACGTGCACATGTGCGTACGTGTGTATCCACACACACACACACACACACACACACACACACACACACACACAGGTTGTTTAAAGGATCACAAGGCTGCCTGTCTCACTTTGGGAGAGCAGGGCAGGTTCAGTGTTCAGATCAAAGGGGCCTGAGAGAGGTGCTGTTTGGAGACAGGTAGACAAACCACCAACTGAAACACACTATTGTGCCTCTCACACACACTCTCCTGTATCCTTGGTACACCTGCGTTTCTCTAGGCCTTCACTCGACCATCTGTTGCAGGTATTCACTTAAATCCACTGTAGCATCTACAGTAGTCTCTCACACTGCGAGCACAGTATTTAAAGTCAAATAATAAAGTTAATTTAAGACTTCAGTGTTTAAACTTGTGACTACTTTTTAGATGTTACGCAAATCATCTGACAAATAATGTCAGGCTAATACACAGTTGTGGCCTCTGTGGCAGGAAGAATGACATCTAACACCCGAGCAATGCAATGCAAAACAGCATTGCATTCGAGGCCTAAGTCTGATACAGTCTTCACTTTGAAAGGAAGAAATAATACATAGAAAAAAAAAAGGAACTGCCGAATAAATTCCATAACAGTGATACATTATATAACAAGCAACATAATTAAAAGTATGCAAACATAAGAGGAGCCATTCAATATCAGCAACCACAGCGAAAGTACCACCACCAAGAAAGAAAAGTGTCTCTGATTATAGAGACATGAGAACACGAGAGAAGGGAGGAAGCCTGTCACACACTGTCACACAGTAAAAATACGGAATTTAAAAACATCAGTTTTATGTGTCGAGCAGGGTCGTGACAGTTCGTTTAGATGTGACATGATACAAGTCCAAACAACGTGGCTTGATTTTGTGTCATTTTGAACCCGAACCCATCACATTATTTATCTAACTGATTCAACATTGTTCAATAACTACAATGTTTAGCCGCGAGCACATTTCACTACATAAGGAGCTGCGGGTCGGTATTGTTCTGGCACCTGACACTGAAATTTGCTGTTATATTCAGACAGCAGTGGGAAATCCATTACCACCAGTAAAAAGACTGATGCTAATTAGTGTTAAGTGACAGTGTTTGAGGATATAAAACATTAATAGACTGTAATGATGAAGAAAAATAAATGGCAGCACATAACCACTCACTTTTTGTCTGTGGTTGACGTCGGAAGATTTGGTTTAATGTACAACAAACTAAATAATTTCACTCTCGAAGTACGTAAGTGTGAAAAATGTGAAAACAATTATCATGAGTAAACTAATCATCATATTCCCAGAGGAGGGTCATTGTTGTAGTTGAGCGAAGTTTAGAGGAGATGAATATACAGCACAAACAAACACTCAACTGGGACCAACATCCAAGGCTTTGCCTTTTGAGTTTTCTTTTTTTCATAGGCAAAAGATACAGTACCTGAGCATAAGCAGATGATTTGTCAACTCCTACGCCCTTCTTTATGGTAAGTGACTTCGTTTAAATGTTCGTATTACTACAGCCGTATTTATATGTATATTTTGCACAGCTACCATTACTCTACATGGATCTTTGCAATAAAGGAAAGTAGGAACATTCGTTAAAAAAAAAAAATGTTAGAATTGAGAAGAGGCTCTCTTCCACCCTGTTTCCAGCAGCAGCAAGCTGCATATGAAAGTTAAATATATAAGTACATTTTATGTTGAAAGTATGAATGTTTGGCAACAACAACAGACAACTAATTGTTGTATTTACGGTGTGCTTTTTGCCAGTAAACCAGACAGAAACAACATGGCCAGGTTTTTCTGCCCTGGAAGGATGTGCAAAGGGAAATAGCAAAGTACTATTTCATGTTTTTAATGTGCTTATTCTGATGACAGTTACTGTGCGTTGGGTGGTGATAAATGTGAATTCTGGTGCAGTGCAACACATCTTTTTGCTTTTTAAGGAAATGCTGCTGGTTAGTTTGTGGTTCTACTGTAGCTGAGAAGCAGAGGTAGGCTAGTTTAAGCTAATGGTTTACTGTCAAACAATTACTGCTGTTACACAAATAATTACAAAAATCATTACACACAAATAACCACCCAGCACAGAAGATGGCTGGACAGTTAGCTAGTTTAAGTGGTTGGCCGTCGACTTTATAAAACACAAATACACTGAACAGATATGGACATAAAACGCTTGTGAGAGAAAGTATATTTGAATTTGCGAATTTAAATGATTTACACTCGAATGAAGTCAAACTTTTCACAGTAAACCTCACTAATATTTGCCTCCTTTCTGGAATACGCACTTTCCTGAAACATTATCAGCCAAATTCTTTTAATCCGCTCAATTTACAAGTGGCTTTCCAGTGGCACTTGTAGGACTGCTTAGTTTTTATAAAATCATTAAAAGAAGATCATAAAACTATAGATTTGAATAACATATAATATCAACCCTATATACAGTAACTACAGGATACTGTATATCTCTCCGTCTTTCTTTTCCTGAGCTCTGTGTGCTAAATAATGTTGGTCTATTAATTCATGGCAGTGTGATAATCACAAGCCATGCTCCTCAACTCAACCCAGGCTTTCATTGGCTGTTTGCTTGCTTATCTGCTTTTTTCTTGTTCTTTCGAAGACATGTTTATATAAAAACATTGAAAGTGGGTTAACTGGAAAGGCATCAAGGAGATTTTTTGAGCACAATTGCCTTTGCTTTAAACATAGAGAGGGGGAAAAAACTTTTGATATTCAGAGAGAGAATATAGCAGTGTGGAATGGCATTAATCATTTACAAAGTTTGATTGTTTTCCAGAAGAGAAGAAACATACACCAAGGCCCAGGATAGTTTGTTTTTGTTATATTTAAAAAGATAGCGCAGCTTATTTGGCCAAATTGGAAAGCCGTGGCTCCCATGCGATTAGTACAGCAGCGGTTTCATATTTCACAGCAGCCTCCTTCCCTCCTCCCGTTTCTGCCGTTCACTCATTCCCCTCCACTCACCGGCTCCTTGCTTCGCCGATCTCTCAGTACTTGCCCAGTGGCAATATACAACTGCTCATTCTTGCACAATGAGAGAGGGAGAGAGAGAACAAAACAGGGTTCACACATGAAAGGGGACAATGATCCTTCTTCTTGGCTGCCACGATAAAACAAAAATCACTCTTTTAGGGAATAATTCTGCTTCATCAATTAAATATCAAACTAGTGGCTTCTCCAGAAAAGAGATGAAGCTATCACCTCTGTTCTCCGGGGCTTCTTTTCCAATGAAGCTCTGAGATTCAGATGAAAAGATTTCGTTCACATATTCAGCTGATAAAAAAATAAAAATAACAGACACAAAGAAAAAATAAATCACAAGGAATCTTAATTGACCTTGTTAACCTTCATAGGAATATATTGATTACCTCATATTAGTCTTGTTATGTTGTAAATTCATCTGTGTAATTAGAGGCGTATCCTTCTGAGACCTATGCTGCAGAAAAGACCCAGAGTTGCTTGTTTAATTGGTCCCAAAAAAAAAAAAAAAAGGAGTGGTGGTCCTCAAGGACAAAGGCTAATGCTGAAACTCTTTTGATCCCATTACGGTGTGGAGTCTGAGCAACTCAAAAAACACAGATATTAGTGAACAAAACACTACGAGTTTAGCAGTCCCACTGAAAACCATTACATTCTACTTATATAGGCCAGGTTTAAAAGTGTTTAAAAGTGAGTGTTTTATGTAGGAGCTGGAAACACACGAGGAGAGATTGTGTCAGAGTTAACACAAACACAGGCTGACTTTGAGGAACCTGGGCTCGTTAAGCCATTTCAAATTTTTGATAAGCAGGAGACATGACGAGTTGTGAAAGGACCCTTCAAGTTTAAACATGTCCAGCTCGGGCTTATCACACAAAAACCTGTTAGCGCCACTTCTTGTTTCCAAACAGTGTCAGTCCTGGGCCCTCTGTGTCTCTCTGTTCCTACCTAGTGCATCTTAACCTCCTCCCGCTCTCTACTGTCTGTCTGCTCTGCTGTTCCCTCATTTATCTCGTCCATTTCAACCTCTACACTTTGTCGACCTCTCCCTGTTTCTGCCCGTCTGCTCTATTTTCTTTCAGTCTGTTTTTATGCCATCTTCGTCTCCTCCTCTCGCCTTTGTGTCAATTTCATTTTACATCTCATTATTCCTCCCTCTTTGTCTCCACTTTTTTCTATTATACACTTTGTCTTAAGTGTCTCTCGCTCACTTTTAACTGCTTCAGCCATCTCTTCCTTTCTGCAGTCTCCTTCCTGATGCAACACGCTGCTGCAGTAACCTACCTGTCCCTCTCTCCCCCCTTCTACCTCTACTCTCAGCTGTCTTGCCTCTGATAAGGGGGAATATGAGATCTATACCTACCACACTCAGGTTGACTGGCGTGAAGGGCTTTGGCACAGGCAGATCATAGAGAGAATTCAGCATGTCATTCAAGTCATTTTCCTGGGGGAGGGAAACAAACAACAAAAGAAAAAAAAAACATGAAAACATAGGACACATGAATTTTATTTACTTGTTTTGTTGATTTCACGAGTTATGTGTCAATCTTAACAACAGTGCTGGGACAGGCGCTGCTGCAGACCAGAGGGCAATCCTGCAGCAAGGCCTGAAGGGCTCCAAAACATCCGACTGACATATGTTTAACGAGCAATGGTGAGGTTAAAAGACGGCTGAGTGTGGGGCTGCAGACGCTTATTATCCAGCAGCGTTGATTTACGGCCGAAAGCAGGCTGTCAGTAATTAAGCAGGGGTCCCCGCTCCAAAGGCAGGGCTTTAAGAAGCCGTCAGAGAGCTAGCTTGACCACAGAACAGGCCCCGAGATTATTCTTCCAGCATTTATGAGCTCCACGACATGACTGCTATTTACACTCTCGGGCCTCTAGCTGGAGAACTGATGGGGACGACACTTTGCAACATGTACTTAAACTAAACTAACTAATGTGAAGACAAAAATTGAGCATTGTTGTTTGTTTTAGATTCTTTTTCTACTTGCCCTCTCATGGAACTTTGTTTTGGTTTTGGCTACGAGCCGCTGCTTATTTGAGGAAATGTGCACGTGTGAGTGTGTATGTATGTGCATGTGCGAGACGGAGAGAAATAGAAACTCGAGAGGAATGGGCGGCAATATACAGTAAGAGAAGGAGAAGGGTGGGAGGGAGGGGGTGTTAGGGTGTGTGCAATCGAACAGCCTCCTGTCATGAGAGGCTCAATGCTCACACGCATGGTCAGCAACACGGCCTGGGGAAACAGTTCATTTACCCCTCGCCTTAAACCCTCATCGCTCTTCTGTCTTCCCTCGTCTGTCAACATCTCCCTCTCGCCTGGAACGGACAGCGGGGTAAATAGAAACCAAATCATGCACACTAACACTTCAGTCACCCAGGATTTCCAGCAATCTTTCTGTCTCTCTCTTCCTCACTCTTTCTCACACACAAACTGTCCTATTCTACTCGTCTGTCTCTCTCTATATTAGATTATTCTGCTGAATTCCGTTCAATCACAGAAATATGTGTGTATGTTAAACGTTTATGTCATGTGTTTGCGATTGTCTGCTCTAGCTAGGCTCTCTGTCCTGATCATTGCTCTCTAAGGGTCTTGGAAGAAACAGTGACTACATGACAATTGAAATAGGGTCCCAAAGCTCTCTGCATCTCTCCCTTGCTCTGCCTCCTTCCATCCTTCTTCCTCTCTCTTCAGTCAAAACATGGGAACATCACCTACACCCTCTGCGCCAGACGCTGCACATCTCCCCAGTTTGTTGCATATTTTACATTTCCCTCCCTTTGCTAGTACAATGCAGTGAATAGTCAGGGGAAAAAGACTTTATGTGAAGAGCGCAAGAGAACATTTGTGTGTATGTTTGTGTGTGAGTGTGTGGTTTCTTTTTTTTCTTAACGATTTGTTTTCCAGTAAATCATCAGGAATAACTTCCATTGTCAGATCAGCGTTTGGTCTGTGAAATGTCAACATTGTTGCTGCTAACAACAGGAGCCAAGTCGAGCCCAAGACGGCGAACAAAACTTGCACACAAAAGACAACATGCAGCATGCGGAGGAACAGAATGGAGGAAAATATCTTACCACAGCACACTAAACTGTGCGCTTGTTTCTCAGTCAACTCAAACCACAATATCTTATTTTTCACGTTATGTACTTACACTGCATACTGTATACATACAATTATAGTTGATACATCCAAGAGAGACGGTTACCTGTTGTTTTGTTAGGTAGTCTGCCAGAGTATTTAGCAACTTGTAGTAGATTTCAAACCATGGTAGATAACTGCAAGAGTCAGAGAGACAAACGTATTAATGGAAAATACATTATCTTCTACAATAAACAATTAGAAGGTACTGAATTAAAACAGATCAGTATGTTATCATCACAGGGTCTGCATTTCTGCTATATTTAAAAATACAACAAATGTAGAGAGATTCAGTCTTCTGACAACAATGCCAATGTCTATAAACAATTTCACCATCTGCTGGACAGTACATATTCAAACAGCAGTGAGATTGATGTAATATTACTGCGTGTATGTGCTGGCTATTGTCAGTGACCTATTGCTTAAAGATCAAATGCATACAGGACATTGATAATTGATTGTGTTCCCAGCTGCTCCAAAGCACAGAGTCATTGTTACCCTGAAAAATAGTAAATGATATCTAGTCCTTATTATGACATTCTTCGTACCCAGGGCCCTCCGCATGCCAAGAATTCCTGTCATGGCTGCTCTTTAAACCAATACAAAGGGAAGGTAGGAGGAAAAAAACAAAACAATGGATTTTAGATTCTTTAACAAAGAACCACCATAGCTTTCATGTGATGCGGAGGGATGCTATGGTTTACAAGCATGCTGCTCACAGATGCACAGGCTTAACAAAAATGCAGCCCAAGATGCCTCCTGCCCCCCCCCCCTCCACCTCCTCCTTCTGCCCCTCTCGGAGCTTCTTTTTATGCCCTTCACATTTAAAAAAAATCTTTTGCCTTATGCAATTAATGTAAAATAAATAAATTCATTAACAAGCTCACAATAATTTATACTGCAGTGTTTGTGTTAAAGCTAATCACTAAGTACACCCACCATAAGCTAAAAGCATCTGCAGCATGGCTTTCTTTACAAAGTTGACATATTCTTGGCCAAGTCGACTTGCTTTCTAGGTGGAAGATGGCCAACATTTTCTTTTGGCATAAAAGCTGCGAGGAATCAGTTCATTTAATGTTATGCAATCAAATAATAAAAACATGGTGTCCTATCAAGGTATTGAATTTTTATTTAGTTTGGGGTTTAAACATGCAGTTTTGAACACTGCATGAATAATGATTCTAGATAAGGACTTCTTAGCATGGCGATGAAATAAACAGAAACTCCCATTAATGCTTCATTAACTTGCCTGGACGCAGGGGTTGAAAAATAAATTAGTGAGCCAATGAGCCAATCAATCAAAAGTGGATTCTTATTTGCTCACCAAATTCAGAGTTTGTCTTAATGTCAATAAGTGAACACAGTGGTAAATACAAGTCATTAAGACAATAATTTATTCACATTTAAAAGCTTAAATCTGCAGTTTCTTAGTTATATAATTATACATTCGGAAGAGTGAAGCCTTGATAGTGTGTGAGTTTATAAGCCAGTGGAGTCCTGCTCAGGCAGTTGGCTAGAAGACTGAGGAGTTTCCAGGGCATGGGTCACTGGCTGCTCTGTAGACTGGAATTAACAGACAACAAGAAAACAATAAAGTGAACCTAATGCAAATTTTCATATCACTAAATCCGCAAGGGGCCAATGACAGGCCGGGTTCCCGGAGAAGTGCAGCCAAGCGCACCAATCAGAGAGGTTGAGTGACCATTAGTCTGAAACAATCAGCCTCTTAACATGCCAATATTTTGACGTCTGTGTGAAGATTTACCGCAATCAGGTCATACTCACAGGAGAAACTAAATCAAACATGCGTATGTTAATTCACATGCTGACCGGATATCATCCTGAAGACCTATTTCTGCCACGTCAAAAAGCAAATGTCTGTATACGGGGTCAGTTTTACCATTACACAAAAAGTTCTGTCTGATATAATGACTTAGGGGGAGAACAAAGGCTTTGTATTATCTGCGTCCTGTCTGCCTTGTGTTTAAAAAGCCAGGCTTCTGGACAGTAATCCTTCATTTTTCACAGTTGAAGGGGATGTAAATAGGACTCTCACTGTCAGAGCAGCCGTCAGGCCTCACAGATCTCATAGTCATTACACTCCTACACCAAGGTGCTGTAAATCCTTTGTTTTAGAGGAAAACGCATGATCGCTGGTGAAATCAGCCAACCACAAATTATCAATATTCTTCTAACATCTTCCTAGAATAGGCCATGGGCTTTTATGCTTTATTGAAATGCAATAGAATGAATATAACTTAAAGATGTATTGTTTTGTTCTGCTTACCCCCCCCCCGCTCTGCTCTCTCTGTTGATGCAAAGTTAGAGTTTGGAAAGCTTAGAGAGATACTCCTACTCGTCACAGTTCATTGCTCAGATCTGTTTGTGCCTCACAAATCCTCCGATAGAGAGAGAGGCATCCATCACTAGAGTGCTCAGCGCGTGGGGGCCCCGCAATCTCTCCTGCCATTTTAAACACATGTCTTCTCAAAGTGCCATGTACTCAAAGAATGAACCGGTTAATCTGTGGCCCACTCACAGCCCGTCGTGCTCTCCATCGCCAGGCTCAGACCACCTAACAGCACGGAAATATTTAACAGAAGACAGGGCCATGGAAGTGCCTTTGGAACTTACAATTACGCTGTTACGAATAGGTTCACACACAAAAACAAAATGTAGCTGGGAGATAAAGAAAATCTAATTGAAATAAAACCATTGACAAAATAATACTCCAAATATTGTGGACACTCATGCTTCTACAGTTTATCTATATACCTCAAGAGTTACGCTGTTTGATTAACCCTTTATATTGGAGCACTTACGTCAGCCCTTTTTGCTGCCATAAACTACCTGTTGGGTGCTAAGCACGACACTTATTCCTGTTCCTTAGATGAGTTTTAAATCTCCTTTAATGCTCAGGCACCTGTAATCATAAGTCATCTTACAGTTTGTAGACGGCTCCGTGGAAGATTTCATTACATCTTTACTTTCTCGGGTTAAGGGTTAAGTACAGGGAAGGAAGTGTCCTCCGGCGACCCACTAAGTGACCACTAACTGGAGCAACACAGTCCCTAAAATGTATCGTAAAGCCTAAAGACATTTTTCATCTCCAAATTACTCACATTTTCAACAGAAAATCCTTCAAATGTGAGAGACAAAGAATGAGAGGAGATGGAGAATCACAATATGAAATCGAACAAGTTATATTTTCCGTGTGCGTGAGTCGTTTCTTTCTTTTTTTGTTTGAAGGTTTTGCCTGAAGGGAGCATAGCCCTTACGGCCACGGCTTTAGCAATGAGACTACAAAGGGCTGTCCACATAAAACTGTCCTTCTCATTAAGACACTTCCTCCTGTAAGCTGAGGTGACAATTTTACAGTCCCAGCACTTCAACAATCACAGGGACGCAAATTGTTTTAATTAATTTTAGTTTATATCTTTTGGAAATTCTAGATTAAATGAAAATAAACTAGTGGGCCTAGGCTTTCCTGCTTTAGATTTAAACTA
Organism: Enoplosus armatus; assembly: GCF_043641665.1. Taxonomy (NCBI): domain Eukaryota; kingdom Metazoa; phylum Chordata; class Actinopteri; order Centrarchiformes; family Enoplosidae; genus Enoplosus; species Enoplosus armatus. Next base: position 20,111,096 of record NC_092186.1, read on the forward strand.
GACATATTTTAACTGATAATTCTTAACTTACATTATCTTTATTTTCTCCATTTTTCTTTGGTTATCATTTTTTTAACACAAGCAATCTGCTGTTATTTCCTTAATACTGTCTTGCATAACTAATATGGTTAAATGAAAAACAGTTGAAAGAATAATAAACAAAGAACATAAACCAAGGACTTTGAGCGCAGGAACTTAATTTACACATTTCTCACATTTCTTCGATGAGACATCTATAATGTATTTTAAGCTTTACAATATTTTCACTTATCTTCACTCAACACATTGGGGTTAGTTAGGATAAGAAAATAAAAAAGATCAGGACAAAAAAAACATAACTGGGGAGCACACAAACAATTTTAAATTAACAAAAAAAACGTTCTATACATTATTTTATTATAAATGAAGCGAGCCATGCAAACTACTCAGAATGCATAATGAATTTTATACATCATATGTCAAATGAATTAGCATGTCTAACTCAGCGAGAGGGACAGGGGAACCTCTGCTAATTGGCAGTGAAGCTTCATGCATAATTATGGGCCAAGCGTCTTTGCTGTCGCACTGTGGCAGTAGTCGAATAACGAGGAGAAAAGAGAGAGAGAGACAGAGAGAGAGGAAGAGAGGGAGAGAGAAAAGAAAAGAAAAACAAAGGCCATGGAAGCTGGCCGGGAAGGGTGGGTGGTGTGGGGAGGAGGGACACTGTTCTTCACAGCAGCTCATCAGGGCAGCGACAAACCCACGACTGTCCATCAACAGCCACACACACACACACACACACACACACACACACACACACACACACACACACACACACACACACACACACACACACACACACACACACACACACACACACCCCCAACACACACGCACGTACAGAGGCGAGAGCAGCACTTACAGGAGTGCTGCTTTACACTAGCAGAGAAAAAGAAAAGGCTTTGTGCTCCTTTTCCAGTTTGCTGTTTGTTAAACTGTGTAATACATTAATTAAAAATGGATTTATTTTGTACATTTTCCTCAGTTTATTCTAAAGTGAATAAGCCTGTCCACTGAGACAGACTCCTTCTTTGTATTGGTAAGGTAATTACATCTGTAAAAACATTGTGTCAACATGCAATTACATGAGAATTAAATGATAATAGCCTTTGTTGGAGAGTAATTATGCGAAGAAAATGCAATTTTCCTGGGTTTGGTGTCCTCATTTATGTACGCTGTGATAGGATAAATCCACCTATGAAATATCAAAAACTTTTGGATAATTATAGGCACATCACTAACATATTTGTGTGGGTAGATGAGAATATAAATTTGTTATTCTGGCATAGTGCAGCTCAGTGTGAAGTGTGAGAATGAATGGAAATGCTGTCTCAAAAATCTGTGTTCACATCTAAGATCTGGTAAATTAATTTTTTCATCACACTTGAGAAATGAATGCAGATAAAAAAAAAAAAAAAACAGTTCTGAGACTGATCCATAGATGATTTGAAGAAGGGCAGAACAGACCAAATCTTGCTTATTTGAAAAGTAAATAAAGACCCTGGTGAAGTCTTTTCCCACACATTCTCTTGATTCTGATTCAGAAAGTAAAATGTGGAAGGCTGACTTTAATCTGTTTGGATTTTGGAGTGCGGCATATCTTTAAGCACATCCAGTTGTCTCTCTTTTGACATTTGTTTAATTTATAATTAATTTAAGTTGGATATGTTTATTCTTTTAAAAATTACAAAGGCTATTATACCAAGTGTTAAAGACTGCAGTAAGATTCAGTTCATTAGGACAGCATGATTTTGAAGGAAGAATCCAGAGGAAATATATGCACCTTGGAGTATTAATTTCACAAAAAAAGTGCATAACAAGATTCAGTGAGCATCTGGATGTATGTGTGCGTCTGTGTGCGCATGTGTGTGTGTTACCTGAGCAGACATATGCAGACCCGGCATCCTTGAGTGAGTCGGCAGAAACCAAACCTCTGTTTGCCGTCAATGTCAGTCAGCACAAAGGTGAAATTCTGCCCCACCTGACTCTGGGAAACCCTGGGGCCGGACACAAGACACACACACACTCAAAAATGGCCAAAACCACATGACTTAACAATCAACTGAATACGAAAGCGTGCAGTAAATCTATGAAATCTTGTAAATTTAAAATACAATATAACAAAACACAATTTGGTCCAACTGGATCAGAAACAAACAAAATCTCCAGTCAAGGTCCAAATCTGAAGTCACATATTTCCACTACGGCTGCTCAAAAAACTGTAAAAAGCTTTCTGACCCCAAGGTACATTTCAGAGAAGCTCGGTACATCCCTTCACCACTAGATGGCAGCAGCTCAGCTTCAGTAAAAGACTGCACAGCCCCCCCCCCCTCTGTTTTTACAATGGGAATTTTAACATGTCATTTTCCATGCTGAAAATAAGAGGCCGGTACTTTTAAGAGAGCTGCTGGCCTGATCGGACCTATATCATATAGAAGAAAACACGCTCCCTTAGACTCAGGACTCTTTCACATGCACTCATATACATGCAACTGTGCAGGTCACTGATGACCTCATCAGCATCATCCTTAATTAAACTTGTTATCATCATCATCATCATCATCATCATCATCATCATCGAGTGTCCTCACCAACACAGCATTTACATTTATAGGGATATTTTGCCAACAGCTGTGTGATTTCCAGGTATAGTCAATACAGACTGTATGCAGGAACATGATATTTTGGGGTTCAGGACCAAAGGGGCTACTTGTAATCACACCCACAAAGACACTTATCATTACACTTTGACAGTTAATAAATCATCATGTGACTGTGCCTAGGAATTATGATAATATCACAATAACTGTGTGATGCACAAAATACACATCATCTCATTTCTTTTTTCAAATGCATATGTGTCTCTATAAGTGGGAGGAGAGCTAGCTGTACATATTTGTGTGTGTGTGTGTGTGTGTGTGTGTGTGTGTGTGTGTGTGTGTGTGTGTGTTACGTGAAGGAGGGGAAAGTGAGCTGCAGTGCTAAAAAACAGGGAAGCAGAGAGGGAGAGGAATCGTACCTTTCCACGTCAAAGGGAAAGCAGAACTTTGGTATCGTCTGAAGGACCTCCTGAGAAACCAGAACAGAGAGAGACACACACACACACACACCTTTTTAGAGAAACACACATCACAGGGAAAACAAATAATAACTGTGCATTTCAATACAAAAATCTCTTGGGCTTCCACTAAGTGGGTGCTATCAACTGGCTGAACAAAATGAGGATTAATGTTAAATGCTGCTGATAGCAATCTGACAAAGTCTTCACATCCCAAACACTGCACCCTAAATGCACTTAATCCAAATGAATGGGCAATATAAAGCACTTCATTTGGCAGAACAGAGTGGAAAGGTTCCCTTTTTTTTTTTTCAAGGATGGGGAGGGATCCTCGATCCACAGCTTGAATAATTAGCAGTTAATAAGTTCATCGATTATCGGGTGCCAAGGGGAGATGAAAAGATAAAGGAAGAGGGAGAAAGAAAGAGAGAGAGAAGGAGAGAGAGGGGACATACAACACCAAGGCTATGGTGGCAGATTGTAGTGACAATGGGCTAAGCAGCTCTGAGGGGTTAAGAGGTAGGAGGGGGGTACAAGCCTTCAGGGCTTTACCTCCCAACACCTCCCTTGTGGGTTGGGGGAGTGTGGGGAGGGTGCGGGTCTGCATGCTCTTGAAGCGAGGTGGGAGGGGGGGGGCACCTTTCCACCAGCAGCATATGGATTTAGACAGGGAGCAGGAACAGAGCGGAGCACCATATGGGTGAGCCACTCCAGACCAGCCACACAGCCACCGAGTACTGTCGCTCTGTCTCCTCGTCTCTCTGGCTGCTAACCTGGCCCAGAGTAGGCGCCAGGCACCAGGTCCTTTTTGCCGTCTGTCTTTCTGCTACCTCTCTCTCAGTTCTGGCTAGGCTCTGCCAACCCCACAGACTAATCCTGGAGACTGGGTGGCTGTCTGCTCTGCTCTGGCCTCTCGCACTGTCTCTCTCTTTCTCTTGGTTTGCCTGCCAAGCTCGGCCACTGAGCCCAAGGTCTGTCTCTTCTTTCTGATTGGAGATGTCCAAGCTGAGAGCGATGCTGCCGCTCCCCCATCTCTCTACCTCTGTCTCTGCCTCCCCCAGGGACTGATCCGGACGACAGGCTGGGTGTCTTCTGCTTCTGCTGCCTACTGTTGCTAAGACCTCGCCGCGGGGAACATCCCCCCGCCCCCCTCCACCCCTCCTTATCAAAACTTAAAGCTGCCACCCCAGCACAACACAACCATCGCCACAGAGCAAGCAACAGCAACAATGAGCTATGACAGAAGGGGGATGAGGGTATGTGTGTGTGTGTGTGTATAGTGCATTTGAGTGCATGTATGTGAGTGCCTGCCTGCTTCAAGGACTTTGTGCATTCAGTGTGAAAGGGTGGTTAACCATGTACATTTGTATGTGTTTGTGTGTGTGTGGGTGGCTGAGTTTGACTCGGCTATATGTTTGTGTGTGTGAATGTGCCCACATATGGAGCATACGGGAGGCGAGGCGAGGCGGGGTGGGGTGGGTGGGAAGTGGTTGTTTTTACTTATCAGGATCTGTGATAAAATTGAGAACTCAACAAAGACGGGGGGCTCGGTGGCAGAGGAGGTCTCTGTCTCTGCTGTGGGAGTGTGCGTGTGTGTGTGTACATGTGTGTGACTGTGTCTTGGCATGTGCGGCTGTAAAACTGTCACACACATCAGAGCTGCCATCGCTGTATGCGTTTGCTACTATTATTAACCACCATGGTACGCACACCAATATGTTCCAGAGAGCCCTCCCTGGCGCACTGCATATGGCACACAAACCCAAACAGACACTCACACACACACACACACACACACACACACACACACACACACACACACACACACACACACACACACACACATTCGCTTTCCCTGCAAATAAAAACATTTGACTTGCCAGATTTGAGAGTTGTCACAGCCCCGCCCACATCAGTTGTCTGTGTTTGAGTGACAGTCTATGGGCTGTAGAGACTCTGATCTCATACAGGACCAGTGGGAAGTGATGTGTTTGTATGTGTGTATAATGTGACATGGAAACAGCACACATGTTTTATATATATACACATTCTAAGCACCATATATATACCTCAGGTACACTAACGCCATACAATCTGTCTATTTAAAGGCTAAAGACAGCCGAATAAAGACGTCCAGGCTGTTTCTTAAATCAGATCTACCTTCTTTATCTACCAATTTATGGAAATATATATGTATTAGGCTTATCGAACAATCTATTGATTATTTTCTCAATCCATCAATTTGTTTTTTAGTTTACAAAATGTAACAAAATAGTGAAAAAATACCCATCACGAGTCTTAAAATTGTTTTCTGACTAGCAGTCCAAAACCTACAGATAATCCGTTTACAATGATATCAAGCAGAGAAAAGCAGTAAACTCTCACATTGGGGAAAGTAGACTAAGTAAATGTTTGGCATGTTTGCTTGAAAAATGACAATCCGATGTCTGTCAAAATAGTTGCAGATGAACTGATGAACTGATTAATAGAAAAATTGGTCCAGCTCTAATATATTTACATCAATATGACAACTGCTCTTCTTTTCAGACGATGGGATGAAGCCTGCATATCTGATCACTATATGTAATGTTGTTTGTACATAGAAACTCTATACAAACTTTGAAGGGAATCTGCTGAAGAGGAACAACACCCCAAAACATAACTAAACTAACTGTTGTAATTATACAATAAAGCACCATTAACAGCAAATACTTTGACTGAAAATCGGTCTTGGTCTACAGAAAATCAACTGCACTTTTAACAACAGTGTTAAGGGAGTCAGTTCACCTAAGTTACAAAAAACAATTTCTCACTTAGTGGTATCGTACCATGCAGATAATTTTGGTCTAAGGTTTTGGTCAAGGTTTTGAGATACCCCTCTTTGAGATTTATGCCTCCACCCCAATACAACGAAGTCTAGCAGAATTGATTTTGTAGTGCTCACACAATAGAAAAAATGACATTTCATTCACAGCATGTCTTCTTGGAATCAGTGTCTCCAACATTACTCTGGATTGTCTACAGACTACAAAAGTAGTTCCATATGCAAAGAGATGTAAAAAGACCAATATCTAAAAACATAAAAAAAACCTGTTTCCTGTTTCCTACATCACACCTGTATTACTGATAACTCCTCTTCGCATCTGTAGCTCTCTTTCCACTTCCCTCCCTCCATGACTGGGCCCTATACCATGGGGATATCTAAACAGGAATGGCACAAAGGGGGGTGTTCTTCCACAGTCTCTTAGTACAGTAAGCCCCCCCACCGCTACAACCACACACACACAAGCACACACTCCCCCTGCTTGCCATTTTCCCAAGACAAAAGAAAAAGAGGCAGCTAATATATTTGCAGCTTTGCGAGCAAGGTGGTGGGGGGGGGGGTCTGCTGCTAGGCTGGGCTTGGCAGACACTGCTGTATGTGTGTATGTGTGCGCGCGCTGTTTATCGTGAGTGGAGACAGGGGTATCACTCAGTGAGACAGAATACTCTGGGTTCCCCCAGCGGACGATCCTGCCATCACTGCACCACAACACTACAACAGCACGCAGCAGCACACAGCAGCTTTGCGCCGTACCCCTGCAGAATAGCATGGTACAGCAGGGAAGAGCAACAAACTTTGCAGCACAGCGCGACAATCTTGCTTTTCTACTCTTAGGAAATAGGCCTAAACTTCACTTTTATTCCGGCTCTACCCTGATTCTTTTAGAAGTAATTGTGGTGGGTTAAAGTTATATATGGTTGAAGCATACAGCAGGTTCTAGGGGGATCTGACACGTGATAGTTAATATTCTGTAGGCTAGGCTTGACTGTCTACAGCACATATATGCATGCACCTCCCCTCTTGGCCACCCACCATCACCAGAAAGGGGAAAACCAGCTTTTAAGATCACAGCAAGTGGACAGAATGATGTTAACCAGTTAAAAGAAAAAAAAGTGTCCTTTATAAACGGATTAAATGCTAAACTCAGCATCAGCCATGGTGTTTCATTTTGGGTGTGAACTTTATGAGCAATATTCATTTTCCCATATGCTTGAGAGAGGCAGAGGAGTGTGTTGTAGAGAAATGTGGATGCAAAGAGGGACGGTATGTGGATGGAGTAAAAGGGCAAAATGCTGAAAATAACAAACTACGAGACAAAAAAAGAAAAAGAGGAGGAGAGAAAGACAGAAGCAGACAGAGAGACTGACAAGAGTGAATGTCAGAAGGAAGGAGAGATGGAAAAGGTATTCGATGGACGGACACAACAGCAGAAGGAGGGAGGGAGGGAGGAAGGGAGGGAGAGGCAGCTCAGTTCATGCCCCTCTCCCCATGCAGCGAGGACTCATCCCTGGGGGGACTCAGACTTTAAGCTCCTGCCCTGCTTTATATTCCCATGGCTACTGCAGCCAGATCAATCTAGCTAGCTACCCGGTGTAACTCAACCCAGTTCAGTGCAGCCTGGCCCCCAGAGCCCTCTATACAGGGTGTAGTTTTGGGAGGAGTGGAGGCTGGTGGCAGGCAAATTTGTAAATGTACCACTGGTATACCCATATTAGAAGCAGACTTTAAAAAGGTCTGTATCAGTGTTTTTGCATGTGTTAGCCCATTACTACAATTCACATACACTTTACATTACTGTCAGCTGTTTTCAAAACATGCTGTACTGCTTTAGATTTCTGAATGCGTTTTTTACTGTATAATCCATCACACTGCACATCGTGCCTGCTTTTATTTTTTTGTCAAAGTTAATTTATTATTTCCTGGTAATGCAATTGTAAGTGCAGACTGATTTGAAAAGCCTGCACTGCATTACCACACAAAAATAACATAACTCAAAATAATGCAGACAAGATGTTCACTGTGATGGATAACTCAAGTTAAGCTTTTGCAAGATGAGTTTTTATGCCACATGGAAATGAATAGAAATCAATTAAAGCCGGGAAGGTAGTAAAACACATTCAAACACCTAAAAACTGCATGGTATGCTGCACATGTGCACGTCTCCATGAGGATTCAACCATGAACTCTGCTCAGCTCTGGAGCAGTGTGTTACACGTGGTCAGCTAATGTGTACAAGTCATCAAAGGGCTGGGGAAACAAACCAGATCTGAATTATTTTGTTCTTCCTACAGGGTAACAACCCCTCTCCAGCCATGTAAACAGTTTAACTCACTCTCACTGTGTGCTGACATCATTAATGTCACTGCATAAAATATTATAAGGGTAAGACCAGAGCATTACACATTCGCTCATGATTCAAACTGGTGACCTTTAGGCTCAGATTTGGTGAACCACGGCGGGTCCTTCATGGAAATCTTAGAAAAAGGGGTCACAATAATCAAACTACTAGCAAATACTATTGTAACTACTATCAGGATGCTTTATGTTTACTACTACAAACAGAGCAAAACCTGTTAAAAATAAACATAACTTAGGCAACAACACATGGTCAAATTAATTATCCATTAAGCTAAATGTTGGGTCCCTGGGAGCGAGGATGTTTCTGCCCTTCTGAATCCCTAAACTGCGACAACTGAGCAAACTCCAGCCACTGAGGAAGACCGCTAGATGTGCTTGAAAGCCCAAAAGAAAGCTAGTGCATGGACCTTGATTTAAGATTGTTTTGTCAAGCTGCTTATTTTTAGTTTCAGTTGGCACACACAGTAGTTCAAGTCCACATAACGTAGATAATTTTTAGGAATGCTGAAAGTCACACACCTTGTTACACAAACATACAATCTTTGAAACAGCCCAGCTGGTTCCTGCTCACAACTCTAATATATATATATGTATATTTCCATTTATTTCCATGTTTGTTTTTATCGTGATCCAATATGTAATGGCAACTCCATATTGCAATTCTATCGCTGTGCTCTGGGCAGTTGACTTCATAAATACTTCACATTAATGATCACACCTCTCAGGATTTGTTTTTTGCTCAAACTAGACATGTATGCAAGAGTATTCCCCAACTGATCCCTGCTCTGTTTGAATCTAAAGCATGCTTTGAGACTTGGAAGTAAAACTTGAGAGAGACCAGTTCCTCTGTCAATATGTTTAATAACTGCAAGAAAATCGGTTTGTGCAAATCTATCTTTTCCATATGTGTCATAGGTCGTGCAGTATAATGGAATTTTAAGGCTACAGTGGTTTGCAGCAGGCAGGGATCCTGGTTATCCAGCCAGCGCTGCAACAGTATAATGACATAGTCAGCAGGGCTACTAACACATCAGCACTGGAAACCACAGTGTCTCCACTCACCCTTCCTCACCTCTTCCTCCCGCACGATCTTGTGCCCTCTTCATCACCTCCTCTCTTCCTTCCCTTCTCTCTCGCTCCCTCCATCCCCCACACTCCGTCCTCTTTCACCTCCCTCCTAAACCCCCTGTCGTCATCTTGGATTCCCCCCTTCCTGCATACCCCACCTTTTCCTCACCCTTACCAACACCCCTCGTCCCCCCTCTCGCCCCCCTTTTCCCAATTAGTCTGTCTGTGTGCAGCTACCCAGCCGATCTCTGCCCATCCTGCCGGTGCTGGTTCGCTCACCCAGCCCCTCTGGCGAACATGACAAAGAGAGATCCTCAGTATTCAAACAGACACACTGCTTTCAAATGCCGAATGGCAGGGTCGACCTGGGTGCAGCTTTAAGCAAAATATTCAAATTCTCAGCCTTTCTTTTTTAAGAATTTGCATGGATATGCATTCATTTGCAATGTGTAAAGGCACAAGGACAGCTGAGCCTTGGTTTTAGAGAGAGAGGGGGGAAAAATAAATAATGCAGAATAAAAATGTATGATGTATGATTGGGTAGACTGGTGGATTAAAACTAGGTTCAAAACTGATAAAAACACAAAGTCACAAACAAATGACTCATGTACATTTTTGGCACCAAATAACTGATGAACTGATTATCAGTACTTTCACTTGGAAAGGGGAGTGAGTTAGTCTGTGATCTAATATACTGTAAACAACAAACTTCCTGAACAACATCCTGTTTCTTTAGTCATCTCCAAACTGCACCAGATACCGAAAGGTTACCAGATTTGATACTATAATGAGAAAGAAAGACAGAGAGAAAGAGACTGAGAGAAACACAGAGGCAAAGATATCAAGACAGAGAGAAAGACAGAACGAAAGGGGGAAAAAAGCAAGAGGGTGACAGAGAAGAGAAACTGGCGAAATCTCAATGTTTAATGTCTTAATAGAACTTGAAAACATAAAAAAAGACATTAACATTGTAAATCCTAAAGAAAAGGTAGCATTGGTCATGACATGATGAGCAGTTTTTGTTCGTCTCAGGCAAACAAAACAAGGGGCTGAATCATATACTCTTTGTTGATTTTCGTACCTCTGATACTAGCACCTTCGTGCATTCAAATACGTTGTGAAATCAATATGATTTCACTGATTAATATGGAAAAGGCACAAGAGATTAATCTACTGTCATGATATAGTCTACAGCATATTAATATAGCAGCAAACAATCTATATGAGCAATTTATTCCAATAATGTTTACTAGCCCACTACATCTTCCTGAACAATGCCATTACTTTCTAAGCCAAAGAAATAAATGCAGGTTACTGGAAAGTGTTGCATGAGTCATATTATAGTTATGAACTGCTTGACCAAAGACAGGCATGCATACCAATGTAAAACACACTTTGAAAATGCTAATTTGTTTTCAGAGTGCATGCTACATGTTAATCTTCCTATGATAAAAAAGTGCCAAGCAGAGCTACTGTAGTTCACCAAGACAGGATATTTAGAGAGTGAGAACCAGGATTTAATCCCCTATGTCAGGACATATCCATGTCCTGGGCAGGACACTCTCTTGGATCAGACTTCTGTAGGTGAACCTGACCTCTGGCCTTCCTGTCCAGGGGGCATAAATGAAGACAATTCTCCAGTGTGGACCAATGTGGCAAATTAATTTTCTTCAATTAATATCACCGTGATTCCTGCATAGATGGTTATAAGACGATCAAGTGGGAACATATGTTGAAAAAGAACATATATTTATTTCAAAAGGCAGTATATTTAACAACATGCAATGGCAACAATACAGACACTTAAGCCTTGTCTTTGGGGCAGCTGAATAAATTTATAAGAGTGAAAACATCGTCTGATGCAGACGCAGGTAGAGTGGAACTTAAAGATTAAGTAAGAGAGAGAACAAGACAAGAGAAAGACAGGGAATAACTGAGAGGGACAAGAGAGAAGCCAGATTTAGAGATAGAGACACTATTCTGTAGAAATAAAAAAACTATAGTGAGGAGAGGAGCAGAAGAACAATGGGCAGAGGCACAGCCTCCTCTGGCCACCGCAGACCTCAGACCCTGCAGAGATTTCTTTCATTAGGCTTTAATAGTATGCTGCCGGCTTGCCATTCTGACCTGCGCTCTGTGCCAGTAATAAGAACGGCCTTCAAAGCCGGACCAAAGCAACAGAGCTGCTTGGGAGGGGGAAGGTGGAGAGGGGGGTGATGGAGGGAGGTGGAGGGGCACATGAGCCGATGAGGTGCACTTTCAAATTGACACGGGGGCGTTACATTTTCACATTCTTGCTCACTCTGCCCAGGCTGATAGGAGAGGGAGATGGGGGAAGAGGGAGTTTTGTCTTTCTGGAATTTTTTTAACCCCCTCCACAAGTTTCTGTTCCCAGTGACCCCTCTGCTGCAGAGTGTCTGTGTTAAGGGAGGTTATTTTGGTTAACAACGGTCCGTGTTACCACAGCTCTTCCCCAGGAGATGTTGAAGGTGGCAGATTGATCTTCTGGCCTCTTCAAGCACTTGCCAACACCTGACAGGTATATGTGTTTTTATATATTCATGTGTGTATGCGTCACCCCTATAACGTCAAGAAACCCTGCTCGCTAAAAATATCTGTCATTTTCAAATCTGCACTTCCGGACCCTTAAGGACATCACAGATGTCTAAACCAAGGACAAAATAAAGGCCTTAGTTTGGCTCTCCTGTGAACCGCAACAGCATATATTTCCACTGGCCTACACCTTACACCGCCCTCTTGAATGGAAAAGTCACTGGAAAATTAGCGTCCCAGAAGCCATTGCATTTACCCTCAGAGTTGTCCTTGCTCAAGTTTAACAAGGGTAGGTAAAATGTTGGATTCTTTTTTTTCCTCTTTAGGCTATAATGCATATGTCGGATGAAGCTGTGTTTACAAGAGGGATAACATCCCTTTAACCCCCCACTGTCCAGCCCCAATCTCATTCCGTGTCCATCAGCTGTTAATGAGTCACCTCCAATATAACAACATTCCACTGGGGTAGTATACATGCCATCCATTGCATTGCACTCATTTATTTCCTGCTTTTTCTACAATGGATGTATTTATGTTATGGGGTGAGGGGGCATATTGCTTGGAGAATAAGTATGTGGCGTCAACAATAACAGTGTGCATTATTCCACTGCTAATAACCTGTCCTGCTGATGTCCTTTCTACATATCACAGATGGGCTCAGACAGGGGAGAGCGGCAGTATTATGCCTCTGCAGAGATCTTCCACTGAATATATTACCATGTGATAGGGGGAGATGTCTCACTCCCTAGCGCACACACACACACACACACACACACACACACACACACACACGTAGTGTTGGGCCAAGAGAGCTGCATATGCCCCAAACATACAAGCATGGGCTTCATTAATGACGTGCCAGGAGGAGAGGGAGAGGGATAGAGAGATAGAGATAGAGCGTGTGTGTGTGTGTGCGTGTGCGTGTGCGTGTGTCTGTCTGTCTGTCTCTGTGTGTGCGCGTGTGCACCAAGCAGCCGGGGGGGGTTTCCTTCTTTAAGCTTTCAGCTCCCACTGGGCTTAGCTCGACTGTATGAACCCTGATGTGGGCCTGCCTCTAACACATGGCGTCACACACTCACACATATACACCCTTACACACACATACACACAAAGAATGTATACGTTGAAGCTCGGCAGGGGAGCAACAGTGCAACACTGGCTCCTAAACATTTGGCTGTGGACGTCTCATTGACAGATGTACATGGAATCTAGCAGAGGGGGTCAGGTCATCGCTGCACCCTCCTCTTCCTCCTTTCCTTCCCCTACCGCTCTCTCCATCCTTCCCTCCCTTTAAACAACACCGTATTTGTTCTTCCCTTGCTTCCATCTCTGTCTCTGGAAGTGTAGTTAAGGAAAAAATGCACGCCAATTAAGCCACATCGTTATATGTGTGATAGCTCGGTTGGCAACAGCAGCATGTGGTTAGGGTAAGTCTGGCATCTGATACCGTAAATACAAGTTTCCTGGTTGACAGGGACAACCAAAGTGTAGATGCACTCTTTCTTCCTCTGTCACTGCAGCCATAATACTGAGGGAGTTTGGCAGCATTCAAAAATGTAACATACCACATTTTGGAGAACACGTACACTAATCCAGCTTGCATATGTTAAACCCAACAAGGAGCTCTTCATTATGAAACAACACAAGGTGGAACAATGTTTTACCACATGACTAACAATCTCCCTGTTCCCTATTCTGAAATCTCTGTTCCCTTACTGTTGCCATATGTGCATAAAATAGTTTCAAACAGGATGCAACAGTGGTTACATATTTGTATGTTTAAAATCTCTGAGAAAGTAGAAGTGCTTTGAATGAAGCTAGATTATGCTTAGGGCTCAAACAGGGTCCATGCAAGTACGCGAGACTCTTCGAGCTACGCAAGATCAATTTTGCAAGTTGTTGCAAAGCGTCACCTGAAAAATCTTAACGCAAGACAAGTGAGCTGCAGTCTGAGCATTGCAGCTAGGGGGCGCTATAGCACGAAACAACCAGAGAAAGTTTAGCTTGGGGTCAGTTCTGCTCAAAACAACCATGGCTGACCAGTTTGACGACGCTCTAGCTGAACATGTCCGTATCATGGATTAACTGAGGAGAACCGTATGCATAGGCATATTCATGGCGCATCGTCACCTCTTCATTCAGACAGGAATGCAATTTCAAACTGTGGTCATGGAAACACCCGCTCTATATCGCCCCCATGAGGACTGAGGTTTGCTGCCAGAGTGCATGTTGAGTATGTTCACCAGGGTCACGAGATTGTTGCTGGCTGGGCAAGGCGCTGTCATTTGCGTTGGCGTACTTGTGTGGACCATGTAGATCTAATTTCATTAACTTTTGAACATTGTAGTTTCATCTTTATCTATCTTCCATTATGGTCGTCCCAACTGCAATGTACAAACACCAGTAAATCTTTTGCATCACCACCTGTTAACCATCTCACAGCATGCTGAATGGTCTAAAATCCTCAGGATCAGCTACATGAGGTTTACACTTGTAAAGCTTTTTACGACAGTCTCTTTTAAATAGCCTCTTTTCATATTGCACTTATCTAATGAGTAGTTGATCAGGTAGGCGCTAGTTGCACGTTCACCATCCATTTCGTCCTGGGAGTGGAATGGCAGCGCAGCCAAAATGCAGCTAGCTCGTAAGACTGAATCCACTACTGTCCACCTGCAGCTTGGGAAACACAAGCAGCCAACAGCTCTTTACCCCACTGCCAAAACATACCACCGCTTTCTTTTCGCCAGTCACTGGTGATTCTGGAGAGATGTGAGCAACGGGGCGTAAAAACACTTCCCCTGCTCTACTCTTCCCTCTCCACCACCCTGCTTCTCCCAGGAAGCCAGCCCAGAGGTCAGCGCAATCAGGACCCATGAGCAACAAAGGGCCCTAGTTAGGCGTCCAGCTCAGTGCCCGTGCCAAAGGCCAGCTTAGTGGGGCGAGACTGTCCATTAGGCAAGACCCTGGAACACCCGAGGGATCTGAGGTGAAAAGGGTTAGAAAGAAGAATAAAAACACCATCAACCCAGACACATACACACACATATTCTCAAAGACATACACAGATCATATGAGGCCTTGTTTGACACTGCTGTCAGGGTGCAGTGAAGGGGAAAGACGAGACTCTGTGACACACCAAGACATCACACACCTACATGTACACAAATACATGCACGCTCACATTTAGGCCTATACCTCTCCACACACACACACACACACGGTATAAATTTCCATCTTTTTCATCTCACAGTTTCCGCACAAGTTGCGCCCTGCTGTTACAGCTTCACAAAACTGGCTGTAACAGCACCCAAAGAGCTGACAAAATATGCTCATTCTCAACAGCTCGCCACAAAATATCACTACTTTTCTCCGATCTTTTCGGTGGATGGGTGGGGAAGTTGGCTTTGTCCTTGTGAAAAGATTCTGGTCTGACAGAGGTGCTGTGTTTTTCTCTCCAGCATCATCTCCTTCACTGCAATCAACCATCCAACGCACAAACTTTATGATGTGGTGTATTACTACAGCATGTCATTGATATCAGGATATCACCTATATCACTTATTGCTAGTGTTTCACATCTAAATTCAGCAACTGTGAAACAAACAAACTCATCATTGGAGTGAGGACAACATCTTATGTTGGGTTCATGTTATGTACATTTTTGGATTTCGGAAAACGCAACATTGCATTCCTAAAACTTTCACGCTACCAACTCTCCTATCCGCCAAATTAACTCACTCTGTCTCTCTGCTTTTCACTGTCCTCCATCTTTTCTCAATTTCTTTCTCATTTGGTTCCTCCACACACCTCTCACCTTGCCTTCACCCTTCTACCTCCCTATCCCTCCAATCTCATGACTTCTTCACACCGTTCCAACTTTTCCTGTTACCCTTTTTGTCATAAATAAATATAGTCATAAATCTCCTTTTAAATTCTTCCCATTCTCCACTTCCTTTTTTACATCTACCTGTTCTCCAATATAACTGTTGCTTTTCTATATCACTCCCTCCTTTGGGTGCTGTACAAGGTCTCAAGGGTCACATATCATTGTCTTCAAGTTAGCATCACCTCCGCACACCCACCTTGACTCCTCCACCACCTCTCTCACCCACCATCTCCTCCTCCCCTCAGGGTCAACACTCAGCTCCCTCAGGGCTGAAGCCACCAATCATGTCCACCATCTCCTCTCCTTTACCTCAATCCCTCAGACCACTGCTACCTCACCCACCCAATCTCTCTTCCAAAGAGCCCCCTTCCTGCCTCCTCCACCCGGGGCTGGTCCAGAGTTGTGGCCACCAATCACAGCATGTCAGGCAGCCTGTCCTGATGGAGCACGGTGTCAGAGCAACACTCAGAGTTGCCGAGGTTGAAGCCTCGAGAGACCCTCCGCCCCTCTTCTTTTCTCTCTCTTTGTCTGTCCCTCCCTCTCTTCCTGTCTGGCTGATGACACAGTGAGCTTTTGAACAGAGATGGATATACTGGACTACGTGAACAGAAAATAAGTCAAGTTTAGCCTGAAGTCATGGCATCTCAAAAAGTTTGACAGTGGTTAAAACTAAATAAGTACAAAGACGGGAACATTTGAATAACATATTTATAAAAGAGACAAAAGAAAATCAGGCTGAAAACTATTTCAAGCAGTTAAAAACACGGCTACAGGCAGAACGACTGGTACATTTTGAAGATTTGCCTTATTGCCATGTCTAATTTGCCAAAAGCAGATGACATGACATTAGGTTAAGACACTGGCTGTTCTGCTAAAGTGTGACACAAGGAAATATTTTTACAATCTAAAACACCAGTTTTAAACATCTTGTATTGCTCCAATCTGATTGTTAGTCCAACTGGCCCAAAGGGCAAGAGTTTTTTCTGGGTTCCTTGTTTTGTACCAAATTGTAAAAATTAAACACAGAAATCTCCATCATCGAAGAAGCAAAGATACCACTCACTCAACCTTAGCTAATTAGTCCAAAACGCTATGTAGCATTAATACATGATAAGTTTAAAATAAGCTCTGTGACTCAGTTTTTCTCAACTGGGGAAACTCCTTCTTTGCTACAGTGAATGCTCTCTTCACCACCTACATGTTCCAAATGCATCAAGCTCATAAAAAAGGCCTACTAGGAAACGTAGGAAGTCACACGAAAATTGCTCATGTAGGTGAGAGGGGAAAAGTACATGACTACATTTTTCACAACAGAAGTCGTGGAATGCAATAAATATCACTAATTGATTGTACATAGCAACATATATGTCCACATCACAGCATAGATATTTTGTTTTAGAACTGAATCACACCTACTGTAGCCTTGGCATAAATGAAAAACAGCATGTTATATGGTCAAATCCATGCAGTATGCAGCAGGAAGATCAAAGATTTCCTATTAAAATGGGTGGAATGGCCATAGAGAGTTAACATCAACTTTAGTTCATAGCTGAGAGAAGGCCTTGCAGTTAAATCTATACATAATTCAATATTTCCTTTATTTCTCTCTGGATATTACGCTGCAACCAGGCTGGCAAAAAATGTGGTTTATGCAGTGTTTATGTAATTTGCAATTTCCTGCAACAGAATCTTCTGAGGGGAAATATGAGATAAGGTGTTTGGAAACGAGAAGGCTGATGAACCGGCAGAGATACAATGGGACAGAAGGGGTGGAAGGATACTGCAAGAAAAAAAAAAGAAAAAGAAAAATGGGCATTAAGACAGTTATGAAGGTGGAGAAAGAAAAAGACAGGACTGGAGACAGATGTGAAAAAAAGGGAAAAGATTAAAAGGAGCACCAAGTTGAACTAGAATGACGCATAACACTGATATGCCAAGAAAGCAAACACAAAGTTATCTCTGTGTATGCATGTGAGTGCATGTATGTGTATGATATTCAAGTAAACTGGGGGAAGAAAGCCAACTCTAAACTGTAAGGAAGGAATGTACAAGAGAGCACAATAGAGAGACAAAGAGATGAGGAGAAGTGCTAGAAGATGAAGTGTAACCAGAGTATAAACAGGAGATGTGTACGACTAGAGTGCAAGCACAATCTAGAGTAATCTATTTGCGGAGTGTAACAATCCCATTTCATCCATTTCCATGGAGCATAGATAGGTGACACTGTCCATAGTAGGGAGGGGGGATTCTTCTGGGCTTGCAGCAATAAGGATCTGCAGGAGGTAGATATCACTTTCACACAAACCAAAACATATAGCTAGAAACAAAACATCTAAAACCTAATATCATTGACATTAAATGCCCCACTTTCTCTCAAAACGTACGGACAATACCAAAATATGTGGCCATGGTTGACCAGTGTTGATCCACACTCCCTCCAGCAGGAGCACTGGGTCCCAGTTAATATGTATTTCTGCTTAGGAGTTATAAAAACTCTGTTTTTTTTCCAAACGTATCTCTCCAGGTAAGGGAATTGGTAGAAGTACACTGAGTTTCACAGGCTTGTAGTCACACCCCCTCAGGTATTTCCATTCTATTCTTTCATCCTGACAATGTTTTATATAATGTGAATATAGACTAGATCAGGTGAGAGTGAGATCTAATCTAAAGGACGTTTCCGTATGTTCCATTAGGGTTCGACTAAATGATTCGTGATTTACATTAGACCTGAATACTTATGTGTTAGACCCTTTAATTCCATGGTGGGCTAACAGCTGTTCGAGCTAAATGCATGAAAATGACATCATGGACAGCAAAAAGCTAGCTAAATAAATGAACAGAAAGGCTACCATTGCATTTATTAACTTTTATTTTCTGATATACAACTTGTACATTAGAAAATAAAAGATAATAAATAAAACGGTAGTGTTGGAGCATGACAACCTTAAAAAAATGTTTTTGCCCTGTAGTGTTAGGCAAGGAAGTACAGCAATTTGCAGAAGGGTGTACTGTATCCATGTGAGGAACTTAACATTTTTAAATACAGTGGGGAGTTGCTCACAGTCTCTATAAGATTTCAAATGGTCGTCTGTTTATGGAACTTGCTGAGTGTTTATCATATTATCCTCTGTTCTCTACAGAGGAGGGGGCCTTCTATACACCACACTGTGGTTAGCTAGAATTAACTGGCAGAACCATTTTCTGTATGTGTGTGTGTGTGTGTGTGTGTTCTGTCTGCTGTGTTTTTTCCACAACTTTGGGATGAGATCTGAGAGGAAACGGACAGATTTCCATCTGTCTGCTTCATTTGCAAAAAAAAAAAAAAAAAGCCCTTCTTGCGATTCAAATATATGCTTTAGCCACCTCTCTCTTGCACTCCCTCCCTCTCTCTCTCTCTCTTCCATCTCTCCATCTCTCCCTCTCTATCCAAGTGGCATCTGCGGATGACCAGGGCATCAAGAGTCTCAGGGGCTGAGGGAGGAACCGGGGGAGCAGGAGGGAAAAAGAAAAAGAGAGGGGAGAGAGAGAGAGAAAGAGGGAGCAAGCGCCTCTCACTTCACATTTCCCCAGCACCACCCCGGTGTGCCAGCCAGCCTGCAGTCTGTTCTCCTTTGAGCTTTCTATTCTACCACGGCACAGAAAAAAAAATCAATTCATATTTCCATAATCCACACTCCTGTCTGTCTACATGTCTTTGCCTCTTCCCCCTCCTTCCATCCCTCTCTCTTTCTCCCTCTTTCTGTCTCCCTCTATCTCCCCCTCTCCCCTGGGGTAGACTAACCCCTCCACCCCGATCCTACGGCCTACAAATGTCATTACGCTGAGCAACAATAACAGCCTAAACAAAAGGAGGCCTTGCTCTGAGCTCTGAGCCCCTCTGTGGAGACTGTTGGCCGCTGCTGCCATATGCTGGCCAGCTCGGGCCACAGAAAGAGACAGAGACTGTCGCTACAGAGGACTCCAGCCTTCAGCCCCACAAAGGAGGAAAGGAGCCCTAATCCTGGTAATGAGGCCCGTGAATACTGCCTTTATGTATACGGGGGAAAGGGCCAATCCCTCTGTACACAGCACGCTAACTAGCCATCTTAAGGGCCATCTTATCCACACAAACGATCTGGTCGACAACAGAATGAAAGAAAAGTAAGGTTGTGGGGGGGCTAAAAAGAGAAACATGTTGGAGAGGAAAGATGAGACAGGCCCATGTCAACACATACACTATGTTTACACTACGATTTCATCTCTCTTGGATTCAGCTGCTCTTTTTACTCCTTTTACATCTCTTCCAGTGCCTACCTCTGCAAGTCTGTAATTTCTTGTTCACACTCTTGTTCCCTCACTCCCTCTACCTCTTACTCTGATAGCACGCTCTGGTTCTTGTGGGGCAGGCAGACATCGCCTGAAGCATCTTTCTACAAGCCCGTTTATTCCTCAAAGTGGATCAGAGAGGCAGGAGAGCCGTTTAAACTCACTGGCTTGGCTGCTGTGTTGAGAAATAGTTAGCCTACGCACATATTGTTGTCTTTCTCTCTAGTATTTTTTTTTTGTTTTGTCCATTTTTCCTCTCAGTCCATTGACAGGCTGCTGCAGTCATCTGTCCAAGGATTTGCTCCAGGTCCTGTTGTGTGCTGTGGACACTTTTTGAACGGAAACAATATGTTGCATGTCTTGTTTTTCTCCTGTCAAATGTCTGTCTTCTGTCATTCTTAGACTAACTAAGTGTAAAAATCACACACACACACACACACACACACACACACACACACTGCCTGAGAAGCCACAGCGGCAGAGAGCAGGAGTCATGGAGTCATCACATGTTGTAGCAACAACAGGAGAATGACTCGACCGAATCTACTTACAGAGTGATGTGCACAACATAGAGATTAACACACATATTATTACAAGCTGTGTGATCGTTTTGATCAAGTTGGATTTAGACTGTTGTTCTTTGAAGGTGAAGCCAGAGAGAAATAACAAAGACGCCCTGCTGAGGTGGTGGATTTTGCTAAGGCTTTTAAATAAACGGGATATTGAATCAATATAAATTATGCCAAAGATTTATGTGCATATATGTGTGCATGTAGTCCCCCTGAGAGGATTTGCGACTTGGGTCATTTTTTCGTAGTTTTGGCCATCAGTAACAACAACAATGTACTCACCAAGTTAATTACGGGGCAAAAAACAGTGAATAAGCATTTAGATAACAGACCCCCAGGTTAGCCAAACTTATTTGGAAGAGAAAAGTACGGATGCACCGATCTAACTTTTTATCTCCTGGTACCAATTTCAATACTTCAGCTCAGGTTATCAAACAGTCTGATAGCGGAAAAACTGAATTTTACTTATCTTATTAACAAAGAGACAAAAATAAGACCCAAGTAAACCATGTCCTCATCAAAAAATATGACTTGTGGGAGACAGTGAGGTGTGTATAACCCTGCAATACTTACCTCTGACTGGTTTAGGAAGAACATGGGTGTGCCAAAAAAGTATGGCAAAACAGCTGCAGGTTTTTCTTTCAGATTGAAAATGAACCCAATAATGGTATAAATGTGAAACAATAGGAAGCAGACGCAGTAGCACAATGAGAGAGAAAGCAAGAGGCACAAACAGAGAGAGAGAGAGCGGAAAACAGAGGTGTGCATTCCTGTCACGGTTGCATGATAATTACTGATTCGTCGGTTATTGAAGACCTGCTCACTGCTTTTCATTACCAGCAACAGACGTACAATGAGACAGAGAAGAAGAGGAGGAGGAGGAGGGGGAGGGGGATAGAGAGAGAAGGAGAGGAAGTAGTGATAGGGATGAGGAGGAGAGTGGTAGCAGTGGTGGTGGTGGTGGTGGTGGTGATAGTGGTTGGGGGGGGTTACCACAGGATGGCAGGGTGAGTGAGGGCATTAGGCAAGGAAGGGAGATGGGAGAGGAGACGGAGGAGGAGGTAGAGGATGTCTGTAACAGTGAACGAGTGAGAGAGAGAGATTGGGGGAGAGAGAGAGCGAGAGAGGAAGAGAGTGAGAGAAGAATGAAAAAGCAGAGTCTGTTCCAACCTGGTCTGTGTGGTCCTGGGGGAAGCTCCACAGCACGGTTGGATCTAGAGGTAATTGACAGACAGCATTAATCAGCGGGTGAGAAACACACCGTCTTCGCTAGCTGCCTCAGAACACATACATATTAATGAGAGGGGTGGGGGCAAGGGTGGCTGCTGCGAGTCTGTGCACACGCACACACACTCACACTCTTACACTTATATACTCACTTACACGCACACACACAGAACAGCGCACAGTGAAAGACAAGAGAGAGAGCGTCTAGGCTGTATGTGCTGTAAATATGCTAATCTATATTCTCAGTGTAGATATGATAGCTTATATTATACACCAAATCATGCACGTTTAAGAAAGCCATACCAGCACATACTCTAGTTTATTTGCTTAATTATTCCTACATTGATACAAGCCTAGCTGTTTGCTGGAGAGATGTTAAACCTAAGCTGAAAGGTTTATCATTATAGCAGGGGTTTGTGAATTTCTTTTGCTGTAAATAACATTAGTGCTGAGAGATTAATGTGATTAATCGATTTTTAGATCTACAGGAAATTAATACAGTGAAGGGTAAATACAGATAATTTGCTGATCAGACTAAATAAGAAATCTTAAGATAAAACTTTTTGCTTTGGTAAGTTGTGATGGGCATTTTCATTCTTTTTGACATTTTATAGACTACATGCTAATTTATTTAATTTCGATTAATCAAATAAAACTGAAATAGAAAAAAAGAACTGAGAGATTAATCAACAGTAAAATCATTAGTTGCAGTCCTAGACAACCTCGGATGGTCATTCTTGTTTAAAGAGTGTGCTTCAAAGACATTCAGAATTTACAAAAGGTTATTAATGTTTCATATAAATAACAAAGACTTAGAAATATATCAGCATTATTCTCTGAAATCTTAATATTATAGCAGAGAAGATGAGTATTGTTCATCAAAGATGGGGTAGGACACAGGGAAAATATACCAAACTGCACAAAATAACCATTTACTTTGCCTTAATAAGCTGCTGGCCTACTGTTGCCTTAGTATCACTCTTGCAACATGTTTGCATCTCTCTTAAACCTAGCTTCCAAAGCTTCTCACAGGCTTATGCCATGTGGTTGAAAGGAAGTAGCCATAGCCTGAACACAGGGGTCTCTGGTAAACATGGCTTCCACAGCTCCAAGGTCACCCTGTGACCTCGGCAGCAACAGCAAGGGTCTGAAGAGACGAGCTCTCACATGCCAGGTTCACTGTCATGGACATACAAAAGGCCTACAGGCTCATGAACACACCCCCACCTCTGCCTAAACAAAGCTGCCTGAGAGAAAGTGAATCTGGAAGCCCCAAATCTTTTGATAACATAGATAATTCAGTCAGAAAAACAATAATTGTGAGTTCAACAGGTATAAACTATGAGGTTGATTAAGTCCCTAAATCGAAAGATGTATTAACAAGGACTATATTCGTGTATGATCCTGCCCTACGCATATTCATGTAGACATTTATGAAGCCAGAGGAGAGAACCACTACTGCAATAACACAATGTGCAGAGTAGCTTCATGGCTAACACACCAGGCCGCCTGAGAGAGAGAAGGATACAATGGACAAACGGATGACAGGACGCAGCAGAATCCATCATGCCTTACATAATCCTGTTGGATAATTTCATGGGCCCCATCTTGAAAAGAGTGGTACAGAAAGAAAAAAAAAAAGCAGCAGAGCTCCAACTCAGATTGCCCCCCCCTTCTCCCTACCCTGTGATCTGCCACAGTTAGGGCTATTTTATGCTGATTTACTGGGTGAGAGGATGGGAACCGCTGCTGGAGTGTGATACAAGACTGAGGAAAAGGGACAGGAGTTACAGATGAGAAGAGGGTAAGGGGGTCCAGTGTAACTTTTGTCCGCCCTGCCTACTTTCCACAGTGGTTGCCCAGGTGTGTATAGGTATGAAAACAGGGGGGGGGGGGGGGCTTCTACAGCACTGCAAAAAACTGCAAATCCCTACTTTGCCAGTGTCCTTGTTCACGGCTAAACCAATGGACGGGAAGAGGAGTATGTCAGAATTCGAGATCAAGTTCTGATAGCGGCTGCAACACAGATGTGCCAAAAGACCCTTTTCACAGCAGATATGTTGACTTGTCAGGTGGGAAAAGCACAGGTGGAGCAAATTTCGTTAACGATGGCTTAACTCCATCAAGTGTCCCAGGAAGCAACGCCAGTGAGCCAGCATGCACAGTACCAGGACCCTGGAACTGGGTCACCTAAATGGAATGCAGTCATTTTTAAGGTTATTGATTACACCTGTGCTGTTCCCGCTATGACAAGCCAAAATGTCTGCTGTGAAAAAGGTTTCTAAATGGATTCCATTCAACACACACTAGAAAATGTAGTATGTAGCTGTATGCTACCTGTAAATGCAATCATTCATTTCTGGGGCCTTTCATTTATCTCTTGTAGCAGCAAATACTAGCTTTTAATATCCCCTCAGTATGATGAATAGCTTAATGCCCAACATTTAAGGGTAGCCGCTCTAATAAAGTATTCACTACTAAGCTTTTCTGAAATGGTGAGACCACAAGATACAAAATAAAGGCAAACAAAAGGGTGGACGGAAGGAGGGAGCTTAGCGTAGTACTAACATGATTAGTTGAACAATTAAAAAATAATAGATGACAATCTTATAAACAATTATCCCAACATTTGCTGGTTAAACTGAGGGTGTGTTGCTATACTATGTTTCGTATTTCTTTAAATTGAATACTTCAGGGTTTTTGACTGTTGTTAAAACTAAATAACAAAATAACGTTTTTAGTTTTGGCTGAGATGGCTTTCCGGCAATTGACAAAAGTATGGATACATGGACAGAAACCTATGTTACCTAAATGTTACAGTCCTTCTGTGGGGCTTGTATGACATGTATAAAAGCTCTAAATTAGACTGATGCAAGATCATTTCACCAAATGAACTTCAAATCAGCACTCCTTTTCAGAAAACAGTTTATATGTGTGTACGTTCAATTCAGTATGGAGTCACAGAGGGGGAGAGGTGTACAGCGAGAGAGAGGCATGAATAAAGAGAGCACAGGAGGCAGAAAACAGTGAGCTGTAACAACACACAGAAATACTTTTCTCGTGCAGCTAAGGACATGTGAGAACTTCAGAACACTACCAAACACCTTCCTTCATGGTTCATATCTCCTCTTTCCTCTGCATCCTGTGTGCACTTTCCTTTCTATCATACAGCCTCTTATTCTTTCTGTTCTGCTCCACCTCCACATTTCTCTGCCAATCATTTTGCCTCTTGCTTCTCTTTTCTGCTGTCGTTTCTTTTCTATATTCCTCTCCTTTTCCCCATTTCTGCCTAATTTCCAGACCTTCTTCTCACCTCTCTCTGTTTCCCATGCTTGCCTCATTTTTTCTATTTCTTCCTTAACCTTTCTTTCTCTTCATCCCGCCCTTCCCTGCAGCTCTCTGTCCTCTTCACTTCTGCACCCCCCCCCCCCCCTCTATTTTTCTCACTCCCTTGCATTCGTATACCCCTCCCTTCGGACGTGCTGGGCGTGTGGTGGACACAAGAGGGGGCCTGAAGGGGGTTAAGGCTGAAAGTTGAAGGTTACAGAGGTGAAGAGGACCCCTGCTGCTCCGCCAGGGGACACAAATGTCACCATGACAGATCCTACACCGGTTAATCCACCCTCCCCTTCTTCAAAAACACACACACCCACACTACAGCTCCATGACACTGACCAAAAAAATACGACATTTCATTTCTTTCTGAATACTGCAATACCAATGTCAACTGTGAAATATGCAACAACAAAAAAAAGCCTGTCTAAACCATTTTCTTTTCAGCACATAAAAAAATATTTGTGATGCAAATGACATGCTCGTAATTTGCGCTGTTTAAATGTCATCAAAAATTTTCATTACTTGATTTGCAAGGCAGGGATTCTGGACAGCCATAAATTTCTGTCTGCAGCCTCTGTGGACTTGGACTCTTTGGGGATCTTGCATTTTCAAAATACAGGCTGTGGATTTTACAAGTGCATTGTAGAAATGTTTTGGCTTGCTCACAAGGTCATAAAACATTCTCTGCATGCAATAGACAATGGTAGCTGTCAGTTACAATACAATTTGACAAAGTTAGAGACACATGGGCTCTGGAGGACACCAGCAATGGCATATGCAAGCATGAGCACACACATACACACAGTTAATAACAACCGCATCCCTACAAAGGGTAGACATGCAGTGCCTTGTTCATGGGCACCTAAGTCATTGTAGCTTTTGCCATTTGACTGGACTAATTATTGCTGAGACAAATCAATCACTTCCTGCTCATACACTGCCTGTTTGTCCATACATCTGTCTTACAAACATGCTCTGTTTGGCCTGCCTGCATAATCCATTGATTTTAGACACCAGCCTCTCCATCACCCACCTCCGTCAAAGCCAAAAATGCAAAGGATTCAAAATGTGTTTATTGCATTTCCTACAGTTGACAAAATCTACGAAGAGCTGTTGCAAACAGTATAAAAACAGTCCATTTGATGTGACACCGGTGGCAGCTGCAGTGACAAGGGGAAAACAACCTATAGCATATTTCACCCTGGTGGAGCGTAAACAGATCCAGTGGGTGAGAATTGAATTGAAATCACCTATCCAGAGTTAGATTCCTCCATTCACACCCCAGGAAATGGAGGTGGGCAAATGTGACGGAGGAGTGACCATTGGTCTCTGTTTACAAAGTGCATGCGTGTCTGTGTGCAAATGTGTACAGTACAAGTACATGTGTGTTTACAGATAGATAGCAAGCTCAGGAGTGAATATTTACTGTACAGTAGCATGTCCATCGATCTCTGAGGGCTTCAAGCGTGGCTGACCTCCAACAGTCACGACGGGGGCAACATGCAGGAAGCCCCTGAGCCGTGACACAGATACTGGGGATGGGGGGGTGGGTGGTGGTAGAGATGGTCAAAAATCAATGTTTTGGCTATTCCTGAGACGCCTGTCTTTAAAAGTCAGAGGAGAAGAGTGAGGGAGGAGAAAGGAGGGTTAATAGGTGAAGGGTGTTGGGAACTGAGAACGGGGGAAAAGGGAAAGAGTGGGAGGAGGAAGGATGAGGTGAGGGAAGAAATGGATGGATTGCCTAAGAGTGGGAGGTAGACCTCTGCCTCTCTCAACGGACACCACTTCCTTCCTACCTCCTCATGTGGATCATTAAACGTGGCAGGATTAAACAGAATAAATTAGCAAGATATACGTACACTGAAACATGAGAGAAACAAGAAATAAGCCTACCCCTTCATCTCTTATTTCTTCTATTCTCTGCATAAATCTATGTCTACTGGCACCTCCAAGTAGGCTAAAAATGAAAAATGCTGGCATCTTCATCTTGGCATAAATCTATGCTTCTTGGGATTTCCAAGTAGGCTAAAAAGAAGCTGTTGGCAGAGGATGTCATTCCTAATGCTGCCCTAATGCTGCTGGCTGGAAGAAAAAGTTGGCGCATAACACCAGCGTGTCAGAAACCTCACACTGCCCAGCACTGCACAGCAAGTTATTCAACTTGAAGTCATTTTGTCACTAAACTAAAAGTAAACCCCAACTTACTTTGAATAACAAAGCTTTATAAAAATAGCCTTTGCAAACTTTCCGTGAAACTGGAAAAAGCATATGATAAAGATGAAATACAGCCACAGTGCAGAAGCCTATGTTTGTGTTTCTATAGGGTCACCTTAGCAGCTCAATAATAGTGGCCTGAATGCATGGTTCTGGCTTTAAGACTGAGAGAGATTCCAGTAAAACACAAAAAAGACCTAACCCTAAATCCAGTGTGAATACACATTTAGATGAAAGCCTCTAGTTTATAATTCTCTATACTATGTGAATCAAACACAGACTTAGAGCCCTCATGGCCATCCAGTGTTCTAAAGGCATAAGAAATGCACTATTTTCACCTTATTCCATGAACGACTGAATGTGTGTTGTGAGTGAATAGGGGGCCTGTTTGTTAAGAGAGGCCAAATCCCATATGGTGAACAGCAGCTCCTCTGGTGAGAAGAGAGGCTGTGAAAGCCACCGGCAGCCCCTCTCCTCCATCCGTGCTCCGGAGATGAAGGGATGTAGCGCCTGCCTCTCCTTGTTCCTCCTTTCTCTCGCTCCCTTTGCCTCCTCTCCTCCCTCTTTCTTGGCCAGGGGTTAAACTGCTGCACTCTAACCTCCTTGGCAATGATTTCATTCACTCCAGTTCTCTCGCTCACTCTCTCATCTCTGAGAGAGATTTATTTCACAGTATGTAGTGGATTAGGCCCCCCTCGTATGCCCTCGGACAAAAGCATTGTTTTAGCACTAGCCTGTTCGCTGTAACGGGAGGAAGCTACCGCTACTAAGCGTCCACAATGCGGCCATTGTGGACACAGGGCTGGAAGGACCCTGCCTCGGAGGCCGTCTAGACTTTGAGCCTGGGCCGATTGGAGAAACAGAGGGAGAAAATCCCATCAGGCAGTGGAGTGAAAGTTAACTAAGGTAACCTGCTGTGAACCTGATGAAGATGTCAAGCCAACATATGGCAAAAAATGTCTATTGTCAGAACAAGGAGCTTTCTTCCCTCTGAGGGAGGGTATAGTGGAGGAGGAGGAGTAGAAGAGTGGCTAAAGAAGACTAGGGGGGTATGCACAACCTAAAGGAAGGAATAACTGTGGTGGTCATCGTTTTACTTCTGGATCAGTAGCCTTATTCTGGCCAGGGGGAGGCCCAACCCCTACACTCACAATTAAAGGAGTAAGCAGATTAACTGGCATCTTTCAAAGGCCAGCAGAAAGAAAAACACACTCACAGACGTTTAAAACATTTTTTTCCCTTTTGCCTATCAGGTCTCAGACTGCACACTGCAAATGGCATTACATTTCATGCTGATTTAGTGAGCATAGGTTTTCAGAAAAGAGAAACTTCTTAAACGATGATATGGTCCTTAAGTTTACTAATACTGATTGGTCACACTGTGTTGTTACAAGTGAGGACTGGGGACGGATAGAAATGGTGAAAGCCAGAGTCAAAAACTACCTGGATTAAATTAGAACAGATTTGTTTGATTTTAAAATGGTACTTAGAAACTGCAACAGAAAATGCAGATAGGAAACACTCTAAAAAGGGTATATCATTTCTTGTAAAAGGCACCAACAAATATATCATCATATTGGTCTAGATTAGGTCTAGAAATAGGTCTACATTTGCAAAAAAAAAAAAAAAGATGCATTTGAATTCCAATGCTTGAAAAAACAAAAAGAAAACAACCTCTAAGGTAGAGCCTGCTTTACCAGCCAAAAAAATCAACTGGCAGGCTTCACATGTGAGAGATGCTGGCCTGGGGGATTTCTAAGCCATTTCTACAGCTACATCTGAAAAAGATAAACAACAGCCTCAGCCACTGGAAGAAGAAGAAAGAAAGAGCTGCATGGAGATGATGTGACCCTATTAATGCCACATTAGTTGTTCCGTCTTCCCAGAAAAATGCTTCAGTGGGATGAGCTGAGAGAGGGAGAGAAGAGGTGGAGGGAGAGAGAGAGAGAGACAGAAAGAGAGAAGTGAAAGCGATACTGTCTCCAGGCTAGTTGGGATGCAACCCAATTTCACAGCTTCACGAATGAGTGGCGCAGCATATGGATGCAACCTTTGTGACAGCCTCTGTGTATCACCACATATCACCGTTGATATTCCCAGTCAGATTCCATACTGGTCCAACATTATGTCAAACACCGGCTCTGCATGACTGCATCTTCAACACAACACACAGACAGCGTGTTTGTTGGGGGACTGTTAGCCGCCTAAGCTAAGAAAAACAAACCAGTATCTCCCTCGACAGACTACTCTCCAACTCTTTCTACACTGTATGATGTTCAGTTGCTGCAAAATGTGCTTACATTAAAGCAGTAATGTGCCCTAAAATCTGAGGTATAACCTGTAATCTGAGATATGACCCAGATATTTATTTCCAAATAGATGGGGGAGAGGAGGGTAGACTGCACAGTTTGGATTGCAACAGCACCGGTTAATGGTGATGATTGCATCCCTGGTTGTTGGCTGGTTGAATTAAGAACCAACACTACTTCACATAATCACATACTTCTCTCCATATGGTTCAACCATCTGCCACAGTCAAAAAACTTCTATATCAGCACAGTAAATTAACAACTGTATTATCAAGCTAATAAGAATAAAAAGACACTCACTTTATATAATATAACTCACTTTGCAAGGTAGGTTCGCTTTAACTGTATCACAAACCATGTTGAATGAAATCAATCACTGTTTGTTATTACCAAGGGGTATTGATTATGGTTGCTCATATTTATACACTGTAAAGGAAGCTTTGCTGCCAAATAGGAATCCATGTTTTTGGTGTAGTCTCATGTGAAAGAGTCTGACAAAATGTAGTTTTTGGGCGTATAACTTGTTTAAAGTTTAAGAACCCTGGTGAACAGGTCATTGTCACTCAATTACACATGCTTAGGGGAGAGTTCCTTTTCTAGTCTTTGCGGTGGTGGTTGCAGCATCAGAGAAAACACTGTGTAGCACAGCAGCTCCTTGAGGTGTGGAGAGGATCGATCTCAGTTAATGTCATATGGCACAGCACCCAGAGGCAGCTGCGTGGTGCTGATGACAGTGTAAAGCCTTGCCTTTGGCGGCTACATGCTTGGTGGTGCCGAGTTGTGATTTGAAGTTCACATGCAAAGGCTGACAGACAGACAGCTCTCAGTCAGGCAGTCAGACAGTCAGTCAGCCAATCCTTCCACAGGGATGACAATACATCTGTATCTGTTAAAAGCGTACAATAGTGCCTAATCCTAAACACATTCACAGGGGTCTCAATGCTCTGCAGGACTGATGAACGAAATACTGACAGAAAAATACAAGGCAAACGCTACCCAACCACCGAAACTTGAACATTTCCCCAAAATGTAACTTCAGCATAAAAAACGCCAGATTTTTGAGAACCATAACTTCTCAGGGAATTATCTGAGATGGCCATTTGGAGAAAAAGGGCCTTTCAATTCAACCGTTGTTCATCCACTATCCTATAATTCCTTGCAATTTTATTGTTGCTATCGTAAAATGTATAATAATATATCTATGTTCACATAAGCTGGTTGGTTGAAGACGTTTTTACTGCAAACCAAGAACAAGAAACAACTTTGCAACTAAGATATTGGATGTTCAATTATCTTTGCTGCCATCATGGACTTAAGCTCACCCTTGACCATGTCAGTAAGCACATGTTCTTCAGTAAAAGCCACTAACATTGCCAGTGCTGACAATTGTGATTGGAAGCGATTGAAAATTGCATCCGTAGTACTCACAGTGCATTATCATTTCACTTTGCTTCATCAGCATGCTTGCCCTGAATCTCATAGGAATCGGAGAAGTGGGCTTAGCCAACAAGTGACTCAGCAGACAGGACTAAGACTAAGACATGTCAATAAAACTACACCCACTTTCACATTCTACCCGCATTGGACCCATTAATGTCAGACTGTTGTCACAGCTTTAATTCCTTGTCATCCATATTCACACAGGACCCAGATCTACAACTGCAGTTTCATAGAGATCACCGCTAAATCATTAATTACAATTACCTAATTAGAGCTGAAACTGACAACGATTTCTATTATCTATTTCTTTGGTAAATCGATAGTGTATAAAATATCAGAAAGCAGTGAAAACTGCCCGTCATACTGAGAAGCTGGACTTGTTGATGTTTTTTGCATTTTTGCTTGATAAATGATCTTAAAAATGAATCAATCATCAACATTTTTGTCAATTAATTTACTGTCAATAGACCAAAACATTTCCGCACAAGACTTAATATAAACTGTATATTTGTCATTGTTGTTTGTAGAGTTGTTGAAATTCAGTAGTTGTTGTTATACTGGAGCTTCAAGTAACTTTAAGTATCTCTGAGATTTAGAAGAGCAGAATTTATGACTCAAAGAGCTATTAGTTGACATCAATATCTACTATAAGGTTGATAATCCTGCAGTAATTCCTGTACTTCTCACAGAGACACATGTTTAAGTTTCCATACCAAAGACCAGAGTCTGAAGACAGAGGTGTCATATGCTGCACAGATTGTAAAGCCCCTTGAGGCAAATTTGGGATTTGTAATTTTGCCGAGCAACACCAGACCAGTTAAACCCAGTCAGAAGCAGGTCCTGAGGCCCGGTTGAAAACGCATGTTAACCTTTTCATTCTGACCACAAACACGGGTTAATCCTGCATCATTGTGTTTGTCTAAAATGGGTATTTGAGGTTTATACAACTCCGAGCCTCATCTTAACCAGCTCCAATCGAGCGAGATAACCAGGATTATTCCACATTCAAGAAATACACTCAACAATAGCAGTCAACATGAAGGTTAGATGAAGTATTGGAAGGTGAGGGAAGCATAAATGTGTGTATGTATGTATGTGTGTGTGTGTGTGCGTGTGTCTGTCCGTCTATATGAAAACAAAGACCTTGCAGATGAATTACATGATTTGCAATGATAAATGGTCTCAGACATTCACAAAGACATCAAGATTGACCTATATATTCCGTCTTGGAAAATAGGCCAGAACCCAAATTAAGGGCCAGTAGGGCTACTACATGCATGTAAACGCCATCATCTTCACAGTAATTGTGTGGTGTTAGGCAACATAGGAGCAGCCTTGAATGAAGAGACATAGCCTAAGGGCATAGCTGTTGACATGTAAATAGTGAGGATAGAAGCTGAAATGACAGCACAGACAGTGGGCTTGTACTACTAGTTCTGCTTGACTTGGGTTTGGCCTGGGCCACAAAATTAAGGTCTAAAGGACAACAGTCTAGATGTCAGGATACCAGTGCTCATATCATGTCAATAAGTAGGTTGATTTCCTTAATGGCCAGGGAAAACACATTTCTGTCTTTTCATCGTTCATCTTTTAGATCACTTTACATCACTCTACATGGCAGCAGCCCCGTGAGACCAGAAAAACAAACTACATCCTTTGTAACAACCTCTGCCTTTATCTGCTTCTTCCATTCGTATAAAAGTGGGGTTTGCAGAATGCTGGAGACTCCCCTGCAAAAAGGAATACTCATCATTTTACATCATACGTTATTTGCCAACAAAAGACATACCTATGGCAGCCACGCATGCATATTTGTGCTAAAACTTAAACAATGCACAGAGTTGATGGTTCCTGTGGGGAAATCTCAGTGTCTCTTGTTTAATATGTTAGGAATTCTTCATAAGAGCTTTACGGCTATCATTTCCACTGCACACGACAAGAGAAGTGGGCCGGTTGATGTAGCCACGAGAAGTGAGTCAACCCCAAATCCTGTTAAAATGCTGTCATCGCAAAATCAGCTCAACATGACAGTCACGAAAGTCAACATATTTTTGAGCACAGCTTTATTATGAAATCCAATTTGGCAGACTAGGACAGATTAACATCACCAAAGCTACATTAAAGCAGGAGCTGCACTAATCCTGTTCATTTGTGGGCTAAACTAGGCCACATTGGTATTACATGCATAAGAACCAGCCAATCATTGTTCTTTGACTCACAATAATTGGTTGTGTGTGTTTGTGGGGGCGTGCATATATGCCTGTTTGGTTGTACATGCTTGGGCCATCTGCTGTGCTGAACATACCTACTCCTGGCCTATCTATTGTCATCCTTGATCCTTTACATGATACATGTAAAGGAGAGCTTAGCTTCAAGATGACATTAGCGTTTTTTGGAAGCTAAACTCAGCTGGACGTTATCCTAGCCTTTGCTTCAAGGTTTTTATTTTTAAACACATAAAATTCCCACAGCTCTCTGGAGCATAACTTAAGAATGGTCACAAGGGAATAAATTCATCTGCCATCACACAAAGATGCACAGCACATGCACTAAGGCACAGACACAAACAAAAAAACAAGCCCCCGACAACAGTGCTGTGAGGCTGCAAGTCAGGGTGATGTGATGAAACTCTTCTGCATTCATCAAAATCATCTCATTTTAAATCATTGATCGGGTCCCTACTTTACCCCACTTTTTCGCCGTGGAAAGGGGAAGTCTAAAAATAGCCTGTGAGCGTCAGTGCCTAGAAGTCTTTCCATGTTCTCCCAGTCTGGCAGCATTAGTGAATTCAGATGAGCCTCCTGCAGCTCTCACCGCTTCTGTCTCTCTTTCTCATGCACAGTCGCACACATCCGTGCAGCAGTGCACATGACATAGACAGCCATATATGCACAACACACACTATACACTTAAACATGTACCTGCTATCACACACACACACAAAAACAGTTTGCCCCTGGAGTTTCAGCACTGCGTCAGTGAGTGGGAAGGCTCAGCCAGCAACCCACACCTCAGTTTATAGACTACTGCCATCAGCATATCCACCACCCCCTTCATCCTCTCTCCCCCATCTCTCTCGCTTCCTCCCTGCCCCACCCAGTCTCATTTTACCCCAGTTCTTCATGCTTTGGCCAATGATAATCTGTGCTCTGAAGAAACTACAAAGAAGTCCACTCACAGCTGTCCTGATGGTGGTGGATGCATGTGTGTGTGTTTGCCAAAACATGAGTGTAGTGAGATCACATGGCACCACCTGAAAAGTCCCAGTGACGTGTTCCCTCTCTCCATGCACAAAGGGGAGCAGGAAGGATTGCGCCTTGTTTGTGACTATGCAAACAACGTATGATCCCAAAGAAAACGTTGCAAGAGGATGAACAGGTAGAGACAGAAGATACGAGATGCGAGTAAAATGGATGCGTCAAGAAAAGGCAGCTGTTCCTGGACAGAGTGAATGAACAGGGACTAGCAACAGTGAGTTTTGTGTCTACACAAACAGACTCCTTCAAACCCTGCTGCCAGACCAACAAAACCAGATTAACCAGTGCACATTAATTTGCATTACTTTTTGCAGGCAATGTTGAATTCTCCTGCATTAAAAGTGGAGGAAATCATAAAAATGCTCTATTTGTAGGTTATCATTATTGCCAAATACATCTTAACCCAAAATATAAAGGTTGCAAAAAAAATCTATTCTTCTGGCTTGGGATTTCATTGGTAGCTACCCTTACCTGGGGAACACTTCACTTGTCATGTGTCTGCACTGGCCAAAAGCTAACTCCAAAAGTGTTGAAAGTTAAATATTTTTAGTTTGAGCGTCACCATATAATCAGAAACAAAACATGCTGGGGTGAAATGTGAGGACAAAACTTGCTTCCATCTCTTTTAAATAAGAAAAGAGCTGGAACTAAACCCAGTAAGCAGCAGGCCACTACACAGTTATTGAATGGATGAGTGACCGCGAGTAGGGAGCTACAAATGACTCCAGACACGAACAAAAGAGCAAGGCTGTAGAGCACTGAGGAAAGCAGTAACACTAGCTGGCCAACTTTGTCATCTGGCTAACCAAAATCTAAATATCTTGTTATATCTTACTATGTAGCACACAGCGAAAACTGTGGTGAAACTGTGATGAAAAACAGCATTGAAAAGGGAGACTCTAACTCGAAGACTGAGTTCAAATTGCTAATCAAAATGAACAACAGTCTAGTCTTGCTTTGTGAACATGTAATTATTCCACAAATGTATTGTCAAGTTTTGTCTCTCAATTACACATTTTGCTTTTCTTTCAGGAATGTAACATCATCCATACATAAATACTCACATTAGCAGGGCACTTTGGACACCAAATGTCTAATGTTTCAGTAGGTCATGCCATTAATAGTGTTCACAAAAGAAAAGGGCATTAGCACACAAACAAAGCCCCAAATATCCACCTACCTCCACCATGAATGCAGACAAAAAAAAGAGGTTAGGCCGCTAAAAGTTGGACAGTGGGGTCAGGCATGATCCTATAGACACTCAGAGAGCATATAGTGGGAGGGGATTTCTCAAAGTTCACTCACACTGTGGCCATCACCATAGCAGGGAAGTTAAGAGACTTCCTCAATTCGCTTCAGAGGAAAAACAGATGAAAGACAACAAAGACTTGGGTGATATCTGATTCTGTGTAAAGCCAATTTAGCAAAGTCATATGGGCAAGACAAAAGAGAAAGGCAGAAGGGTTGTGCGATAAACAAAGTGTGAGACCCTGGGGTCCTCTCAGGAGTGTGAGTGGAGGAGTGTGGCCTCTCTAATGACCAATCAACACCCTCCTTGCTGCCATGGCATCTGTTAGTACTCCAATGGCCTCCCGTCTGAGTGTGAGCCCGCCGAGAACTCAACACGCAGCCGGAATCCAATCAGACTGCAGAAACGACAAAGCTTGGGTCAAGGAGCAATTCTGACATTTTGCAGAATGTCAACGTTCAACCTTTTCTAAAAGTTCTACTACACGGGAGTTTTGCTCTACGAATACGAAGGGTGGAAATGGGAAGGGGTGAAAGCCAAAGGAAAAAAAAATGGAACATCACAGTTCTGCTTGAGGGGGCTACAGCAGAGAAGGAAGCAGATTGATAACTAACTAGTGAACAGTAGGTGACACTGTGAGACCTCCAGGTCTCAGCTAAAATGTTCTTAGGATACAGAACAAAAGTAACTTTTCATAGTTGGACAAAGTGAACCTATAAGGCCACGTGAATCAAAGGGCAAAATGTGTCTACTCTGTACTTTTGCATTCTGGTTTTCTTTATGTATATCTGAAGGAGGAGTCCCAAAACCTATGCAAGTACACTTATATTTTAACAGTTAAACCTCAGGCAACGTATCCTAATACTGGTGAGAAGCTATCTTGAGATACTGAAGCAGACGATACACCTGCCACTTATCTAAGACAAAAAAGACACATGCTCAATGGTATACAACTGACAGGTACAAACATGAGATGGAAACACGATAGATAACAACTGCTTTCATCCATCTTCTAAGGATGGAGGGTGCGAATGTGTTGTGCATATTGTAAAGAATGTCAGTCTATCGCAAGGCATGGAAAAACATTAATTCATACGTTTATTGAGAGAATTTAGAGCTCCCAATTCATCTGACCTGCATGTCTGAGCTGAGGTACGCAGAAAGAGCATGGAAAGCAAACCACATAGACAAACCAGGGCCAGGTTTCAAACCTGAGACCATAGCCTTGTGAGGCATCAGTGCTAACCAAGCTGCCCTCATTGAGGTTGTTTTTTTTTTTTTTATAAACAGTAAATCGTTCCCCTAATTGCAGCATGAATGTTGCTATAAAATTGATATGCTGATCTATTAAGTTTATTGCTTTGTTACTGGGAACAATCTGGCTGGAGGGAGCGGGCGAGGACAGGTAGCATCTGTCCCCACCTACTGCCTTGGCAGCGTTAGCGTCATCTGCTAGCTTTGGCAGCATCTTGGAAGCACATCAATATGGCTTTATGTAGCCAGGGCCGCTAGTAGCTAGCATGCCAGTCACGCTCTCAGGCAACACTCACTCACAGCCTGAGCATCCACAGAGCACTGAGCCAACAGAGCTAAGCGGAACTGAGCTCAGGCTGAACAGGGAGGCCAGGTCTCCATGGACCCGCATGAGGAAAAAGGGCTAGTGTCTGTCATCTATCCACACATCCATGGTTATAAGTGTGGGGCCAAGTCCAGATATATACACTGCCACCATTGTAGCTGTGAGCTTTAATTTCTTGTTTTTCTCCCGAGCAACAATTCTGTTGTGGAATGCTGATGCTCTCATCAAGTCTCATCACTACTATAGTATAATCAAATCTGTAAGGTGATGGACTTTTCTGTTCTTACCTGCACCACTGATGTTATGTTGTTACCACAAGCGTTTGCCAAAATGACAGGAAAAATCAAACCTACCCATGGGAGTATTAATTGGGACTTTGCCCAACAGGAACAAACTCCCAACACTGGCAGACTTAATTATTCTAAATGACGTGTTTTTAGCTACACACTTACAAATAGTATTCTCCTTGACCACAGTAAAACTATAACTTGATCTGCCTGTGAATCAGACTTGGTGTTAGGGCTAAAAGGCCATACATCAATGGCAGCAAAGCCCAAGTCATTCAGAGTAGTTGAATGGCCCTGTTGGCTGAACATCACAGATCTTCAGCAATCTTATGGGACCTCCCTAACAGCAGTTAGTTACATCGCAGTGAAGTCTATACAGTGTGAGCCCTCCGCAACAAAGTACAAAATACAACAAAACAGAGTTTGTGGCAGTGGAACTGATTTTAGATAGGACCATTGTTAGGTTTTCATTACTGGAAATACGAAGTGACAAAATGCGCTGCATTGGCGACTGCATCTTTAGACAACTCCACAGAGGACCTTTAATCAATTGTCAACCATAATAACATCAATCATGATTATCGATTTAAAATTGATTGATTGACTAATTATTACAGGCTTATAAAAACACAAACACAATGATATGCTATTGACATGATATTGGATTTTTTTGCTGCACAACATTGCTAAATGTTTGAATAAAGTTAAATAGGGATGGGTTGTGCGCTGCTTAGTGTAATTCAACTTCCAAAAAAAGGGAGACCTGGTAAAGGAGGAGGCAGCCACAGTCAACTGGCTTACTTCAGTTTGGGTCAAGTCACACTCTAACAAGTATTCAAGGTAAGCAAAATCTTTTAATGTGCTGTTCCTGTTGTCACACCATGCCCGCATCACTGGTTCAGACAACGGTTCTTTATGGTGTACACACAGTTATCCCTACTGCATGGAAAGTCAGCATAGCTCCAGCCATTGAAGCCACCCCCACAGATGAAACCGGTTTCCCAGGCCAATCATTGTCAGTTGATATATTTTAGAGTCAAACTCTTCGCAGTGATTCTTATTGATCATTAGCATTAGTATTAATGACTTAATTCAGTACTCAGGTGTAGGATTAAGTGAGCCTGTCACATAGAGAAATATTAAGTTTTGGACTTGAGCTTGGCACTGTCTCTAGGCCAAAAGGTTAACTTTATAATGAGTGAGCAATATATGTTGAGATCAGCGGTTAAACAAAGGTCACCATGAAACAACTTAAAAAAATATAAAAAACAGGTTTATTTCAGGCCCGCCTGTAAACATGTGTGTGTGGTCTGCATGCATAGCGCTGACTACAGAAGATGTGAAATCCAGTTAACACAGGAAGTTGAGGGACAGGTGTACTGGCCATCTACAAAGGGCTAAACTATTTCCGTCTGACCACAGTATATGTTTCTCTGCACTCTGGTCATGACGACTATCAACAAAGGGACCTATCCTCTACACTACAATGGTATCATGTCAAACTATCACACACAGATCTAGTTTCACACCTGCAGGACCAGGATGTGGTGAGGGTGGCAGTGCGGCATCAGCAAAACGCTGCACACACCAAGCTTTGCAGTCACTCAAAGAGGACTCCCTTTCAGTCAATTTAAAGCATGGTATTACAAGCTGCATTGCTGGTAGAGGTAGTACACAACAACTGAAATGCAGCCAAAATCAATCTTAAATTAAACTTGTGTTCCCTAAGCTGTTAGGAGGAGATGTGAGAAACATGAGCAAGCTGAAACCTTCCACCACTTCTCCAAATGCTCAAATAGTCTACGCCATGTTGCTATGACAATTTAATTATAGTCTATCATGGTTGCACTATTGTTTGTTTGCCTCTGTGAGGTAGTGGGATGATAATGTGTGAATGTGAAGTGGTGCTTTTTGGCCAAGTACCTAATGTTTGGCTGTAGGAGAAACAGCCCTAGTTTGTGGTGACTGACTGTGGAGGTTTCATAGCTGGCCAAAGCAGTTCTGCTATGACTCATAGCATTAACCCTTTCAGCTCATAATAAAAATATGCACCACAGAATTGAGACAAATGCATACATTACAATGAGACAGGTCAAATTTTGGGGGTTAACGTATGTATAAATATACAATATTCGCACACAATCGATCCATTCAGGCCTAGTAAAATGATATCAGTCCCTTCAGCACAGTATTATCATTCAAAAGAAGCATTTCATTTCATACAGACGTCAGCTAAAGCCAAGTCAAAG
The DNA here is from genome assembly GCF_043641665.1 of Enoplosus armatus. Lineage (NCBI taxonomy): Eukaryota > Metazoa > Chordata > Actinopteri > Centrarchiformes > Enoplosidae > Enoplosus > Enoplosus armatus. The sequence goes on from NC_092186.1 coordinate 20,150,903, forward strand.
AAAAGGAAACTGATGGGATTCAGAGAGAAGTGGTTCATTCCTCATATGGTTATCTGAAACCACTCCTTTAAAAAACAATCCAACACAACTGAAAGCCCCCGCTGGCAGATAATATACATCTACATCATGACGACGTCCTCAACAGAGACATTCTTATATCCAATCAGGGCTCGGCACAGGGCAGAGAGAGCACTGTGGTGAAATGACTGAGCAGAATGCGTACGTTCCAATTGACCTGAGGGGTGCGCAAACGTTGCTCTGAAGCTGTGCTCCAGGGAGCAGGAGTCCGGATATGAGTCTGACCCTGGATCATACATGGGGGAAGTCAGTTATTGCAGCGCAGGCCGGTGGTTTATGAGTTTGGTTTAAAATCCAATATCAGAACTACATCCAAGGACAACTTTCAGTCTACTCTGGTCAGCTCAGCAGCTGCACAAGTGAACCGTCCACATAACACCTCTTTAACGTCAAAACTGAGCGGGCAAAATAAGACAGCTGGTGTAATGTGCAGTGAAAATGTTTTTACATGATATTTGACTTATGGGCGACACTGGATATTGATGTGAAATATAGGTTACATTATTTCCCATATTCATAAAGGGTAGAATATGGTGTTGTTCTTCATTGGCCACAGTCATTTCCCGGGCTAGTCTGAACACTTTCTGTACTGACCACCACTGCTGGAATGTTTGACCACTGCAAACAGCAGAACAGTTAATGCAGCTTGCTGACCCAAGTGTAATCTTTCTAAAACAACATCTTTGTGGGGTCATGGTTACAAAAGAAATGCCTGCACTGGTTAACTTCTGGTCAGGCTTAATAGCAGAACAGTGCAGACTGAAAAATCAGTCAAATAAATAAAGAATCCACAACACTAATAAACATCTTAAAGCAGCTAACATCTCAATGTTGACCTCCTCTAGTCCTTAGGAGTACACTCTGGAGCACACATAATAACACCACAGACATGATGATTGCTCCCATTGTGTAAGACTGAACTCAGTCATGCAGTGTAGTTCTGTGACACTCGCTGTCTGACTTAAAATGCTGTGCAAGTGCATTTGGTAAACACTGCTGCCAACGTTACATGACATCTTGGCTGTACAGCCTTACAATTACTGTAATTACACTACATTCTTTCAAACACATGGCACACAAAAAGGTACGACGGGCAAAAACCCATACACCTCTTTATCAAGATGGATAGGGCCACGAGTAACAATTAGTTTCACTGTCAAAAACTATGTCACCTATTTTTCTTTCATTTATCGATTCTTTATTTATTTGTTCAGCAAAATGTAGGAAATTTGAGAGAAATGTCCCATTAAATGATTGACAGGTTATTAAAACAATTAAAATTTTGATTCATTTTATGCCAACCAACTAATAATTTCAGCACTGATAGATGTAACAATCAATTAAAATGAATATGCTCTATTTAGGGCTGCAATTAACAATTATTTTCATTATTGATTAATCTGCCAATTAGTTTCTTGATTAATCAATTAACCTTTTGGTCTATAAAATGTTAGAAAATAGTGAAAAATGCCCATCACACTTTTCCAGAGCCCAAGGTGGTGTCTTCAAATACCTTGTTTGATTGAACAACAGGCCAAAATCCAAAGATATTTAATTTATAATGATACATTGATGGAATAAGTGAATTAAGGGCATATGTGGCTTAAAAAATGCAGATCAAAACTAATTCTCTGTCAAAATAATCAATTCACTGACCAACTGTTTCAGCTCAAGCTCCATTAGTTATGCATGCAATGTACAGGTTCAGAAACGTTTTTGTTTTACTTGCCTCCACCAAGCAGCTTACAGACTGACAGTTCGTTATTAATGGAAATAATGATATCACCTACCCTCATTTTCAGATGTTGGACATGCCACCTGCACAATCAGATCAAATGTTCTTTCTGGATTCTCCCTGAAAGGAACAAAACACTGTTTACTCAGGGGAAATAAGGGGCAGATGTTATTACACACAATCGTGGGCAACAAGTGTGTATTCCGCATTAGCACACATAACAACTGGGTTTAATTCCATTGAATGTACCTTAGTATAATATTTGTAATCATACCGTGGACCTGTCCTACTTTTCATGAGTCACACTGTCAATAGCCGACAATGTCAACAACGGCAGGTTAGCTAACGCTGATTGCATTAGTCTGAATGTAAGAATGAGAAGTTTTTTTTACATCTGACAACACATCAGGACAAACTTGGGTCACTGGACCCGGGTCGCTCGGTGTCGTGTCCACATGTAACCTATTTAAAGCTGTCGGCTTGGCTAGCGGAGCTGCTAATTGGTGGTCAGCTAGTAAGAGACAGAGCAACAGACTGACCCAAATGCTGTCGAGCCAGCTGGCCTGGCTATTAAATCCACTGCTGGAGATGGCTCAAATTACGCCAAACATTCCTTCGTATTTCACATTCAGCTCCGAGTTAAGGCTACGTGCCTGGACCGCACGTTAGCCGTTAGCTCGACAGTACTAGTTATATCAAGAAGCGACAGGGAGGGGGGGGGGGGGGCACCACAAAACTCAGAGGTCTTACTTTATTCTGCTGTCCATGGTTTAGCTACAACATCGCGACAACTCCGTGCTGTCGGCGGCTCTGCTTTGCTCTGCTGGCTGTCCGAGAATATTTCCACCCCGTCCGTCCTCACTCTCAACCGCCACTTCTTCTGTCTTATCTGAGACCGGTCGAAAGCTGCCGTGACCGCATGCTTGGAGGTGGGGTAGTGTAAATAGTTTGTGCCGTCCTTCTCCCGTTAATGTAGCCTGAATCCCCAGTTCAGCACCACGGCGTTTATTTCCCACAACAAACACCACTCCAGGAAGTGCTGTCAAAGATTTGGTGACGTCAGCGCGTCAGACCAGCACCTTGCTGCTGCCTCTGCCTGCAACAAGCATCTTTTCTTCCACTTTAGATGAGTAACAAGCATGACACGCACAGCAGACCTGAGCCGTGTGATTCATGCTTCTGATAAAAACAACGTGTTTCCCTATGAGACTGTATTATTAGTTCAATAATTGTGGCAACGGTAGCCTTCAGCAGTGGCTCCCAAAGTGGGGTCCTGGGACCATCAGGGGTCCTTGTGAGGGCTTCCAAACTGAGAAGTAGGCCTAGTTTAAACTAGTATTAATAGATTTATTTTGGCTGCTTGGGGGCTGAACACATCATAACACAGCATATCATAACTTAAGTTGTATATTCTCTCTCTTTTTAGCTTTAGCTGCTAAATGTTCCTCAGCGTTCACCAGCTAGTTGCTAAATGTGTCTGCTGTTTGGTGCTGGGCAGGCGTTTATCAGCTGCCTAGTGCATCTGGGAACAAAGCTGATGGCAGCGGTGCGAGTGAATCAAAGCAGTAACATTGAGTGAGTGAAAATATTAAGAATATGTGACAATTTTATTTGAAATTGAAAGTGTTGCTGAAATCCCTTTACCAGTTTACCAGCCGTAACTGCTGGTCCTAGACCCCCAGGGGCCCAAACTCCCATGTTCACTGCGAGATAATTGGTTGTGGAAAAGCTCGATTATATATTAAATGCAAATATGTTAGGAAATGTGCACCATTAAAGTACCATATTGATTAACGTGGGTCCTGCATCATCACCCTCTTGTAGAAGGCCCCTGTGTCAAAATACACACAGAAAACCTGGTAGTATTATTCCAGCAAAGGAGTCCTCTGGGTCTCTCAGCAAATAGGGAAGCTGCCATGTTTTGTCTGCTGTGTGCACTTGAAGGTGAAAGGGTACATACACAATGCACAGAGGGCAGTATTTGGGTTTGGAGGTCAATAGGGGCCTAACAGCAAATTCATTTTTGACCATAACAGGTTAAGCCGGCCAAGACTACAGCTTATCAAACATGGGTCACTCGCATAAAAAAACAAGCATAGAGTTTGTGCAGAGTTTGACCAGAGAGATGGTTAAAATCCTTTAATCAGAGGATTGGAATATTGACATAAATTATCTCATATTTCTTAACCAGCGTCAAGTTACACTTGAGCAAGGCACTTCATGTCCAACTGGTGTACTGGTGGCCTAAAGGTTCGAGAAGCAAGCTTATAACTAGAGGGTTGTCAGCTTAATCTGCGTGGGGGAAGTGAAAAGTAGCCCCTCACTGAATGCCACCACTGAAGTGCCTTTGAGCCCCAACTGCTTCAGTGGAGCTGCTCGGCAGCCAACAGATCAGACTGTGGTGGACAGTAGAAGACTGGTGAAGACTGGCATGATTACTTGACTTTAGCCTGCATAATTATAGTGCATCATGTGCAAATGCTACTTACAGTAACCATGTTAGACGACAGTAGTCCATGCATGAAATACATGCTGAAACTGCAATACATAACTCAGTTACATAAGCTTTTAAATTATGAAAAACTGTCTGTGTCATACACACAAACCGTGTATAGAATGAGCCTACTGTATGTGACTATTAGAATCTGCTTTAGGACTCTACATTAAACATATTGCCCATGAATCAGCTGAGTCACCCCCCTTTTTAGAAATCTTAGAAATCCACCCTAAAATAAATGTATTCTTATAATTTTGTACACCTCAGGAATTTAATTTGGGAATTTGAATGAGACAACTCCTTGTTTCGTGGGCACATGCTGATTCACAGCTGTAAATCGTTAAGTTCAAACTTATTTAGGTGTGATATCTCAGCCAGAGATATATGAGACAGTAACAAATTCATTATTGGTGGACTAGCTCCCTATAGGGACACCTGATTTCCCTCTTAAGGGAAAAGTTTGTCTTTTTATTGATGTTGACTTTACTGGCCAAAATCACTGAAATTCGGTGCAATGTAAATTCTGTTTTAGGGTGGACTTTCCTTTTATTGTTTGCATGTTTAAGCAATATTTGTCCCATGGTAAATTGAAACCAATGGCTTAGAAGTACTTCTCTCTCCTCTCCAGAGAGTCTGCCTGGATCAGAGCCAGATTTCTTCAGGCTGACTGGAAGGTAATTAAGTGGCAGCAGACTGGGGCATGCTGTTTCAGGCATCCGTATGAAATGATAATGGCAGGGCTGCTGCCTTAACATAAAAAAAAAATATGACACACAAACACACAAAGAGACACATACATAAAGCTCTTATGAGTCTTGGGCACTGGGAACCAGTGAGGTTTCACATTTCAGAGAACTGTAAACAGTAAACGATCCCAGATTATATTCATTTAAGAGAGTAACACTGAAAAAAGAACAATGCAGTGTCCCATTGTCCTTCTGAGGCCCTGAAAATACATTTCAGAATGGCTTCAAACATTTGACCTAGCTGAGGTGCACATGATTTATCTTGCCGAATTGAAATGTCACTCACAAGAAAATATACAACAAGGGCTCCCTGAGCCTTTTCAGTTTATGAAAATGCAGCCTAGCCTAAATGTAGCCGGCAGTAGAGTTAATACAAACTCTTGAATTGCTTCTGTGGGTCTATTTCACTGTAAAACAATATAAACTTCTTTTACACATCTAGCACTATTTGTGTGCACACTGTTTCTCATTGTAAGCATGCATATATTTTTACCAGTGATGTGTAATTTGTCTGTGGGTAAATTGACCCCACAATGTCAGTCAAAAGACACTTGTCAGGTTTCATTACCCAGAATTCTGTAGTAGACACATCATCAGAGGTGGCTTACAGCGGTGGATAACCTTGAAAGGACTCATTAATGTCCACTCATCAACCTTGCAGTGCTTTATCCAAGTCACTGTATCACTTATATATATATATACTATATGTTATGGGAAGCTGTCTTTGTTTGCACTGCAGTGTCATTGCTGCCAAAGAGAGCAAAGCATTTATACGGATACTGTAGGTTTACCTGCTTTAGCTCAATGTATCCACATGTATCTGCAATCAATCCATACAAGCTACAATACCAGTGAAGTGCTGTTTGTACAATATATACATATTTATATATCATGTTAATGGGTCACAGAACAAACAAAACCAACACTATCTGCACGTCTCTAGATAACTACTACTGGGTGGAAATGAGATTTGTTTTTCTCAATTTGGGTGAACAGACCCTTTAATTTGTATCAAACTGGTGCAACATTTCTTTTCAGAAGAAAATAATGCACCCGTAAATGCCTAAAAGCATGGACTGATGTCTCTGTTGGTAACTGGTGGTCACAATTTATTTCATTCTATATCACTTTAGTCGCTTAATAAAATGTGATAATGAATGTAATATTATGACTCTCCCTAATTCTGTGGGGTTTGTGATTTTTTTTCTATGTGTCTTCAGTGACGTGAAGTTCTCCTCATGTCACCAGGGGCTCCTTGTAGCTGCTGTGGAACAGCAGGGGCGCTGTGTGCGCCGGTGGATCAGTGTTAGGAGTTGGTCACATGTCACCAATGTGACGAGGCAAAGCAGGAAGGACAACGCTCTCCTGTGCGGGGAAAATCTGTGAGGAGGAGGAGGAGGAAGAGGCAAAAAGTAAACATGCAACAATCTTTGATAAGATCAGTCGTGTTCAATTAAAAGTTGCTGTGTTTTCCCGGAACTGTCTATCATTTTGCACACACTCGCAAGGCGAGAAGCAAATTTTAAAGTAGTCCAACTTTTATCCCGTTTCTAAATCCGACACATAGTTTTACAGAGCATGTTTCACCAAAGCCGCCCGGGTAAAGCGTTTGTCCGCACATTGATTCTCCTCCATGTCCAGTTTAATAAACGACGTGTAACAATGTCGATACCAAACCTCTCAGAAGAAAACTCGAAGCGACAGAGAAGCAGAAGCAGGTTGCAGATCAATGCAGACAGGAGTGAAGCAGGCTTCAATGGCGCGGTGACAAGCAGCATGGGGGGTGGAAACGCTGGAAGAAAGTTCACAGAGGAAGAGATGGCCATCCATAGAGCCCACAGAGACGCATGCGAGGTAAGATGAATCACTCCAAAGACCTGAAATCCAATGATGTCATGTAGTTCAATCTGGTTACTGCAATAACGCATGATTAATTACGACCAGGCGTCCCCACATGGTTTTTGTTGGTTGTAGTTTTGTACTGAATTGCATTAACTGCAGAGGTGGAGAAGGGATTCAGATCCTTCCCTTTAAAGTAGCAATACCACAATATATAAATACTCCAAGCACAAATCTATCATTCAAAATATTACTGAAGTCAAAGTACAGTATGTGGTATCAGCAAAATGTAAAAAGTTTAAAAAGTAAAACTACTCATGCAGAATGGCCTCTTTCAGAATGTTAATTATTATATACTGTTGGTATATTATAACACTGGTTCATTAACATGTAGGCAGCATACTGATGTTGTATTGTTAATCTTGTCATGGTGAGCTGATATCACCCAGTTTACTTAGTGTTGGATACTATGATCTATAACATTTGATCAGTTTGAATCTACAAAGTAACTACAGCTGTCAAATGATTGTATTTGAGTCAAAAGTAATATTTCTCATTCAGATATAGTGGATTAGATGTACTGTGTAAAGTAAATGTTATCTCAGAACTGCACTTTAGTACAGTACTTGAGTGAATGTACTTAGTTTATATAAGGCTATAGCTGAGCACAGTTAAACCATATGAACACAATAATACTGATGCATTCTGTCATTAGTGATTAATTATTTACAGAAGAACTGTAGCGCTACAGTGGAAATGGAAATGACTCCACTAATTCAACATATGTGAGGTCAGTCGTAAGGAATTTTGGAGCTAATGCCAATATTCAATATTTTCTCTACCATATTTACCAGTGTTGCCTGTCAATGCATGATTTTTGAGGATCTCAGTACAAAACAGGATAATCATGTCACCTACCTTGATGTAATTAAGACCACCATATTTACATTTTCATTTCTAGTAAGTCACAAGCAAACCCAGTGTCAGTGTTAGTTCATCAGTAGGCCAAATATCATCAGTACAAATAATACCGGACCAATAAGACCATTGTTTATTGAAGCTTTAAGCTATATCAGTCGTAGTATGATAATATGCCAGTTGTGGTGCATCTCCAGGGCCCGCCTGTCCCCAGGGCAGGGTTCTCTGGGGGTCCCTGGCAGACTGAACTCATTTTAGTTACCAAAAGTGAGCATCATGGTGGAAGATTTTTACTTTGATACAAGGTTTCACTCTTTCTGTTCTTACCTCCCTAACTATAATATCTATCCCTTTCTGAATCATTTAACAGAGATTCTGGGTACATTAAGCATATGTGGTGGGAAAAAAAACCCTGTCAAATGGTAGCCTGAAGATATTTTAGGAAGATCCAGTTTTTTTTAAAACAGTTTTATTTAAATTTTACTTACATACCCAGTGCTTTAAAGACATAACATGTCATGTAAGTAATGATGACCGTTGTTTCTGTCAGATCCATCATATTCACCAAATCTTACTTGCTCTTCCATCAAACAGAGCCAGTGAGCACTGTGGTGATGGCAGTAGTGAATAGGTGTCATCCGCATGCCTTTAGGCTTATCTGTTGTAAATATTGTGCTTCTGAGTGTGGATGAAATTGAGGCAAGTTGGCCGCGACCTGAGGAGAGTGGTAGGGCCTGGGTGGGAAAAGCACAATACAGAGGGGGCCCAGCTATGCCAGCTTCACTATGTGCCCCTGCCATGCCATGTGAAATGACAGGCCGTGTCACCAAAAGGCCTGGGGCCTTTTTCCCTTTGTGGCCTGTCAAAGCTCACCAACTAGTGGGCTCTCAGTTTGAAACAGACTGAGAGATGACATTTTCTAACTTCCTAAGGGATGACAGAGGAGTTCAGTGTTTTTTCGCACACAGGAGGTGTTTGTGTGTCTGTACATGATGAGTGATCGGTCCCAATAAAAGAATGATTGTGTCTAAAATATGTTTTTTGAGCATCTTGCACACATGCAGTGAATGTTAAAGTTATTACAGTGCTACCAGTTCACAGTCGTTGCAGATTCTCACCCACTGAATTGCACACAAAAGGACAACACTAATTAATTAGTAACGTCACAACAGTTAGACTGTCTTACATCTGTTTCTATTCATAGAGGTCATCCACTCCCTCTTTTCCTCCACCCAAAGCAATCTGTTTCTATGTATACGTTCATATTCAGTATTATGCTTGCGTGTGCCTTTGTGTTTGGGTGTGTATATGTACTGTATATGGTTATGTATGCGGGGGTCACACACCAGCACACGCATTTGTATGTCATGCTAATTAAATAATAATATCTTCATTATGTTCAGGCAAAGAAGCAGATGTATGTCGACCCTTCCAGTGGGTACAAGGTGTTCACAGAGTATGCCCACCTTCAGAGAGGGAAATGCTGTGGCAGCGCCTGCAGACATGTGAGCTCTTTGTTTTCTCAGGTTGTGTGTTTCTCCACTTCGCTCTGTTTTCTTCAGTGCATGGTTTTTCCTCTTCATCTGGCCGCAGCTGTTTAGTTTTGTATTCCATGTATGCATGGTTCAGCTGTCCATGGTGCTGAAAAGGATGATGAATTCATATAATTAAGAACTAGGGCTAATTCTGCTGTATATTTTTCGTTTCCTAAACAACACAAATGCTTATAAATCACTTCACTTAGTGTGACAATGAACCTTAATGTTCAGTCAACACCCTGAGCTTCCAGCTTGCTGTGTTCTGTATGATACATGTTACTTGGTGGAAGTAAGTGTAAGAAAGTATACTTTTTGTACTTTGATTGATCTGCGTGCTGCTGAAGGCAGATGTTGCCTATAAGCACACATTGAAAAATAGCTTCAAATCTCGAAGTGATGATTCTTAAAGTTCCTGAATGAAAGCAATATCACCTTTTCATGCAGGTGTTGACATTCTGTTGTCAAATTAACCTTCCTGTATTAGAATCCTGTTAACAACATTGTCAATTCTATAACTTTCTCTAACAAAGCAACACAACAGGAACAAACAAAATATGATAGCAGAAATATGGAAGTGGAAAAATCAAGAAAAGTGGCATTTTGGCCAGATGTGATGCCCAATATAATGTTAAAATAAGTATATTTACTGAAAGGGCACACTAACAAGGTTAAAACCTTAAAAGTACAGGATCAGCTCGATAGTCCAGTAGATGGCTGTATGTAAATCACTGCTGCCTTGGCGACGACACCCTTACACGATTGAGAGAAGGAGGAGGAGGAGGATGGTGACAGATCAGCCGATGTAAACCAGGTGTCATTGTGCTGAACACACCACGTTTATTCACAGAGAGAATTTCTGGTTTAAAGTTTACTGGTAATGATATTGGCTCAAAGATCAATGGAAGAAACAGCTTTTAAATGAACCACATAGTTCACAGTTAATCCTACAGGTGTTCAGACTTTGTAAGATGCTTCTGGCTTTTTACAAGTTGACAGGAATTGATCTTTCGTTACGACGTCTTGAGTTACAACCGTTTTTGTAAGCACCCTGTAAATGGATGTGGATATAGACGCAGGAAGGGTTTCATGATCACATTAGCCTCAAGATACTTTGGGAAACAGGGGCCCTGTTCTGCTCACGTCACTTCTGTTGTGTCCTGGTGACATTTGTTCTGGTCTGTCTAGTCCACATCCTGCCCCATCCCTCCCTGTCCTTTGCCATCCCGTCCTCTCCAGTCCTGCCGTACCCCATCCCGTCCCGTTCTGTCTTCCCCCCGTTCTGTCCTCTCTTGTGAGGTTCAGTCCTGATTTGAATGTGCCTCATCCTGTTCTCCTTTGTTTTAAGCTTTGCTCCTCTGCTATGCTTTGCTCTGCACACATGTCCGTGTCTTGTTCTCTCTGTGTGACTGAAGTTCTTCACCACATGCAGCCGTTTAGCACCATTTAATTATTTCATTTTCTCCTCTAGTGTCCATATGGCCAAGTCAACGTGAAGAACCCTGCGATGAAGAAACAATTTAATTCTCTGTTTTATGTATAGGCCTAACATGACAAAGGTAAAGTGCCGGCGTAGAATGGGACCCACCACACGTCGCTTGTCTTCTGCCTGTCGTTATTTGGACTAGTTGAGTCATTTTTTAGCAGTGGTACTAAATGATGAAATTTGGTTAGTGTCGGTGCAAGACCTACCTCCTATGCATCACAACTATTCTCAGGATTATTTTCATTCTCACAATACAGGAGCAGGAGAAAGGATTTGTTCACTAGAACCTCATGTAAAATAGTCTTTTATCACATTTTGGCTTTTGCTACATTTTTCTGTTATTTTTCTCAAATGTCCAATGAAATGCCTTGAGCTTCATTTTTTCGTTTCTCTTTAAGGGTATTTAATATTTTGTGGTATTCTGCTCCTCTGATGCATTTACAAGGGTTGTGGGAGTGGAGATGAAAACTGAAAGAGCATTTTAGATCTTCGCCCTCAAGATAAAGGGCATATAAGCGAAAGTAACTGTAGCTAGTCAGATGGAGTCTTGTGCTCTTTTGCTTTGCATCTCTTGTTATTTTTTCTCCCAAATGTATGACTGCATGAATATTAGCATCATTTACACTCCACAAGTGCTCCACTGAACTGCCTATCTTTGACTGAAACACTGTGTTGTTAAAAATAGGCAGGGGCCAAGGGTCAGCCCTTACACTTGGCTGCGCTGCTTTTACACCACTTGATGGAATCAGGCTGTTAACAAACATGCCGTGGACATCAACAGCAGCCCTCCCCACCGGACTCGCAGCTCAGCCTCCTGGCAACACTTGGCTACAGCGCAGCTCCCTGCGGCTGCTCTCCTGAGCTGCAGCCTAATGAACTCCTGGGCCCTCTTATCCCAGCCCTGCAATAGATCAGCTCATGTTCACGGGCATGCTTAGGCGCACACATGCATAGGCAGGCTTACTCCATCAGAACACCCTGTGGCTCCTAATAGGCCAATATAGAATAAAGGTTGCGCTAAACAGCGCACTTGGTAGCCCACAGTGGTAGTACAAGGTAAGGTCAAGCGCTCATGCAGCTACAACTACCTGTGCGTGCAAGAGATGTTGAGGAAAGATGTGCCACTTGATTTGTGATTTGTGAGTGCATGTGGGTAGGCAGCGCGATGCCTTCAGGCGCTGGCTCTGAACCTGCCACACACACTCGCCCGTCTCCGCCTGATTGGGCAAACAGCGTCGGGATGAGAGGATGTGTCTGCCGCGGAATTCTGTTGCAGCCGCCTACTGGCGCGGCCGCAATTTTCCTCGGCAGGTGGGTCCCAAAGGCAAGTGCTTAGTGATCGGAGCAAAGCCCTGTGAGCGGCTACAAGGAGATTCATGATCCCAACAGTGCTGGGGAGGACAGGTTCTTGGGGACGCGTCGTCAGGCGGGATGAGAGGCGAATTTATTTGGCGTTATTCTAAACCGAGGCAGCGGAGCGTGCGGCAGCAACATTTCTACAGCGGGACGGTGAAGGTGTCACACTCATCAAGTACCTGGGCCCGCTTGCTTGCCGCGGCTCTGCGGGTTTTGCCTAGGGACTTGTCTGTCACATTAAAGTAGATGCATTGCCATTCAGGGCCTCGGCGGTCCCGCAGCCTGACCATGAAATAGGCCAACTTTCATGTCTGCCTCATCCCTCCACGTCTTCCCAATGCAGTGATGGCACAGTTTGAAATGTTTTTTTTTTTTTTTTTTTTTTTTCTAAGTCATGTTCTAGCCGAGCAGTTGGTGACTGAGACACAAACAGCACAGCAACCCCTTCGACAGATTTATGGAGGAATTTACTTGAAAATAGAGCCCGCCTTCTACCAGCAGACTGGCCAATCATCCGATTAAAGTATGTCTACAAACCGTAAGCCTTGTCTAAGTACATGTTCTTCAGTTATGCCCTTGAGTACTTCATCAATGACAGAGCATTTAACTAAAAGTCTGTTTTTCCTATTTCCTGTGTCTCGTTCTTGTTTGTGATACCTAGTCTTTAATTAATTGTAGCTAATTGAATTTGATTTGACATCAACATTAATGCCATTTCTCAGAAAATTCCTTAATCAACCTTATTCATGAATTAATTCATTTTGTTGAATTTGGCTGTATTATGCAATACCAGTGGAGTGATGAAAAATTGGGAAATTTTAAAAGTTTTATTTCTCAATATAAGCAAATACTCACACACAAGAGACACGCACACTTGTATTCCCCCAGTGCAGATGTGCTCCCTAGTTACAACAGCCAACCAGACATGTGAGGTGTTTATTTCAGGCATTTTGGACTGAACATCTCTGACCTTCAGCCGGAGCATATGCTGTGCTGGAGCAGAGTGGCAGCTATATACCGTGTGCCTTTCTACAGGACGGTGGCACTAGCCGCAGAGAAAGAGAGAGCTGTCCAGTTTGGAACTGTGACCAGACAGGCTCCAGTCACAACCAGTTGACAGGCCAAGCAGCCCCTCCTCTCTCAAACCCCCCCCCCTCTCCTCCATCTCAAACAGGCACAGCAGCCCTGCGGCCAATGGCCCCAACCACAGTCGGTTACAGTGTCTCCATCACTGTTGGCCAGACCAGCCAGGAACTGACATCGGCTTGGCGGGGGAAAAAAACAACTTGAGTGTCAGCCGTATGATGGCTGAAAGGAACATCAGTCTCAGCGATTGGCCAGGCACTGCTTTGTTTGTGTGTGTGTGCGTGCACATGTGGATATAACGTGCACGTGTGTCTTGATATTCAAGCAGCATTTGAGCAGCCCCTACATCAACGTCTGGTCGTTGTACACAGACAATGTCAGCTCGCCTCGGGGCAGCAGCCTCCACAGTGGTCATATGGACAACCGGATCCCTGTGGTAGAATTAGTGATAAAAAACACACATGGCCACTGAGTGACAGTCAGCGCACCAGATTCCTTTGGACAGACAGGGCTGCAAATAGCACAGAGGAGCAGTTTCTCCCTCAGACCGCAACTGGTGGTCAGGCTCATGCCAGGCCAAGTAGTGGCCGCCAGATGAGCCCAGATAAAAGGAGAGTCAGGGGCACCTAAGTGCCCAAGGAGCACTTTGGCCTGTTTATTTCCCTCCTGGTTTTACATTGATGAAGTCATATCTGTGATTTCTTGTCTGCACTTAAAAGACAAGTGATATAATTTTACACTGTTTAACCTGTAACATATTTATTACCTTCCCTTCTGACTGACTTCAATGAATGGTTGAAGTAGGAAGAAAGAGAGTGTTTCACAATATAACACCAGAAACAAGCAACACCTACACCAGTGTGTCTCCTCCGAAAAGATGCTTTGCCCCATAAGGTTATATAGCGATAAAGAACATCCATCTATTATGTTTCCATGTCCTTTCTAGTGTGGCCAGATATGGACTAATATGCGCACCATTCCCCAGGAGGATACTCTGTCCCCAGAGGAGATGGAGGGGGGTGGTGGGTGGAGGTGGCGGTGTGCTGTTGGAGCTGTTCTGGAGGCAGGGAGGGGAGGCAGGCAGCAGTTGGTGTGCAGAGAGCAGAGGCTCAGGCTGGCTAGTTAAGAGCTTCTCTCTCCTATCCTCCATCTGCCAGGGACCGGGGTTGTGATTTGAGCTCCAGCAGAGCAGAGCAGGGAGGAGATCGAAGGAGGGGTGGAGGGAGGGAGGTAGGGGATGGGGTGGGGGTGTGTGGTGGTGGTGCGAGGTAGTGGTGGGGGGAGGGGGGGGGTGAAGGGAGGGGGAGGGTTGGTTGGAAGAGACAGAAAAGAGAAAGTGGAAGAAGCGGGGAGTTGGAGGAGGAGAGGGGAAAAAGTGAGGGAGAAAGACCTGGAGAGAGAAAACAAGGATGGAAATGAAAAACAGGATACGTGGGGATTTAGACGCCTCAAAAATCTATTTATAGGCTTATTCTTGTCTATCATTATTTTTCTAAATCACCGTTAGACATTTTAATACTAAGCATCAGCTATAAAAACAGAGCTTTGGTCATATTTCACCCATGCTTGTATTGTGATATTTCCTTTCCTCCAGTAATTGTGAAGCCTTGATGTCCACTGTGTGTTTGTAAATATTTCCAGGATGTCTCACCATCCTCTCACCCACCCACCCTGGCTCATGTGACTGGGATACATGTGACTGGGATACAGCTCTACAGTGCTTCACTCCTCCCTCTGTTCCTCCTCCTCCTCCCCCTCAAACCCCCTCTCTCCCTTCCCTTCCCACTCCTCTCCTTCATTCTGTCAGTGTTTAGCCTGTGGTTCCCTGCACCACAGTGGATCCTGGGAGAGCCTTCCCACCTCCCCTCCTTCCTCTCCTCCTTCCTTGCCTCCTTGCCTCCTCGCCTCCGCCTCTCCTCCGCTCCTTTTCTGGCCATGCTCTGCTGGGAGAGCTCCCTCTGCGAGACCGAGTGTCACTTGAGGTGACCCAGAAATGATAACTCCAGATGAACCCTGGATGTGTGGTAATCTAACCACCATGCCCAGGGAGCCATGCAGCCAGGGAGGCAGGCAGGCAGGCAGGCAGGCAGGCAGGCAGGCAGGCAGGCAGGCAGGCAGGCAGGCAGGCAGGCAGGCAGGCAGGCAGGCAGGCAGGCAGGCAGGCAGTCATCCTGGGCTGATGCTGTATCTGTGGTTTCACTGTTGAACCAACCACGCTGCAGAGGCTGTCTGGGTATCATGCTCGGAGAGCGCTGTGTGCACGGTACGCGTTGTGGTACACAGTGAAATGGATCTCAGTGCCGTTGCATTATTGATGAGATACATTGTGATGTCAGCCCAGGCGGAAGGAGCAAAGCAAAATGACTGTTAGCAGTATGGCACATTATCATTTATGCAAGCAGTACAGAGGTGTAATTAATTGTCACCCTTTGCTCTCGTCCCCAGTGCTCACTCACACAATATTCTTTTCCCTTGTTGTCAGTTGAAATCAATCTATCTGCGTGTTGTCCTCCAAGTGGCCAGTGTGTGCAGGTTTAGGACATCCTGCCTCCTGGTTGACCTCTCTTTGTCATGTTAACAGTAAATATAAAATTCAAGTGGAGGCGCCATGCACTTTATATTCTGTTATTACTGTTATTATTATTTTTTAATGGCTTGTTGTCATATTGTTTATCCTGCCGGGTGAATAATAATCCAATAATGCACAAGGAAATTACACCAATACAATGAAAAGAGAACATTATATAATAAGGTAATGAATATTTGTTTTACCATCTAAATTGATCAAATACAATCTCATATGGGGGGGGGGGGGGGGGGATAACCATCTTCAAAGCATAAACAATATCAATATTTACCAAAGACTTGACATTATTAAACAGTGGTACATTTTTCATTAACAAATATGTCTTTATTCATTAGATGTTGCAACATGAGGCCAAATGTGTGTGCAGTGGTTCCAGGCTAAATACACTCAATAACAGCATTGAATTTCTATGAAGTTTGTCAGCTCTTTTTCTCCAGGTGAGACAGAATGAGAGACATACATCACAGGTCATGGGAAATTAAAAATTATTTTAATATTGTTGCTATTTATGGAGTGAAAAAACAGAGAAATAGACCAGAGGTTGGGCATGCTGATAAAATCTACCTTTGAATTAATTAATTTTTCATTTTAATTTTTTAACATCTGTACTGTTTTTATGACATTGACATGGAAGAAATTATCTTAACAATTTGCCTACCTCTGCTTGGTTTAGACTATTAAATCCACATGATTCATTCATACGTAAAATGCACTTTTATTTCGAAAAAGATTTCGATTTGGTATCAGTGTGAAAGCAGGCTTTGTGTTGCTGTGCTCAGGTTGATTGATGTAGTTTGACTATAGACCCATCTAATTATTTATTCACACATACCGCGCTTATTGGACTTGACTCTCACACACACTGATCTCGTGCATATGCGATAAGTGATTGTAATTCTAATTTTTAAGAGCTCTATGTGCTCGAACCGACCCACAACTTTGTTTGCAAAATGCGGTTTCCTCGTCTGTTTGGGTTGAAATGAAACTTCAGGGTCTGAATTCAGACATTATAGATGTAAAAGTAGAAGCCAAATGAAGACGTGGCGTTTAAAGGAGGGGGGAAAAAAAAGCATCTGATTTTACTGAATAGTCCTAAATCGTGTTGTATTTAATGGTAGTTTGCCATTTGGCGAGCAGCGACTCCGGACTCTGCAGTTATCCTTTCATTTACATCACACGTTATAACCTGCATGCTGAGGAGGCCATTGGCTCGTGGCTTCACCATTTTCTGTGCGTTTGTGTGCGTGCTGTGCTGTGTTGAGGGCTGCCTGCATACGGGAGAGGAATATTTAAATGTCTTGTGTTTTAATTGACGCTCGAACTAGAGGTGTAAGCTCAGAAACGAGGAACAGCCCCCATCTACCGGCAGCGTCTCCTCTGTCTCCTCTGCACTCTGCGCACAGTCCGGAGCTGCTCCGCCTGCACGCTGCACAGGGATCCCACACAGCACAGCCTCAGGTAAGACCCTTTCTCTCTGTCTGCTTGGGGAAATAATAATACAAGGTCGGCTTTTTAACAACAACAACAACAACAACAACAACAGAAACAAAAAAAGACGGAGGAGAGCGTGTGAAGCAATGCGCGGCAGATCTGATGGATGATAAATACAGTGACATGGGTAATATTCAGCGGGATAAGCAGGGATGTGGTGGAAGGTAAACCCATCTAAACTCTCTCTACCTGTATTTTTATTTACGGGGTGTTGAAGAGAAATTTTTTTACCCTGGCAGTGATCTTAATTATGTAAATATATAGTGGAGTTTGGAAGTGGTGTCAAAACCATGCAAGTTGAGCGCTGCTGGGAAAACATAAATACATGACGCCCTTATTAAAATATAGGCTAAGTCATTTTGTTTGTGTTGTCATTTTGTTTTATTTTCTTTAGTTATATGACAGACCTCAGTGGCCCACTGAGCCACCCTGCATGGGTTTACACGCCATTTTAAACATGGTTGTTAACACTGTTTTTATTTCTTTTTTTTTTTTTTTTTTTAAAGCGCCAAAGGTTTTAAACGGAGCTCAATACAGTGCACGAGACAGCATTTTTTTTTTAATGTGTTTTTAAAGCGCTCGTTTGGTCAAACAAGATCACAAATCTTAAATTAGGGCAAATCATTCTCAGCAACTCAACGACAAATGACACAGAATCGCCCAGATGAATCGTCTTGAGTTTATTTAAAGCCAGTGATGAATTATGATAGCTAACATACATTGTTAGATTGCTTAATTCATATGATATATTTAGAAAATGTTTCAAAGGAGAACTGTTATTTCAAAATCAAGTAAATAATGTCGCATTTCGTTTTTTTGTTTTTGTAAAAGCGTGATTTCGTGAATTGGCTTTGGTTTATCTCTGCAGACTTTTCTCCAAATGACACACTGTGAATTTAAATGAACAAAAACGTGTTATTAGTATATATTTAGTCGCAGGTAATATCCTAATTAGATACAAAGAAAAGGGGACGAAACAAAACAAAACGACAACACAAAAGACATTATTCCCTCAGCCCCTTGCTGTTCACTGACACATTGTTAAACCCTCTTCAGTCAAATGAAATGTCACTGCTGGAGGCAACGGGTCAAAACAGCATTCTTTATGGACATTAACGATATGACACATGTACATTCTGTATTTAGATTGCATTGTGTGAGGGGGGCAGTTTTTATAAAAAAAAAGAAAGAAAAAAAAAGTCACCTTTAATTGAATTGTTGGAGAGGAAGGAGAAGTTAAAAGAAAAAGAAAAATATCACACAGAGCTGAGTTGAGCACTCCTCTCAGGGTGTCTTTGTCCAGGTGAAATGAAACCCGCGTGTCCCTTTTTCAGTGTCTTTTCTCCTCTCTGAGACACTGACAGAGCGCAAATGAACGTTCTGCTTTCCAGAACAGCTGCAGGTCCGGCCAGTCCAGGAGGGTTCAAGCCTCGTCTTATAGCGCTGTTATCAAGGGGCCTCCAATTAAAGTCAACACAACTTCATGGTGGTGGGGGTGGGGGAGGCGGGCTGGGGGGTACACATGATAATGTAACACGTCTTGAGATGAAGCATCCACACCTGCAAACCCCCCTGAGCCTCAGTAAATCTATTAATGGGACTGAAGCCGAGTCCCAGATTCAGCCAGTGTGTCCATTGTTTTTATGGAGACATTTTTCAGTCGTCGACCTTGCAGAGACCAAAGAGCTCGATCCGGATTTCAGCTGTAAAAGGCCTGCGTTGTGTAAGTCAAAATACAGAGCTTGAGCTGCCTCGTTTTGGTTTGTTGCCACCATATGGCCTGTGTGCTGGACACTGAAGCCATTCAGTCTGCCTTGTTTTTATTCGCGTTAACAGAGTTTTCACACCCTTTTAAAGAGCTTTATTGTCGCTCCACAGTCGCCTCCATAACGTAGATTGTATCAAGTAAGCTGTGTGGAATTTAAAATAAAGCTCGTCCACCTCCATATCACTGCTTGTTGCATAGCCTGTGCGATAAATGACATGTGTTTATAGTTGCGGTCCTGTTTCTGTGATCATCAGATCAACTCTCCTGCAGGTAAACAAGATTTTTTTTTTTTGGCCTCATTCAAGAGACAGAGAAAAGACAAGGGCCGTGTTAATGGATGCTCGGCAGTGGATCACTCCTGACTCAAATGAGCGTTTAATGGAGACAAAATCGATCTTGCACTGAGAAGACAAACATATAGTGACTATATGAAGAATTTGCTTCGTCGCCTCAACAAATGAAGTCTATTATCTATTAGAGCGTCAATATGTGCAGGAGAGCTGATGTGTGATCACCGCGAGGCACGCGTTTATACCTTTAACCCAAATCTCATTCAGTTGTGTTAAAAAAAAAAAAATTCCTCGTCTTTCAAATTGTTTAATTCAATCTGTCCCCGCCCTCTAGCCTATCACTGATCACTGCCCCGCCCCAAACAATACATTTATACCACGCACACACACACACACACACACACACACACACTTAGTATGTTATTTTGGGACAACAAAACACCTGATAAATAATGAATTAAAACCCTAAAACTGTGAAGTTAAAAAAAAAAACCTCAATCTCAAAATTAAACCAAATAAATAGTCATATAAGAGAGATCAGTTATCTCCAACTCTGACTCTTTTAATAAAACTCCTTTTATTGTAGGATACTTCGGATGCATATTATTATTTGTTTAAGACATGTTAAATGAATAAAATTTTAACAACTCAAATTGCTCTTAAGCCCATTTCAGTTTATGCATCTTATGACTACACTCCAGCATCCTCTCCTGTAAATGGGGGAATAAAAGTAATGAAAATGTCAATACCATAAAATAGTGGTCCTTCGCGCAGCCAGAATCGGGAGTTTTTGAGGGAAGAGTGACAGCTCTTTGTTGGTGAATAGAAATCAGTGGCGGTGGAGAGAGAGAGAGCGAGAGAGGGAGAGAGAGGGAGAGAGGAGAGAGAGAGAGAGAGAGGGGAACTCCTCCTACCAAATTATTCAGACTGGGCAGGCTTTGCGGGCTCTTCACAAATAGGACACGGCTCTCAAATCCAGGCAGTCCCAACCTGACCTCCAAGCACCAAGGAACCCCTGACTGGGAAATCGGGAGAGAGAAATCACCAAAAAGAAACAACAAAAACTTTGTGTCATTATTTTTGGCGAGTGTTCACACTGTAGCCCCCCTCCCCTCCTCCCTCCCCACCACCACTACCACTTCCACACCGGTTTGTCGCATCACTTGGACTATATATTTTTTTCTGGAGGAGAGACATTCACGGGAAGAAGGAAAAAGCTGGTGCACCACCACCACTCCTCCTGTCCCACCCATGTTGTAGTTTCTTCGTTCTTCTTTTCTTCCAGTTGCCTTTGCACTCTGGCGAGGAGGTGATCTGAATCTCTGGGGTTGTGCTGTTGTTTTGTGTGCCTCTCTCAGAGCCTCAGAGCCCATTTGGATGCGCTGAGAGAGCGGGGCGCAGCGCTGCAGTACAGTATATGGAAGTTGTGGGCTGCAAGGCAGAGGCAGGCAGTTGCACGTTGCGTCCAGGACCGGGAGCCATGCTTTTCCACGGGATCTCCGGGGATCACATCCAAGGGATCATGGAGGAGATGGAGAGAAGGTCGAAAACGGAGTCGCGCCTGGCGAAGGGCATGCAGCTCAACGGGAGAGAGTCGGTAAGAGCCTGGCCGACCTGTGTTTGAATTAATGTTGAAACGGTTACGACTGTGGCACCGTTAACCTGCAAGGAAATGTTGCAGTCGTTCTGGGGTAAGTAGGAGACCAGTGAGGAGGATTTGTCAGTTACTTGTACGTGTTCAATTATGGTAAAAATATTTTAGGCTAAATATTGATCTAAAGTTCATTTTCTCCTGGGTAGTGGTTTTGTTATTGATAGTTTAAATGTGCAGTTATTCCACTAGCTGCTCAATTATAAATATCAAAATGAAAACAAACTGGCTGCAACTTTACATGCAGTTGCCTCTAAATATATTTGAAACACACACTTGACATCAATTAAAACATTGTACATAATATTTTTTTTATTTTTAATTCTGGAAATTATATATCTACAAATAACTTGACAAAAACATGGTCAGCTATTATTATTATTATTGTTATTATTGTATATATATATTATATATATTTGAGTTTTTTATTTGAACTGGGAATTTTGAATAGGCCTATATTCAGTATTTTGAATATATGTTTACCCCCAAAAACGGTTACAGTGCATTTGTTGTTTGCTTGTCTGCAAAGAAAGGGGAGATTAAACTAATAAAATGTTAGGTTAGCAATACTAATATCTGTCATTCTCCTCGATATTCAGTGAATTTCAGAGACACAGTTGTTTCATGGCTGGTGGTTATTCCTGCAGGGGAGCCCATGAACACACCGAGCATGCATTTGTTTAGCAGCGTGTTTAAAAGGCCTTGCCTTGGTAGATGAAAAATGTTTAATTTCGTGGCCAGAAAGCTACTAAAGGCCTTCTGTTACTGCTTTTGCATTATATATGCTGCATACGATTTCCCCAGCCGTCTCTTGAAGGAAGTAGTTGCCATGAGCCTCTCTCTCTCTCTGACTTAGACCATGCCTTCTATGAGCCCGGAGAAGCCTGCTCTGTGTGCCGGCTGTGGCGGCAAGATTTCGGATAGATACTACCTCCTGGCCGTGGACAAACAGTGGCACCTGCGGTGTCTCAAATGCTGTGAATGTAAACTAGCGCTGGAGTCGGAGCTAACGTGTTTTGCCAAGGATGGGAGTATCTATTGCAAGGAGGATTACTACAGGTAAGAAAAATGAAGGTTAATTATTTACATCGTTTTAGCTTTTAGTCTAAAATGTAGCCTCCGTGTCTGTCGCGCACGCGCGTGCACCCAGCCACCCTTGCACCCAGTGGTCCATTTATGCTCCTGGCTTCATAGGAAAATGCATTTTAAACTCTTAAATGAACAAATAACGACTTATTTTTTTGTGTACAGCCACTGTTAGCCCTGATTCAACAGGCGGTGGCTGTTCACTTGGAATTATTGTGATGCCTTTTTGGTCCAATCAGGCCTCCTTCTTGTCTGAATAAAATCACAATAGTGTCAATTAGAAATAGGTTATGATATGACATTGTTCTTTTATTCCTTTGTGGTTCAGCTGCCATCGTTTCTATGGCTCTGAGTGTAATGTAAACTACATTAACTTAATGTATGAGTCACCCTCTCAGAAACAAAGGAGTAGGCCTACACTACTGTACATTTCTCTCGTTGTTTGAAAATAATCTACCTTACAGAGGCTTTTTGTCAGCATGTACAGTGACTCAGCGTGCTCGAGTGTGGAAAATAACCAATGAAAAAAAAAAAAAAATCTGTTGTGGGTCAGGCATGTTGTCCCATATTTTAACATACATTTATAAAGCCATGCACATGCCAGGGTGTTATTTACAGGGTACTATAATAGTGAAATAACCCATGAAAGAAAATACGTTAGCTGTCTCACCAGCTGTGCCTACCTGTAGCCCTTTGTGTTTAATGTCCACTGTAGGTTTTATCACTGAAGCTTTTTTTTTTCTTCTTTTTTTTCTTTTTTTTACTTATTTAAGAGATAAAATATTCGCACATACAAACTATTTTTACACAAAACAAAATGTGGCCTATTGACCAGCCGTGCCTCAGGTGTAGGCCAGACGTGGCTATATTAGCTCAGAATGTATGTGTAATGTACAGGCCTGTTACAGTAGAGTGTTTTGGCCCTTGGCAGTGCAGGTTGTGTTTCTGCCGGCGCTTCTGTCCTTGTGTTTGTCCCATTTGGCCTCTAAGCACGAGGAGTCTTGACGATGTGTCTGTTCCAGAAGGTTCTCCGTGCAGAGGTGCGCGCGCTGCCACCTCGGGATATCGGCCTCGGAGATGGTGATGCGGGCGCGCGACTCCGTGTACCACCTGAGCTGCTTCACGTGCACCACTTGCAACAAGACGCTGACCACGGGCGACCACTTCGGCATGAAGGACAGCCTGGTGTACTGCCGGCTCCACTTCGAGACGCTGGTGCAGGGACCGGACTACCACCCCCAGCTCAACTTCGCCGAGCTGGCAGCCAAGGGCGGCGGCCTCACCTTACCCTACTTCAACGGCACCGGCACGGCACAGAAGGGAAGGCCGCGCAAGAGGAAGAGCCCGGCCATGGGCATAGATATACCCAGCTACACAGGTGAGGCAGCAGGCTGCTCGCAGCAGGGCCTCGAGCCAAGAACACGCACACACGCTCACGTGCGTGAATAGACCACCTACACCCTTCGTTGTTAGTTTTGGTGCAAAAGTAGCTATAACTGTTAGCCCTGTATACGATACGGGCAGGCCCAGGAGTGGTGAGCACGACGAGCCTTTTCCCGAACTGTAATCAGCTCCATGACATGAAACACCGAGCTATTCCTCATGTAGGTTAAGACCCCGGTTGGTCCACTGACCCTCATTTTGGAACCTTTTGCTGCATTGTGGTTTATGTAATCTTCACTAAAATCTACATGGTTCTCGGAAGTTTCGTCGTATCAATTTTTTTAAATTTTACTTTACTTTTTAAAAATATGGCATCAGAAATAATTAAAGTCAATAAATAAAGTGAAAATGTAAATAAAAAGAATAAATTCAGGGCCCCTTTTTTTCCATAAGACCCTCGCTTTTTTAATCCAGGCGGTTCCTGGATGCCCCAGCTGTAACAGCCGTAGGTCTACATGTCAGATATGAATACATCTGTCCTGCAGGCAATGCAAATTTAGGTGAACGTTGCCTGCGTGAAACGGCGCCCGCAGCCGTGGGCTAATTGATCTGCAGCTTTCTGTCCACGCGTCTTTAACGCACGGTTTTTGTGCTTTAAACTGTGGCGTGTGTTGCACGGAGAATGATCGAAATTTGACCTCGCCGTCAACTTTGCTCATCGACTTATAATTAAGACTAATTTGGGTCAAAATAAATGTGTAGAATGCGTGTGACGGAGGTAAACTCAGTTTGGGACTGTTGCGTAAAAATCGTGGCCAAAATCACGTTTTTGCATGCCTTTGACTTTTGTTGGAAGACAGAAAAAACTGTAAACAGAGTCAACATCAAGCTACTGTTAAACGTAGGTTTCATCTACAATCTTGCATTGAATCGCTGAATGTTATAACCCGACCCCCACCCCCCCCCACCCCTGCAGCGTCCCCATTTTGTTGTCGCTTTCTGCGAATTAGTGTGCGGTTGAGAAAGTTTGTCATTGTGCGCAAAGTTTCCTCTGTTCCTGGTGAATAGGGAGGAATAAGGGTAATCTGCGCGTTAATTGTTCTCCGTTAATTGAAGGTGACGTTGGAATCCCTGGCCTCCTGCGCGGCGGTCAGCACAGTTCTCAGGGACACAGCAGCGCCGTGCAGAGGGGCCTGCTGCAGGGAGAGGCCAGGGGCTCCAAACACAACACTGTACACTCAGCGCTCCGGTTGAAAGGGCTTCGGTTTGTTATTCGCTAACACAATTCCAAGAGATTATGCAAATGCTAAAGTTCTCATGGATGCCTTAATCGGAAAATAACTATTGTAGGGCGGTGATTGTTTTTTCTTTATTAAGAGGACACCACAACAAAGCGTTAAAATATAATGCAGCCACGACAGGTAAAAAGAAATACCACAGAGAAAAACACAATATACAGTAAGATGACATCCCTGTGAACTCATTATCAAGCACCACAGACACAGTAAAGGTCCCAGTGGGGATATTAAGTTTTTCATTTGGGATATTTAAATAGAACAAAATCGAATAGAATATTTTCTAATTTAAAAAGAGGCTTATTGGCCTCGTTAAGGTTAAGTGGCATGTCTTTTTTGGACTGGTTTTGACATTTTGAATGTCAAAATCTAATTATGTGATGAATTTATGACCATACAACATTCAAATTAGCCCATAAACTAAACATTTTTTTTTAAATAGAAAATAAAAATTTAGATAAATTAAATGAGGGAACAACTGAAAGATTTAGTCTTGACATGTTCTCTTTTCCAAAGTGTTCTTTCTCCTGTGTTGTGCTATAAACACACAAACTCACCTATTGTTCCTTCTCATTATAGTCTCAGACTGTTCAGGTTAATATATCGCTCTGCAGATCAGGAGACTCGTATTCATGACAAATAGGATGAGGTTTTGTTTGAGGTTTTGTTTCTGCTTTAGCGAGCACATTCATGTTCGTTCTCACCAGGGAAAGGTGTAGGTCTACAGAGTATTCCACACCACTCTGTAAAGTTTGGTCTTGTTTGGATATAGAGACCCCTAGTGGGTAATATCTAGTGAAACACAATCCAGTGAAGGCTGGAACAGAAGAACATAGATGTCAATGATTGTCATATTAATGGTGCATATAAGTGTCATAAGAAGAAGTCTCATGAAACAAAAAACATCACTCACGCCGTAACATGCAGCATAACATAATGCCACACATTTAAAAACATGTATCCCATAGTTTATTAAATCTGTATCTGCCTTTTTCAAATTTTACATTTTACATTACATACATTTTTGAGAAAGTGTTTGCACTGCATCCTTATGATGAAATGTTAGTTTAATTAATTTGATGTTTTATCAGCCACTGAGAAAAACAGCTGGTCAGCATTTTCGCTACAAGGAGACAAGAAATCAATACAACCTACTATATAAAAGAAATCCTATGCTTATCCTCTGCAGGCTAGGTTCCCTCTGCTTTTGCAGTAAAGTAAGAGATGAGAACTTATTAACTTAAGACCGGCTCTAACATAAATACTAGATTCTGTAGTATTCATTAATTGTATTTTGTTGCTAATTCTGCTTGCAATCAAATAAATGTCAGTCAAATGCTAATTTGTCACAATAGTGTAGAATTGTGCTAAAATATCATTTGTAAAACAATGTAATAATGAAATAAAGTGTTTAGATTTTTTTTCTTAATGCAGTGATAAAGGTTTCGGCAGCATGGTTTAGCCAAACATACGTTTAATTTAGTGGATCCGTTTATGCATTTCTTCATCTCTAAGTATTTTTACACATTCAGTGCCAAGCTATTGACAAATGAGGCCCATTAGGCCTATTAGTCTTTGCAAACACAAGCAGAAATAAATTAGCCCGGTCCCAGTGTATCGTTAAAATATATTATTTTGCCTTTTTTTTTTTTTTTTTAATTCTAATAACAGAACAATAACAAGATTCTATTAGAACCACAATAATCACAACTTCCAATGCATTATAATATGTAGAGGTTACGTTAATTTCACTTAGTTTCTTGACTGTTACCTATTCACATATTCTAATTGTTTGTTAAAAATGGTATAAATATAACAAACTTGAATTATTCACCATGATGGCATATTATAGATCTGTTAACATAACAAGTCAATGAAAATGTATGAACTTTCCACAATCAAGTCCATATGTGATAGCATGAATCTAATTCACTTAATTGGGTCTTTTCTTTCCCTGCACAACCTGACCACGTAACAAGATATTCAATTTAATATTGAGCCTTAAAATGTTTTTTATTAGTGACCATTGCCAATAACTGGATTCAGGCAGTTTTCTGATTTTAATAACGTCATCTTGGTAGTAGCGGAGTGATCTGCTTTATTACCAGTCACTTGTTGAGCACAGAGACTAGTTTTTCAGAAAACAAAATCACTGGCTGAGTTGAACATTTTTTGCGTATATCGGACTCTGAGCCGCCTCTGTGCTCTGCTCTCTGCCCTGCAGGCTGTAACGAGAACGACGCCGATCACTTGGACCGGGACCAGCAGTCCTATCCTTCAACACAGAAGACCAAACGCATGCGGACCTCCTTCAAGCACCATCAGCTGCGGACAATGAAATCCTACTTTGCCATCAACCACAACCCAGATGCCAAGGACTTAAAGCAGCTGGCCCAGAAAACAGGCCTCACTAAGAGAGTTCTACAGGTAAGCAGAGAGCCATTCTTCTAACTGATCTGATCACCCCATATCTGTGTCTGCACCCCACTCCTCCTCCATGTCCCTCTCATTTCATACCAGTATTATCATTGAAGCCATCTCTTTGATTTTGTTTGTTTGGTTGGTCCATTTAGTCATTAGATGTATATCCTGGGTTTTTTTTTATCTGAAATTTTGTAGATTCTTAAATGTTATTTTTTTTGGGAAAGAAAGGAGAAAAAGTCGTTCTTAAGTGTAGAGCCTTAAGTGTAAAACTGTAGCTGATATTATTAATAATGAGAGTGCACATGTTATTTTTATCTGTGGAACAGAAAAGGGTGTAATTCAACTCTCACAGATGAAAAATTTAAAAGGATAGGATTAATGTTTTGATTTGCTATTAAAATCCACATTCTTATATTCAGTGTTCAGGAGCTAACTGGTTCATTGTTATCTGCCCCATAAGCTCAAAATAATGTATGGAAATTGCCATATAAAGATTTATATACATAAGGAAAGGGCAACTTGATACAGTAATAGCTGTGATTACTTGATATGTAAACTACTGTACAAATGATACTTTCTTTTTAAAAATTAATCCTAAACACAAAAAGTAAAAGCCACATTGGGATTGGTTTGCAGGTTTGGTTCCAAAACGCAAGAGCCAAATTCAGAAGGAACGTTTTGCGACAGGAGAATGGAGGTGTTGATAAGGCTGATGGCACCTCACTCCCTCCACCCTCATCTGACAGTGGGGCCCTGACCCCCCCCTCCAGCGCGGCCACACTAACAGACCTGACAAACCCCTCTATCACTGTAGTGACCTCCGTCACCTCTAGTTTGGACAGCCATGATTCGGGGAGCCCTTCGCAAACTACCTTGACAAATCTTTTCTAACAAGCTATCTTTAGCAGACTGATTTTTTTTTTATCTGATTTTATTTGTTTTTTTGTTTTTTCTTTTATTTTATTTCCTCAATTTACATTTTATTTTTTTAAGTGACACCTTTAAATCTACCAGAGACAGCTCCTTGGAACAGAAAGTGCTGTACTGTGTACACAAACAAGAACAACAAGAGCAAGAACAGCAGCAACCACATTAAAACACAAGGAAATCATTTTAATGTGTAGCATTTGAAACCGCATGGCAGCGGTGCCTGTAGTTCACTTACAGTATGCAGAGATTGATTTTGAACGGGACATTTTGAGTTGAAGGCATTACAAAATTGTCATGGATTCCATAATTTATTGGAAAAAATAACTAAACATGAAGCTTGTCTGGAAAACTAGATTTTCTACTTGATTTGACTTTATTTGTACATTTGTATTGAATTATGATAAAATGAGCCCTTCCTAATTTATGCTTAATTGGTAAATTTAAAAATAATATGAATATTTTGCTCTCAGAAACCTGTAAATGTATGCACTGTGTTCGCACTATCCAATTTAAAGATTTTTTTTTTCTGTTTTGGAATAATTTGGGAAATAAACTTGTAGAATGTTCTGTATATGGGTAACTCCAGAAAACAGGCTTTAATTATTTCCGAATGTTTCAGTCTCTAAGACTGATTTGGATGGAATCAGACACTGAAATATCTCACAGAGCTACATGTAAAACATCTAAATTGCATTATAAGCACCTAACCATTGCAGCTTATATGGCAGGTAGATGCTGAAACCACATACATTTTTGTCTTGATTCACAAATCTACTGTGATAAAGAGAAAAGAAGCAAATTCCACAATCTGTACAGTGGTAACTGTTCAACATGTAATGCAGTCACATAATAATTATAAATCAGCGAGAGAAATTCAGATTGGAGAACAGTTTATGGACGCTGTTGTAATGGATTGTTTTCATGACAGAGCACTTTTTCTCGGATTTGTTGGCCTCATAGATTAACCGTAGTCAAATGGATAATTCCTCGTAAACATATCCATACATCCACAGCTAAACTCAATTGCACAGTGACAATATACTGCCCAGTGAAAAGTGCATTATTGTTTTTATCATGTTGCTCAGGGTAACGATGTGATTTTAAAAGGGAAAAAGGAGTAGGGGTGAGAAATTAAGCGGTTGCAACGTTGCAGACTAGATTTGTAGAGCTGACATGAACATTCAAATGACCTCAGATAGGTGGAGTCGTCAGAGGCAGCCAGTGGGAAATCATTGTCCATGTGTTCTCCTTTTTGGCCATATTTATACTTTCTTTAATGACACTTGCCACTGAACAGACCAAAAACATGTTTCTTCTGGCTGAAAGATAGAGCGAAAAGAAAGACAGAGCAAATCTTCAATGGAGTTGATACATTTCATTGTGAGCGTCACAATTTGTTCTATTGTAGAACAAAGTGGTACTCTAAATCTACTTAATGAAGTAGATGCCTAACTCAGTTCTACTATGTGCCTTATGCTATAACTTGGGAGAAAGTTTGTGAAATTCAGGATATATGTGTTCTTTGTTAACTGATTCACATCCTTTTGACGCCTCACTAGTTTTGTACTGTTTTGCATCTTATTTCCGAAGATCTTTTTATGGTGTATCCTGTTAAAAAGGGGGCAGCGATGTCATAGAAAGCATTTGTGCACTCTTTCAGATATAGTTGGGTAATCCAAGAACCTTATATATTGATCTTCGTGTTAATAGTTGAGTACAGTAAGTGTTCTATCAAGATTGTCCATGTTTCCCTGTTTCTTGATAAAGATGGTGTATAGAAACTATTTCCCCTTAAATATTTATGGACCAAACGGTTGTTATATATCTTATTAAATTTGTGTGAATAAAAATACTTTGCTTTAAATGGGTTTTATTTTTCATTACACTTGCCATTTTTTGTGTTCTATCTTGAAAACAATTTTCGTTTATCACATCAACAAATGAGAAAGCATTCAGTTATTAATGACCAGTTAAACGTCCTCATTTTTGCTTCCATTTTTAATTTCTATTTCCTATTTTATGATGTTTATGGTTTTTAACGTAATGCCCCATGGATTTGCATCTAAACCCTGCAGTCAAAAATATGAAATTGCTTTTTAATGCATGAACATGGCTTTAAAATTTAAATCAAAGGAATGCTGCAAAGCATATATTGATTTATATCTATATACATATATAGTATATATTTATGCATAACATATTGGTAAATCTAAAATGAAATAAGAGTAAATGCAGACCCCGTAAAGCCAGGTTGCTCTGTAGTTAATATATTCTTACTCTATCATTTCTTTCAGGGAGAACAAATCTTGGGGCATTACAGCCATACATCCCGACGTTTGAAAATTCCCTAAAGTATTAACAGAAGGGGGAAAACTTTGATGGGAATTCCTCACCATTGAAGACAAAGACAATATTAGGATAAGATGATAGCATATTGAGAACAAATAAACAACCAACATAAAACCTGTTTCAGTTGCAAATGTAACAGTATATGTTTCAAACAAAAGTTTGTCCTGAATGTTTGAATCCATCAACGGAGGAGACCCCACAATGTATGATATTTATGATATCAATGTGAAAAAAAAAACTTTCTGTATTGGAATGGTAAATGCACAAAAATGATAATAAAATGTATTGTAACATAGTATAAAAAAAACAAACAGAAAGTCACAGGATGTGATTAAAAGACAGCAGGCATCCAACATGACAACAGTGTGAAACAGAGATGGTATGGATGTTACTGGTACGAACACACACACACACACACACACACACACACACACACACACACACACACACACACACACACACACACACACACACACACATATATATACCACACACAACCTTTCTCCCACTGCCTTGCTCCTATGTAAGCACAATATATACCCACAATCTTTGTTTTTCCACCATACACACTGTTACACACACACATGCACAAATGCACACAAGCTGCTGCCCCCATGCACCCCACCCAAGACTCAGCTTGCTAAATAGAAGTTTTCTTTTGTCACAAGTGTCATTTCGTAAACACATGGCCTCCTTGAAACTCGGCAGCAGGATGCCCATCAAATGTGATGAGTGTATGAAGAGGACTGCAGAGCTGGAGCTTTGCCATCTGGCTGTACCGAGGGAAGGGAAGTGAAAAAACAAAGCAGATAAAGAAGAGATACTCATTTTGCATGCGCCTCATCATCTTGTTAACATTTTCCTTGAGATGTATATTATTTCCTTTGATTCACTGTATGATTCATTGTCAGCTGCAAAATAAAGCATATGAAAACGATGTCCCTGATGCCCATATAGTACCTCACAGTGGAAAAAACACTCCTATAGATATATTATATCTGGTTTAAAAAAAAAAAAATACATTTATAGTATCCAACAATTCTTTTCAGCTCAGCTATGTCACTCGAACTTAAAAGTACAGTCAAACATTTGCACATATAAATGTTTTTGTGATAAAGGCTAAAAACACTAAAACCAGTTTCAGTCATATGTGACTGTAATATACAAACTGAAAAATGGTTAAAACATGATTGCTTCAGTGAGTTGTTCTGCAGTGTACTTTCTCATTACTTAGTATGACTGCTGGGTATGTATGTCATGTAAAGAAGGTGTGTTGTGGAAAGAGAAAAAAAAAGAAAGAAAGAGGAAGGAGTGAGACAGACTGAAGCCACATGGGGACCAGTAAACAGGCTGGTGTTGAATTCCAACAATGTGGGAAACAGCAAACACTTCAGTCAGTCCAAGAGGAAACCTCAGTCGCTGGGGTGCCTGTGCACGGTGGCAGCAGGGCTGTGTTCCCCGGGTCTGATGGGAGGACGGTGGGCGGGTTGACACCACAGAGCTACAGGAAGCAGGGCTGGAGCAGAAACACAAACAAACACAGCCAGCCTTGCTCAGTTTGGGAGCTGCAGGATGAGAATTCTGGACAACGTCATGGCCCTGTGTTGACAAGAATTTCAGGAGTTTGCTGTGGCGCTGTTGGTGACTGGAATGCATCTTATCGGTAACATTTGTGTGTGTTTGTATAAGCAATGCCAGATCAGCCACCTTCATGCCAATAGGATTGCTTCACCCTATTCCAGGTATTTTGTTCTTTATATCCTAAAAATATATTAAAAGATAGGAAGAATGCAAAATGATGGTCTTTTAACTTACTTAACCATAAAATCCGGCTGATATCATAGAGCGATGAACCTAATTTCAACCTGCGGCCCTTACTTTTGCATTGATCTCAATGTAAAAGGATAAGTATAGTGTTGTCTGTCTGTGTAGAGACCTCAACAGGTAAGAAAGGAAAGGCTTCTGGCAACTGACATCCTCCTCCACCTCTCTCATCTCCTCCTCCTGTTAAATGACAACCTGAGTACCATGATTGTGCATAAACTATGCTGGCAGTGCTCTATGTTTTCTGTCATACAAGCAGTCTGTTCATAAAGCTTGGGTGACTCTGATATATGTGACACTTAAAAATAAAGAAAAAGACCATTCAAGCTCAAACACCCCTGTAAAACCTGAAACTCTGAATATACACCATTGCAATTTATGTGTAACACACAAGCAACAAAGTCAATGAAAGTCACAAGGGGTTTAAAAAATACTCAGCGGGGGTTGACAACATTTAAGACTGCACAGACCAACCACCTATTGCTGCAGAAATGCAATTTCCCAGAGGTTTGGCTCTTTGTTGGCGACCCATGCAATCCAAGTATGAGACCCAGATACATGCCAGCTTATCAGCGTTGGGTTTTTACAAACCTGCCAAATTTGTGACATTTGCAACTGAGGCCTGCGTTCCATGTAAAGGTCAACTAAGAAACCAACTACAAGGATAAGCACTTTACTCTGCCTGTCATCACAAAAAATAGCCAGTGTCCATTAATCATGTTGACATCAGATATTAACAACCAATCAACAATACAGTCACATCCTACAGTGTCCAACATTTTGTCTGTATCAAAGTTATTCTCATCATGCACCAGGCTGTAGATGGTGAACTGAATCCGGGTGTGAAGCAACACGTGTGAGGATATTTTCAGGATAGGTCCCTACTGAGTGATCAGTAAACTCCAGGAAAGTGTGTCTCTGCAGGAACACACACACACACACACACACACACACACACACACACACACACACACACATACATGGTCTCACAGACATTACCACTTATTATACACATACAGTGACATGCGACAGGGTCAAAACAAAGCATGGAATGATCACTGAGGCATAGGCCACACCTGCAGCTTACATGTTGCTCTGATAGCGTTGTTTCTATTGCCACCGCACCACTGCCTGTATGTGTGTGTGATATTCTGCCAGTTCCGCCTCAGTTCCTTCCTCTCATTGCTAGGCGCCTATTTAACCTCACCTCACACACCAAGCACCCTGCTAACACAAATACACACCGGCACTGGGACACACAGAACACAGACACACACACACAAACAGGTAGATGTCAGAGGGGTGACGATGTGAATGAGACACAGCAAAACTGCGATGTGTGTGTGTGTGTGTGAAACTGAGGCCTGCCCCGCTGGTCGATGCAGAGCAGGTGGAGAGATCCTCTGTGCTGGGTGTTTGCCAATGTGTGCACATGCAAGTACACACAGCACACACACTAAAACACCACACAGACACACATAAACAGCCAGTGAAAAACAGATTTTATAGAGTGATGTAGGCAGAAATAATATGCCAGTTTTGTCCTTCACATTATCAGACTGTCTCTCCTGTGCCTCATTTGCGCAGTGCTCTCCACACGCCTTAAATCCTCTGTTTCTCTGTTGTGCTGTTATTCTATATTTACAGGTATTTGTTATGTGACGGCTCACATCTAGACAACCTTGAAAATGCTGCGATCAAGGCTGATAACTACCGTTTGCAATTGCACTTTGAAGACAAAACAACATTAATTAGGTATAAAATGGAAATGCACGCGTCACATGCATGCTGCCTCCGAGTTCGCCTGGGTATATGAGGAGAGAGACAACATTTTTATACATATTTCCATCTGTAATCCCTTTCTCTTTTCCTCTGATAGCTGTGCTCTGTGAGGTACATAAACAGGAAGCTCGTCTGCATTGATACGGCATGTTTCAGTGTGTGACAGGTCATCTTTGTACTGGTGGAGTGTAACCTCTCAGTTCTTGCTAAACCTTCAGGATGCACGCAGCTCCTCTCCCCTCCATCTGCTGGTCTCTATGAAGTCTGCACCCGATCACAGGAGCTTTGACTGCAGCTTCTGTCTCTACCACATTGCAGTCATACCTAACCCCTGAGCCAGATCAACAACACAGAGGGAAATAAAAAAGACATGAGTGAAAACATCAACATTTTTTTCTTTTTAAGTGTTTAAAATGTGCTTTCAGCCCCTGGGTGAAAAATGTCTGCATATTTAGCACTGAAAAATACAGGTAGAACAGCAGTGAAATGTGTATGTTGAAGAAAACAAGAAGTGAGCTAGTGTGTATGTGTTGTTATAATATTACAGGTCTTGTTCACAATATAGCCATTTAGCAGCTTTAATTATTGGAATACACAGTTTTACAAATGATCTGAAAGTAGCCTTTTTCTCTGTGTTTAACAAAGATCAATTTTGGCCTGAAGTGCTTCTAGATGTTCTCTCTTGGTGTTCGTATTCACAAGCAAAATACATTAGTGGTCAAATTCTTGTAAATTCAACTTGTCATCAGATTTCATTTGTTGGTAATTTTCTTCTGAAAAAGACCGAAGATATGAGCAAGAGTTTGTTCTAACGCATCAGCGTTAAATGTCACGTTTACAGTAAAATGTCGAGAGCATCTCTATAAATCCAGTGATTCAACCTTCGTCATTTCCCCTGGAGGGAGAACCTTTTCCATGCTGGTTACCTGCAAGCGACACCAGAAAGTTTGAAAGGGAAGAGAGTGAAATAGATGACAATACTCCCGTCATGCTAAAAAAATCCCCAAATCAAAAGGACACCCTCTCTGTTAAATAAACAATATCAGCAAAAAGAACACAAAAAGTTTGCTATTGGTTTAAAGCACCAGATCGGTGCAGAGAGCCACTTTTAGAACAATGGAAATTCAACACGATTATTAAACAGTTTTCTACCAAACAGACGTGGAGGCATGCGTGTTGAACTAGAGGATCTCTGGGTGCAGCTCCCCTCGCAGACTGATGCATTACTTTTCATCCATCCATCTAATTATTCCCTCAGAAACCTGAAATTTGAAGATACAAAAGACCGTCCCTATCTGTCACTGAGCGCCATTGATCTTATTGAAAGAAAATGTGGGTGTAGAGGAAACCCAATATAACTCATGCCATTAAATTCCACACAGCATTATTCACATACAGAATTGACAGATTTCTGTGAGACGTTTCTTTTAATCTTCAACTGTTGTTGAAGAAAAAGGGGGAAAAATCCTACACTCCAGGCATCTCTCCCTTTTCCATATTTGCAGTGAGGTTAACAAAAAAGGCTATTGAAGTAGGGAGAAAAAACACAACCCCACCTAACTTGTTGATTATTAACAATGGGGATGGGAAGAAGACAGATGTGTTTCCTGTGTATCAGCAGTGTTTGAATTGTCAGTCTGAAATCAGCGCAGAAGCTTTTATCAAAGCAAAGTAAGCTGATCAATTCCAGATGCTCTCACTGTCCATGCGAGTCAATCTGCAATACCATTTTTGTCAATAAAGTCTCATGATATTCCCAATACAGACGGTGTGTGTGTGTGTGTGTGTGTCATGGGATGTGTGGGCGCATCTGCATGCATGTGTATAATGATAGCTAGCAAGACTGTGTGTGGGTGCATATAATTGTGTGTGTTCAGGAGAATCTATTAAGTCTTGGCTGCCTCCATCTCTCTCTTGCACACATATACAGTCACACGTACTTACACACCCTCAACGAATCGTCATGCGGATTCTAAACGAAGTTAGAATAACACATCTTTTAGTTTTGTTGCAACTTAAAAAGTGGTTGAAAGTAACTGAGTATATTTACTCATCAGTAAAACTTGGAGTACTTATTACCATTACATGCCTATTTATACTTCTACTCCACACCATTTCAGAGGGAAGTATTGGACTTTTTACTCCACTACATTTATTTGACAGCTATAGTTACAAGTTACGATGAAGATTTTACACACAAAACACATGATCAGCTTATAAAATATGATGCAGTTTAATAGATTAAACTACCAAATATCATATAAAGTAGTTTGACTTTGACTGTTTAGTTGTTATCTCCATGACACCGGAGCAAACTGCAACCACTGATGAAGATCGACAGTAAGATAGTCAGTGGAGCTTGGTTTTTCAAACTACTGTTTCCAAGGTCAAGATTTAACTTTCACACTAAAGTTAAATCGGCTTCATCTGAACCAGCTAGTCAAATCAAGTCAGTTTTATTTACACAGTCCAATATTACAAATCACAAATATGCTCGATTCAGACAGTCCTGCAAACTCATAGTGCCTTACTCTCAATACATTTAAAACAATTTCCATACACGTTCAATGGGAATGGGGGGGAAAATCAAAAGGAGGGGTGTTGGTGTGATTTGAGTTTGAGTTTCCCTGTTGAATCTCGCGGTATTTGACAGCTTCCCTCCACTCTTTGACACTTGCCCCTCCCCTGCGCTCCGGGAATGCTGGGTTGTTTACATTACTGGCACACGGGTCAGGAGTGTGGCGATGAGAGGGGCCTAGTGGAGAGACTATCTGAAAACACGTACACACTCCTCGGCTGCCTCTACAGCACAGGCTCTATCTCTCTCTGTCTCTCTCTCTCTCTCTCTCTCTCTCTCTGTCTCTCTCTGTCTCTCTCTGTCTCTCTCTCTGTCTGTCTCTCCCCGAAGAAAACTTTGTAGCTCCCAAACAACGGTGCCACGCAAGAAGACAGGCCCGGCGAGTCGACTTTATTTTGGAGCGACCTTGGAAAGAAAGGGAAAGTCAAAACAAAGACAACCGCCATAACCACCAGGAGAAACCTTCAACGTAGAAGGAATAGCTTAGCAACAGAGTCCCACTTCCTGGTAAGAACCCAAGACACCGTTAGCTGTCAGTGAACTCGTGAAACTGTAACTTACTACATTGAACGGCTATCGAACCACTCGTAAACGGCTTCAAACCTCTATTTTCACTTGCTTGGGGATTGACAGTCTTACAAAGCTCGCAAATAGTGCAAACGCCATCCTGACACTCACTTGGAAAAAGTTTCTACGAAGTTCGCCAGCTAGCTTAGCTTTTTAGCCCACTAGCATGCCGCACTGCTAACTTTCACTGTTACCATGAAACCACACAGTCGCCGCTGTGATTTAAAGTTAACAATGACATTTAAACGTTATGATTACAGCGTGCGACAGAACAACCTTCTAACAAAGGTCGTAACAAAGCCACGTAGCTAAACCTGTAGCTGTTAGTGGAAACATAGACACAAGACAGTACTTAGCTAAATAAAATAGTCTCTTGCTGATGCCGTGATACAGTGTTACAATGGTGTTATAGTACACATACTGCATACTTACTTCCTTGTAAGGCCATACTTATACAATTTTCTGGTCTATGCTAACAGATGAGACTTAATATTTTTGACATTGCAGGAAATGTCTGACTTTATTCTCTAGTTGTGTTGTGTAGCAGTGTAGGCATGTTTGTGTGTACCGAATGTGTTGGTTCATGATTCTCTTCTGAAGAAGCAGTAAATGTTCTCGAAAGTAATATATCTGCAACAGCAAATAGTCATTCAGCCCTACAAGTTTACTTTGCTTTGGATTACGAAAGTGCGATGTACTGTCAATGGGAGCATTTTTAGAGATAAACAGAGTGATGTACTACCTTGCAAATGAATACAACAGACAACATCAGGCTGTGCCATTATAAATCTACAGGCCCATAAGGTAGCAGGCCACATTTGCTCGTCATGTACTTGATCTTTTAGGGAAAGTGAGAGTTTCAAAGTCAATGATCTTACTAATCTAACACATTTCATGTGCCTCTGCATTGTATAACCGAACGTTACATCTCCATCCCATTAACTAACTTACACACTACAGAAGTGGCAGACTTCAAGCACTTCATGCATTTTCCCAAGTAGAGAGCAGAAACCTCAGTCACGAGCAGTACACATATCCACACTGTATCTGCTTGGACTAAGTTTATGAACTGGCAACTTCACCTGAGTGTTCACTCAGCTGCCCAGTCACTCTTATTGTGAATTAAAATAATAATTGAACAACAAAATGATAACTACATACCAGAGTTGATAAAAGTAACATTTAGGTGATAAATATGCTTATATATTGCAATTTAAATGAACGGATTAAATGAGATTTTGATAAAGACTGAGCCACTAGTTGGGATTTTTCCGGGCTCTGGCGAGGCAAAGGTGACCTACCAAACCTTTATTTATGAACTTTGATTTATTATTTTAATTTTATTGCTACCATTAGCCTTTAACTGGCTGCTACATGCCAGGTTTAACTGCTACATGCCAGCATCAAGTGATGAGAGGGAAGTAAGTGACTTTGACTTTGATTTGGTTGCTTGTCGGTTCTCTGTCACATAGAGTGACTTCATACTCTCACTTTACTTATATTTTAACCAGCTTGGTTTTGTATCATATGTTAGCCTTAGACTATGTTTACAAGTCTTACTAGCAAATAACTGTTTCTTAGCCATTAAGTCATTTTCAGTGGAAATGGTGTCAATATGCTTACAGTTTAAGTGTGTATTGTTTCCATCTCTGTCTGGAAAAAGACATGGCCCAAGTGCTGCTTCCAGCTGTCTATTTTACGCTGTTAAACACCATAAGAGTTTCAGCCTGGAAGACAGGGTTTATTTGGAAGAGAACTACTGGTAGTTGTAAAGAGATGGTTTATTTGAATGAAAAATAAATCAAGAAGTATTCTTTGGGGAAAAAAAGTTTTTCTTGTGTGACTCACTGCTTTTTTTGTGAGTCAGAGTGGTTATTGCAAAACCTTTACGTATTGAGTGCATCCACAGTTCTGTTTGTCTTGAGCGGACCATTTTGTAATGGCTCATCTATTATAATAATATCATAATAGTAATGGTACAATAATGCTGATGACAATAAGAATTTTACAAATAAGCTTTAAAAGATAAAATAATTGAGAAAAAATCTGAAGGTACATACAAGTCAACGGCACAACAAACAAGCAAGAAAAATAAATCTGAGATTAACCACACAGGTATGGAGGCAGTGCCCCACCTCTCCTTGGCCTAACCATTTTGGGGGTCACACATAAGTTGAAAACAGTATCTCATGCCATGTTGCTGTCGCTGCCTATCACAGCCAAATATTTCAGGCGTCATACTATCACATTTGGCTACGCTGCAGAGAGATGATTCAGACGAGAGTTAGTGGGAACTGACATACCTTGTTGACCCAATTATTAATCACTTCTGTGTTGCCACATTCAATCATCGTCAAAGACAACAGGCTTGAGTCTGCCAGCGTTATCAGGTGACGGAGATGAACACCGTCTGGCTCTGTGAAGTTGACTATCAAGGAATGTGTCATGAACCGGATGATCAGCAAATGGCTGCCAAATGTTTGCATCAGTCTCTGTGGTTAGGGATTTCTGCCAGTATATCCCGCTTTGAATTTCAGCTGATGAGCGGTGGATTACTTTTGACAGGCCTTGGCAAAACTTTATTATTTGCCTTGTTCTATTGTGTGGATCAAATAAGGGTAATAAGGGTAGACTAGAAAGTGGTGATTGCAGCAGCGGTGATCAGTAGTGTTTAGCCTGATTAAATTCCTGAAAATAGAAGCACACAGAAAGGGAAACGTGGTCATCAAAAATACCTGATAAAAGCATTTCCCTTCCCATGTTTACTTGATTATTGGAAGAGATACTGATGATTGAGAAGTTAAAAGCACAGAGATATATTTGCCAGGCTTTTCCTATGATTAGGCTTAGGTTCACATACATACATGTTTGCCTAGGCCAACGTATACATATCTTCTCTGTCAGTGCAGTTTTAATGGCAGCTAGACTTTCTACTACTAAGACATTGAGAGTGAGACCTAAAATGCCATTCATTGGTGTGGAGAAATCTGCTGCACCCAAAGCAGTGATTTAGCGCAGTGGAATTTACCAAATCGCTCTATCCTGTGAGAGTTTCCTGTTTTAGCCCTGGAGCTGGCCCCTCTGCTGGATTAAAGATCAGATGAGACATTTGTCATCTGACCACTTTAACAGTCATCTTGCCTTTGGGTTTCACAAAGAACAAAAAATGTTAAGCTTTTTTTTTTCTTGCGCAAAGCATATTTGAAGGAAGATGCTTCCTAAGGCCATATTTTGAGCTACATTAAGCACTGTCTTTTGCATGATGTCAAAGACCTTGGCCAAGCACTGTACAGAA
Source organism: Enoplosus armatus (assembly GCF_043641665.1). Lineage (NCBI taxonomy): Eukaryota > Metazoa > Chordata > Actinopteri > Centrarchiformes > Enoplosidae > Enoplosus > Enoplosus armatus. The sequence goes on from NC_092186.1 coordinate 20,191,479, forward strand.
ATGATGCTGGCAAAGGAGCAGATCACTGCTTGGATATAGGCTTGTTTGGTGTACTTTTCTTTGTGATTAGTTGCTGTATTATTAAATAAGAAAAAGAAAGAAAAAGAAAATACAAGCTTGATGCCTTCCCCAGAAGAATTTAGAATGGAGTCTTTCCTTTGCAGGCTCAGTTTGGTTAGAGTTTAGAGTGAGGTCTTTGGCAATGAGAGTGGGCTGTCTAAGCAGCTTCTTATACTCCCCTCAAACAGCCAGCCAGTCAATATTTTTCATATCCATCTTCTTCTGTCTTATGAAGGGTCACTGATGTTTCAAGCATTCAAATATCCTTGGACGATGCCTCGCGGCTCCCTATGTCACGTGAAAGTTCTCCGTTTCACTGTGGCATTGATGCCTTTTCTCAATGGGCTCTGTAGTGCTCTGGGGGGAAACCGACTACAAAGACATGCAAACACAAAAATTACTGACCTAGGACCCTGTTTAAAGTCTATGAAATGCTTTCAGTGCCCCTGGGTCAGCTTATGCCATGACCACACAATATCAGTGGTTTATTTCACAGCACTTCTTTTCTTTTTTTTTTTTTCCAACCATGGTCTTGTCTTTGGCTCTGAAATCCTGCTCTATATGAAACAACTCTATTTATATGTAATGGAGTTATGAACCTATTGAGGTAATGGATCAATTAAAACAATACCATAAAGGGCATTTTCCCACTTACAGTAAAGAGCTTCTAAGCATAAAAAAATATTAAACCAAGATGAAGAAATGAATAGCTTCAATACGTCGTTCACACTGGAAAGGTTAAAACGAGTCCCACTTATGTGTAATAACGTTGTTAATCTACACAGAAAGTGGGTAAACAGTTAAATATTTTTTTATATATTGACAGAAATAACGTGCTGTTTGAATTATTTGTAGGTACTGACTCGACTGAAATAGCTGTGCAATGTAGCTAGTTTTTTTTTGTTCTCATTTTGCAGAGTTTGGTAACTGAGTGGTCCTTTTTTATTCGAGAGTCAGTATTTTACTAACCTTTTCAATCAGTCAGCCTACATAAAGAACCATTTAGTTAGGCTATTGTAGACCAGTGTAGTGCACATGCATTATACTGTAGATATCCAGTACCTATAGTGTATGAACTGTGTTGGTAGGTTACTGCATGTTGAGGAATAAGCTGCTGTTTGTTGCCATCTAAACAAAGCTACCAAATCCATGTGGGCATATTGTGAACTGTGCTGGAAAGATGGCTCTCAAGCAGCATCTTCCTTTTTTTATTGGAGATCACTCTCCAATCGTCCCCTCTCCCTCTCTATCTCTTTTGATTATCCACACGCAAAAATACAAATCCCTCAGGATACAAATTCACTTTCACAGAATAATTACAAGATGCTATATGCCACTGTAAACACCACATCAGTGACAGTGACAGTGTGCATTTGTCATGAGATGAGACAAAAGCAGAATGAATTTGCACTCATGAACAGAATGAGGGAGGGAGATTTTTTTTGTGTTGCTTTCTGACTGTGCTATGGGCGTTTGTTTCAGCCTCATCACAAATGAGCCTTAATGTTTCACATGGGATTTGCTGCAGAAGAGAGCTAATTTGTGTGAGAGCATCTTGTTTTGACAGACTGTCTGTTTTACCCTCCCTCTTTTCAGTGTGAAAAGCCAGGGACATTTCACTGTCTCTCCTGCACTTTCTTTCACATTTCATTTTTGTTTTCTTGTGACACTGCAAGACAATCTAGGATTAGGGCCATCTAAGGCATTTCTCAATTGATCAATATCGGTTTTGTAAAGCCAGATTTTTTATTTACATTATGGTATACTAGCTGTTCACAATGCCGCAGTGCACTGGAAATATATGTAACTCACAGTGCTGCAAGAGACTGAACTGCTAAACTGGGCAAGCAGTTTCAATTGATTATATTCACTCATTGTGCATCCACTGGAGAAGAGAGCAGAGCTACTAGGAGTTCAAAAAAGGTATATTATGTAAAATACTATGGGACACTATACAAAATATCATAGGGCTGATGCAGTCTATATTTTATAAGTATATAAGTGCAGTGCTATTTAGCTGTAAAACATATATAATTTATAATTTGGATTGGCCTTTCTTTATGAATGCACCGTGCAGCTGTATTATGTAGAAAAATCTAAATATCAGATTTTGGTATAGGTAAATACCGCTTAAATGACTCAGAGCACAGGCAAAAAACCTTAATTGTGAAATTCCATATTCTCTTCATTTACAGTCTCTTCATTTAAAGCGGCCTCGTTTGGGTGCGGGGGACATCTCTCTCCCCCTCCCCTCTTCTCCTCTGTCTGTGTTTTTACCCTGACTCACAGCAGTCTTCCATGGTCTCCCTGGTCTCTTGGTGTGGCCTGGGGCTTTGAGGTTGTGGTCAAGGCCTGGGGGCATGAAGAAGGAAGAGGAGTCATAATGAGAAGCTCCCCTCAACTCCTGCTGCCTAACCTGCCCTCAAGCCCCTTTGGCTCGCTCCCTTTCCACTTCCATGCCACCCATCTCTCCTCTTCTTCCAGTATTACTGCCTCTCGTCTTAGACCCTTACTTCTTACCAGCCCCCCTCTTCCCTATTTAGTTTCCCCCACTTCTTCCCTCTTTCCACCCCTCAACCTCTGTGACTCTCAGTCTGTCCCCCTATTCTTGCCTCCGCTCTCCTCTCCTGGGGGTCCTCTCTACCCAGGGCCTCCCCTCAGCCTCCTCCTCCCTGCCCAGCCTGGCCCACAGTCAATGGGAGGCAGGCAGCCTGACTCCCTCAGAGCAGCAGGAAGCTGCAGCAGCAGGGGTTAGGCCTGTATGGCGCTGCCGGCTGGCTCTGTCAGAAGTCCTGCCAAGCCAAGGATGAGAGACCTTTGCCAGTGCGGTATTGGGGCACCGAATAAAAATATTTTACAGATGTCTGAAGGCAGGCATCAGGAGTCAGTGGTTTACTCAGGCCTAGAGCAGAGGTGACTTTTAAGTGCAAACGATGTGAATGTTAATGTATTTGTGCATAGTATTTATGATAAAGAAATGTAACTTCAGGAGTGGGAAAAAGAAGCTTAATAAAGTGGTCTTCAGGAGTCTAGGCATTTCAAGAAGTGGGTGTGTGGCAGGAGGAGGGAGTTAGGCTGATCTGGTTCTGGATTGGCTGGAGGAAAAATGATTGATTTGGTTGGGTTGCGTTTGAAGAGGGGGGCATCCAAAGCTGCTGTACTGTGAATGCCTGGCTGGGTTCCCACCCAGTTCTGGCTTGACAGTTTAACAGTGAATATTTAACATTGCGCCACACTGCGGGGCTTGGCTGTAAACAGCAGTGAGCAAGCAGCAAAGCAGCAAAAGCCTGCGTGACGCTGGTCCTTGGTTGTGAAGCCCACCTAAAAACAACGCACAAGCAGGAAGCACATCTTGAAGTTCTGATTTTAGAAAAAGGCAGATGGCATTGGTTGGTGGTGTCACACTGTAAAAAAACACTAGGATCCCCTGATGAAAGCAGCTCCCGCTTGCTTTGAACAGCGAGTCTGTCATGGTTGGTGTCTGCTGTGTGGCTCCGGGTCAAACTGTGATACGCAACTCCTGGAATTTACGCTTTTTAAGTTTTTCATGTTCAAATCGTGTGGGGGGGGGGCGGCAGAGGGGGGAGGGAGGAAGTTTCATTAATATTAATATTCTAACATGTGAAGGTGGCAGGGAAGACCGATCTGGTTTAGCTGCTTTCAACCCCTGTTGTGGATCTCTCTCTCTCTTTCTTCCCTTCTGTCTTTCTCTGGCATTTCATTTTCTGTATATTCACTCCATGCTGTTATAGATCCCTACACTGATTCCTATATGATACGTACATAGAATTATTATTATTAAACCTCTGTATGTATAGGTCTAGTTGTATCACACAAAGCAGATTCTTAATTAGGTGGAAGCTCTGTATGAATGACCTGCTAAATCTCAACTGGATTTGGTCAGTGTACCCAAATGCCCTCTTGAAATGAATGGGTGACACAACTTTTTTATTTATTTTATTTTTTTATGTTCATCATTGCTAGAGAGTGAATTATATTCCCTTTTGGCTTATGGAGATGCTTGAGTTTAAATCTGAAGTCCAGGTTTAAAAAATGAAAACAATGAGCCTCAATGGACCAAACTCAACTGTGTAGTTTTAGATGAATTTTGAGTATTCATGTTCTAAAAGGTATAAAAGAAAAAGCATGCCTTTTTTACATGCAAACTGAATTATAAGTGAAGGCAGCAGTTTGTGTGATCACTCCCTATGTGACCTATTAACTTTAAAGGAGGTTCTCATTGCTTGTGCTGATCTGATGACAGAATGAAGATGTGGCAAGAGTGATGAAGTTGAAGCAGAGTTGTGTGACTGTAGAGAGATGGACGAGAGAGAAGAAAGAAAACAATTGGTTGTGTGGATCTGATGACAGGATTAAGAGAGTGGTTAAAGCTGCGTTAGCTATTATGAGCTGAATGAAAGTGACTGTTTACATGGTTGTGACATTTGATTATTTCCTGCTTTTCTGGGCTCTGTTTCTGAATGATCATTTGGATACAGTGTAATTTGTGCTTGTGAACAAGTCTTTTGGGGCGAGTGCGCTTATTTTGGGTGTCCAGTTGTTAGCCAGGGATCCTCATTATTTACTCCTTGTCTCTGAATTAATATTGTGTCCAGCAGATAACTTCCCACTGGGAATTTGGTTCAAAATAAACAAATACTGTGTTTGAAGATGCGTTGTGAGACATTGTGATTCAGCTGTGGCCCTGTTAAGCTCCACTTGGCCCTGATATCTTGAAATGAGGCTGATTTGTGGAGTTTTACAGATGTTGAGTGAATGGAGTGCAGAGGCCAGTCTCTGTGTGAGGGATGGTGGAACAGGTCTGACATCTCTCCTGAACTGAAAAGGGAAATCCCTGCAGGCACAGGGTAGAGAGGAGGGATAAGGGAGGAGGGGGAGAATGGAGAGAGGTGCGACCCCTCAGGGGTAACGTTATTCTCCGATCGTCAGCTCCTTACACACACACTCGCACACATACTGGGATTCTCTGTCGGTGTGCTGGGTGATGCACTCATGCAAAGAAGGACGAGTGCCTGAGGAATAAAAATAAACGCAGGAACTTCTTGCATTTGTGTGTCTGCCTATGCATGTTTTGTGCTCACATGCCTGTTGTTGGTTTATAGAAGTTATTATGTTTCTGTAATAATTTTTTGTCCAAATGTGCATTTTTGAGGTGTTTGGCTTCTACTCCACGCTTCCACTCTCCACTCTGCCAAACCCAAAGCAATTTCAAGTGAGTGAAACGATAGAATAAGCCTCATTTCTCACATCAGAGCTGTACACAGAAAATAGACGAAACATATTTCCTTCCCTGGAATATTGATGTGTAATAGAGAAGTGGTAAGTAAAGAAATAAAAGCTGATTTTATTTTTTCAAGTACCCATTCTGAAAATGTTGACTGGCTGTTGTATAGTCGCATTATTCCTGATTTATTTTCAGTCCCAAGTTTTTCCTCAAAGGTACACCTACTCTTCGAGACAGAGCCATATGTCTGGAAATGAACTACGCATGCCTGCCTGCGCCCCTGTTATTTATCATCACACAGTTTCTATTTTTCAAATTCCAAGTGCAAAACCTTAGCTGTTAATTTGGCTTTGCTTTGTAGATTTACATATGTGGTCAAACCAAATCATTTCTATGTGATGTGATTCTTAGCCAGGATAAATTGTGCTACTGGAATCAACTGAAATAGTTGCGTTATTGTTGGTTTCATAGTTAGGAGTCATCCTCCTTGGCAGCATGACAACAACATGGGTGTATATACACACTCATATGCAGCAAAAGGACTGTATTTGACCTCTGATTGAGTAGCAGTGCTCTGGATCTGGTTAGAAGATTGTGTGTGCATGTGTGTGCGGCATCCAGCAGGGCCCACCACAGAAGCCACAGTAGGCTGAAACCGAACCAGAGCCAGAGCCAAGCTTGATTTTGTGGAGCCACGTTCCCATGGGCCCACTATTCGTATGTATTCAGTATATGCATCCAGTTTTACATTGATTTCTGTGTGTGTCTGCATCTGTTGGTGTGGTGGAGTTTATGTGTATTAGACCACACTTTGTGTGTTGGTATCTCTTTCTCATTGAGTGCGAGGGTTGAACTAAGGTTGTTTTGGGTTCAGGGTCTTGGTTGTTTCCATTACTGACCGTGGAGATGCTGAAGGGTTGTGGTCCTCTTCCCCCGTCCCCCACAGAGCATATGAGAAGGCTTGGGCCAGAAAAGCCCCAACACGAGCCCTTAGCCCACACGTTAGCACTCAACTATGTAACGAGACATGCCTGGGAACTGCTCCTCTCACATTACTAATGATTTGGACATCTTGCTCTTGTCATTTCCTTTTAGACAAACTTCGATGCTGACGCAGGGTAACTGCTTCAAACTATCCAGGGAGAAGGGGGGAAAACCTGCTTGAAGGGAGTATGAGAGACTGCTGGTTTTGTGTGAAGGGAAAATAGACTGCATTCACCAGATGTTTTTTTTTAATGGTTGTTTCATAGATGAGAAACTCAAATGACAGGCCTCATCATCTCCAAACAACACAGAGATGGGTCAGCAGTTGCTGCTGTATCATTGCTGTCCTAGAACCCAGTCATAGCCACAGTCACTGCATGCAAGGTAGAAGGCGCTAATGCTAGTTTGGGAAAAAAAAACGGATTAAAAAGGTGTTTGGTGTTGTAGCTGTGTGATCTCCTTATATACGCCTATTATACTTTAATGTGCTGTGTAAACAACAAATGACGCATTAAGTCTTCTTTGTAATGGTTCAGTCAAATTGTGTTTTTGCTCTGGTACCACATCGCATACAAGTTTCTGTATCTGTTGGTTGTTTGCTTTTATGCAATTTTCAGTTCACATGGGCCATGTCAAGCTGCCTCCTTCTTTGCAGCTTCATCTCTTCTTTTATAGATATTAATAGAGGACAAAGAAGGGTAATGTAATTTCAGATTCTGAACACTGCCTGGATGATGATGCTCTTATCTGTTGACTCCTGTTGGTATGATCACAAGGTCAGGCTTCAGAAAACACAGCAGTACTGATGAAGACCAGACTCTTGGTGGAAATACTGTGTAAAACAATCCTTTATTTAGAACAGAAGAAAAAAGTGAGCGTGGCATTCCCTTATTTTATTTTTTCTCTGATTTGTCCCTATTTTATGTCTTTAGTTTTTTTTTTACTATAAGCCCTCGAGCCTTGCAGACAAACAGAGCCCCAGCCCTGTGGTACAGAATGTCACATCCAATATCCTGGTGCCAGAGGTGATGAAGCTAATTTGGTGGTCAGTAAGTGACATGGCTAACAAACAAAGCCCTTATTGGTCCTGGAGCACTGGAAGCTCTGCTCTGCTGTGCAATGCTCTGTTTTGCATTGTGAAAGACCATGAGTTGTTGCCACAGGGGACTAACGCAACCTAAAGCCTTCGGGATCTTCGTCATGCTGTGGTGTACAAATCTGGGTGTGGATATTTGGTTCAAACGTTCAAATGAACTGAGAGGTGTGCTCATAAAAATACCCTAAATAGTTGCTTTAATAACCAAATAACCAAATAATTCTAGACATGAGCATTTTTTGCTCCACTTTTATTTTGCTGATGTCTGGTAGCTTGCAGCGTAAAGGTATTTCAATGTAGAAGAGTTTAATTACACAAGTATACTGTGCTTTACAGTGATGTGGTGATGCCACCTGAAAAGTTTTAACTACTGAGGGAGTTTTCACATTAAAGTGCCATGTGGTAACTGCCTCAACAGTGACCGCTTTCTCTTAAAATAGAATAAAAAATAAGACTAGAGCTGCGATTAGTCGATTGAGTATTTTGATAATAGATTCATTAATTCAAGCATCACTGCCAAACATTTGATGGCTTCATGTTCTCAGTTTCTGGGGTTTTGGACTGTTGGTCGGACGAAATGAGACATTTGATGATGTCACATTGGGCTCTACGATATTGTGATTGGCATTAGTCACTATTTTCTTATGTTTAATTGACCGGATGATTCATCGATTAATAGAGAATGTGATGGGCGGATCCATCTATAATGAAAATAATTGTTAGTTTCAGTAATTTTTTCTGTGCTTTTTGTGGAACCCAAAAAGTTGTAATTCTGCTCTCAAACCATTGCAGCCTGGAAATTGAACTACATCCATAATTAAAGTCCCTCGAACATCGTAAAAACTGATGACATCGCTTGGCAGCTAGATCAGCCAGCCTAAATTAAGTGCTCTTGATTTTCTTTCACAAATTATGCATTCAGTATGTATTTTAACTGAGGTGTGATGGTGATATGGCATTTTGAAGGGCTGTGAATGTAGTGAAGGTGTGCAAGCATAGCCCAAACCCCCAGGGTCCCCTCTCCTGAACGCCTGGGGGGTTCTCTCCTTCACACAGCCTGCTCCTTCACACACTAAGCTGGTTTCTGAGGGATCACACAGCTGTCTTAAATACAGCTCTGGTTTTGCATACTTTGGCCCACACTATTTTGTCTTTCCTTACATAGTCAGCAATTTGTCAATATACCTTGTTTATACTCAGTGATTGACAGTATGAATTGGCTTTACTTAGGGAAACGGGGGGTGGTGAGTGAAAAAAGAGAGAGGGGTAGTGTGGCTGGCGGTCTTTTTTTGACTGGTACCATGGCTGTCTGTCACTCTTCTTTTATCATTGAAATTGGAGTTTATCTTTTACAAGCTTGAGTGGAATGTTTTTGTTTTTCAAGTGATTATTAGCATCCTCCTTGGCTGCCGTCTCCGGCTGATGAAATGAGCACATCAAACGGTGCGCTGCACTAACGAAGCGGTGTGGGCTGCTGGCTGGCTAGCTCCTGCCTTTTTGCTGTAAGGCACCTGCTGAAGTGACAGGCTGGCAACAAAGGGCCCCTCGCCACAAGAGAGTCGTCAGTGCCGCTGTGGAGTGGGCAGGACAATGGAGCAGAGAGGTGGCCCGGGCTTTTAGCCACGTGCCAGCTCGTGTCTACAGCACACTGGAGCAACAGAGCCCAGAGGAGCTTGAAGGGGAGGAGGTGGGGGGGACGCGAGTGAGAAGGAGAAAGGGGAGGAGAGTGGCTGACACCTGCATGTGCTTGAGTTCTTTTCTCAATGGTGGACATCTTTACTATACATGTGGCTGGAAATGTGAAAGGAGAACTGAGACAGGAGGGGATACAAATGTGCAGGTGTGCACGCGCATGAAGACAGAGGAAAGTCCAGTGTTGTAAATGGGATTACTGGCTCATAGAAGGTCAGGTGATAGTGCAGATGTACTTTTTAGAGGCTGCAATAGGTGATATGTACACACACAGGAGCACTGTGCTAGTTTATTTGGATTGTTGGGGAATAAATCAATTTGGGCCTCACATGAAGCCCAGGCTATTTGTGCTGTGCTATTTACTTCTGTTGTGAAATAATCATTAGCCTATAAAAATCTGAAAGTGAAAAATGTAAAGGAGAACTATAAATAGTTAGAAAGCAGCATTATGGATCGCTGGCCTTGTAGTGTCCCTATGGACCTCAGCGGTTTTCTTTGTCTTAATTCCCTTTTTTTATCATTTCGCTGTGCTCCCTCCACTAGGGAGAGGGTGAAGGTCTGAGTTGTACAAAGATAACACACTCAAACACACACACACATACACACACACACACACACACACACACACACACAGAGCAGAGACATCACAGTTTACATTTGTTTATACTTCACTAGTGCCGTTCCCATTGAAAACAAGCCTGTTCGGAAAAAAGGCCGATTGCTTCAAGACTTTACTGCAATGTAACTTCTCCGGTCTCTCTTTCTTCATCTGTTCTTAAATGTATTGTTGTGAGCGACGGAGAGCGAGCTGTACCCAGCATGCCGTTCGGCAGTGTAACAGTTAATAATGGTCCCCTCTTAATACACTACACAGTGTGTACTTCTGGCGGTAGTAGCACACGCCTAATTTCCTTGGGGCCAATACACCCGCTGAGTGTCCGTTGTCGAGATAATCGAAGGACAGACATACAGATAGACTGAGACTCCTTCCATTTTAGTTAGATGTCTCTTAATGTCAAACTTAACTCCTCAACACATCTATGCATACACCTTAACATTGAGTTGGAAGTAGAGCCAGACTGGTAATCAGCTGGGCTGATGTATCAACCAGTTTTAGCTAATTGCAGGTATTCCAAAAATGCCAAAGATATGTTTGAAGTAATTTTGAAATGTGTCAAATTATATTTTAACTGCAAAATGTCCCCCTCAGTACATATCCTAGTCACAATTGTTAAATAAGCAAATTTAAGGCATCCATATAAAAAAAGTTTGCTTATTTCCTGTGTTTACAATATAGGATACAACAATAACAATATCGGTATCACATTTTATAAGGATCTCAAACATTGATATCTGTATTGGCCTCACAAATTCAGTTTTGGTGGAGCTATAATTGGAAGATCCTGAAAAAACACATTGAGTTTGATCAGATACATTGATTTGTACATTCAACCTCCAACACACACAGACACAAGACGGTCTGAAAGAGACCTAGCCATTAATCCAGCCATGTTCTGCCTGTTGAATAATGAATACTGTTTGATGTCAGTGTTGTTGTTTGGGTCCTCTGTCTGACTGTTTGAGATTCTGTAATATTCTCATGCTGAGTTGCTCCCTGATTAACTTTATGCTTTTGTAGCCACATTTGGGGAACGGAAAAATGTCCCCCAAAATGATTTGACTCTGTAGTGTGTTTGGCTGGCTTTGCAAAGCCTATTTTCAAAGGTTTCTCCCTTTATCTTCCTGTTGTGTTTTTTTCTTTTAGATTGAGAGACAATAAAGTTTCCTCTTCATTTTCTATTCCATCAAGTCTTGGGCCGTCTTCCTCAAAGACCTCAAAGACTGGCTCACATGCTGAGGTGTAGTTGGTCGGCTCGTGGTCCAACGAACACGAGTGCTCGCACATTTGGGCTAATGATTTTGAATAGTGATTAAAATGAATTGGAGAGTGCGCTGCTTCTGTAGTATCCAGACCCCTCCATCATTAGTGGTTCTCTTCCTCTCTCTTGCTCTTTTTCTCTTTCTGTATCATCAGTGTTAGTCAAGCAGGGGTTTCAGACGAGGCCCGGGGTGGGCTTTCATGAGCACAGACTAAAAGATTTCTCCACTTCTTGTAATCATGGACACCACTCTTCTAGCACTTTCACTGTCGTCTTCTGGCTCCTCAAAGGTGCCTTTGATTCCCTCACATCCTACACCCAGGCCGGATAGTGTCACATTATATTTTTCCTCGCTCCTTTTTTTAACTCCCAACCCCCCTCACACAACCCCTCTCTTCCCCCAATTTCTTGCCCTTCTCGTTTCGCTTCTCTTTAGACCCAAGCTCATCAGTCTGTCTTCATATTTGTTGTCGTTGGATTGAGAGCTGATTTAGCACTCTTCTCTTTGGGACCGCTTAATTCCAGGACGCTTCCCCTTCACTTCCCCATTCATCCCCCCTCCCTCCCAGTTTGCCTTGATCTACCTTTTTATAGTCGGCTCCCTCTCTTTGTTTTTCCTCTTCTCCTGTTTTAAATGAATAATGCAGAAGGGAGGAAATGGGGATTAAAGAGGAGCTAAAGCCAGTGCCAACTTCTGTGGTGCACAGCTCCACACCGTCTCTCCCAGGACCATGAACACATCAGGGCTAACAAGCCTTTTTTTTTTCTTCTTTTCCTGGCATTTTTCTCAGTTCTACATCGTCCCACTCTGTCCTAGTCCATCCCTGCTGTGCCCTACTCACTTTTGCCTTCTCCCTCTCAGTTTTGCCCCAGTTGACTGAAGATATGCTCTTTCATATCAAGATTGGACGACGTGTTGTCCACCATGCTTCGAAAAGCCAACTTGTACATACATACTTTTTCAGAGCGTCTTTTTAAAGGTTGAGCAAAAACCTCATCATTATAATTATGGTGGAAATGATAGTCGAACAGTTCTTTGGCATAATGGGTCATGAAACAAGCTACAGAAAATAGATATTAAGATAATATTTACAGGTTGCACACAGTTAGCCACTTTTCCTAGTGAGTGTTTAATGCAAACTGCGAGGTTAATAAAAAACGTGGAAAGGTAATGTAGGGAAAATCTGTCTATTGGTGCTTCTGGAATCTTGAAGAAGATAATATAATGACTCAGAAGTCAATGGTCCCTTTTTAAAAAAGGAATGGCTAAATGTTTTCACCAGTGGTGTGGTTGGCACTGTACAGAAACGAACTCTGTAGAAATCCTGGGTGGTACCACCATAGTCTGAGTGTAACAGGCAGAGACAGTCATCCGATTGTCAAGCAAGAATGCTCCAAAACAGATTTCAGTATAAGAGATCTTTGAGTGTAAAATGCATTGATTCTGTAGGTCAAGAGAAGTAAGATGAAAATAAACGGGATTTTCCCACTGACTTAAAGGCAGTTCAGTTTACTCGTCATGAAGAGTACTATTCAGCCTGTGACAACAGTTGTATAATGTTATATCTTCCGTGGTTCTGGAGGGAGCGCTCCAAAGTTTGAAAAAAAACAAAACCCTGATAGTGTCATCAGATGAGTCCGCCCAACTTTATGAAAGTGAAATACTAAATCGTTGGAGTGCCCCTTTAATTACGGTCATGACTCTCTTCACAAAGTCTATATTCTTGTTGAGTAGAGGGCATAGAGTTTTGCACAGTACAAGGGGTGATTGAGTATGTGTCACAGCAACAGAAAACAGAAAAAAAGAAATCACAGATTTGAGACGAGTATGATGGGAAGGGGGTGAGAGGTTGAGATGCTTCTGAAGTAAGGAAGAAGAGCAAATTAGCAAATAAGATATGTGCTGGAAGTGTGAGAACAAAGAAGACTGTTCACAGAAAATTAGTCTTGTTAATATCCTTTTCTTTCCTTCCCTTGTTCTGCCTCACTCTGTTTCTCCCTTCCCTCCTCTATCATATAATTACCTCCGTGTGATTGGGCCTGCTGTGAGAATGTCAGGCTGGAGTCTCACATTAGATGGAGCACAGTCAGAAAACACTGTTTGTTTACACAGAGTGGTTGGTGGTCTGGATGGGAAAGTTTTTTTTTTTTCCTCTTTCCCCAACAGAAAAACAACCAGTTTGTCAGAGAGATGAATGGTCCTTGCTAGCTCACTTAACAATATACGGTAGATCTCGCCAATTTGTATCTGCACAGAAATTATATATTCACACCTGACCGCTTAACCGTAATGGAAATGGTGAGAGCGGCTGTGGATAATTTGATAATTTGACATTTTTTCGTTTTAAAGTATAATAGTTTGACAGTCCATACGATTCTTGCTTCACAGCTGCAAGATGACACCAAAGGCACTAAAACATGAGACTAGATAGTAAAATGTGACAATATAATACATATATTATGATTTTAGGTACACTCTACTAGCATATTGTGTGTCCACATATTTAGCCTTTGGATTATCTACTGCACTCAACTTGGGTCTATCCTGTTGTACATTTGCAGCTGTCAGACCAAAGCTCTGAACTAGTCTCTGACATGCATCTATGAATAGTTAGGGGATTTAGCTTTTAGCTGCTGCTGCCCCACTGCTGCCAAAATCCTAGCCAGCCCGCCACCATTTCTCGTCCCCATGACAGAAAGGCAGGCAGGCTGGTACCTCGAGTTTCCACTGCTGTTTGTGCCCACCAAATATTTTGGAAGTTATAAATTCCTTCCTGAGATGAGAGCAGGAACTGTTTTGGATCAGAGACGATGAGAGAAACAGTGGAAACAGTGGAGCAGAGATTTTGAAGAGAGAGAGAGAGATTTAGTAGATTTAAGGTTCACATGATGAAAGTTTAAATCAACCTGTGTTTGATTTGTCCAGTCACTAGGACAAGGCTTTGCTTTTGATTTGTAGCACATTACTTGAACTGTGTGTGAATGGGAGCTCTGAGAGTGTGACCTTGCCTCGTTTGATTGAGTTAGCTTCGTTAATTGTGCTGTTTCCTGGTGTGTGTTAATCTAACATGGCAGTCTTAATTGATCTCGTTAATGTGGGATGTGGGAGGCGAAAGAACGTCAGGGAGCTCAGATGCCCCCTGGTTATTTTGACACATAGACAGAAACACAAGAGGGTTAGGGAGACAAGTAAGGGTGCCAGCCCCAATCTAACAAAACACAAGGCTGAAGTGCAAAGAATCACTACGAGAGGCAGGAAGGCCGCCTGGGTGGGTGACTTGTTATGTCCCCTGCGACACCGAAATCAAAATGCCACGACAACCAGCTAGTCAGCCATCCAGTCAGCCTCTGGCTAATAGGCCCTATTTTCACCTGGTGTTAAAATCCCCATGCATATCCAGGATGTTTCCAGATTGTCTTAATAGGGCTTGAAGCCAAATTAAAACACAGGTACACATATGAAAGACTGAAGTACATACTTGGGGCTTCTGTTTTCAGTTTTTACCTATTTTTAAGGATTAACACAATTCTTGCTTTTGCAAGTGCTGACTGAACAATTTTTAATGTCATTTTCTTTATTAGTCTTCATTTGATTTGATTATTACGATAAATATTTGATCATCATCACTGGCACAATAGCATGTTTTAACAATTTCATAACATAATTACACACTTCCACAATAAGCAAGATTTTGCCCTGTTTATAATTATTCCGTCACTGTGGCACACAGTATGTGGGTCAGTGTATTGTAACGGTGCTGTTTGCTTGTGGTAGTCAGTCTGTGAACAATTCAAGAACAACACATGATATAGATTTCACTTTGAGATCACATGTTTCCCCTATAGAATAAGTGATCTTGTTAATGTTAAAATTGCATGTTAATGAGGAAACAGATTTTCATGACATTACTTTTCCTATTTAAAGCATTAAAGTGCCAACCTCTCATGTAACATGAAGATAATTATAGGTAATACGTTTTGTTAATTTAACAAATAAACTAAAGTTAAAGTTAGACCTTTACACAAGTCATGGCAATAGTTGGCTTTCAATTCTTTTTTATTTATTGTGTTTATTAAGTTAAAAATATGAACCAAAGAATTCTGGATTGGACATTTAACAATGTTTTTCTAGTTTGCCTCCAGCGGTTGGTGCTTTTTAATCCTTATTATTTATAAACCATTTTTTTTTTACATTTGAATGCATTTAAACTAGTTTGAAACAAGCTTTTAATGTAAATTTCAGAAAATAATATTCCCAATATAGTCAATACAGTCCCAGGAGAAATAGTGTTGTGCAAACACTTATTTTCATGATCTTCAAAGCTCACATGAAGGCCAGCGAACCCCCGGAAAGAAAAGATGAACTAATCTAAAATAAACAACCACAGTATTAACAAAATACGTGCCTGCTCACGCGAACACATACACATGCTTTCTTACATACACATATTAAAGCCCCCCAACACACACACAAACATGCACCTACAGTGCCATGCATATATATGGATATATTTGGCAGATGTCTAATTAGTATTATTAGCCTTTAGTGAATGGACTGACGACATCAGCAGAGAGACAGCTCCTCGGTACCATTCTCCTCTCCATTGTACCAGGGGATTTTTAATTGGCCGGCGAGGTTTGAGGCGACAGAGACCAGAGACAGTAATACACACGACAGACTGACAGATCCACAGACAGACGGCCTTCATGCACTTATGTCCTTTTCCCTGTGTCTATGTCCATTTCTCGTAAATAAGACATTGCAGAGACACCAGATAGTAGCCGAATCCTAATCCCTAAACTGGAATCTGAATCATCAACTTGTGGATGGCACATGGCTGCTGTTATGCATGCATAGTACCATGTGTAAATTAGTAATAAATTGGTGTAAATTGTTAGACTATGTAACCATATTATGTACATTACAGTGTGCACTAGAAGTTATCCTAGAGCATCTGTTGAAATAGTTTTTCCCACATACATGAGTTGAGTGGAGACTCTGGAATCATAAGCTAATTGCATGTGTGAATATAATTTTTGCATCATACTTTTTTTTCAAAGATTTGTGTAAATTATTAATTCAGGTAACATTTCACATTATGACACTGTCTGTTTTAAGTGTGGTGATTGGCCAAGGAACTGGTGGTGGAGTATCTTATGCAATTATCTTGCTCCTAGGCTACATGCCAGAACATGCAATTATACAGCACATTGACATACACCCATACCCAACATGCTCACCTCTGTGTGACCTATATTTTCTCAGGAAACGGAAAATAAAGTGGAACTGCTTATGAAATGCCAATATAACCAGTAAGTCCCATAAAAGGTTCCTTGGAGGAATGCCAAGGAAGTACAGAGTGGCATTATCTAAGCTTTGTTCAGATTAATATCGCTGCTTGCTGTAGATCTGCCATGCTGCAACTTGAGAGGGACCTCGACAAAGAGTGTCAAATCCACAGGCATGACGCAGGATCCAGTTCTGCTGAAACAGGACACTCTGGCAGCAACCTGCACACAATAGTTGGTGCTGAACAACAGAGAGCTGTTGTTCAGTTGATTGAGGTTATTATTTTCTGTTGAGAAATGTTGATTTTGGTGTTTTTTGTTGTTTTTTTTTAAAGGAAATTACTGCTGACTGTTTGTCTGATGATCACTTGTTTGTTTTATTTTGTGTGTTTTATTCTCAGAGGTGCAAAGGATCAAGCTCCTAACACCATGGATATGGACACGCAGCCACAAGGACAGCAAGCCGCTGTGCCCGTCTTTCAACCCCAGGTGGACTGCACACACAGACACACACATAAACACAAGACAAACTGACAACTATGGATGTGAAGTAGGATGACATATAAAGTGAGATGATGAAGATTGTCAGCTACTAGATATTTTGTCTTACCTTTTATAGTCAGGTAGCTGTCGCCTTTTTAAAAACATTCTGGTCATTTTAGGCCATTGTGAGCAAAGTTGCAAATCAAAGAGGTCTGCTGTATGACAGTGTTAGATTCACAGGATTGCAGGATACAATTAGGTCAATTTATCTATAAATTACATTACAGAATAACATTTTTAGAAAATATACTTTATCATGATTGTGACATAAATTATGAACACCATAATAAAATATTTTATCCTTATAGACCTCCCATGTTGGGTTTCTATTTCAGTAAATTCTTTATTGCAGTGATTTCACATTTAACATTTTACTGTTAAATTTAAGAGGGATTGTGGCATTACAAATAGTTTCCCTGTAGATTAATTGACAGGGGGAACATATTTAATAATTTATGATGATATAACCTATTTCATCCATTCATTGCAAGCACAGTATCCTCTTTCACAATTTGAACTGTAAATATTCATATATATATATATATATATATATATATATATATATATATATATATATTACCCGTTTTCCCTGTGCCAATCAAGTTGTGCTTTCAGTCTGAGCATCCTTCAGACCACTGTAGCCTGTGTGTGAGATAGACAGCAGTGGATGAATGTTGAGTTGTTTCTATTGATCAGAGCTCTGGAGGCTGGCAGAGCCTGGCCTCCCTGCATGCCTCTCTTGGTTCGATACAACTCAGGTTTGCTCTGTGCAGATCTGGTCATTGTTGGATTTTAATACTGCCCTCCAACATCAGGCCCATTGATTTCTTTCCAGAAGGATGTTTTTGCCTCCATAACTATCGAATAGACTTTAAACAAAGAGGATCATCCATATGCCCCAGAGTAAATGTGGATATTTTTTTTTTAGAAAGAAACAACACTAAAAATAGGCCTGTACTCTCAGTTGTTGTTTTTCTTGCGTATGCAAGGGCACTGCAACATTAACACTGGAATTGCCAAGGGGGTTAATTTATTCTAAGATGTGTAATTGCAAAATTAAGGATAATTGGGTTGCACACAGAAGAAAGTCAGATAAAAGCACTAATGATTAATTTCACTTAGGCACCCCCCCCCCCCCCCCCCCCCACGCATACACACACACACACACACACACACAGACACTAGATCTTCCACTGATCTCCCAACAGTTGGTTATGTGCTATTGTTCAGACTTAATGATTTCTCTCTCTGTTTTTCAATCTATTTCTAGCAGTTTACATCAGTGTTAATTCCAGGCCCACTTTATTGGTAGCACAGTGAACTTTCTGTGTTGCGTCATGTTTTTTCACTCTCACAAAGCAACTTCTGAACTGATTTCACATTTAGTGGGAGATGGAGAGAGAGCGAGTCAGTTAAAGTATGTAGATGGCTGTCTAACCAGCATCCAGATGGGTGTCTTTCAACAAGTCCTGTATCTGTTTCACACTTTCCCAAGGTTCAGTCTGCTTGGTAGCACAGGGGGAAAAAACCCACCAGCCTCCTCCTGAAGAAATCTGAATTGTATATCTAATGAAGGATATTCTGTATCGCTTGCAATATCATTTCTCTTGGTCCCGGAGGTATGATGCATATGCATTAGGTAAACGAGATGAGCTGGTAAGATGTGCATTTTTAATGGCGCATTTGCTCTCTGAGTGAGTGGGAGGGTTGGTGAGGAGGCCCCCTCAGATCAGATTTTGATAGTCGCTGCAGAGTTTGACAGACATGAATCTGTCTGTATGCCCTGAGACAAGGTAGTGCGGTTGTGGAGCAGATTGAGAGGAGAAGAACGAGAAGCACCTTTGGGGTGAATCCTGCTGGTTTGACTGCTTGGCTGAGGATGAATATTGCATGGTGCCATGCTCAAGGGGGCAGGTGACTGGTGAGGGTGGGAGTGGGCCCCCCTGCCTGCCAGTTGGTGTCTCTGTCTCTTCTTGTATCCCTCCCTGTCTCTCTTGAAGACTACATCCACCGTAATCCGACTTATTTTGTAAACACTGTTTACATGTGAAAACAAGTCGTGTCCACATTAGAGTTTTGAGGTCGTTTTCGTGGAGATCCCTGCTCATAATGAAATGCTTGACAAATAAAAAAACAAAACAAAAAATTAGGAAATCTCCCATGGCAACCATCAAATCTGTGCATCTCAGCCGACATCTGGTTAGCAGTGTTAAAGACACAGTGCAGTTATTTAGCTGAGTCTCAACTGGTTAAACCTCTGTTCTGGGTTCCAATACAACTGACAATTAATTTCCATGCACTTTTTAGTTTTTGTTGTCCAGCAGCTAAACAAGCAGAACACTGTTTTATCGTGGGTCATAAATGCTAACTGTTAACGAGGTGAACAGTACTTTCTAGGGTGCTGCACCGAATGTTGGTCACTACTTTATGATCCCTCTGACAAAATTAACAGCTAATGACAACACCTGTAATGTGTGATCAGCTATATTAAGATGTAAAATGAGTGATCAGGGGGTGCCCTGATGGCCTAGGGTTTAAGGCACCGACGATGAAACCCATCCTCCCCGGTTGCGTTTTTGAATTTAGCCAACCTAGTGTGGACGTGCCCTGAGTTTCTCTCTCTCTGTCTCTGCATCCCTCTGTCTCTCTCCATGGGAGACAGCACCTCTCTGCCGCCGCTGGCCTTTCTGTGGCAGCCGTTGGCACTGCTGGGCTGTCACATCACACCCTCTCCCCTCTGCTGCTTGTCTCCCCCCCTCTCACTCTCTCCCTGTCTTCCACATTCCCTCTTCCACTCTCCATGTGTCTTGTCAGTTGTGTTTGGCAATGGTGTCATTATTGGGCAGCCTGTATCACACTTCCTCCGATGAGCTGTCTGTCTGCTCTCCCTCGGTCTCTCGCTCTCCCCTTCTCTCTCTCCCTTTCAATCCCCCTGCTAGTGAGTAGCCCATGGCGGTTGTATGTCACCTTTATACCCAAGACATGCTGTCCCTCACAGACGTTACCCATAATACCTTGCACGGCTGCCACTTAATCTCCATCCCCTGCAGCTTGTCCCCATCGCCAACCAGAATGATGTGAGTGAAAAGAGTAAGCACACCACATGGTACAGCACAGAAATGTAAGTCAAGAAAAAGATGAAGAAAGTCTGTACTATGAAGATTTTAGAAGAATTTAGAAAGAGAGGGTAATAACCGATGGGCCTAACACTAATTGTTTCTTTGTCTCAACCTCTATTTATAGTATAGGCCTGGAGTAAGTGATCATTTCTGACATTTAACATGTGACCCCGTAGTGATGCATTCATTTATATTGGCCAGTGTTAGAGGATTTGTGTTCCTTTTTTATAGTTTTTGCCTTAACAGTGATGTTAGAATGGATACATGTCAAAGAAAAAGTGATTTACTGATTTAAGGTAAATATGCTGCTTCTGATTAGTTCTTTTTCTTCCTTTTCTTTTTTATTATTTTTATGGACACCCCAAAAAATAGTTTAATATGTACCCTTGGCAGCATTTGTGCCATGCTTTACCCATTCAGATAAAGACCTGTTCTTCTGAAAGGTCCATGAAGCAACCCTTCATCTTTGAGCTCTACCATCATAATTAACAAAAACATGAACAATCAAATTTATATCCTTTGTAAGCAGTAGTCTGTATAACCCCCTCCTCCCAGGTTTGTTCAGACACTGACCCCTGCGTCATTCAGGGTCATTCCTCTGTGACTTCCCCTTGTGTGTGTCGGGGCCTTGTGTTTCAGCTGGGAGCTCCTGATTGTGTGACACCCGTGTGCGGCAGATGAGACGGCCTGTCAGTCAGCTTTGGCCTGGCTGCCCTTTGAAGGCCAGGCCAGGGGGCGAAGAGGTGCCGCAAATGGCCTGTGAAGTTTACATACACTGCCCACTGCTAAACAGATTAGCTCTAATGAAGTGTCTAATGCCGGGGCCGCTGGCTGACATAATCCTGCCTGGCAGCCCGGCCCCTTGGCTGCCAAAAAAGCCGCCCTCCCTCCAGCCCTCTCTTCCGCCCTCGCACGGCCTCTGCTGCCACCCAGGGCGACTCCACATGGGGAGGTGCCCACTGTTAATCATGCCGGACAGTGTGCGATCTGACATGCAAATGTAGGTCATTGCATATGTAAATGTGTGATTACGGGGCTGGCATGCCAGGACACATTAGCAAGACTGTGCTCTCAGCAGGCGGTTGTCACAGCGCTTTAGAGGCTCATGCTAACATTTGTCAAGCTACCACGCAGCGAATGAAAGCAATGCCCTCTTGTCCTCTCTCTCTCTCTCTCTCTCTCTCTCTCTCTCTCTCTCTCTCTCTCTCTCTCTCTCTCTCTCTCTCTCTCTCTCTCTCTCTCTCTCTCTCTCTCTCTCTCTCTCTCTCTCTCTCTCTCTCTCTCTCTCTGAATCTATACACCTCGAACTGTCCATCCTGCATCCTTGCACAAATGCTTCTGTCACCATTATGGTCATTGCACAATATGGCCACATTTTCAGTATTACACACCTTGTAGATCTTTGTGTAGATTTGCATTTTGCCTCTCTTCCATGCAAGTTTATTTCATTACTACTGTTACTATTGTTAAAGTATTCAGTGGTAGCTATTACCAAAGCACTGTAGCAGTTTTTTAGAGCTGCCGTAATGTTGAACAAAGCGTTGTGGAGCAGTGTCTCATGCTGTCTGTCAGAGTGACTCTCAGACAGCTCGGGATGATGGTGGTGTCATGCTGAAAAATGCACACACCTCGACGGTGTTAAGTGTTAATTGGACAGGGCATCTAATTGGCTCACGCCTCTTCCTTTGGCTGTCAACTTTAAACTTTAAAAAACAATGAAATGCCCCTCCCCCACCTTTTATGAATCCTGTTTGGAGTCGTGCTTCCCTTCATTGTCTAAGTGTGTGTCTTTCTTAATATAGTTATGGGTTGAACCTAACTAGTCATTATTCAGTCCACGGGTTCGTTCTTTCAGCATATAGACAATTAACTGAGTGATGATAGTAGTCCACCCGAGTGTCGTCAGCATTAAACATACAGGCTTTCGCTGTTTTAAATACATTGAGATATGATCTTACAGTTGATCACTAATGCTGAAACTATTTATTTATATATTCAAATGACTTCTTCGTTTTATATCAGTGTAAATTGAATATTTTGGGGGTTACTACTGACCAGACCAAACAAGCAATTTTAAGAATTTACCATGGGCTCTTTGAAATTGTGATGGGCAATTTCACAATTTTACAGACTGAATATTTACTTAATTCATTTAAAATAGAATAATCAGATTGGTCAGTAGTGAATTGTTTGTTGCAGCCCTACTAACTGCATAGCTAAACTTGTGTCAGTTGTTTATTTTTTCTGTAGTTTGGTTAAGTTTCATTGTTAATTTTTCACTGAATTAAAATCTATTCGTCTTCATTTGTAGTGACTAGGCAACTGAGGGAATCCTGTATAGCCTCCAGTCTGTGCTCATGGTAACTCTGTCAAACTAGAAAACGCAAGTGAACCAGTTTGACAGAGTTACCATGAGTGTAATGACACTCCCTTCTTGTGTTTTTAGTGCTTTGGAGATTAATTTTTGACCTTCTCCCCCTCTTTGTCTTCCCTCCCTCTGTCCTAAGTCGCTTGCCCCTGAGCCGCTCCCACCGCCACATTGGCAGAAGCGCTGGTGACATGTGGCATTCTGATATCTGTCACCTTCTGTTTGCTCCCGCCGACGCCTTGTACAAGTTTACCAAAAGGCTGGAAAGGTCAAGCAGCCTGCTCTGTGCTTTTTCTCACACATCATATCCAAGGGGCTCATTCTGGTTTATTTTTGAGTGTTTTTTTATTTATTTTTTATTCTGCAAGGTGAGTGTCTCAGCCTGCAAAGCCAATCGTGTGGCGAGGAGAGGCGAGGAGTCTGTAGTCTGTGGCCCAGTGCCAGACTGTCAGTGATATAACTTGGCAGACAAAGGAAGAAAGAGGACTCTAGATTCCTGTGAACTTAAAAACCAAGTCAGATAGAATGATAAGATTCCCACATTTATGTCTTCTGATATTCTATCTATCCCCGAAGGGAAATAGTTTTCTCACCTCTACTTTAGGGAGGTCAGAGTGCTGTTTTAGCCACAAAACAGCACTCATGAAGCCAAGGATGATTACGAGTGTAATTAATTACATAGGAACATTATCAATCCACATATAAAAATGTGATAAAGAATTGCTGTATCAGATCAGAAGTTAATGTCTGGTGCCAGCATGGTGGCCACTTCCAAAAACTGACACTGCCAGGCCCTGCATGATGCTGTCTTGCTGCCTGTAAAAACTTAATCAGGTAACATGTTGACTTGAAACTTGTGAGTTCACACTGTTGAATTGATTAGGATAAACATTTACAGCCCTAAACCTCTAAGTGCCCTTTGGGTAGCTATGTAAATAACAGAAAATAAGGACTTTCCTCCATCTATAGGCTTTAGTGGGGTGATGTGGTGCTGCAGTTAAGCATGCGCATATTCCTCAAGACCTCTCGCAGCGTGACACATCAGCCTAATGCCAGTCAAATCATCAGCAGCCTAGAGCAGCCTCTCAGCAAAACAAACTACAGAAGCTGGGGCCTCACCACAGTTTCACCCATATCCTTCAGCCCTCATCCTTTCCTCTTTCATTAATGTGGAGATAGTTTCACTTCAATGGTAAATACATGGTTACCGCAAAATGACAAAATGTAAATCATTTGTTTTTATTTGTTTCTTCCCTTTTAGTGTGTGTGTGTGTGTGTGTGTGTGTGTGTGTGTGTGTATATGCTGTGTGAACAAGCACATGTATGCGTGCACAAATGTTAATAAAGTTGTTTTTTTCCTTTCAGAAACCGTTGCAACCAGATATGGGCCATAACTCACTGGCAAACTTCCAGATTGAGAAGAAGATTGGACGTGGCCAGTTCAGTGAGGTGTACCGGGCAAGGTACCTGTTAGACAACACGTCAGTGGCCCTGAAGAAAGTCCAGGTAAGACACAGTAATGCGTATCACTTTGGATAGCCAATATATTCAGCCACAGTGAAATGTTAAGCCTTTCTTGTCTCTAACGGCCTTTTGTCATCTATGGTTATGCTTTTTGTTGTCCTCATGAATGGTCCACCACAGACAGTTAGTATGTCACAAGGCCAACACAGACAGACAGCCAGATGTACTCACACTTACTGGGAATTTGTGCGGAGTGAAGAACCACTACCACATTCACACAATTAAACCTGCAAATTATTTTTATTTGGTGAAGTACAGTATGACTGTGTAGGCTCATCTACCTTCACAATATGACTCAGTTCTTTCGGTGAATGTGCACACACACATATGCATGCACATACATACAGTATTCACTGACTTATACACACATACACACCACCTAGAGGATAGGATGCTCTGGTTGAGCATGTATACACATACACCCACCTCATACACACACCTAACACAAGGATATGTGCGTGTTACTCAGATGTGAAACACCTGTAGTTACTCCAACGCCATCCTCTAGATAACAGCAACTATGTTTTCTGTTAGTGTTTTTTTTTCTCCTATTTTCTCTACATCTCTCCATCTTACCATTTCTTGAATATGTCACAACACCTCTCTCTCTCTCTCTCTCTCTCTCTCTCTCTCTCTCTCTATCTATCTCTCTCCCCCCTTTTGATCTCTTGATAGATATTCGACTTGATGGATGCCAAAGCTCGGCAAGATTGCATCAAAGAGATAGATCTCCTTAAGGTAAAGAACCAGAGAAGAGGGAGACGGCGTCATGCGTTGTGCTCTGTTCTCTTAAGGTGCCTCAGCTGAGACCTTCCACCACAGGAAAACAATTGATCTGCTCCAGACGGCTTGGATTTGTGTGCTGGTGTGTGGGCACATGCATGTGTGTGCACGCTTCCTTGTATGGTTATGAATGCAGGAGGGTGTTTGAGTATTTGTGCACACAAGTGAGAATATGAATGAGTGTGTGTGTGTGACTGTACGGTACATGTGTATTACTGTCTTCTTATGTCTCCTGAGCTTGTGTGTGTGTGTGTGTGTGTGTGTGTGTGTGTGTGTGCAGGGGTGCACCAGTGTTACATCCCTCCAGGCTCACATTGACTCTTTTTTTTAAATGCCAAAACTATTGTTTTTTATCTTTTGTAATGTTTAGAGCCGGGCAACAGTGCATCAGCATGAAAATTTAGCAGTCTGCCTCATGTGTCTCTTGATGTTTTACCTCCTCCCTTTTCTCATTCTGTTTTTTTTTTTCCTCCAATGAAGTGGTTTCATTTATCAAACTACCATGAACATGTGTCAGCTGGGTTGCTCTCAAATACTAATGAACAAACTAATGACAACTTTAATGTCTCACCCTGTCTTCAAGATCCCAGATGTGTGTCAAAGTTGTGTGTGTGTTTGTGGTTGGATTGTGCATTCATGCGTTCCTGATAGTGTTTCCCTTCATATGTGAAGCCTTTCTGCGCATGTGTGTGCGCTGCAGGCATTCTGTGCACATACGCACACTTGCACATACACATTAGGGAAAGAAAACAAAACCAATTAGTTTGTTTCAAACACATCAGTGAAACTCCCGGGGCTCTTTGGGCCAATCAAAGACAACGATACTCAGATGCAGGCGAGACCCTGTAGAGAGCTGTAATCTGAGTAGCAGATCATTGACTTGACGGCACAAGACAGCAGGGTTCGCCTGGATCTGTGGCTCTGACCTCCTAAGAGGGTTCAGGGCAGGGTTAAATGTCACACTTTGCAGGTGACTGTGTTTCTCATTATATGGATCCTTCTCCTCCATACCTTTTTTTCCAGTGTCCTTTCCCTTCTGCTTGGTCTTATCTTTTCTGTCTATGCCTTATTCACCCAGTTGCTATGTCGTTCCATCCACCCCTCCTCCTTTCCCTCTCCTTGTTCGTCTTCCCCCTTCAGAGCTTTTTGTTCCCTTCTTTTCATCCTGTAAGCTGCTAGTGAACAAGTTATGCCCGG
This sequence comes from Enoplosus armatus, assembly GCF_043641665.1. Classification (NCBI taxonomy): domain Eukaryota; kingdom Metazoa; phylum Chordata; class Actinopteri; order Centrarchiformes; family Enoplosidae; genus Enoplosus; species Enoplosus armatus. Next base: position 20,217,259 of record NC_092186.1, read on the forward strand.
CCCTGCGCTGCCCAGCCAGCCTGATAATAAAGGGCTGAGTATCAGAGAGAGACAGTCATTCTGCCTTATCCCCCACTAGACAGGCCAACAGGAGACACAGCCAAATCAGAATAATGAGAGGCACACTGGCATGGACCGACTGGAATGACACACATACTGGCGCATGATCACACACGTGCCCACACACACACACACACACACACACACACACACACACACACACACACACACACTCTCAGTCATGGCCTTTCAACAGTCTGCCGATTTGTTTGTTTGTCTGTCTGTGTTTGTGTCTGCCCATTCATCTGTATTTTCCTGTTCTGGCATGATGATTTCAACTTGAGAATCTCACTTCTCACTCTGTCCCTTTGTCTAAATCCTTGCTGATGGGAATGTTGGTTGCAGAAATAGCCTGCTCCCTGCCAATCTGCTAGTTTCACCATTCTTGAAATCCCACAGCTGTGTATTCCTCTCGCTTGTGGTTACTATCAAGCCTGGATTGTATTCTGAAGACTAATGATCTGCCCTAATCAGCACTGAAAAGCTGTAAAGATGTCTGTGTGTTTGCTTCTCTGTATTTTGTGTGTTATGTGTTTCTGTAAAAATGTGTTGTGTGTGTGTGTGTGTGTGCGCGCATGTCTGGGTCCTGCATCTGATTAGATTATACCAGCAGTTTACTGACAAGACAGAGAACTGGCAGCAACCAGCTTGATTTAACCTGATACACACACTATAAATTCACTTTAATCTTTAGGTCTCTTTACAGTATGAACAACATATCTCTTTTGCAAGTTTAGTACATATTATACGTTTCTCTTCTCATTTTCTTAATCAGTGAATTGAAAAATATCTTACAACACAAGGCATTCATTTCTTTTATATTAACTTTCTCAGCTGAAGTTCACTATAACAAAAATCTTTCCTTTTTACAACTATTGTTGTTCATATTCCTAGCAGCTGCTTTCCTTTTAGCATGCAATTCCCTTATACATAAATGTAGTGTAACCTAATTGGTTAATTTTGTACCATCAGATTGCATTAGTCAGTATCTTGTTCGTCTTTGAAACACATCACCAGCTCACCAAATATATCACATAGTGTCTTGCATGATTAAGTAATTACACATACTGGTGTGTAATTACATAATCATGCAAGACTCTGTGTGATATTTCCCAATGAGTGATTGTTGTAATGCAGTAGGCTCCCATCCATCATTTATATAAACATCTGCATGTGAACATATCTCTTGATTTCTCTGTATCCTCCGCCTGAGGTTCAATTTGTGGAAGAGGAGTGGGTTGGGGCGGGCGTAGAGGCGAGTTGGGGGGAGGACTTGTCATCACTCCCTGGCTGTGCTACACTGTGGAGCCGTGCAGGACTGCCACTCTGAGCCAAAAATACATCTGGCAAGAGAGGACAAGGGAGGGAGAAGGAAAAGATGGAGACATGAGGAAGGGAAAGAGAGAGCGAATGAGAAAGGGGATTGTGGAGGGATGCAGAGATGGAGTGGAAAGTGTAGTGTTGCGCAGTGTACTGTACTGTGCTCTGCTCTCCTTTCCCCTCTTCTTGGCATCATCCGGAGCATGAACATTTCTTTAATCACAGCAGAGAAAGCAGAGCCGAGTGGAGGACGCGTGTCACACTGCTCCGTCTGCTCGCATCACGGCCCCCCCTCCTCGACATTGCCACGCCACACAGCTCCATGTCTCCAGCTCTCCACATATCACCCTCGCTCCCTTATCCCTCCCCCCTTTCTCTAACTCTGCTCACCTTATCCCTCTCCTGCTCTTTTTTCCCCCCTTCCTCACCTTTGTTCTGTTTCCCTACCTCTTCACCCCGCCCTATATCCATCATTCTTTTTGCTTGTCTGTGTCACTATGTCATTTGTTTCTTTCCCTTCATTGCGCCTCCCTCCCTCTCTCCCCCTTTTCTCTCCTTGCTCTGGATGGATAGAGACTTTTTGTTTACTACAGGGAATGCTGTTCCTGCCTTATTGACCAACCAACAGGAAGAAATCTCAGCCAGAGATGAGCCTGGGATGCTTGTTTTTCTGACTGCCAGCCATGTCACCCTGTCAGGCGTGTGTGTGTGTGTGTGTGTGTGTGTGTGTGTGTGTGTGTGTGTGTGTGTGTGTGTGTGTGTGTGTGTGTGTGTGTGTGTGTGTGTGTGTGTGTGTGTGTGTGTGTGTGTGTCACACATGGGTTGTTGTCATCACAGACAGAGGGGTTGTTGTGACATGTCACCCAGCTTTGTCACACTGGAGGACAAAACCATCTCATTAGGTCCACACTTACCAAATATGGATTTGGAATATGGATTCAACTGTTTTGTTTTAATTGGTGGTGAAAGTACACTGATTGCACAACTCATGACATGAACCTGTTATTTATCAGCTGATAGGGTTGTTTTGATATAACTTTACAAGAAGCTGCTACTGTACTGTCTGTCTTGCATTAGGTAGTGTGACCATGGAAGCTCTTAATGTGACAAGTCTCTTCTGTTCGCTTTTTCTTTCTTTCTCCGTGACATGTCTTTTTTTTCTTCCTCAGCAATTGAACCACCCCAATGTGATAAAATACCATGCGTCTTTTATTGAGGACAATGAGCTGAACATAGTCCTGGAGCTAGCAGATGCAGGGGACCTCTCACGTATGATCAAGGTAAGGAACTCTCCACAACAGCAAGCCCACTAACTGACACTCTTGCCCAGACTGCTGGAAGTGCTGTTGGTTTGTTCATGTGGTCATGAAATCCTTCAAGTAACACTCAACCACTAGAGCCTGAAAGGACAGACTCTCAAAAATGAAAATATACATTGTCTTGGTTTATCAGATTTCACTGTGGGGGAAATATCGGTAAATCTAATATCTGACAAAATAATCAGTCCAACACCATATCACACATTTGGTGTCAAAAGGAATGCTAGCATGGAAACAACAAACTGCTGACGTGGCCTTTTATAACTGAGGGAATGGTGGCAGGAGGTCTGTGGTTTGTGGTTGTTACGGGATTTTGACTACCTGGACACTGAGTCAATCTGAATCACCCATTCCATGCTGGAACCAAAAACCAACTCCTGCAAACCCCCTTTAATCCCAGTATTCTGCGTTGACGTGCCCAGACAGTGAAGGGGAAGTTGTTAAGGATCAAGCAATAATTAATCGTCATAAAGTTCCAGTGTGTATTATATGTAGGAGGTATGTGAACAAATACTGAGCATACATATTAAATAACATATTAAATCTTGAGGTGAGGTACTTGCAACAACAGCTGTCATTTGTGGAAACATTTTAATGAAGGGTTTTGGGAAACTTGAGGTTTTAATTGTTTTTTTTTCTTATGTACATTGTTATTTGTTGCCTCAATTTTGGCCACATGTCATCCAAAGACTGCCCAGCCTCTCATCTTGGCTAGATCTCCCTAATAAAAGAGATGTAATCATTTAATTGTCTCTAACCAGTAAAATCAACATTGAATAGAAGCAAATGTATATCAGAATAAAATACATAATGTGTGTCTTCGAGCCACGTGGAGGTGTCGAGTTGACCATGCCTTAAACCGAGTTCAACAAGGCTTATGGTGAGGGGATGTTGTTTTTGAAATTGGAGCAGAAGAACGAACAGGGTTGTTCAAAAGTGGTAGCGATTACATCCCAGGCTCACACTGTTATTCCTTTTTGAGTTGGACCAAACCCCCAGTTATTATAAAAACCTGCCAGTATAGCAAATTAGTGGTGTGCATGTAAAAAGCCTGGTCTTCTTCCATGCATAAATGATGCTGCAGCGTTGTATCGGCACAGCTCGACAAGCTGTTTGCAGTCAAACTCAGCAGCTCCACATCCGCACAGTTCAACACAGCAAATTAGGAGAGGCGAGGATTAGTGATACAAGAGAGCGAACATGGCAGGCTCAGCACACACACATACACCAGGGATATATACCCATTACACACACACACTAACACACACTGAATACATACATATGGTACACTGTATAAGCAAAGAATGTGCGGACACAACCATAGAAACACATACGGTCACGCAAATGTTCAGAGATGCACTTTACAAAGACGTATCATGGCAGCTTGAAGAGGTAAGATAACAAACCGCTGAGCATCACTGCTATCTTAGCTAAGCTACCGAGGATGTTGGGAGCATTCAGACTGTGTCATCTCCTTATGGCTGCTGACAACATCCAGTCATACACACAAATACACGCCTCTCCTCTGCACCATTTGTCTCTTGCACCGTTCTAAAGGATTTGTTTTTCTAATGTAACAGTGTAATGTGGCAGTCCAGAGGTGCGTGCCATGGATTACCCCCTCCCCCCCCCGGGCCGTAATGTGAAGTAAACACATTCGTACAGTGTGCCATATGTAAAACAGAACCCCCCCGATGCATGAATTTAACATTTTTTATTCTTTTTGATTTCTCGTCCTCCACGCCGCTCTCTCCTCCTTTCTCCCTCCCTCCCTCATTCTCTATTACTCTCTCTCTGACCATCTCAGAATTCAAATGAAATCAAATGGTCCTTGATTTGCATGCACTTACAGAATATTGCATGTGCAGTGTTTGCTGTTAAAGGCATGGAGAAGAGGGTGGTGGTGGTGTTGGTGGGCGTCTATGAGCTCCCCCATTGACATCAAACAGTCCTCTGATATGGAAATAGGAGGGCAAGGGAAGAATGGCTTCTCACTAAGGCTTTGTTTGGATGTAGGCCAAGGTCTACCCCTCCCTCTCTCCATCTATCTTTCACTATCCCTTGCTTTCTCTCACGCTTTCCTTCATTTTCTGTATCTCTTAACACCACCTACCTTTTCTTAACTTCCCATTGTTCCACTATTTCCCCATCACCTCTCTCTCTGTCTTACTGTCTCTCTTGTTTAGAAGGGCTATGGACCAGTAATTCTAACAGATCCTTTCTCCTGCTTGACCCCTGACCTCACTAGAGACTACAGGTTATTCTAGCTCTGTATAAGATAAACCTACTTCCTACCCTAATGTTGTGCTATAAATATTGAAGCCTCATTAAGAGAACACACTGAAGAGAGACAGGATAGGTTGGGGCAACGTATCTTCCAGAACACACAATCCCACACACTTTCTGCATATACACATGCATACAGACACACAGATACAAAATGGACAAAATAATAGGAATACCTAAAAATAAGTTCCCCTATAGTAAATTTGTTGAAGCTAGTAATGTTAAACAGCAGAAGCAGTTCAGTCACGTCGTACAGATACATTCTAAACTGATTCTGTTACTGATGCATAAATATGAATGTATGCAAAATGTACTTGAATACAGTACCAACATACTGTACATATCCTAAAACACACAATAATTAATCGTCAGGGATGTTCCTTCTTTACTTGAATAATGTTTTAAGGTCTGATTTATCTAGTTACTTCCCTGTTGATGATGGAAATGTTAACTTATTGTACTGTTTCTCTTACTATGTGATTTTCTCTGTCTCTGCTAAATGTTTTAATTGTAATTATTATAAAGTCCAGGCTTTTCTTTCTTGCAAAGGGAGCCATAAGGACACCCCATAAAATCCTGCTGGTAGCCAGACTTTTTACATTTTCTTAGTCTTACCAACTGCTGTGATGGGGAGAAACAACATTTAAGTGATTATTGTTACTGTGGATCAATAAGCTATTATGCCTAACTTGAAGCTCTGTCATCAATGTGGCTTTTCTGGATATGGACCACACTGTTGATGATCCAGAACGACTCACTTATCCCTCCAAAATAAATAAATAAACGTAAAAATCACTGGAGCCACGGTTCCAATGAAAGCTGTACCTAACAAAAGAGCCGTGTGCCAGATGGGAGAGTTTTGGAAGGTACCACAAATTTCCTTTCTCTGTTCCTGAGAGTGCATGTGCTTTCCATTGTAGGCCATAGAGAAAATGAGACGGAGCTTGGTTAGGCAAGGGACAGACCAAGAGGAGAGTTGTCTGGGTTCCATTAACAGTGGAGTCAGAACTGGGGACTGAGACTGGGGATGGATGCTGTATAAACACACACCAACATAAACACTTTGCTACCATCTTAAAATTGTATTCCGTGCCGCACAAGACCTTGCTATTAAAATATTTTATTTGTTCCCTCTTTCAGGTATGCTAATGTTGCTTTGATTTTCTGATTTGGTATGTGTGTGTGCTTGCGTTTACAGCACTTCAAGAAGCAGAGGAGGCTTATCCCAGAGAGAACAGTGTGGAAGTACTTTGTCCAGCTATGCAGCGCGCTTGAACATATGCACTCCCGGAGAGTCATGCATAGAGGTAGCGTTGATGCACACACGCACATACTGTACATAAACATACACCCCCCACACATATTTGGCTCATTTGTTCCAATATAAGTATAAGAGAGGATAATGAATGTTTTAAACAACTTTTAAGTTGTACTAGAGTACTTCTACAAGTAATATATATATATTATCACGTATCTTTTTCACCTCCTACTAATAACAAGAAAAGCAGTAGCCTAAAACCAGCAGTTAGTTTTCCAGAGTTTGAGTAAACCACAGAGAGATATGCTTGATTATGTGAATAATGTCTCAAAGAATATGACCATTACAAACTATTACATTAGCCCTCTTCACATTTATTACATTTAGCCCTCATTTATAATTGTCTAGCTTGATTTTCTTTGTGTCATTTATTTCATTATTGTGTGAAAATTAACTTGCAGAATCTTTAAATGACTTAACCATATTGCAGACACCAACCCTGGCCTAAGTTTTCTAAAGTCTTCCTGCAACTCGTCTAGCACTCGCCCCATTGTCTAGTGGACGCTTGGCCTTAACAAAGACTGTTAAACCTCGGATGAAATGACATGTGGTCCCGCATGTACCGAAAATGGAAGGAGTTACCAAAACAGACTGCATTAACTTACAACAGAAGCAAATCTTTGACAAAAAGTTGCTGTAAACTGTTGCATCCCTGTATACTTCCTAGTTAACAGAATAAAACATACAATATTTCTAGTATGGTACATTCTTAAGATAAAAATGGATAAAAATGGAACATAAAGACAGTGAATTTTTTCAGTGTGAATGACCTTGTTGCATATGACAGAAGGCTTAAGTGTAGGTGTTAAACAACACGTAGACCAGAGAACGCAGTGTTTATGGGCACACATGCTTTCAGTATGGCCCAGTCAAATCAAGTCCTGGATTCACATGCATAGGCTGCTGTACTCACACACACTCACACACTCAGCTACAGGTGGTGTACTTCCGTTGGACTGACTCTGATTAGGGCACAGGGACACTAATGAACCCTGAGCTCTGGGCTTTAATGACCACTTACCAGAGACTGCCTATTCAAAAGCCGCTTACAATTATATTGGAGCTGTAAATTTCAAAGGCTGATGCGGGTCACATTAACATTACTACTACTATTACTACTAGAAAAAGCAACAGAAACAGTTTGCTAACACCCACATTAACTGAAATGAATATTTTCAATAATACACTGTATGCGTGTAATACAGTCATGTTTTCTGAGCAAAATGAAAGTTTCACAAATGAATCTCCATCACAGTGGACATGCACCTTTTTTGTTTATGATCATATCTCCATACCATAGGCATTGTTGCCCCTCAAATTTTCTGTCACTAATCTAACACTCACATTAAGAATTTAAACAGTCACTTGTTTTTTTTGTTGTCGCATGCAACCAACCAGTATATCTCCTCTCGTCACTCCTCTCCAGATATCAAGCCAGCCAATGTATTCATCACAGCTACAGGAGTAGTGAAACTAGGAGACTTGGGACTTGGGCGATTCTTCAGCTCCAAAACAACTGCTGCTCACTCACTAGGTAATTTACAACAGTCTATACACATGTGGATATACACACTTAAACACACACTCTTCACTTATGAACACACAAATGCACACACAGACATTTAGACACTGCGGCCCCCAGTAATCACCCCGTGTTGGATGTGTTTCATTAGGCATGGTGAGCCCAGAGCCATGTGTCATATAGTCATGCTGCCTGGCCACGGCTGTGCCCAGCCCCTTCATAGGCCACTTAGCCACTTCCTGTTGCCTTGACCTTTAAACCTAACACAGATGAAACCTGGGCATAGGCCTTCGACACACAGCTCTGATTGTGACTGTGTGCCATAAAACAAGCCAGGCAACTTTACATTCAGGGTTCTTGTTGGCATTGATGGGTGTGTTTGTCACTTGTAGGAAATAAAATCATATAACATTTTTTTTTGTTCAAAGAAGTGAGAATTGTATCTGAAGAATTGCCACTATAATTAAGACTTGTCCATTTGGCTTAGTTTAAGACTTCATACCAAAAATAAGTGTGCTAAACCTGAGACTGTACAAACTGACAAACTGAATAGTACCACATGTTTAAATGCATTCTTTAACACAAGGTGTTTAATGACTTTGGGTCTTGTAATGTAAATCTTCAGGATAAACCTGTAACTTTAAGAAGAGAGTGTAACAACATTTAAGTGATTATTGATTTCCACAGGAATAGATGTAGACAGTGAAAACTTGCTTGCCTCACTTTACATGAGACATGGGGTTTAACACAAATACACATATCTACCTTAGTTCAATGGTGTCCTAGTGTATAAAACGCAAGCGTACTTATTAACAATTTGTTTACAGCCTTCATCACTGTGCTCTATTGTTAAAGTCTCTCCACTCCTGCACCTTTTATGTTGTGTAGCATCACAGTGCATAATGCTGATAGGCATGACTAAAACATTGTTATGAGCTGAAAGTGTTAGAAATAATTAATCAAATCTATGGTATTAGAAAATAATGCGTTCTGCCGTATGTGTAGAAGGCATTTGGTGATGAGATGTGGTAGTGATTTATTGGTCAAGACATTAAATCAAGACATTTTTCAAGGCACAATTTTAAACCACCAGCACCTGAGATATCTGGACAGGACCTTTATGATAACAGCGTCAGTGAAAAATGCCACCACACAAGCAGAATCTTCTATATTTATGTGTTCTTTTCAATCACTGACCACTATCTAAGAAAAACATGTTTCCGAATAGTAGACTTGAGAAAATGTTTTGTGTTTTGTGTTAGTAGTGTTGGAATGAATCCCTTGATTTTTCTAGTGATGTACATAGCAGTTCAATGTCCAAATGTGGCACAGATCATTGTAGTAGGGATGGTTACACTGGTTTCAACTTGGCCTATTGAGGTATGCGAAAGTGCTATCCAACATCCCCTCTGCAATTTCAGCTGCTTCATTATGGAAAATGTAGAAAAATGAATTCCATAGACAAATATAAACGCTGTCATTCGCACTGTCTCACTGTCTCACTCCCTATGTCAAACTGTTATTACCACAGACAGTGCGCTATTCTCAGCAGCAGCCCAGCTTTTGAGAAAGTGTGAATCACATGATCAACTCAACTAAGCAGCCTGCAGTGCCAGCAGAGCCGGGTGAAAGCGTCTTGTTATTGCTCATTAAATGTTGAATCCACAGCACCCTCTTTAGGCTGACAGAGGATAGGCAGCCCCACAAGCAGAGGGGTCAACTGGAATACTCTGATCATTAATCTGAAGCAATCAAGACTGCTTCGCTTATCTCCAGAAAACTACACAAATCACAGTGTAATTTTTCTTCCAGTGCAGTCAATGCATGTGTTGTTTTGTCTTACATAGATACGTTTGATTTAGAACAGTTACATTGGCCCTGAGATAATAACACTTAACTCATTGAAATATGCACATGAGATTTTGTAATGATTCATTTTATATGCACTCGTGTGGCCACAGCACTTAATTCTATGTCAATAGAATGTATTCAGTAGATGGTATTGTACTGTAAAAGCAGGTGATGTCCCCAAGTTAAGATGGCCTGTTGACACAAGGGACTCAGAGTGCGTCATCCCTCCACCCTCTGTCCCTGGCTTTCCCCTTGACATTTCTTGTGGTTTGTTTCAAATAGCAGATCTCCTCTCTGTCACTCTTTGTCACCTATGCTTCTCTCCTCCTGCTGTTTCTCTGTCTTACTTGTCCTCGCTTCTCCTTCCCTCTGTCCTTCTCTCTGGTGCTTTGACTTTTAGTCAGAGAGAAAGACGAAGGGTGAAGGGGAGAGAGACAGAGAGAGAAGGTGTGAGAAAACTAGAGTTGGCGAATGGAAGAGTCAGAGAGTTGAGAGAGAGAGAGAGGGGGGCGGGGGGGGGGGGGGGGCATTATGTCAGAAAAAGAAAGGAACATAAGATATAGAAGAACGGGTGACAAAGAAACAGAAAAAGAAAGGATGAATGTGCCGGGTGTGAGAGAAGAGAATGTGACAGAATGACAAAGAAAAAAGAGGAGAAAAAAAGAAAGCAGAGAGAAAGCAAAAAGTTAGGAGGAGCGAGAGAAAGAAAGAGGAGAGAATATGACAATGTGACAGAAAAAAAATGGAGGAAAAAAAGGAAAGCAAGAGTGAGAGAGAGGGATAGAAAGAGAGTGTGAGGAAGAGGTGTGTGTGTGTGTGTGTGTGTGTGTGTGTGTGTGTGTGTGTGTGTGTGTGTGTGTGTGTGTGTGTGTGTGTGTGTGTGTGTGTGTGTGTGTGTGTGTGTGTGTGTGTGTGTCTCTGTAATGAGCCCAGCCACCCAGCTGAACAGTAGAGCAGGGTGGTGGAGATGAGATGGAGGTCCAGGCATACAGCCTGTCAGCTCCCAGGCTTTCAACTCAGCCGCTCAGCAGCCTGTAGTCACACACACACACAGTTTTTTTGTCTTTTACACACTCTTGCACACACTGAGAGACACACAGACTCTTTGTCTCCTATACAGATGTATGTATGCACAGGGACACGTGCATATCCATATGGGCTTGAATGCATGCACACACACATTCAGAGGCAGATAATCAGACACATTCGCATAGATTTGAAGCTTACATGCACACCAACAGACACACACTCAGCGACGCATACATAAATACCTACATACCTACATACATACGTACATACATACATCCACACTCATGGGACGCGGGACATGAGACTGACAAGAATACACACAAGCATGGAAAAAGACACCCGCTACACACTGTGTGAGCTTTTCAGAGCTGAGGATGGGTACGTAGGGTTATGGTTATGGTCGGATTAAAGAGATAAAGAACAAAAGAACAGCAGTAACAGGAAAGCTGATGCAATCATTAGAGAAAAAAAGAGACTAGCCGATTGGCAGTAATAAGTAGTATAATATACCTGCAATTAACACCTGTAATGAGAGAGGTGTTAACGATGAGTACTGGGGGAAAGGGAGGTAAAAGGAAAGAAGAGAGGAGGAGGCAGAACAAGATGGAAGCAGAACAAGTTTAGGGAGGCTGATTTTGGAAATAATTACGACAATTTCAACATGTACATAAAGACTTAGTTATCTTAGGCAAGCAAGCGAGTCGTGAAACAGAGGGGCAGGCGGAGAGCCAAATGGGGTGGGTGGGGGTGGGGGGGTTGAGGACTCAGCAGGACATATAGAAAACCAAGAAAAACATAATGGGAATATACGGGAATCCAGAGAACGCCTTCTGACTACGCGATTAATTCCATTCTGGCTGTGCTGCTGCCTACAACTTTATGTCTCATTTGTTAAAACACAATAGAGCAGAGGTTTCCAAACTCCTGCCCTGCGTCTGAATGAGAAATGCAATCATAGCCTTTGCGATTCTACCAGAAATCTGGCTTGCTGTTCAAAAATACGGAAATTTAAAACTGGTAATGGAGCACAGATTAGAGAAGGCTTACACCATTAATGGGAACTCTATGAAATGCTTCACAGTGTTTAAATGGGCCTGTAAAAGCTTTACATTTCGATGTTGATAAGGAAATTGCAGCAATCAAATCAATAAATGTATTTAAAGTACACTCAGCAGTGGGTTTGAAGTGTGGGGATCTTTATACTGGATGGCATCTCACCTCCTATACAACAGTGATTACCCTGTTTCGCAGAGAATACAGTGTTGTCATAGCCATTCACAATAATGGAAATCAATCCCAACATGACTTTCAATTTATTTGCATGAATAAGTAATGTGCCCTTAATTTAGCATGCTGAAGGAGTCTGAGTCTTTTTAATGCAACTATTAGCATAAGAGAGGCTGATTCTTTTTAATCAACTAATAATGAATGTTAGGGGAGCTTGTTCAGACCGCACCATGAGACCTCATGGCTCACACACACACACGCACACACACACACACACACACACACGCACACACACGCACATGCACATACACACATATAAACCATAATACCAACCTGATGACCAATTAAAACAGCAATCCCCAGTCCCCTGTTTATTCTTCCTCTTGCTCTTTCTTGCTTCTCTGCCTGTGCAGATGCTGATTATTTTTGGAATGACAGGTAACACTTCATTATTCAAAACCGCACATTTAAGATAAAAGCATGTTTTCTCAACCCAATTAGATCTGCACCAAAATTAAAAGTGCTAGCTTTCATTTCAGTTCCCATAGACTTCAAATATAATAGCTCCCTCTGTAATAGTTTTATTAATTGCAATTACATTACAGTTTCCTCCGACCTGTTAATGTGCGGAATGACTCTGGAGAGTTTGTGTGTGTGCACATGTGAGTGCTGGTGAGTGTGCTATTGTGGCTTTTTCCTACCATTTTCTGGCAAGCTGACTTTTCTCCTGAGTTCTTTCCACTTGAGAGCTGTTCTCACCTACCCAGCTTACTTCAGCTGTTTGTGCCTATTGTAAACTACCAGTTACTCCATAAAATTCTTGCTCATTGCTCAATCTACTGGTTTCCCATGCACATTTTGACTGTTTGGGTTATTAGAATTCTCCAAGATTTTCTTTCTGAAAATGTAAAAAAACTAAAATTAAATTACATTTAATTCAGCTTTTAACATTTAGACTTTTCTCCACAGCAACATACAAACGAGGTACAACAGCTTTTTCATCTTAATTTTTATTCAACGTCACATGTACAGCAGAGCTATGAAAGGTCCCCTTAGTTTTCCCTTTCAGGCTGTTGTGTCAAGTACTGTTTAAGATGTATTTCCACCAATTACTCCACAACTGTATTTCATAAATGTGTGCACCCTCAACTGTAGAGAAAGGAAGCAAAATGAGCTGTTGGACTGAAAACTGGAGCGCTTTTCTGTGGCGTAGTACTGGACACCACAAGCTTAGAGGGAGCATTGCGCATGCTGCATTTAAAAAAAAGTAGGAGAGAGTTTTAAGTCATTAACAGTGAAAAATAAAACATAAATAAAACAATGCAATGTTAGATCATCTATTTCATATTGTATCCAGACTTTGAATTCAGTTAATGTCACTTAAACCATTGAATTTAATTAGTAATCTAAGTCAATTATTTGTTTTCAGGTTAATAATAAGTATGGATCCTGAGAAGAATGCAAAAAGATGTTGATTATTTTGACATGCAGCACAAGCTCGATAGTGTAGCCTACACACATTGTCAAGTGCAGCGGTACTACTGATGGATGTTGTACACCAACTCAGCAGAGCCTGTGTAGCTGTCATCTTCATATTCCAGTAAGCTTCCGTTCACATGTTTGCTTGAGAGGATGTGGAGCGAGCACAGTCTGAGAGCTGCTCAGCACAGGTTAGAGGGCTGGTAAAATTTCCATCCTTTAACCATATGTGATTAATATAAAACCTCTGCTGGATGTGCTTGATAGAGTTTTACGTGGGAAATCACAGTAAACAGAAAGCAAATGAAAAAAGCAGATAGTCAGATTCAACTAAGAAAGCACCAAATCTCCAAAGCTTCCTGCCGTGTGTTATGGATATGATGTAGAGCTGTGGTTCCTCTTTGTGTCCAGTTGGGTGAAGGTCTGATTCGCTGGAGCTCTGCCAGTCACCATGGCAGTTTGGGATTCTTGAGTTTCCAAACCAGAACCAGAAACGGGCCAACTTTTAAGGCTCCACAGCAACTCCCTGGGCGTATTCTCAGACTACTGTTTCAGATCATTGCAGAGCCCCAGTAATCAAAACTGATTTATGTATATTTTGTGTGTGCGAGGATGTCTGCTGTACATATGTATGCAACTTTGTGGTACTTGTACAATTGCATGCACTGTATGGGTGTGCATGATGATATCTAACCTGATTATATCATCTTACTTGAGCTTTTTTAGAATTAACAGAGGCAATGCACTTTAAAGTCTCCCCCTTTTTTAAATCTCTTGCTGAAATATGTTGAGTATCCCAACCCTGTGAATGTGTCACAGTTTGAGATTACACCTCCATTCCTCACCTGCTTCCCTGTACTGTGTGAGCTGTGTCAGTGATGTTGATGAACTGGGTTTGCAATGCAAAATGTTAAACCTCCCTCTCTCTTTGTCCTGTTCTTCTTTTCTATCTCTTATCTCTTTCTGCCCCCCACACCCACCCCCACCCTCCCCCTCTCTCCCTCTGTGTTCCAGTGGGTACTCCTTACTACATGTCACCAGAGAGGATACATGAAAACGGATACAACTTCAAATCTGACATCTGGTCGCTAGGATGCCTGCTCTACGAGGTAAACTATGGGAATATGTGCACACTGTCACCTTGCAGTCGACTGTAGGAGTGACGTGAGAATGCGTTGGCTCAGACACACACAAACAAACAAACCATCCTCAATCCCACAATATAGAGTACTGTGAGAAAATATATATAAATACATACACCACCTGCACTTTCCTGCACGGTTGTACTGTATTTACATTCACCTTTACTACAAGTCATAATGTTATCCCTCCTGTTCCTTACTTCTTTCCCTATGACCTGGCTCTGAGTTAAAGTTCTTTAGCCTGCTAAACATTGAAAAGCTCGGGAGTGAAGGGAACTGACATGGCCATGTGTTTTGGATAAGGCCGCCCAGTGACACTGACTAGTTTGATTAGTCAGGGGCAAAACACCACAGGGCTCTGCTGTAGACCACACTGAGTGGAAACAAGACCGGGAGGAGGGAACAAAGAGGAAAGAGTGAGGAGCAGAACGATGATAGACATGGATGATAGCAGTCAATCTGATGTTTCACCTTACCTTCACGTGCACTGAATACACACACATTTTCAGAGACACACTGTCGGCCATAGAAACACCCACATTTTTCTCCCCTCCTCTCTCCTAACTCCCCTGAGTTGCTGATCACTTGGGCTGCATTTCAACGCACCAGTGACTACACCTTCTCTACTGCGCCTCAGGCATAGAGGTGGAGAATGCGTAAGGAAGAAGTTTTAGCTCAGCTTGCAGGTCATGGTTGCCCAGAGACCACAGTCCTTCATGCTAATTAGTTCCCCACAATGCACTGCGGCAATGCACGGCTGTGGTTGGCTGGAAGCGGTGGGTGCTGTAGGTCATATTCTGTTTTTGTACTTTTTATGTGTGTGGTGTATGTACGTGTTTTACATGGAGGATGCTTCCTTTACTGTTAATAAAAGCCAGATTGCTCTAGTTTATATTAGTCCTGTTGCATAGTTTCTGCAGGTATCATGGTTGTGTAACGACACCAGTATTGCAGTATTGTTGTGGTTAATTTTGTTAGGGTGAGATTGGTTTAGGTTGTTTTTATTTAGGTTTAGTTAACACTAATTGTGACATACATATGGACACTATTTATTTATTTCTAAGATTTTTGGGGGTACATTTTTGCCTTTATTTGATAGCAATAGACAGGAAATACATGAAAGAGAGGGTATGACATAAAACAGAGCCCCCCAGACACCCTGGATACTATTTTCAAACTTTTATACAATCTCTAGATGCTCTAAAGTTGAATATTTTAAAAAGGCCCTCAAAAATCATTTGGCTTTGTTTAATTGTAGTTGAAGATTCTGTCCATGGCGTTACTTGACTTTTCAATATTTTGTTGAGAAAGCTGTTCAATTTGAAATTGTCATTGACCTGCATGTGCAACCTGAGCATCGATTGTTTTACAGTTCCAGCTGGGGCACAAGCCAGAGATCTTTTGTGACTTTCACCCTTAGGACAACTGCAATTGGGTCACAGTCTGGACTAAACACTGAGAAAGCAAGATGGAGACCAGAGATGAGGTGAGGGAAGGGGAAAGTGAAAAAAATAGAGGGGGACTTGTTGCTCCCTGAGGAGGTCAGGAGGCAGGGAATAAAGATGGAAGGTGAAAAAGTTAAGGAATCTATATAAGAACAATATAGAAAGCTAGAGAAGGCAGTAGATGTCCTCAGAGAGAATGAAAAGAAAAAGGAGATAGGTTAGAGAGAGAGAGAGAGAGAGAGAGAGAGCAGAGGGGAAAATAACAAATAGCGAGAGCAGGGTTATAGATTGCTGGAGAGAAGAGAGAGATGGGGGGTGTTCATTCAGAGAAAAAGTACTGTAGGTAAAAGAGCAAAGACAGAACTCCAGCCATCAGGTCAAGGTGAGCCATGCAAGGAGCCTGTGGAGATAAAGATTTTACAACCTTATTGTTACCAGAGCAGTGCTCACCACGCCATGCATATTCTCTTTGAAGAGCAGACCCTTGCTTTCCACTCTTCTTGGTAAGAGGGCTCCACAGTGCATTCAGTGTCAGGAAACTTACCTCTTTCTCTCTGAAACTCTCTCCTCCATTCCTCTTTGCTCTATTCTCCCCCTCTCTGCTATGTTCCCCTCCGTATGCCTCCCTTCTCCTCACTTAACCTTCAGGCATAAGGAATTCACATAGAAATCCACGCCTGATCCCTTTGGTACTCATTGATTTCACTCTGAACATACAGTAGGCGCTGAGGATTGTGCTGGTGTATGTTTTTGTGTGTGCGTTTATCCATGAGTGTGTGCGCATCCCAGGGAGTTTGGTTGCTTGTGTGTGAAACGGCTCCATTTGAGAGAGCCTGCCTTTTTCATTCTTGTGCCTGGGGGTTGGGTGAGGGTCCGAAGGGTCTGTCCGTCAATACCTGGTCATTGTATCTGCGTCTATCTTTATCTCCCATTCTGTTTGATCCCTTTCTCCTCTTGTCCAACCTCATTACATCACCAAACCCTGCCCTGTGCCCCTCACCCAAACCCCCTACGCCGTGGTAAACAGGGTTACTGCAGTCGCCGGGGTTGTCTCCCAGGGTGACCAGGAAGGTAAGGAGGTTTGGTCACACGCCAGTCCATGAGTTTGCAGTCTCCTAGCGCTCTCGCCTCCTGCTCTCCGTCAAAACCACCTCATATTTGCATTAGGAGCTCTCCCTCTTGCTCAGTGTGTTCTGTGTAGAAGAGATGCATTTTACTCACACTGTGGGTCTCCAGCTTGTACGGATGTTTTGTGGTTGCTGTGTTTTGTGTAAAGGTTAGCAGAGGGGGAGAATATCTTGAAAAGCTTTACTGGAATGTGTCTCCTTCCTGTAGGAGCTCAGCCATTCATACCTCTGACTGTGCCCATGTCTCATGCCTCCTGCCTTATTCCTCTCCCTCCCCTCTTGTTTTGCTGTTGGTTTTATGAGGCCCAAAAATGCTGGGTTCTCAGCAGCTGGCGTTTGCATGTGATGAGTTGGCCCTGTGGCTACAGCTCTCTTTATGCTTTTGAAAATGGGAGTGGGGTTTTTGCAAACAAAGCCTGCTGCTTGTGGATAGCCTTGGTATCCTTTTATCTATTTCATACAGTATGTGTAGTTTTTGATGCGTTAACATACATGTTCTCTCCTACCAGTAGTCAGTATCAGGCTGTGCTATCTAACCCATTTGTGTACAATATGTCAGGTATTTTTACTCTTCCTCTATACATTAGTTAATCCATAACCTGCCTTATATGTGCCTTCCTTCCTGCCCTACGCAAACTGCCTTCAGCTTAAAACATTAATAACATTTGGGAATAGAACTTTCAATTCAGTTGTACCCACTGCACAGCCTTGTTTTGAAACTCTAGAGTTGGTAAGCTATTTAAAGGAGTAGTGTGACAGTAGTTTGGGAAATACACTTATTCACTTTCTTGCTGAGAGTTAGATGAGAAGACCGAGACCACTCTCATATCTGTCCAAATTATTGTGCTGGTGCTGGTGGGTGTATTTTGTTACCTTTGGACAGAAGCTGGTGAGCTGTTTCCCCCCAGTTTCCAGTTTTTGTGCTAAGCTAAGCTAACAGTCTGCTGGCTGTGGTTTCGTATTTAATGGACAGACATGATGGTATTGACCTTCTTATTCAACTATTCAAATACTTAGTTTAGCTGCAATGAGATGAGGACATAAGAACACCCCCTTTATCAGTTTTCCTCAAAAGTTCAACCCACTGGAACAATCTGACACTTTTAATTCATCCATCCATTCTTCATCTTCTTATCTTTCTTCTTCCCTTTTTAGTGTGTTGAAGTAGAGCAGTGATGACTCCACTGGGTGTAGGTATATTTTTAATGACTGTCCCTACACCATGACTTATTGCCTTGATTAATATATCATCATAAAACCACATGAAGGACCAATGAGCACATAAAAAAGTCATGCTTTCCTCACGTGTACTGTGTGTGTGTGAGTGTGCATGTGAGAAAGAGAGTGTGTGAGAGTGAGAGAATATATACAAAATATGTTTCTATTTTGCATGTGTGTGTGTGTTAACATTTAGGTGTTTATTTTGATGTAGCGTGTGCCTATAATTGTGTGTGTGTTTATAAATGAGTAAGTGAGAAGTTGTGATAAGCCCTTCGGTCCCAGGCTGTAAGGGCTCCAGGGATAAAAAGGGGTGGAGGGAGAAGACGGGAGCCTCTCGCAGCTCCTTTTTAATTGGCGTACAGGGAGAGAAGCTGGAGAGAGAGAGTGGGATCAGTGTTAATTAAGCTGGAAGGCCCCATCCAGACCTTTTACACGGACAGGGATGCTGGCTTTACATGCCTGGGCTGGGGAGAGCACAGCCTGGCCAGCTGAAGAAGAGCCGAGGAACAAAAGAGGGAGGGTGTGTGTACGTGTGTGTGTGTGTGTGTGTGTGTGTGCGACCGTGTGCTTGCGAGGGTGTGCGTGTGTTCTGCCACCAGCAGCTCACACCCCTTAGACAGACAGCAGGCATGCGTGTGCATTGTATGTCTCTCGAATATCAATGAACCATACACACACACACACACACACACACACACACACACACACACACACAGTCTCATACTCACACACCAGGGCCTCAGAGGTCAGAGAGTGAGTCAATCATCTAACCCATTGCAACGACACAGTCTGAAAAAAGGAGTGTGTGTGTGTGTGTGTGTGTGTGTGTGTGTGTGTGTGTGTGTGCGTGTGCTTGTGCTTGTGCGTGCGAGCGAGCAGGGGGCCGGCAGCTGTCAGGGGCTAGGAGCAGCAGGCACTAATGAAGCAGATGAATAGTGCAAAAACTCCCAAATACAAACAGGACAGTTGACATTTTTCATCTGTCAAAAGCAGAAGATGCATGAAAATACGATGGGGTCTTGTTTAACCCTTTGCCTCCGGGTGTCTAGAGCTGGCTGTTTTTTTTTCTCTTTCTCTGTCTGTTTCCGTCTCACTTTCTTTTTGCTCTCGCTTACTGAGAAATTTATAGTTTTGGGAAGCACCATGTAGCCCTTAAACACAAACCCACACTAACTGTTATACAGCACTAAAAGATGTACATATATTTGTTATAAAGCAATTAGTGGTTCTTGGTTCTTTCCAAATCATTGAAGTAAACTTTTACTGCAAGTAGTCAGCATTTTTTGTGCACACATGGGCACTCCAAACTCATAGCCTTTTGAAAGAAAGCCAGTCCGCCTGGCACTGCCCTCTATTTTTTTGCATTTTGAGAGCTCTCTGTTTGCTTGTTGGAAAGTGATTAGCTTCTGAAATAAAAGTGCAAGATGTCCGTTGACCTTTTGTGGTAAATGTCTTGTGATAAAATCAGAAGTTTTCTGACCTCACTGAACTGATGACGTTTTTATAGGCTGCAGCAAATGGCAAATTAGCTGGTGATTTAATTGCTGGAGGTTTAGACAATCAAAAAACTTCAAATTCTAATTGTTATGTTAATATTGTTGCAACCATTGTTGTCTTCAATATATGAAGGCCAATCATGAACTGTAACATAACTTATTATTTAAAAAGAAAAAGATAGTGGACACATTTGAATGTGATCTCACCCCTCAGGCTACGTCAACATCTGTATTCATGTCTGATGATTAATGTTTAAAATGACGTATTGTACAGTATGTGTGTAGTGATGTACTTTTTAATGTTAGAAACTGAACCAGTGGGGAAAGTTATCAGTGACACACTGGTGTTATATTGCAATTGTGGATTCATTTCCAATAGTACAAATATTAGCTATACTTAGTTTTGTTTAGTGTATAGCATCTTCATATGGCAGCAGCCCATGCAAACTCATAGAGTACCCTGCTAACATGTTAGCATTAGAGGAGTTGTTAGAGTTTGCAAAAATGCAGCTAAATCACTTTTTTTTCATAATTTCCACAAAAATACATTTTTACTAAAGATCCTACTAACTAAGCATTTTTACGTAAGAGAACAATTTTTTAATACTTTTTTTTTTTTTTTTTTTTACAAAACCTTTATGTATTTGGTAACTCTCAGTTGATGTGAGGGTCTATACCTTGTGTTCTTTCTGAGAGTGTATTTTTAAGGATGAACCACTGCTTTACATGCATTTGTCCATGAGTCTGTTTTTGTCTCAATCACTGCAGAATCAAATCTGAAATCTTAGGTTACAGATGTGAGGCTTTGTTACTAATGGGAGTGCATCATTGCTGACACACACAAGAATACACATTTCCTCACACATCTCATCACTGTCAACCGCCTGCTGTGCCAGTCTCACTAGTCATTGTTGGAGCAGAGAAGAGATGGAGAGAAGGAGATCCTCTTTACTTAGTGTTCACATGTGTTTTTGTGAGGATATACTGTATTCATGTGAGTGTTTGATTAACAGCGCGGATGAATGTGTGATGGTAAATTATGTCCAGAGGAAAGATGGCCCACTGAGATTCTGCTGCCGTCATCTTGACTTCCCACTGGAAGCTGTGACAGAGACTCTGTCAAAATCTGCCCGATAGGGAACAAGATCTTTTCTGTCTCTGCACCATCAATGTTTGAAACATTTTTTTCAGTGAAGATTGAAATGAAGAAGCTGCCTGCAAGTTGGTGATGTGCTCGGCACTTTTTGGGCAATGTCAAAGGGTTACATTTGTAGCTACTGGCAACAAAGTGAGGCATTTTCCACTTCCACAAGATTTTTTTAGTGGGTGTTTTGTGACTTTATGGGTAAGCTGACGAAGTGGCCAAATAACAAATAACATTTTGTTTTGTTTTATTCAAAATGTAGCCTTAAATGGTCCGATGAGATGGTTTCTGTAACTCGAGGTAGGCATGCATTTGCAAAGGAATGCTAAGAAATCACCTGGTGTTGTCCTTGATTGGTGTAAAAATGTTCATATTCTCCATGGCACAGGATAGCCTGTCCCCACTGTAACTGAAAGACAGCTTCTGTTATTCTGCCTCTATTTCCTTTATGGACATATTTACACGTAAATATTTAGTCTCTATTGTGCGTGATATTGTGGAAGGTGGCACATTCACACTCACCTGCTGTATTTTGTATGGAAGGATTCCTCTTGGATCCATATGTGAACACATTGTTCTTTCATGCTACCAATTAACAGTCAAACACATACTGTACATGTTCTGATAATAACATAGGAACACCTGGAAAAAAAGGTAAAAGAAAATCATTTGCATCAAAATTTCATCCGAACACCATCATAAACTTGTGATGTTGCTTTCTTTATCTTGTCCTTTTATAGTAATGCCTGCTCTCTTTTCCACTTCATCGCCACTTGTCTGCTATCATTTACCACATCTAAAAAGAAAACTTTAATCAAGAACTGAAACAAAACTGCAGACAGACCCTGTGAGAAAAACTGAAACTGTCCATTAATGGTCCAAGATCCTGTTTCACATTGGTCCAAAGGACTTTTCCTCTCTTCTGTAAGTCATTGAGATATGCAGCAACACCTCAAGGTGCTCAGAAATGCCCTCTGCCCTAAAAACAGGTGCAGGGCATGAAATCAGAATCAGAAACTGTTTATTGCCAAGTAACATACATTACAAGGAATTTGCCATGGTCTGATGATGCTACATTTTTTTTAACATATAACATATAATCTGACAGACAACAAGCATGTAAAAATATAAAGGTAAAAGAATAAGATAAGATAAATAGCAAACAGTGCAGTGACCAAAATAAAGTGTCCAACAGGGGGTGTGTGCGTTAACGCAGGGGGGACAGGGGCGGTGTACGTTAATATAACGTATAAATAATAAAATAAATTGGAATATGGATTTCACATACAGTGTACGGATTTGACTGTGCAGCCTTTTGCAGACAAGACAACGCTGTGTTCTGCCCAGAGGAGAAAACCCCTTTGATACCATGTTAGCTATACATTTACTGCAACCCGCCTCTTACTGTGTAATACTCCTATCATCGTCATCTTAAACACTGACAGCAATTCCAACAATGTTTATTTGTCATTACGAATGCAATTTGGCCCAACACACAAGCCTGATGTAGTGTTTATTTTAAAAGCACTGAATCAGAAAAACTAAGACTATAATGTGCTTGTTATGCAAGTCTGCTGCAGGCTTCACCTTGCGCATGCACATTTATAGGAAGTGAGTCAGTCACTAAGCCTGGCAAAAATGCTATATTTTCAAGAAAGTCAGGAGGGATTCTTCACCTCTTTCCACTCAGCAAAAGCCCCCTTATCCTTTCCACTCTTCCTCACCATTCCCATCTGCCTCTCCTCTCCTCTGCTCTGCTCGCTTGCATTTGTTTTCCGGAGGATACAGTTTTCTCGCTGCTCCAGCAAACTGAAAAATTCCCCACTCTCATATGCCTGCACCCCTCACTCCTCACACTCTCCTCTTCCTTTCTCAACTGTATATTTCCTCTCATTGTCATCACTGAGTTTTCGAAGCAGTGCAGCAGAAAGGGCCAGCAAACTAGAGGAAAACACACGAGCCAAGAGAAGCTTTCATGGACTTTTCTGTTTTGGTTCACTTGAATTTTAGACCACCCCTCATTCCACTACAAAGTGTGTACTGATTTGAAATGTACACAAAACATATCGACTTGTTGTCTGGCTTCATTTGCCTCTCACACCCAAGCACTCCCTGTACCTCGACAGCAGTAAACGGTGCAGCTTCTACTTTTAACACGGTGTCCTCTGCATAGCACCTGTTGAAATTTTGACTGGGTGTTTCACGTTTTTACTTTGTTCTCTCACACTCGTGTCTTCTCCCTTTTTCTCTCTACATTTCCTTTCCCTGTTTCCTCATATCTTTATATTTCAGATGGCAGCCCTACAGAGTCCATTCTATGGGGATAAGATGAACCTTTACTCCCTCTGTAAGAAGATAGAACAGTGTGACTACCCCCCTCTTCCCTCAGATCACTACTCAGAGGAGGTAAGCACTGTGTCAGTTGCCTTTTACTGCAATGGTAAGTAGGTATGGACATGTTTTAAAAGGACTCATGATAGTCTCGAGTCCTGAGCTCCTTAAAAAGAAAGAAATTAGGAAATTCTTAATATCTTTTAAGGGAACTACTGTTTTAAGCCATGGTGGCCGGTTCCTCTTTCTCTGTGCCAGTTTGCTGATTTTTACTTGTGTGTTTTTTTTTATATGTAAGTGAAATCCACCCAACTGTCTGAGCTACAGCACAGTATGATTTTACTCTGTGATCAAAAGACCAGCTATGATTTTAACCGTTTGAAAATTAAATGCACATATCAAAAGCATCTGGCCATGCTACAAAGTGGGGTGAAACTAAATGGGCTAGAGTGTCATGTTTCCCTGACAAAATGTTAAATCATCTGCTGTATTTCTGCGTAGACTTACCCATGCACAAAAATGTAATGAAGTCGGGCTGCGGTTAAAGATTGTCTTATTGCTGATTGCTGATGACGTGTGTATGAATGTGCATGGCTTTGTGTTTGCATGCCCTCTTTGTGTGGATTGCATTTTTTTCCTAACATTTCTGCCTCTTTCTCTTTAAATATATTAAATCAAGTGTACGCACATGTAAATATCTCAGACACTGACTCACAGGCACACACGCACATATAGTGCAGGTATTAGATCCACGTATCCATTACACTACTAAAGCTTTGTAAGTTATTGTGTTGCTTGATCATTAACAATTACTACAACGTTTCCCTGCAAAGCAGAAAGTCTTATCGCTCATGTGTGATCTATTTAAAGGAACTTACTAGCTTTTGTGTTTCAGACCGTATACAATATGTAAACATTATTGATTCATATATCCAATGCTTTTTGAATAATTTAATAATAATTTAGTTATTGTGTATGAAATGTCAGAAAATGTTTCACATTTTCTACTTTTACAATAAATTCACTGTTAAAGAATTATCAAAATTATGGTAAGTAATTTTCTGTCTATCAACAAATCGATTACTCAACAAATTTTCAAAAACAAATTCAGCTCTAAATGACACATATTTTACGTCACAGCTAATCTTTTTGCATGTAATGTTAGCTAAAATGTAAAGCATACATGTTATATACGTATGGGACCCAAACCTTGAAACATACTGGCATGGTCCTTAAAACAAAAAAGTGCTCAACCTATTGTGTCCTTTATGTCCATACCTTCCACTCGACTATCTGCATACGTAAGTCCACAGTGGCTAATTTTAAGTGGGTATCCTTATTCACGTCTCTCTAGTCAAATAGTAGACCCTGAGAGAGAGAGAGGCTTTTATTATACTGTGATATTAACTTCATTAGGCTGATGAAGGCTTGAGGTGTCTCAAGCCTCTGTAGTGTCTGTGTGTTTTCATATGTGCAGGAGCAATTGTGTAAGTGTATATTTTGTTACAAGAGCTTCCTCTCCACACACACACACACACACACACACACACACCATGCTGAGCTTCAGCGTTGCCCCACATGTCACCCCCATCCAGGAGAAAGGGAGACAAAGCGAAAGAGAGAGGGAATGATAGAGCGAGAGACAGGGCGATGGAGAGACGGAGATGAGGGGGGAGCCTGCAGCGCCTGTCTGGATGTAAACAATGCTCCTGAAGGATCGGCAGCAAACTGTCAGCTGCTCATCTTTGTTGTGTCATTTAACCATCTCCGTCTATGCTTCCCCCCCACGCCTCCCTTCACTAGCTCCGACTCCCCCTTCCCTCCACCTGACACCCCCCCCTCCCCCCCTACTCCCCCATCCCACTCGCCATGCAAAGAAGCGCATGAATATTTTACATATCTGCATCTCTTCTCTTCCCCCCCCTCCATCTCCATTCTGTGGGACTAATTCTCAGACTGTCTGAATTTGCATCTTTCTCTCACTTTCTCTCTCTCACACACACACACACACACACATATATATAAACACAGCGGCTGACGAGAACTCGTCCAAGCCGGTGCCACGCAACAGCGGCCAGGAAGTCGGCAGACAGTTACCATAGCGACCCCGCGTAGATGTTTTTTTTTTTCTTTCCTCTCCATCTTTTATTCTCTTCTTTTTTTTTTTTAATGATGGCGGTGGCTGTTCCGCCTGCGAGCCTGTCTATCTATCTGCTCCAATCAGCCGCTTCGCTCGGCTTCAAGTGTAAGTGCTGTCTCCGGATGGCAATGGAGTGGCAGCAGTGTGTGTGTGCGTGCGGGCGTGCGGGCGTGCGTGCTTGCGTGTGTGGGCTGAGGTAAAAGTGGATTCAGCAGACCAATAAGCGATTAGTGCGCTAACCCAGCCTCACGTCTTTGTCTCAGCTCGATTACTTGTTGCCTTGTTATTGTTATTATGGAAAAAGCTCATCTAGTGGGCATTAAAAGACAAGCAGGTCCCTGTTAGCAGGAGTTTGTTCATTTCTGGAGCACAGTTCGGTCATACTACAGTGTCATTGACTATATTATTTCTCTCTTTACCTCCCAACCAACACCCCGCCTCCCCCTCCCCTGTCCCTCTCACCAGCTGAGGAAGTTGGTAGATATGTGCATCAACCCTGACCCGGAGAAGAGGCCGGACATCGCCTACGTGTACGACATTGCCAAACACATGCAGAACATGACACAGGGCAGCTAAGCCCAGAGTTACACACACTATGGCTTGCAGAACTCCTCCCCACGTCCCTTCTTGCTTTTCATGCTGGACTTGTACACATCTGTCAGCTTTTATACAATAACTAACTCCAGAGTTTATCTCCTTGTGATAAGTAGTACGTGTAATATACTTGTATTTTCAAGGTGACCTTTTCTGCCCTAGGATAAAGATTATAGAGATTATACTTTCTTTTTGTCAGATGGACCTCCCATTGCTTAGAGTTCAATAATATTACAGCACTGAAAATCAGTGTTTTGTAGCTCACTGATGTGTTTGTTGCTATGGCTTTAAAACGCATGTCCTCTGTATTTTCATGTAGTGAAGTAAAGGTGTTCTTGAGCAGATGCTATTTAAAGCAGATATACTGGAAATTTGTAAAATTAGTTGAAGAAAAAAAGGCAAAGTTAGGTGTTACCCATAACTATCCTCAAAACAGTTAATCAATGCAACTATCCTTAAACATGACCTTGTAGGCATTTGGTGGTTCTCGTGAGACCTATGGTCAGTGAATGGTACAAAAAAGACCATGAAAACTTTGAGAAGAATGGTAAAATTGGAGTGAAGAGATTTTCACTCAATGGCAGACAAACTGAGAGACGTAATAGAGTGTTATTGATGGTTGAAGCGTTGTTGTGTTGCACTTTTTTTACCCTGGTACTGGAAGGCTGGCAGGGTGATCATTTCTTATGAATGTATTAGGAAGGGAAGGATCATTTAGAGGGTAGACTAGAGACATGCTGGGGGGAGAACATGGGCAAATGTCTTCACAACACTTTGAATGTAAGTCATTTTGACACCTATGTATTGTCTTTAAAAAATTCAGAATGTCTCTTTTTTGACAGCCTAGAAGGAGTAGTAGAAGCTGTAACAAAAGCAGTTTTACGTCTGTTCTTTACCTTACTCACTGACACCAAAATATTTCCTCCTTGGTTCAACTTAAGGAAGGTATACTGCTATTACATATTGCAAGGTGTTTTAGGGCTGGTAAAATCTCAATGAAGACATGAAAAAAGTCAAAACACATCGTTCTCATCATGATCCAGTGGATGCATTCGACCTACCAGAAAGTTTCTGTTGTTGTTAATGTAGCTGTGTAGGTTTGCAGTGTAGTTGTCTTGTTCGGTAACAAGTGTGTTGAAGAGATAGCAGATCCTTGCCTTGTGAAGCCGTCCACGTCATGAGTGAATCACAGCTCAGTTGAGATACCAAAGAGAAAAGTCACATATAGAGAGAGCAGTTCATATATATGTTAAGGAATCTTTTATGAAAAGTATATCAGACTTTTTAAGACCAATGGGACTCATTTTGTTGTACTGTACATATTGAAGAAGTTCCTATAGTTTTAATACTGTCAGGTTTTAGTGACCCTTTTTGCAGTGAATAGGTTTACACCAGTGGGTCACACACGACCAGCACTGACTACCACTGGTTTACATAATGACAATGATACCACATGAAAGGTATAGTAAGTAAACAATGATTGGTAACGCTTTATTTCTGTGTCTTATGAATTCTCTTTTAGCATTATAAAATAGCCTGTTAACTGGTCATTATTACAGTAATTATTGTACATGTATGCCCATGTTTCTCATGTTTTTTTTGTTAATTAACATTTAATAATGTGTTACGTACAAAATCAAAGCTTTTAGGTGCAAGAAAATGTAAGTTATTTTGTTTTGGTCAACAGAATATTTTGATAGTATGTTGATAGTAGTTATTTGACTTGCAAATACAGTGTTTGCAATTTTTGTTTTCATTTGTTTCATATTGCTTTTCTCTCCCACTACTGTAAAAATGTTTTCCATTTCGGTAATTATCTTAATTTTTCATCATCTTCACCCACAGTGCTGTTTATCTTCTGTTTATCTCTTATCTCTGTATAGCTCCAAAACGTTTTAGTATTGCTTTAAAGCACTTTTTAGATATTAAGTTTTGATGCTATACAGAATTGCTTAAAGAAATTGGTAGTATTTAACAGCGAAATACCAAAAAAAATCTTATTCTTTAGTATTTACTCGAAAAACGCATTTCCATTGACGGCCTTTCACAATACCAAAGCACCATAGTCAGTTATAAGGAAAACAGCCCAGAGAAAATAATTAAATGGTTGTTGTTTTATGATATGATGTCAGAAGACATTGCAATGTCCACCAAATGCATATATCTTGCATTTATCCGTTGCCTTGTTAGTTAAGAACATGCAATATGAGGTGTAAAGTCAGGTTGCATTGCCTTAAAATCTGTGCAGTAATGGTTTCGTTCTCTGTTTACGCACAGAAACGGAGATCCAGGGTATTTTTTTGTTTGTTTTAAATCCTTAATAGGGGTTTGTTCATAACACACATTATTAAGTCACTTTAACACATGACAATGTTCTCCTGTGCCCCAGCCTTTTACCTTGGCTCAGTTAACTTTCCCACATGTCCCCTGAAGTTGGTATTGAAGAGTCCAGGGGTTTTCCAAAAAGTCAAATATTGGAATTAATATTTATTGTTTTGGTAGTTTGGTTGTTTTCTGAACATTTCATGTAAAACTAAAGACCCTCATCACAAACACCGTGTATGTTAACTAAATGCAATAAAGCCTTCAAATTTCTTTTGGACACTGCAGTGAGTACTTGGAGCTCTTAAACAGGTTTTAATGAGTTTCACATCTGATCTGATCTTCCAAACCGGCATCACTGTTTGACTGGAGCATCACTTGATTGTCAAGAAATGCAGTAATAAATAAGGACACGCTTCAAATGTTTATGCGATGCCAAACATTATAAAGCCCGGTCAGTGTCATTCAGTTGCAGAGCCACAGCAATAACAGTGTCAGACCAGTTGGGTCATTTGTAACGAAGCACTAAACTCGAAAGGTCAGAATGAGCGTGTGCCTCCTCCCACCAACAAAGTGTAAATATCAGTGTTTCATGTTACCTGAATTTACAGCAAGAGTTGGGACGTAGTGCATTGATGGACAACTGGCAAATGATACAGGCTTAATGGTAAGTATATTCATATAACTTCCATTTTTTCTGTAACACACCGTGATAAACAACATCATCCAGACTGATACTAGAACAAATTTACATCCTGCAGTGAACATTTATTGGTTTAGAAGTTCATGTGATATGTATTATTTATAGTAATAGAATAACTAAACTAATAGTTCCTTTTGATAGAAGGCCATCTGAACATACATACCTAGCAAATATGATGTCATGTGATATTTCCTGACTTGAGAAGTTGACAAGGAATGCCTGAATAAGCCATTTAACCAGTGAGACCACAATGGATTTTGGGATACTAGTGGTTGCATAGAATAATCCAGATGTGGGCATTTATCATCTGCATGTGGAGGAAAACTGGGATGATCTTGTATTAATTGAACTATAGACTTTGTTGTCATTTTTGTGTTTATTGTTTATTGGTAGAATTGTTAGATATAGAATAGATGTATTATCCAACAGTGTAAACAGATTAAAATGCCAACTGCTTACAGAACAAATTAAAAGGAGTAAATGATGATTTGGTTGGCTGCTGCTTCAGGCCCATCTTCATCAGCATCCGTCTTTACAAGGCACATTGACGTAAACTGCAGAAGCTGAAAAACCTGAAATTACCGACTCATCAAACTACAGTGCACACTACAATGGGATTTAGTCCAAGTTGCTTTAAAACTACAGGTTGATATGATTTGCAGTAGTCCTGCAGAAATGCTGTTGTGCTCTAATACAGAATTCCTGATGGATGATCTTTCAATCAATATAAATATTGCAAGATAACAGGTGATGTAACAGCTAAAACATCATTAATAATGTGTAGCTGCTGAATGACTGTTAACTTACTCAAAGATTATTATTGAAAAACAAAAAAGCTAAAGTCTACTCACTTATTTCATCTTCATTTCCATGACTGTGGAGAAAATAGTGAAGATTGGTTTTATAGAATAAAATTATAGACACATAAAAGGATTGAAGACATAAATAATGGGTAAACTAAACATATTTAATAGTTCACTTTCACTCTTTCTTTACAAATCTCATTTAAAGAACAACAAGTGCTCCTGTACTGTAGATTAAAACTCAGAACGACAACTGTAAAACAAACCAGAGACAATGTGACAGTCAAACAGGTGGTGAGATGTGAAATGATCTTTCTGCACCTGTGAACGTAGATCTTGTAGATCACCACAGCCAGGACCACACACATGATGATGATAATGACCAGAAACCCAATGAGAGCTTTGTCATTGTCTGTAAAATGTTGGGAAAATAATAGTGAAGTGGAGGCATTATATATATATATATATATGTGTGTGTGTGTGTCAAAGATATAATGTATAGAAATAGACGTGTACTGTATGTGAGAGCAAAATGTGTCAAATGATTGAACTGAACAATGTGAGACAATTTGTGGCACTAATTAAAACTGCACATACAGAGAGTGTTAACTTCAGCTTCCTTGGGGTTGCCCTCATGAGCTCCGTTGAAAGCAGTCACCTGGAAAGACAGAGAATCCCTTAATCAGGAATTATAGCATTTGAAAAAATATGAGGAATAAAGCTGAAATTATTCAGGATTATACAAACCTTCAATGTGTAGGCCGTAGAGTAGCTAAGATCTACGAATTCAAACTTGCATTTGTCTTCAGTCTTTTCCACAGTGTTGCTGCCATCATGAAGACGTGCAATGTATTTGTTCTGAGGTCCATTAAAACTTTTTGGAGGACCACAGGTTACTCTGATCACATTATGCTCTGGAACATACACCGCCAGGTCAGTAATTTCTTCTGGTACTGTAAGAGAGTGAAGAAAAACAACACATTTTCCTTTAGATACAACACTCTATGCTTACTCACAGTTAGCACTCACAAGTGATACTTTAGTTTCCTAAAACAGCACTTTTAACACTGATTAGCATTTGCAGTAGGTTTTCAGTAGTGATACAAATACAAAATGCACAAAGAAAGATAATTAAATTAACTTTGAAAATGATTCAACTCAAAGTAAAACAAGTATAAAAAGATCAGAAAATGAGTTATTATTCTGTATTATGTAAGTCTCTGATTTTTACATTGTACTTTTTTAAACAGCTGTTATGTGTTGGGGTTGGAGTTAATTTAATGTTAGGTGGCACATGTTTAATAGTCATTCGTAAAATATTGGTATCACAAAAGGGAAACTGTTAAAGCAGGAAAGAATTGAATTATGAGATGGTGTATGATGAGCAGACAAATAAGTAAATGGAATAAAAAAAGTACATTTAAAAAAATGGAATTCAAAGTACAATTCACTGCAGCACCTGTGATAAACAAGCAGGTCAGAAGTGACTGAAGCTGGCAGATTTCTACAATCACAGAGAATAACACTGTTATTGGAATTTGAAGTCTATCATTATTGTGTATTCCTGGTACATATTGTGTACATGGCCCCTACTTCACTAATGACTGGAGCATTATAATGACTTGAAGTGGGATGTTCTTATACTGTAGGCCTACATAATGTATATTGGTATTAGTATCAGGGAATGATATGCTGTCTGATTATCAGCATTTAACACCATTTGTTAAAAATGACAGACAGGATAAAGAATCAGATAAATTACATCATTGACAGAATGATAATGAATAGAATAAGTTGCATTTAGAATAATAATTACTATAATTAGCTTAAACAATTTCTAAATAATTGATTTCAGTAAACTTGTGTCATTTCGTAATCATATTTCTTGCTCTTGTGTCCTTTCCGAGGGATAGTCGGTCACATGATAGAGTTGCTGTGTGGTCTTAACAGGATATTCAGCAACATGCGAAATAAATAACCTTAATAAATATTTAAATAAACTTTTTTTGTATTATATAGATGTTGACTTCTCCAAAAGGTCATTTTTTGTGACACTTACCTCCACTCTTAGTCTTGAATGTAATTTTAACTGATGTGCCAACTCTTTCCTGGTTGTAGATGGGTTGGACTTTGCAGGTATACTGTGTGTAAGGTTGCAGTCCAGTAATAACACATGTTCCTCCTGATGGATGTTTGTTAACTGCAACATAGTTTAATTTGCTGTTTGTTTGATTAAATAACAAGGCAACAAAGACACAATTGAGGGAATATACAACAGCAGATTGTTTTGTTGGTCAAGTGACCCACTAAGTGACAAGAAAACGGATATCAATCAATCAATCAATCAATCAATCAATCATATGTCATTGGTAGATCACCAGTTCTGGCTCTGTAAGCCAAAACATTATGTGCCATTAGGCAAGCAGACTGGGAAGCTTAACACATGAAAATGTCAGTTAATATGTATTTTTAATTACTTCCTAAGGAAACAAGGATATCAAACTCTGGCATTTCAGTGTTATTTCTGGATCATGTTTCATGTTAACTGTGTGAATCTTCTCCGCCAAACTGGGACTTGTTGTATCATCTCTGGTTATTTACACCTTATTATTTAAATCACTCAGCATGCCAAAGTGTTAGCATGGAGCACGGTAGGTCCATGGATGATTCAAATGTCCACATTATATTTCACTATTTAGATAAACTGACCAGTAAAAGGATCTCCTAAGACTTCCATAATAATTTTACTTACTAGTGGGTCTCTGTTTGGAAGTAGGCCAACAACTGCAGTTATAAGAAAGACGAAGATTAGGAAGACGAGGAAGGACAGCTTGACAGTTCCGGCTGGTCGTGGTCCAACTCAACTCAGCGGAGGTATTGGTTTCCAATAGTTTTGTGTCTTTTATTGAAAGATCTGTTAGAAGACATTAGACATCTGTAACTCTGAGTATCTGGTGTTGTCCTTTTATCCAAAGTTATTTTAGGATACAAGCTTATTGTTCTCATCATTGCAGTGAGGTAAAGTGAATATCAACATACCACAGTCAATCTTGAAGGGGCTCGTAGTTGTGTTTTCTATGAGGACATTGTTGTGCTTGATCTGACCAGTACAGGTGTAGTCTGTGAAGGGCTCCAGCTCAGACAACATCATGGGTTTGAGTTGTCCAGGTTCTGAGGAGACACAAGGATGACAGCATTTCTTCAACTACTGGTATTTGTTTTGTATTTTTTAGAGTTAGATTAGATTCAAATGTGGACACATTCAGAGCAGATAAATAACTAAATCTTCTCTTCAGGGCTGATTGACAGAGTGCACAAAGCAATACCTCGACTTCCTCTTACACCAAAAGTTCAGATCGGTTTAGTTTTTTAGTAAAACTGATTTTTCATTGTCATTTCTGTGTGAGCTAATCTAATAGTGCAAATTGCCGGTCCAAATTTCTACCTGTTTGCACTTAAATCCATTCATAATGTTGGTGACAGACAAAGTTTCTTTACTTCTAGTCTTTTCACTCACCCTGACAGGTGTAGTCAATGGTGAGATCATTACAGTTTGGAGGAAGTGTTGTATTTATTTTTGCAGGAAGTCCAGTGGGAACAGTCTTCTTTATTTCACTTGGATTTAAGAAATCTGTGGAAAAAAGAAAACAGTACATGAATTAAGCATGATGAAGTAAGGTCTACACCACATGCAATTCAAAATACAGGAGGACTCTACTGTACATACCAACAGTGATATTTTTGGTGAGGCTAAAGGAAGAGTTCAAACAGTTTCCTGAAGTGAAGGTTGTAGTCAAATCTGTGCAAATGTCATCGTAACGAGGTTTGATACAGAATGTTTTCTTGTCACTTTTGCATGGCTCAGCTGGAATATTATTTGATGTCGACAATGAAGAGCTGATGTTCCAATGGCTCCGGTAACAAACATATCCAGGGGTACAGTTGCCATTTTCAATGTCATCTTTTCCTGAAATACACAAGTGATGCACAAATGTCTCTCCGTCTCACTTCTTAAATAAAAAAAAAAAATTAAGATGCAATTCAATGGTATGAATTCTTTTTACTCACTCATCTCAGTTGTCATAGTTTCATTTCCAGTGGCCTTACAGTGTGTTACTGTACCATCACTATCAATAATTGCCAGTTGATGCTCATATTTAGTACAGGGCTTCAGCTGTTCGATTTCATGTGATGAGGTTTCGTTGGAGTGCTGACCGTCGAATGTCATCTGAGTCTTTGGTTGGCCCGCCTCATTAACGTGTATGGTGTAGTTACCAGCGATAGAGTTTGTAGTAATGTTGATCTGGAAGCCAAACTTGATGGGCGTGACAGTGTAAGAACCTGCAGACAGAATCAACAGAATCATAAAATCTCTTAGTTAATATAAACCACCTGATGACAGTTTGTTCATGTAGATGTCGAACAGTGTTTGTAAAGATGAGTGTAAAGATGATTACATCTTGAAAAAATCATGCTGATACTCACACTGTGGAGCTGGAGGGGCTTGTGTGGTGGCTGGAGAACGCATTCGAATGAGATTAGAAAAAGAAACAACAAAATATTAATATATGATCATAGAACTTTTAAATTCTCTTCCAAAGCAGCTTGCAAATGAAGTGTCTGTCGTAACCCATGGTGCGTGGTGCATGGTGCTTGTAGGTGAGGTCTGGTTTTGAGGGGTGTTTGCAGTGGGTGAGGGTGAGGTGGTTGATGGAGTCAAAATACTTTACTGCCAATAGTCTTACCTGATATAATGCCTAACTACTATTTCAGGAGAATAGCATGCCAAATGCAACGCTAATGTATCCAAAAAGACTGTAAACTGAGGCTGAATACATTAGCAGACGTGGTAGTTGAATTGTGTGCCTGAGTTGGGGAGTTTGAGGTGAGGGTTGGCGTGGTGAGTGCAGGTTTGAGGGCAGTTTCTGAGGTGTCTGAAGACATGACAGTAGTTGCTGTCATGTTGCGTGGAGTTGAGGCGGTGACAGATAGGCTGGTTACTGAAATGGAATTTGTGTGTGGAGGTAAGCGGGTTGAAACATCTGCATTCCAAGAAAACAAAAATCAGGCCCAACACAATATCACAATGCTAGTTTCTACATCCTTAAAAGTTGCTTCATGTAACATTTTGACCACATTTATCCTGTTTCCTCTTGTTACAACTGTTGCAACTACTTGTCAATCCTTCCCTTCATTTAAGTCTACTACACATTTGTTTAAACAAGACAAAAGTACAAGGGGTGATAAAAAAACAAAAAAACAATAGTAGCACTGGGCAAGAACAAATTTATATTCAGGGCAGGAAAGGCAGCATTCAGCTGGATGTGTTCAGTAGGACTCTACAGCTAGAATAGCGGAAATGGAATCAGGTTGAGCATTACCTGTAGCCATGAGTTCAAATACTTCCTGTTTTTGGACGTAATGCTGTCTTCCTTTGGCAAAACACAAGCAAGGTTGCCTAAAGGTTGCCAACCTCAACAGGATTATGGCAACAGTGGTTTAAGTGTAACATTGCGCCAATAGCTGCCTCACTTAGCTTCTTCACAGAGTAAATTGGAGTCAATATACAAACTAATTATTGGCTAAAGAATAGAGAATACCTAAAGTATTATTAAACCAGGGTTGATGCAGGTTAACCTGATTTGACATTTAAAGACAAGTCTGACCTCAACTTTGATGACAAATTTCTATAGCTTTCTCACAGAAGCTGTAGGATAAACTCTCACAGGTTATTTCTATAAAGCCAAGATCAGTGGATGGTTCTTTTCAAATTTTGCAGACAATGTCATATTCAAACTGATTCTATTCCTATGACTGATGATTTTAGAGTACTCACTGTTAGGAAACATTAGGATTCTTGTTTCACTGACTGCATAATCAGTGACTATGATGGAAAAAAAGTTGCATCCATAACACGCAAAGCCCTTGAGAAAATGTTTGACTCACCTAAATCCTAACACTTGACACAGAAGTGCTGCTCTTCTCTAATTTCACCTCTTATGCTATAAATTCTCCAGACTCCATTTGTTTTGTTTCCCAAAATGAGATGAAATGCATCTACATTACAACATCATTACAACAGATCACAGATGGACAATGGATCATCTCTGCTTATGGCATAATGAATATAATATGCATAAACACTATGTATCCTCACTTCAGTATTTTCCAATGATGTGAGGGTCTAATTATAGACCCTTAACTCATGGTATAGATGCAGCAAGTTATTGTTAGTTTGCTTTAGCTCACCTTAAAAGCAAAGCACTTAAGAAAAGAAAGGGAAAACATCTGGGGTTCGACCTGCAATGGGCCTTTTTATTCCCCATGCACTAGATGAATGTGACACTTCTTCCTGGATTGGACTTGGAATGGAGATTAGTTGCATACTGTGTGAACAGAAGCGTTTCATACTGCTTTGGCAAAAGCAACATTTTCTGAAATGAGCACAAACTAGAATGCAATTTACATGTTTGTACCTAAATAATTGTGTGTAGGTCAGGACAACTATAGCCCAATATTCCCCCACCAAAGGATTGTGGGTTAACCACGTGTTAGTGAATGCTGCAACACATGGACGTCATTTTCACCTGTTTATCATGTAGCTAACTGCTAGGTTTCCACATGTAGTTTATTTTAGAATTGTTTCTTCGTATAGGTAGGTCAAAAAATGGAGGCCAATGTCATCTAAAAATAAGAGTGAGAAAATATATTCATATAATATATTTATTTTTCCATTTGAAGAGCATACTCATGCTCATGACATTTTGCTGGCTTTGGTGCTGCAGTGGCCATAAAGGGATGACACAGTATAAAGAGAGTGTGAGGTGGTGTGAGGCTGAGGTGAAGGTATTGCACTAGGTGTAGCACAGCCAGTAGCATAATTAGAAATGAAAAATGTAATATTAGATAACTTATGTATTATTGTGTAAATCATTTGGTCATAAAGGACTACAGTATACTGCATACAATAGGCAGAAAAAGAAACACACAAAAGCCATCGAACAGTGAATTTATTCAAGCGTTCTTCATGTAAGTTTTGTAAGTGTCAACTTCCATCTGACCGATAAAACTCTTCTTACAGGGCCAAAGCGTTGTCAGGCCAAAAAGAGGAAAAAGCAACTGTTTTCATCTGAGGTTCTGTACAACCTGGTTGCTATGACAATGCAGCAAAGAGCCACACTTGTTATTTCAGAAGGC
Source organism: Enoplosus armatus (assembly GCF_043641665.1). Classification (NCBI taxonomy): domain Eukaryota; kingdom Metazoa; phylum Chordata; class Actinopteri; order Centrarchiformes; family Enoplosidae; genus Enoplosus; species Enoplosus armatus. The sequence goes on from NC_092186.1 coordinate 20,254,335, forward strand.
AAACCGCTTTGCACTGAAACCCAGAGCCTCCCCATCCTTGCAAAATTAGTTTCAATTTGGACAGATCGCTGGATCATACTGAAGCACAAATGGTAGATTATTTTTACTCACTCATTTCAGTTGTCTTAGTTCATTTTCAGAGCTTTTTCAGGGTATATCTTTGCCAACACTACAGGGCAACCAATATGCTTACATATGAATCAATATAGCTGTCTACACAGCTAATTTACTTCACTTGTACTTTACAAATGTAGCTACAAGCCAAATTGTATTTGTACGCTTTATAAGTATATTGTCATGCAACTTCTATAAGTAACTACATTGGTTTTTTTTTATTTAGCTGTGAGTGCTGCATAAATTCCTTTAATGCAGTGGTTCCCAACCTTTTACTTTAAGGACCCCTATTTTACCATTGTACTGACAACCCCCCATAAAAAGTGGAAAAAGTAGCCTACTTCTTTTTGAAATATCTTTGTATGTATTTTGTTATATTCATTACATAAGAAAACAGATTTACACAATTAAATGTGCAATTAATCTAAATAGTGAACGTAATGCCTGAAAGAAGTTTGTGTAAAACTAGCAATTTGTATTCAATTCACTTCAATTCAATTTTATTAATATAGCGCCAGTAGACCGTATTATTACAGAGACACAACAGTTCCCACCAGCAAGCACTTTGGTAACAGTGGCAAGGAAAAACGTCCTTTTAAGAGGCAGAAACCTCGAGCAGAACCAGACTCTAGGTGGGTCCGCTTTGACCAGTTGGGTTGGAGAGAGAGAGAGAGAGAGAGACAGACAGACAGACAGGCAGACAGGCAGAGATGTATAGCAGCACCAGCAGTAGCCATAGCAGCTCTAATTATAATAATAATGGCAATATGACTGATAATAGTAGTTATATAGTTTATAAAATTCATTTCAATTACAATTTTTCCTTAAAATCGAGAGGGGCTTGACGGCCCCTCCCGCGGAGCTTTGGCAACCCCTGATGAGGTTCGGGACCCCCAGGTTGGGAACCACTGCTCTAGTGCACAGCAGAACTGAGACCGAACACGTCCAGGTGACGCTGATGGAAGCTGCTGCCGATGTGCTGCTTTTGCTATGCGGCAAGTGCAGACGTGATGTAACACCAAAAGACACCATTTATTTGTCAAGGGTGCTTTTGGTGAGGCTTAGTGAGGGTCGTAGAAGCATCTCAGGAAATGTCAGTGAAATCAGGTTTGATGCTGTGGAAGAGTTGTTCACTCAGTACATCAGTGTGATATGTTTCTACTCTGACCACAGTCTTTGTCCTACAGATTGCACATATTCTCGTAGTACAAATAAGATTTGGAGTAAGACCAACAAACCCTCTTGGTAATAGTACCTTGTGTTCAGTCATCAACTGAAGTACTGTTTCTTCTCACAGTACTAAGAAATATTAACTGTGGTCTGTGGTGAAACTTGTCTCACTACTGCTGACATGACTATGTTGAACACCAACACCAACGTTTACCAGCTGCACAACACGCGAGTACAAATGAACTCCTGCTCCAGTCCAGTCAAAGTAATCTGAGAAATGATTTAGGTAGTGATGTTCCTATGGACATAAGGCTGATGCCCACATGTTGACTCAGAGAACTCTCTTAAGAGAGATTTTCTTCCTCACCCATTTAATTCATCATCAGAGTTTTATCTCCATCATAGTCACGGGGTGTTTCTTCGGCACTGCTATCACTAAATGCCACATTATGCTCATAGGCAGCACATGACTTCAGGAGTGTGATTTCAAGTGAAGAGGGTTGTGCAGGATGCTGAAAGATGTGATGTTTCCCAGCCTCAGGTCGACCTTCGTTAATGGTCACGCCGTATTTACCATCGATAGAGCTTTACTTTACAGATAAGGTGCTACATGTTTTTCAAGATTAAGGTCATACTTCCTATAAATCCTGTGCTTTCTGTTACCAAGAAATTGCTGCTTTTCTCTAACCTTTTTCTTCATTCATGTAAAATGTGTTTGTTTTGAGGAGCAGAAAATATGCATTCAAAGGAGGTGGGACATGACAAGAAATAATTTCTTAAATCATACTTTTATTTCATTTTGGCATCTTATTTTTATTTTGCTCCCCCTTATTTATTTTAATTTATCTGTATTTTATATTATTAGTAGTTAAAATAGGAAGACTTTACAATATACTGATGTTATGTATGTTAAAGGTGAAGTCCAAATACATTACCTTTAAAGTCCTTATAGTGTTCTAAATGATATATACATATTCCTCAGTATGATATTTTATATTTTTCCTGTCAGCATAAAGCTTGGTGCTGATACAAAAGCTGATTCTTATGTGTTTAAAATCAGTTGTTGCCTGATTTATTTAGATTCTCTAAAATCCTCTTTTTTAATAATGCAGAGTAGGCCACTAACAGTTATTAATGATTCGTGTGTACTGTGTATTATTTCTTAATATATATATATAAATATTGTAAATCAGTCAATTTAAAGTTGCAGAAAAGATCTGTTTTTAATTCGACAGCAATATCTTACTCGTTGTTTCACTGATTTCACTGATGGTGGTCTGCTCAGGTAGAAGTGATTACAACTTCAAGCAATCACTCGCTTCCCAACCATATGCTCCAATATATCAAGTTTATATCATAAAATGTCACATTAAAAAGTTAAAGTTTTTTATTTTAATCGTATAGACTTCAGGATGTCAGATACAATGACATAACTTCCCGAAACACCTTTTCCTTTCCAGTCCCTTTATTTATTTAGAATATGTTGAAGTTGGTTACTTACAGTTGACTAAACCGATGAGTCCAGCACAGAGCAGCAGGACCGTGGGACCACAGAGACCTGCCATATCCAGGAGTTTGGCTGCGTGCAGGTGCGTACATACAGGATAATCGAATATGCAGATATTCACGCACCCAAAAGGATTAAATGCTAAGAAAGAAATGTTGTATAATTTAACCTTTCAACACAGCTGCCTGACTCGCATCTCACACTTTAAATCTCAAGTTTTCAGTCAAGTGAGTCAGGGTGATGTCTCACCCCAGCATCATTTCTGCTACACCACAGCAAACAGGAAATCCTTTTATCTAAACATCACATATGTTTGTCTCGGTATTTCGGGGGGTGGGGGGGGGCATGCAGCAAACGGCCCAGGCTGCTGCGGGTAAAGGCGGCCCATATATTTCTTTCTTTTGATCTTTCTATAATTCACTCTGTTAATACGTATATGCTATTGTATTTGGATTCCGTTTTCAGCAGTAGGGTTTGCTATATGAGGCTTTTAGACACTTGCTCAGTGTGCTGCTTGTTTCAGGGTTTAATCCCAAATTAACAGACTCACTATAGAGGAGAGTAACAGTAGATCTTTAGTGATCTTTACACACTTTGAGGCCTTCAGGACTTGTGCCTCATGCCCGACTTTTGTTCTAAAGCCAGTTTGCTGGGAGATTGAACAGCTCCAAATTGTTCAAGGTCAGTAGTAAATATACATACATGGTGTAACTTACACCATATCCAGGCTGCAAAGAACAAACACTCGGTAACAATGTGGTAACAAACATGATTTCCATTTTAATACAGCGTGCTCTCTTCATGAAATTGTGGTGTCAGTTGCTCTAAGAAATGAGAGTTTAAAGTAGCGGGAGCCGGAGGCTGAGGTGACGGTGTGGCATGAGGCACAGCACAGCTGGTGGCATAAGTAAGATAAAATGTTATATATGGTACATTTATTTACTGCGACGCACCTGTCATATGAATAATAACCTCGAATGAAAACTGACAAACATTGCAGATTTTATTAAGTCATGAATGAGTGTGTAAGACACATATTATTGAGGTTATAGTTAAAGGTGGCATTGCACTGGACTAGATTACATTGAGAGGTGTTTTTAATTTTTTGTCCCTCTTGATAGCAGACATGAGGGGGACAGAATAATAGAAACATGTCTCAATATAATGCCACCACCATTAACTAACACCCCAATACCAAAATTGAATTAACTCCTCTATGACAGTGTAAAAAAACATTCAGAACATTGTAGGTGTCAGTAGACTTTAACTGTTGTATTGTAAGAAAGGGGCCACTGAGTGTGTGTTCTAAAGCTATTTCATGAAGGTTTTAAGTATAAAGCTGTTCAACTTTGCTGTGTAAAGTCACATCATCTGATCCACTGATAAATCCAGCTACTATAAAATGCACGTAATGATAGGATGGATAGGATAAAAATGAAAATGATAATCAGTCTGTGGAGGTGAAGGTATTAGAAAATAACTCAATAAAAACCATAAATGTAACATGTGACAGACACTTGTACAGCCTCTTACAAGAATACCAAATGCATGTATTTTATTAACTACCATTCCTCAGCAGTTTTCATTTTATTTGAAATAATAAATATTTTAACTTACAGTTGGCCAAACCAATGATCCCGGCCCAGAGCAGCAGGATTTTAAGACTATATCCAGCTGTTAGGGTAGATAGAAGATGCAGCTTTGCCACAAATAATGGGAAGTCTGCTCTTTCTAAATCTCACTTCTTTTTTAAGTGTGAAACCCCCCTAAATGAAGGTGACCATGGCATTTGAAAACATCACTGCCTGTTCCTTATGGATGAGCTCCAAAGTGACACTTTGAGACGCATGCTCAGTGTACTGCTGGTTCGAAACTAAGATGAGACAGAGCTACAGGTTTGGTGACCTTTAAACACGCTTTGAGGCCTCCAGGATAGCATGCTTGTTCTGAGATCAGTTTAGAGATATTTTACTGCTCTCCTTCTTTCGCTGACTCCTTCCTGTTTTTAGGCTTACAGGTCAAGATTATTATAGCCTGGCCATGTACTCAAAAACACACAAGGAACTACCTTCTATAAATGCACAAGAAAAATGTTGTCTCTTCTCTCCCAAACTTCTTTTCTCCTTTTTTCCTCCCCAGTCTAAAGGAAGAAAACATTCTGCCATGTGCTCCAGGAGTGAATGTCTTCATTTGTGCTGTTCCATTAATTTCTGCTTTGCTGTTAGTGTGTTTGAGGTCATTAGCTGAGTGTTAATGGTCTCCTTCCTCCTTGCTTCCCTTGAGTGCCCCCCTCCCGCTGCACCCTTACTCCATTCTGTAGGTTCCCTCCACTCCACCCACTAAACTAACCCATCCCTCTGGGTCCTCCAAATCCCTCTTGGCCAGGGAGCAGTGGGGGTGGGCACTGGCTCTCTCCCTGTAATGAACTCCACAGGGACTGCTGTTCAGTTTCATCACAGCAAAAATTGCTCCCATGGAGCCCTGAACACAGTGAAAACAAACAAAAGTAAATATCTGGAATTAATAGACAAGTTGTTTGGCTATAGCCCCGCCCTCATGGACTCCTCTGCTTCAGAGTATAGAGATATTTATATATTGCAAGAAACTGGCTCTGCATTTTGGGTTTAATGATTAAAAAAAAAAACACTTTTTGAAAAAGTTGGGGAGCATGCTGTTTTTGTCCTGTTGTTTGCCATACATCCATGCATCCCTAAGTCCATCTTGTGGTGAAAGGTCTTCACTGCAGTTTGCTTTTACTGGTGAATCCTTTTAAAATATATAAATATGCTCTGTAGCAGACAGGAGCTTTGTTAATTATATACTTAACATACTACATTTCTTGGCCAGTAGTGTTCGTGCCTGTAGTTTTTCATTGGAGGTGGAAATTGATATAACGTAACTGAATATAGCCTGTCAATGACATTATTTCATGTGCCATTGCATACTTTATACAAAGATACAATATAAATATTCAGAGTGCCAACCTTTAGTTTGTGTTTTTTCAATGCAAAAATTTAAGTATGAAAATAAGCACATGGGGAAATGCATCTTCAAGGATTTGTATAAATAATTTAGTTAACCAACTAATCGTCTCCCAAGTTCACACGTGAAACATAATTTTGCTGCAGAAAGAGTCTGCCTCTCTTTGTGAGTTTAACTTGAGAACAAGAGTACAGAGAAAGAGGAAGGCACTCGTTCTTTAAATAGGGTTTGAGTTGACATGATTTTAAGGTACTTTATAAGCATGGTGTATGTGTGTGTGTTTATGTGTAGATTAAAGAAAGCGCATGGAAGAAACAGCAGAATAATCTCTCAGCTCATCATTTGTCCCAGGTGATCTCTGAGTGTTCTGAGGCAGAAAAATGGGGCCGTTCCAGAGGACATTGACTTGAATTTTTTTTTTCCCCCTGTTTGTTTGTTTTGTTTTTAGAAGCCTGGAATATCAATATTTTTTGCACATTTGAAATAGCTTGTGGCGCATGCTTGGCAATGGCAGCCTGAGCTTCAAACATATTAGTTTGCTGGGAGAGAAGAATCACCAGGGACAGTCTCCAAACACAAGCGGGAACAGCAGCACAGTCCTGTAAGCTGCTATTGTTTGAACTTGAGTAACTTTAAACAGGTTAAACTCATATTTAGAATGAAACAGTTGTCTTGTAGGCCTGCTCGGTTTTCAGGTTAGAATATTTGTCAGCAGCTGCTCTCCGGGGAAAATGTTCTGAGGTTCAGGTAAAGAAACACGGTCCCTGCAGTCATTTATCAGCTGGAAGCTACACCCAGCAGGCCGCAACTGGCGTCAGTCATCAGCACTGTTCCTGACACACTAACATATGTGAAGGCAGGCACACACACACACAATAAACACCACACATAATAAGCATGTGTACGCTGGTGTAATGACTGACTCTTGCTCTGCATGTCCTTAATCTGCAACCACCAGGCCAGCACAGAGGGGGCACAGTAAAATACAAGCAGCCTGCAGTGAGCTGAGCCAAAATAAAAAGCCAAGTGGCTCACTAAACCCGTCAGGGGCTCTTAAAAGGCACGCACCACTTCTCCCTCGTCCCTCCAGCAGCCCTACAGGAGGTTTATAAAATGCCGCCCCGCAAAACTAAACTGGGAAGCATCGGTCCAGCCTTCCGGAACGGGCGTTTTCACAAACTGTAAACTATTGGAAACAAATGCCGTCTTAAACGTGTTCAAAAGAAACCTGATCCTCAGAGACACTTTACAGGTGGCCGGGGTGTGTCAGATGTAGACAGCCCTCCCCATCACACACACACACACACACGCCACTGTTTTTGCCTCCTATGTGGGACTTTAGTCATCTCCTCCCCTCTGTGTGGACCAGACCACTGCCTGTAAATAGAGAAAGATGCCAGGTCTGGTGTGTGTGTGTGTGTGTGTGTCCTGGTATTTATCACGTTATGGGGACATCGATCTGTTTACACAGTCACGTCCAGGGGACCTCTAACAGTATGGGGACAAAAAATCAGGTCCCCAGAAGGCAAACCCTTTTAAATGAATGCAAGAGTCATTATAAAGGTGCCTGTGAAGTTTTTAGCTTTGGCCCATTAGACATGTTCACCAGTCAGTGTGTGTGTGTGAAGGGTGCTCAGTTGCGCCCCCAACAGTATCCAGCTGGTAGTGCACTCACTGCTTCACACACACACACCTTCCAAATATGGTTCGGACCGCCCACTTCCTGGTCCCCATTAAGAAGGTTTTCAGGAATAATATAGTAATGTATAATAATATAAAATATAATGTAAAGTCAATGTATAATATAGTATAATATGGTACATTATAATAATAATTACTAATATAATGTAACATAGTATAATATATAGTATAGTACAGCAATATGACAGTATATAGTATAAAATAGTATATATATACTGTATATATATACACACATACACTCAGTGTCCAGTTTATTGGGTACACCTAGCTAAAGTAATGCAGTCTAATGCAACAGGCCTCCAATAAATCCCCCTTCATGAAGGTTGTAATGTTCAGTTTGTGTTGTTTTAGAGATGCGTAGATTCAACTGTATAATCATTTTGGAGGATGAGGTATGTGGTGCTGTTGAACTGTACTGCATTATACAGAGAGGTGTTTCTGTTATTTAGCCTACCCTGATTGAAATGAATGAGGTGGACAAAATAATAGAAACACCCGGACAGTATAACACAGTACAGTTCAACAGCACCACATAGTACATCCTCCAAAATGACCACACAGTAGAATCTACACCTCTTTAAAACATTTTAAACAAAAACTGAACATTATAACCTCCATGAAGGTAGGATATATTGTAGGGCTGTTGTATTAGACTGCATTAGTTTAGCTAGGTTTACCTAATGGTCTGGCAACTGAGTGTACATATATACAGTATATACTGTATATATATAACATAATATATAATATATAGTATAGTACAGCAATATAACATAGAATAATAGAATATCAAATATAATATGGGAGTATGGTTATAGTATATTATATATATCAAAATATATCAACAAATATAACGAATCAGACCAATGAGTGGCGTGAGTGTCTCAAGTGTACCAAACACTGTGGAGAAATGGGTCTGTGTGTTACAGTCTGTGGTCTCCACTGCTGTTATACAGTCTGATGGCAGCAGGTACAAATGAGTGCCTGAATTGCTCCGTTTTGCTCCTGGGTGGGTGGCTGAATGAGCTGCCCATCTGCCTCAGCTCGTCGTACAGGGGGTGAGGGGGGGTTTCCAGGATGGCTTTGATCTAGTCCTTCATCCTCCTCCCCACCACTGACTCCAGACTGTCCAGTCCCAGCCCGACCACAGAACTGGCTTTCTTTACCAGTTTGTTCAGTCTCTGGCCTCACCAGCCTTGCTGCCACCTCCCAGCACACCACAGCAAAGAACAGAGCACAGGGTACTACAGACTGGTAGAAGGTTTTCAGGATCCTGTTGCACACACTGAAGGATCAGAGTCTCCTCAGGAAGACCAGTCTGCTCTGTCCCTTCCTGAATAGGGCATCAGTGTTATGAGCAGTTCAGTTTTTTATTGATTTGGACCCCAAGGTACCTGTATGAGTCCACCCTCTCCACTTCCTGTCCCTGGTTGAACAGGGACAGGGGCCCTCGTGTTCCTCTGGTAGTCCACCACCAGCTCTTTGGTCTTGCTGATATTGAGCTTCAGGTTAGTGATGTGTCGGTTCAAAGAGATGGCTCTTTTAAGTTAATGATGGGAGCCGGCTCCCATCTGCGACCGAGCCGTTTTATTTAGTTTTTTTGTTTGTAAAGTAATACAAGGCAGAATGATACGACGATCTCCACGTCACGGGTGCTCCATGCAGTCAGTGACTGAATGTCACGTGCAGGGCAGATAATAACAGAGAGGAGAAACCGGATCAGCCCCTCTAAGCTGAGGCACTTGGTCTTCCTCAATGCCAATCTGCCCTGAAAAAAATGATAAAAAGTTAGTTAGATAGTTGATGGTGGTTAGTTCATAGAGACACCTAAAACTGTTGGATGCTGCTGCTTTGCAATTTATTTATTTATGATTATTTTTACTTCCCTTTACTTTTTCAGTACTTTACTTTTATATTATACATATATATATATATATATATATATATATATATATAGTATATTGTACTTGTTATTTTTAGGTTTTCTTTTGTTAATACTAAAATAAAGCTCTGCTGTTTTGTTAGGGGTGTGTGTCAATAGCTTTCCTTTATTTTAAATTTCTATGCTTAAGTTTTTATAGGTGTTTCTATCTGCTTTGTGTAGCAGAGTGGTTCTACAAGCAAGTCAGTGCATTCATTGGGTGGTTTCAGAGTTACAAGGGTCTGTAAATGCAATGAAAACAATTGGCTACAGCAATTTATTGATATTAGAAAATTTAATTTTTTACTTTTGAATACTTCAGTACAAAGGATGTATTGAATAATTTAAGTGATATATGTGTACACATACAAATCATAAGTCAAAACAGCGCTAAATTTGGCTGGATTATAATAGGTATAAGACTTATACTTTAAGTGGTAAAACGAAGAGCCGTTTGGGGGCCGAAAGAGCCGACTCTCCTTGGTGAGCTGAGCCAAATTATCCGGCTCATTAAAAAGAACCGGAATTCCCATCACTACTTCAGGTGACTGTTGTTGCACCAATGCAAACAACTCTAATTGATTACTCTTGGAAGGGATGTGGTACAATCGATCATGTTAATGATAGCCTTGTTTTCTTATTTTACTTTATTTTATTTTTCACTATGTTGACTTTAGGATCAAGATTTGTAGTGAAGGCAACCCAGGTTTATAGAGCACGTTTTAAAAAACAAAAGGTTTTGTTCAAAGTATTTTACAGAGAAAAATACAATTTAATAAAATAAAATAAAAATGGTAAAACTGTAACAGACAGAATTCTAAAATTACTAGGTCTAATAATTGTCAGCCGTTGTCAAATAGTTCTGTATCCTGATACAAATTTTACACTGAAATAAGCAAAGCTATGTGTGTAACTGTGGCTTCCGCTGGCAGGCTTTTATTGTGAAATCGCGCAGGAAGTAGGCTGTATGTTCAACCTCAGCTTGATAAATAGTTAAATGCCGTTCCTTCGTCCAAGTGCAGGTGGTTGTTGGAAATCAAACACGTGGATGGAAATCAAAAACAGTGCAGAAATCAGCGGAGTGAGTGGTGTGCTTGGTAAGTGCTCAGTGTTTTCAGATTCAGTTTCAGAGTTTTGTGCGTTATGAAGCAGTTTATTCATGAAAATGTTTGGTTCTCTTGTTTAAAGGATGCTAGCCAAACGCAGTTGTATCAACTAGCTAGCTAACGTTACTGTGCCAAAGTTAACAGTTAGCTAGCTAGGTAACTAAAGCAGGGATTAAAGTTTTAGGGCCCCATTACTGATTAAGTCAAATTAAACTAACTACCTAACTAACTACCTAAACAAATGAATACATAAATGAATAAATGAAGTTTGTGAGGTGAGGTGAGGTGAGGTTGTGTGATAGAGTAAGCTACTGCCCAATGAAGTCCAATAATCGAACTAAATTAATGCACTGTTAACTGGGAATATGTTCAAGCATCTAAGCATGAGAGTAAATATGTTGCACAGCTAACAACTTTAAAAGCCTCAAATGTAATTGTACTAAAACTGAAGCCGAAGCTATCTACATTTCTTTTTAACATTTCTCTGCAGTTTAAAATGCCACCAAGGGTCAGTCCTCTTAAAGATGCCCTTCATCATGTTCGCTCAAAAACGGACAAAACATCAAAACTGGAGGTGAAGTACATAGATGCAGTGAAAGGTAAGATGGTGTCAGATGTGGTATTTAACATTATTTATATATATATCACTCTTTATCTGCATCGTGTTTTTTTTAATACATATTGCCACAGACTAATTGATAATTGTTGTACATATGATTTCATGTTTCATTGAAAATGTCTTTTTATTTATTTTCTCTTACAGGACGTGGTGTATTCGCCCTAGGTTCATTCTCCAAAGAAGATTTCGTAGTTGAATACAGGGGGGATATGATAAATAATGCCGAATTCCAGAGAAGAAGAAGTATTTACCACCCATCATGTGCTGCATTTATGTTTGCGTTCAAGTGGCGAGGGAAGACATGGTGGTAAGATTTTAAGATAAACCTTAACCATACTCCTTTAAACTAAACTCCTTACACAACTCCAAGAGAAAGGTAAGGCTCTGATGTTGTTGTATACATTGTCTATTAAATTTGACATACAGTATGTGGGGCTTTCTCCCAAATAATACATTTCTTTGTAGAAGAACTGGATGAGACCTTACATTTATGTAATATTGTTTTTGTCCTTTTTAAGTATTGATGCCTCAAGAGAAGATGAATCATTTGGGCGGCTAGTCAATGATGAGCACAGACGTCCAAACTGTAGGATGAAAAAAATTGACGTGGATGGACTCCCGCACCTATGTCTGTTTGCCCTAAATGACATAAATGAAGGAGAAGAAATTACCTATGACTATGGAGGTGAAGACTGCCCATGGAGAATACAAGTATGTGGCACAACTACACAGTGTTGCAGAATATCTCAAAATAACTTTGTGGTTGAAGGTATGCTCATTTGAAACTATTAGAATCTAAATTATCTCTGTTTCTGTTTAATATTTATATACAGTATATTTAGGATATTTAGGACATATAATCTTTTATGGTAATCTATTGTGAATCAGGACTGCTAAACAGTTTTATGTAATGCAACTAGAAGGCTAATGATAATGGGAGATTTAGGACAGATTTGAACCTTCATAGGGACTTTCCTTTTGGTAAAATATCACTCTATTCTGGGACGTTCACGGCGTCCCCACAGCACACCTTCCGTCAGTGTTTAGGTAGAAAGTTTGTGTTAAGTATCTGACAAACTGGACGCAATTGGTCCCCATAAGGGACCACGATGTGGTGTGTGAAATGTCCCCACAAAGCTGGTTTTAATCAATGTGTGTGAAAGCAGACAGCGGTGGACGGCGCAGGAAGAAACATTCTCGTTGAATTTATGTTTTTTCTCTCAAGTCTGGTGTCTGTTGACATGCATTACATTTAGAGACATGTCCTTAAGAAAATGAATTAGTCTAACTAAATATTATGCAGTGTTTACATCATATTAACCAATTGTTTTTCATATTTGCAGATGACCACACATGCAGCACATGTCAATCCCGTGGAAAGCTCCCATCCTGCTGTCCCTTCAGAGACACAGATGGATGAAGATACTAGTCGACAGAAGACTAATCAACAGGTACGTTCACGTTCAGCACTTTAGCTTTACTCCTAGAGTCTTTCTGAGTCACCTTTTTCTGCTTTTGTTTCATTTTAAGCAGGTAAATAAGGGAAGTAAATCTATTATGATGGTAATCTATTGTGAATCAGGACTGCCAAACAGTTTTATGTAATGCAACTAGAAGGCTAATGATAATGGGAGATTAAGGACAGATTTGAACCTTCATAGGGACTTTCCTTTTGGTAAAATATCACTCTATTCTGGGACGTTCACGGCGTCCCCACAGCACACCTTCCGTCAGTGTTTGGTAGAAAGTTTGTGTTAAGTATCTGACAAACTGGACGCAATCGGTCCCCATAAGGGACCACGACATGGTGTGTGAAATGTCCCCACAAAGCTGGTTTTAATCAATGTGTGTGAAAGCAGACAGCGGTGGACGGCGCAGGAAGAAACATTCTAGTTGAATTTATGTTTTTTCTCTCAAGTCTGGTGTCTGTTGACATGCATTACATTTAGAGACATGTCCTTAAGAAAATGAATTAGTCTAACTAAATATTATGCAGTGTTTACGTCATATTGACCAATTGTTTTTCATATTTGCAGATGACCCCACATGTCAATCCCGTGGAAAGCTCCCATCCTGCTGTCCCTTCAGAGACACAGATGGATGAAGTTACTAGTCGACAGAAGACTAATCAACAGGTACATTCACGTTCAGCACTTTAGCTTTACTCCTAGAGTCTTTCTGAGTCACCTTTTTCTGCTTTTGTTTCATTTTAAGCAGGTAAATAAGGGAAGTAAATCTATTATGATGGTAATCTATTGTGAATCAGGACTGCCAAACAGTTTTATGTAATGCAACTAGAAAGCTAATGATAATGGGAGATTAAGGACAGATTTGAACCTTCATAGGGACTTTCCTTTTGGTAAAATATCACTCTATTCTGGGACGTTCACGGCGTCCCCACAGCACACCTTCCGTCAGTGTTTGGTAGAAAGTTTGTGTTAAGTATCTGACAAACTGGACGCAATCGGTCCCCATAAGGGACCACGACATGGTGTGTGAAATGTCCCCACAAAGCTGGTTTTAATCAATGTGTGTGAAAGCAGACAGCGGTGGACGGCGCAGGAAGAAACATTCTAGTTGAATTTATGTTTTTTCTCTCAAGTCTGGTGTCTGTTGACATGCATTACATTTAGAGACATGTCCTTAAGAAAATGAATTAGTCTAACTAAATATTATGCAGTGTTTACATCATATTGACCAATTGTTTTTCATATTTGCAGATGACCACACATGCAGCACATGTCAATCCCGTGGAAAGCTCCCATCCTGCTGTCCCTTCAGAGACACAGATGGATGAAGATACTAGTCGACAGAAGACTAATCAACAGGTACGTTCACGTTCAGCACTTTAGCTTTACTCCTAGAGTCTTTCTGAGTCACCTTTTTCTGCTTTTGTTTCATTTTAAGCAGGTAAATAAGGGAAGTAAATCTATTATGATGGTAATCTATTGTGAATCAGGACTGCCAAACAGTTTTATGTAATGCAACTAGAAGGCTAATGATAATGGGAGATTAAGGACAGATTTGAACCTTCATAGGGACTTTCCTTTTGGTAAAATATCACTCTATTCTGGGACGTTCACGGCGTCCCCACAGCACACCTTCCGTCAGTGTTTAGGTAGAAAGTTTGTGTTAAGTATCTGACAAACTGGACGCAATTGGTCCCCATAAGGGACCACGACATGGTGTGTGAAATGTCCCCACAAAGCTGGTTTTAATCAATGTGTGTGAAAGCAGACAGCGGTGGACGGCGCAGGAAGAAACATTCTAGTTGAATTTATGTTTTTTCTCTCAAGTCTGGTGTCTGTTGACATGCATTACATTTAGAGACATGTCCTTAAGAAAATGAATTAGTCTAACTAAATATTATGCAGTGTTTACGTCATATTGACCAATTGTTTTTCATATTTGCAGATGACCCCACATGTCAATCCCGTGGAAAGCTCCCATCCTGCTGTCCCTTCAGAGACACAGATGGATGAAGATACTAGTCGACAGAAGACTAATCAACAGGTACGTTCACGTTCAGCACTTTAGCTTTACTCCTAGAGTCTTTCTGAGTCACCTTTTTCTGCTTTTGTTTCATTTTAAGCAGGTAAATAAGGGAAGTAAATCTATTATGATGGTAATCTACTGTGAATCAGGACTGCCAAACAGTTTTATGTAATGCAACTAGAAGGCTAATGATAATGGGAGATTTAGGACAGATTTGAACCTTCATAAGGACTTTCCTTTTGGTAAAATATCACTCTATTCTGGGACGTTCACGGCGTCCCCACAGCACACCTTCCGTCAGTGTTTAGGTAGAAAGTTTGTGTTAAGTATCTGACAAACTGGACGCAATTGGTCCCCATAAGGGACCACGACGTGGTGTGTGAAATGTCCCCACAAAGCTGGTTTTAATCAATGTGTGTGAAAGCAGACAGCGGTGGACGGTGCAGGAAGAAACATTCTAGTTGAATTTATGTTTTTTCTCTCAAGTCTGGTGTCTGTTGACATGCATTACATTTAGAGACATGTCCTTAAGAAAATGAATTAGTCTAACTAAATATTATGCAGTGTTTACGTCATATTGACCAATTGTTTTTCATATTTGCAGATGACCCCACATGTCAATCCCGTGGAAAGCTCCCATCCTGCTGTCCCTTCAGAGACACAGATGGATGAAGATACTAGTCGACAGAAGACTAATCAACAGGTACGTTCACGTTCAGCACTTTAGCTTTACTCCTAGAGTCTTTCTGAGTCACCTTTTTCTGCTTTTGTTTCATTTTAAGCAGGTAAATAAGGGAAGTAAATCTATTATGATGGTAATCTACTGTGAATCAGGACTGCCAAACAGTTTTATGTAATGCAACTAGAAGGCTAATGATAATGGGAGATTTAGGACAGATTTGAACCTTCATAGGGACTTTCCTTTTGGTAAAATATCACTCTATTCTGGGACGTTCACGGCGTCCCCACAGCACACCTTCCGTCAGTGTTTAGGTAGAAAGTTTGTGTTAAGTATCTGACAAACTGGACGCAATTGGTCCCCATAAGGGACCACGACGTGGTGTGTGAAATGTCCCCACAAAGCTGGTTTTAATCAATGTGTGTGAAAGCAGACAGCGGTGGACGGCGCAGGAAGAAACATTCTAGTTGAATTTATGTTTTTTCTCTCAAGTCTGGTGTCTGTTGACATGCATTACATTTAGAGACATGTCCTTAAGAAAATGAATTAGTCTAACTAAATATTATGCAGTGTTTACGTCATATTGACCAATTGTTTTTCATATTTGCAGATGACCCCACATGTCAATCCCGTGGAAAGCTCCCATCCTGCTGTCCCTTCAGAGACACAGATGGATGAAGATACTAGTCGACAGAAGACTAATCAACAGGTACGTTCACGTTCAGCACTTTAGCTTTACTCCTAGAGTCTTTCTGAGTCACCTTTTTCTGCTTTTGTTTCATTTTAAGCAGGTAAATAAGGGAAGTAAATCTATTATGATGGTAATCTACTGTGAATCAGGACTGCCAAACAGTTTTATGTAATGCAACTAGAAGGCTAATGATAATGGGAGATTTAGGACAGATTTGAACCTTCATAGGGACTTTCCTTTTGGTAAAATATCACTCTATTCTGGGACGTTCACGGCGTCCCCACAGCACACCTTCCGTCAGTGTTTAGGTAGAAAGTTTGTGTTAAGTATCTGACAAACTGGACGCAATTGGTCCCCATAAGGGACCACGACGTGGTGTGTGAAATGTCCCCACAAAGCTGGTTTTAATCAATGTGTGTGAAAGCAGACAGCGGTGGACGGCGCAGGAAGAAACATTCTAGTTGAATTTATGTTTTTTCTCTCAAGTCTGGTGTCTGTTGACATGCATTACATTTAGAGACATGTCCTTAAGAAAATGAATTAGTCTAACTAAATATTATGCAGTGTTTACATCATATTGACCAATTGTTTTTCATATTTACATAATTCAAAAGTACAATACTTTTTCCAATGTGGTTAAGCTCTCTTGAGTTTACAATGGTAACATTTTAAACTGAGTGCTCTGGTTTAGGCTGTCTGTTTTTCAAGATGTCATAAAAAAGTACAGTTTTTAACTTCACACATTACAGTTAATATGTAAGCGTTTTTGAGTTTTTTTAGTAATTTTCAAGCTAGGTTTTTGTGACAGTGTAAACAGTGTGTTTCCAGATGAAATAGTTTCATCTAATACATTTAGAACTATAAAAGTAGCACACAATCAATGCCAGACTTTAAAACGTGTTTTTAGACAATTGCAATTTTTAGGAATCATTGTTAACATCACTCCCAAACATGTTTTTAAGCATGCAGAAGTTGTCAGTACAGCATGTTCTTTTTAATTCATTGGTCAACGTTAAAGTTTTTTTAAATATTTCGCGTCTTCCTCACTTTGAAAAAATCTAGGCATCAGATTCAGCTTCATACTCTAAAATTGGTTTTGTCAGTATTTTTTTGTAATTGCAAGTATTATGATTTCAAATGTTGCTGTTATTTACAGATTGGGACAGATTTCCAAAATGAGAGTTTTTTACCAAGACTGAGACGGACTAAAAGTATCATAGTAAGTTCTCAATTAATTTTCAATAATATGATTGTATTCTCATAACATACTGCACTTACTTACTGGGGTTGTGTTTAGTCTAAAGTATATATGTCTAAGTTACTTAATTTGTTTTTAGATGAAAGACACTAGTCTTGAAGACTCTGAGCTATATGATTCTACATCAGAGAGTGCCGATGAGTATGTTCCAGATTCCACCTCCGAAAGTGAAGACAGTGATTCTGCCCTTGAACCAAACTTAAGGAAAAAATGGCGGCCTCTTGATGATTTATGGAATGACTCTGGCTCATTGAGTCCCCCTGTCTGTGACACCACAACACCAGACCACATGACCTTTGAAAGCAACAGCATTACATCTGAAGTCACTGGAGCAGAAGAACCCTGCTCAAGTCAGGACATGACTGACGGCATAGTTGTTCATGCTTTCCAAAAAAGAAACGGCAATAGAGTGTACGACAAGAGACATTATTGCTTGTATTGCAATAAGCCTTTTGCCAAGATGGCAAGGCATCTAGAAAGTGCCCATGAAAATATATTGGATGTGGCTAAAGCTCTTAGCTTACCAAAGAGTTCCAAGGAGAGAAAAAAACAGCTAGATTACATTCGCAACAGAGGTAACTATGCTCACAATGCTGCTGTTATGGAGTCAGGGAAGGGGAAACTAGTACCATGTAAACGACCTCCTAAAGAAGCACAGGGAAATTATTTCATGCACTGTGCATACTGCCAAGGACTTTTTACAAGAAAGGTCTTGTGGCGACACATGCGAAGTTGCAAACTTAAACCTGGATCAGTCCCCCCAAAACCAGGAAAGAACCGCATTCAGTCCATGTGTACATACACAGGGCCTGTGCCTTCACACGTGAGTAAACAAATGTGGGGAGTAATCGGTGCCATGATTCCTGATCCAATCACAGATATAATAAAAAATGACCATGTCATTATTGATGTTGGGCAACACCTGTTAAACAAAGGTGGGATGTCGGCCAAGAATCAACAGTGTGTACGAGAGAGGATGCGAGAAATGGGAAGACTGATTGACAATGCCAGAAGAGTTACCACCTTAAAAACAATGAAGGATTTCATAAATCCAAAGAATTACTTGGAGACGGTCAAAGCTGTCAAGAAGACTTGTGGCTATGATAGTGACACTAACAAATTCTCGATTCCATCACTTGCAAATAAACTTGGGAATGCCTTGGTTAAAGTCAGCAAACTCTTAAAAGCTCAGGGTTTGATTCTGAACAATGAAGAGCTTGTGAGGAATGCCACTGAGTTTCAAGAAGTCCACAGTGAAAAGTGGAACGAGATGATATCTGCAACAGCACTAAGGAACATCGCTGAAGCAAAATGGAATGTGCCCACACTAATGCCCTTCACTGAGGATGTTCAAAAAATGCATCAGTTTCTCAGTCAAATGCAAGATGAGTGTAGCAGTACACTATCTGAAAGTCCTTCTACAACGGCCTGGATGGACCTGGCAAAGGTGTGTTTAGCACAGATCATCCTCTTTAACCGACGCAGGGAAGGAGAGGTGGCAAGCATGCCCTTGTCTGCATTTTTGTCAAGGGACACGTCTGATCCCCACCAGGATTTGGACTGGGCACTCTCCGAAGTGGAAAAAAAACTTTGCAGACATTTCTCAAGGATAGTCATCAGGGGAAAGCGGGGTAGACCGGTTCCAATTCTTGTGACTCCGAAAATGCTGTTTGCATTACAACTCCTGGTTTCGCAGAGAGAGGCTTGTGGGGTTCTAAAAGACAATACTTATATGTTTGCAAGACCTGCAGCTAAGACGCATTTCCGTGGTTCAGACTGCCTCCGTGGCTTTGCAAAGGCGTGTGGTGCAAAGTGTCCTAAGGCACTGACATCCACCAAACTACGAAAGCATGCTGCAACCCTTTCAACAGTGCTGAACATGACAGACACAGAGATGGACCAGCTGGCCAACTTTCTTGGTCATGACATTAGAATCCATCGTGAGTTCTATCGACTCCCTGAGAAGACTCTGCAACTCGCCAAGATCAGCAAACTTCTAATGGCACTCGAGCAAGGAAGATTAGCGGAGTTCCATGGCAAGAACTTGGATGAAATCACGATAGGTCCAAATGGTATGTTTTATTTTTATTTTCCTTTGTCTACCATCATTTTTCCATCCTTTTTCTTTTTATTTGATCACATTTATTAGCTGTACTTGGTATGTCTCCCATAGAAAAAGTTCTGGGCAATGATGAGGAAGACAGGAGCGGAGAGGAAGCACACTGTTCATCTACTGTTGATGGTATGTAGTGTCAGTAGTTTAATGTCAAAAAGAAATAGGTGCGTAAGTTTATTAGAGCATAGTCACCAAAATCATTTAGTGATACAAGATGTGTGTGTGTATATATGTATATATATATATATTTCTTTGTTTTGTTAAAGTCCCAATCTGTAAAAAGGCCTTCAGCAACCTTACTTTCCAACCGTCGCACCATGGTTGATTCTACCTCATTCTTTGCTGAGTGCTGTTATAGGACATGTGTCACCTAGGCAGCTGCAGAGCAACCTGGTAGTTAGATTAATTGGGCCTCGTGCAAGAACGTTTTAATATTCTTGTTCTAAAACCTGTTGGTGAGGAGGTGCACGTTTGTGAGATTTGATCATTAGCATAAGCAACACCACTAAAATGACCATACAAGACTACCTGTCTTGAATGGTTAGTTTGTGAGCATGTTTTATTTAACAAAAACATTACCATTGAGTAAATAGAAGACACACTGTGTCTTGCTTTTCTAAAATCAGCAGCTAAAAATAAGTGTGAGCAGAGGCTTCCCAGCTTTAGTGAACTAGCTTTGCTACCAGGAACAGAAATGTATTAAATAATGCTGATATTTAAACATAATTTAATTGACTTGCTAAAAAAGACGAGACAAGGAAGGAGAGAAAGAGAGGGATATAGAAAGTGTACACGCTTGGGTGATCAAGAGAGAGGAAGTGTGGACAGACAAAGAGGTCGAACTTAACTTTTATCAGGTAATGGTATTCCTCTTCTTCATCTTCCAATCGGTGCATTCATGCCACCAAATTCAAACTGTCACTTCAACGTAAAAACATGAAAGGCCCTGTTTGTCTGTTCTGGGCTACTGTAGAAACATGGCGGTGCAACATGGCGGACTCTGTGGAAGAGGACCCGCTCCCTATGTAGATATAAAGGGCTCATTCTAAGCTAACGAAAACACGATTCTTAGTTTCAGGAAATTATATTAATGTTATATTCCATTTTTGATAATGGATCCCCCTAAATCCGACACACTGAACCTTTTTAATAGTTGAATGCACCTAAATGTTTTATAATTAAGTGTTCCTGCAAAAACAAATGACACATTGATTGGGTATGGTCAGCATTCTTGTAGTACATGTGAAGTATGCATCTTATTGAGAATGTTATTTTTTTTCATAGAACCATCAGCAGAGGAGACTCTTCCACCTGCAGAGGGGAATGAAATCCCACCAACACACAAGAGACACAAACCGCCATCAGCAGAGGAGACTCTTCCACCTACAGAGGGGAATGAAGTCCCACCAACACGCAAGAGACACAAACCGCCATCAGCAGAGGATGAGGTAGCTTCTGGAGTCAGTGTTGTGAGACCCTCTTCCAGAGGTAAATTTTAGTTATTCTAGTAACGGACCTATGAGCCTGAATAGGTTAAACAGTGTAACCAACGGATGGATGTATAGTAAGAACTAGTTACTCATTTGGTAGAAGCATATGTGTTAGTACTAATGCTAGTACTAAGTGTTTCAAGTAGTTAAAGTAGCTTTAATATTAATTGACATTATGTTCAAGAAGCTAACATTGCTGAAACCATAGTAATGTAGTAGTGCTTTACTTTAGCATGATGGTTATCCAAAAGGTTTTTAAACGCATTCTACTTTTTTAGTTTGATTGCATAATGCCACTTAAGCAGCCTTGTGTCAAAACCGATATCCTCAAGCACAGTATCTAATCTGGTAGAAGATGATGTATACGTGTATGATAAATATTGTTGATTTCCTCTTCCCCAGTGTTCATTTCAGCCCAAGTGGCAGAATGCACAAATTGTTGAACGCTCAATTTGTACTGTAGATGTTGGCATATACATATACTGATACCGGCTTTAGAACTTACAGGACTTGTAGCTCACACCCTTCCTTCTACTTTTATTTACAAATTAGTTTTTCTGCTCACTTACAGGTAAAGCTGGCCAGAAAAAAACACCCTGGCAGCAGACAGAGGTGCAGGCGGTGGAGAGGCACATGAAACAATTCATCACTTCTTGTGTTGTACCGGCAAAAAGTGACTGTGAGAAATGTTTAAGGGCTGAACCAGAAGCTCTCAAGAACCGGGACTGGCAAACCTTGAAATTTTATGTTTATAACCGCATTACAGCCTACAAAAGAAAAGTTCAGTGTAATTAGTATGGTGATTACCAACGCACAGGCTGGTTTACATTCAAATTCCTCAGCAAAATACTTAAGGTGTTGAATGCATGTTAAATGCATTTCCTAGTTTCAAAATATATTTGCAAAGCAGTTTTCAAATGTTTTGCATTGTTCACATTCAATATTTGCTTGCTGTCAGAAGTGAAATGTGAGAGAAAGAGACTGGGCAGGCCTCTGAGTTTTCCAGTTACCTGGAGTCATTAAAAAGTTTAAATGTGCAATTTAAATGAGAGTTTGATTTCTTGGAATTTAACTAATGACAGTCACTCCTACAAACTACATGTAACTTACGACAAATGTGTGAGATGATTGGTAGTATTATTAGGGTGGTGCTAAGTGCCATTATTGTGGTTTGTTTCCGTGTCTGTATTTGGGTATTTGGTCTCATCCCTATGGGTAGCAGGTGGCTAACTATGAAAAATTAATATGAAGACATAACCAGGGTGGTCAAGGACAACTCAATTTCAGCCAGGTAGCAGTTTACAGTACATGTCGCAGGAGCAACTGTGTATGCTCAGCCATTTTTATTGTGAGTCAACCTTGTGAGAAGTAAAATGCAATAATCTGAGGTTTGACTTGATATAGATGTATATAATTTGCCATTTTAATGTAGAAATAATACTTATAGTAATACTAATAATGATAATTCTAGCATGGTCCCCAGTAATCAAATGGGAATCTGTGTGAGTTATGCAAAATTATGCAAATTATATTTAAATTCGGTCCCCGTCAACCCTGTTCACTGTGTTTTTCATAGGTCCCCAGTTAGCATGGTGAAATCATTACTTCATCAATGTAGAGATTTGAAGGCGTGTATAGGCTAACTAAGCAGTGGCAAGTGTACCTAATTTTTTTCACACTTCTAGGCCCTCTAGAAAGGGTGGTCCCCGCAGGTGATGATTAAAAAGTTGGTCCCCATTATAAATGAAAACCAGTATGTGTGTGTGTGTGTGTGTGTGTGTGTGTGTGTGTGTGTGTGTGTGTGTGTGTGTGAGAATTTGTTCACAGTGAAATATATAATATAATATATATAATGGTCTCAAACACTACTAGTGCATTAACACCCCACACAATGGTTTACTTCTTAATGTACAAGTATGATAATATGTAAACATATATGCTTATAACATCATATACATTATAATTTTATATGGCTTAATATCAATAAATTACTTTTGTTTCTGTACCACTGCAAATACAACTACATTGATAACAGCACTCAACTTCCAGTAACATCCACTAAAGCCAATAAAACCCATTAGCAACTTTAAATTAATTAATGCATAAACACTGTGCTCGAGGAGTTAATTTGCATAATGCAAATTTGATCATCTAAACATTTAAGAACAAGTGCAAATCAAATGTTTAGACCCTGCTAGAACATGCTGAATTAAAACCAGGTTTTATTTTTGGGTGAACGCTGTTTCAGTCAAACTTACCCCTTACCCATCTTGTGTACTTGGACAAAACTCCCAGAGATTTTTTTTGGTGATAAACATCAGGCTGGTTTTATGTCCTCTTAAGTCTCCTATATTTCAACCGTATGCCAGACTTCCGAAAGGATTTCCCTCACTGTCACAAGCACATGTGCTCGGCTCTAGTAAAATAAGCACTCTGGCCATAAACTTGCCAATGAGCTGTCCCCAAATAACCACATCTGTCAGCTCAACTTAAACAGGCCCTAAAGAGTCACTTTTAAAGATGAAGGGACCTCGCTGGCTGCACATACAGTCAGAGAAATTATCTTTATCTCTACCATGAAATAAAGAAAGGTAGATGTCATGAGAAATGTTCATGTGCTGCTCAAGACTGGGACACTGATTCTCCTGATGTTTAAAACTAAAAGATAGTTCAAAAATATATTTTTTCTTTTTTTCAGAATAAAACAACGTCAATAATTTCATTAGCTAAAAAATAAGATGCTTTCTAAATCAATCCGTTATATTTTAATTGTTAAACCATACACTCATGCAACATTATGTAATACTGCAGTTTCTTTCTAATTACCGTGGTACTAGAACTGACTTGTTTTTTATTACCGGCCAAGTTAAATTTAAACCATCACACACTTGCACACAACTTGAGCTCATAGGCAGTTCTGCATCTCACCTCATAACAGTAAAGCCCGGGACAATAAACTGATTGCTGGTCTCAAATTTAGGCCATGCAGTTTGCGTCTCAGGAGTGATTTAAACACAGCTGCCGTGAGATGAGCTGAGACCCTGTAGGCAGGAGAGAAGAACTTTGTATGAGAGTGTGTGTTGCGAAAGGAAGGAAGGGGGGTTGTTGTACCTGGCTATGCTGTGTTTCCTTGTTCCCACGGTCCTCTCTGTGCTGCAGCCAACCCCTCCACCCCCTGTACCCGATCCCCTGCCTCCTGAGTACACTGACTGTACCTCTTCTGAAATTATGGAAACAAAATGTCCTCCTAAAACTAAGGTTTAAAGGTTGCTGAGAAGGGAGGAGAGGATGGATGAAAGAGCACACAGGGAGTTGGGGTTGCTGTCAGCATATCCTAGATAAGTTTTGACGTCAACTTTAAGATGAAGCTTAAAAATGAAGCTTAAGACGAGGCATTGTCTGGTGATATAACGGTAGTCAGTGTATTACTAGCTGCACCTGAAAGACAGGCGAGGAGCCAGACGCACTTTTTCATGGTTCAAAAAAAAAGAGGATAAAATAAAAACTTGGATCATTGTGAAATGCTGTCTGTTCTGGATATAATCAATAGCTAAAGAAGAATCCAGTTCAGGGTTGTCTCTCATATTTCAATCCCTGCTCTTCTGTGATCAATAAAAGTGCGCTGAAATCAAAGCGGGCCCTCTTTACTATTGTCTATTCAACGTTAGCAGACAAAGACTGAGGAGCCTTTGATCGCCCTGTCTGCAGGGCCCACAGCTAAACACAGACCCCATCCTCCCACTCCCACCCACCACCTCCAGGTGAGCAGTATGTGTGTGCGCGTGTGTGTAGGGTAACCAAAATGTTTTTCGCGCACATACACGAGCACACACACAAAACAAAAACACTTTTTATAGGAATCACAGAGAGGGACGCTATAAGGTTGCGTTGTCAGCTGGCAGGTCATCACACAAGGTGCTGGCCGCTGTGTTACAGTGTGTTGCAGTGTGTTGCAGTGTGTTACAGTGTGTCACTGTGTGTTATAGTGTGTCACTGTGTTTTACTGTGTGTTACAGTGTGTTACTGTGTGTTACTGTGTGTTACTGTGTCACTGTGTGTCACTGTGTGTCACTGTGTGTTACAGTGTGTTACAGTGTCTTACAATGTCTTACAGTGTGTTACAGTGTGTCACTGCGTGTTACAGTGTGTTACAGTGTGTCACTGCGTGTTACAGTGTGTTACAGTGTGTCACTGTGTGTCACAGTGTGTTACAGTGTGTTACAGTGTGTTACAGTGTGTTGCAGTGTGTTGCAGTGTGTTACAGTGTGTTGCAGTGTGTCACTGTGTGTTATAGTGTGTCACTGTGTTTTACTGTGTGTTACGGTGTGTTACTGTGTGTTACTGTGTGTTACAGTGTGTTACTGTGTGTCACTGTGTGTCACTGTGTGTCACTGTGTGTTACAGTGTCTTACAATGTCTTACAGTGTGTTACAGTGTGTTACAGTGTGTCACTGCGTGTTACAGTGTGTTACAGTGTGTCACTGTGTTACAGTGTGTCACTGTGTGTTACAGTGTGTTACAGTGTGTCACTGTGTGTTGCAGTGTCTTACAATGTCTTACAGTGTGTCACTGTGTGTTACAGTGTGTCACTGTGTGTTACAGTGTGTTACAGTGTGTCACTGCGTGTTACAGTGTCTTACAGTGTCTTACAGTGTGTTGCAGTGTGTCACAGTGTGTCACTGTGTGTCACTGTGTGTTATAGTGTGTTACTCTGTGTTACAGTG
The DNA here is from genome assembly GCF_043641665.1 of Enoplosus armatus. Taxonomy (NCBI): domain Eukaryota; kingdom Metazoa; phylum Chordata; class Actinopteri; order Centrarchiformes; family Enoplosidae; genus Enoplosus; species Enoplosus armatus. The sequence goes on from NC_092186.1 coordinate 20,279,905, forward strand.
TGTTACAGTGTGTTATAGTGTGTCACTGTGTATTACAGTGTGTCACTGTGTATTACAGTGTGTCACTGTGTGTCACTGTGTGTTACAGTGTGTCACTTTGTGTCACTGTGCGTTACAATGTGTCACCGTGAGTTACATTGTGTCACTGTGTGTTCCAGTGTGTTCCAGTGTGTTACTATGTTGTTGCAGTGTGTTGTGGTGGATTGTGCTGATCTGTTCTAGACTTGACTGTGTGTGTTGGGTTGTGCTGTGCAGTTCATGGCAGTACTGTTCTAATATTTGCTATACTGTAGTCAGTGGACAGTTGTGTCCTCTTCTGTCACCTGCCACTAGTTTTGTGCTCTTCTGCCTTGTCCTCTTTGGATTTATCTTGTTTCGCTATATTATGTCCTCCTCTGTTTTTCCTCTGTGTTTCTGTCATGTCCTCTTCTGTTTTGTTCTCTTTTGTTCTTTTTGGGTTTGTCTTCTTTTGTCCTTTTCCATCACCATCTGTTTTGTCTACTTCCTGTCTTGTCTTCCTCCATCTCTTTCTGTCCTGTTGTGTTCTCAGTTTGTCCTCTTCTGCCTTCTTCCCTGTCTTACTGTCTTATACTGTTTTCCTCCTTGTTCTTGTTATCTTCCCTTCCGTTTTGTTCTTTTCTGTCTTCTCCAAATTTCTTTTGTTCTCTCTCAATCATATATTCTTATTATTGTCCTCTTTTATTATCTTCTGTTGCATTTTTGGGGGATTTGTATTATTTTGTCCTGTCCTGCCCTCTTCTGTTTTGCCCCCTTGTCCTTTGCCCCTTCTGTTTTGTTCTTTTCTTTGTCTTCTTCAAATTTGTCTTCTTCTGTTCTGTCTTAAATGTTTTTCATTTGTCCTCTTCTGTCTTTTTCTGAGTTGTATTTTGTTCCTGTCCTGTCTTTCTGTCTCCTCTACTGTCCACTTTGGTTTTGTTCCCATTCTTCCTTTTTCAGTGTGTCTTCTCTTGCCCCATCCTGTCCCATCCTTCTGTAGTCGTCTGTCACTTAGGATGGACATTTTTCAAGATTTGACATTTTATTGAAGGATGATTAATTGAGAAAATAATCTGTACCAAATAATCATTGGTTGCAGCCGTAGTTCTTTCCTCCTTTTCTATTTTGATTTATTGTCATTTGTTCTATACTGTCCTCTTCCGATTTGTCGCCTGTCCTTCTCTCCTGTCCTGTTCTAATCGTTCTCTTCTTTCTTCTTCTGTCCTGTTTCCTCCTCTGTTTTGTCTCCTTGTTCCTGTCATTCCCCCAGCTGTTTTGCTCTCTTTTGTCCCTTCCTCTTTTGATGTGTCTCCTTCTGCCTTGTCTTGTCCTCTTCCATCTTTTTCTGTCTTGTCCTCATCTCTTCTGCGCCACTCTACTGTGTTGCTTGTTTTCTGACAGCTCAGAGGAGACACCAAAGCAGCAGGACCCTTCGACTCTCAACACGCACCTTGTTTACGAGTCCTAAACGACAGACAGCCCCGCTGGAGCCTCCCGTGTCAGGGGAGGGGAGGGGAGGGGAGGGGAGGGGAGGGGAGCGGAGGATCTGCTCGGGTTTAACACATACACAATCTTATGATGACAGCCCACATGAGCACACTCAAGATGAGCTTATTATATGAAGGCGCACCAGAGCACGCAGGTGTAGATTAAAACTGATGCTCTCTCCATCTGGCCACATGAGTGCATCACCACAGAGTAAAGGCATGCTGTACGTGTTGACACGAACACCCTCTCAGTGATTAAAAGCTTGCTGACTATGTTCATTTAGAGTTGAGGCGCAGGGGAAAGTTAGGAATCCATGTGTATGTGTGTCTTTGTCAGTGGTGGAAGAAGTACACATCTTTTAGGTATAAAGTAAGTATAAGAGTGTAAAAATATTCCATTACAAGTCCTGTAATCCTAATGAAGTAAAATTACATACACAGTATTATAAGCTAAATATATTTTAAGTATCAAAAGTAAAAGTAATAATTTTACTCTCAATTCAGTTCGCATGTGGCTGATATAATATTATAAATGACGCACTGATGCATCAATGCACAAGCAGCCTCATTCTGTTGTCGCTGGTCAATCTATAAAGATAAATCTGGTATGAGTATGAGTAATGGGAGAGGATATCAGGAAAAATTCATTTCTGCTACACAAAATTGTATTCATTTTTGGGGCTTTTCTCTAATCTTTGCTCTTTTGGAAATACTAGATTATATCGTGTTGTATTTTTCACTGGTAACTACAGCAGATAAATGAGTAAAGTATTTTATCTCCCTCTGAAATGTGGTGGAGGTAAGAAGCAGCATAACATGGAAGTAAAGTACAAGTACCCCAAAATTGCACTTAAACACAGTTAACACTTTCTACCAGTGCATTTTGTGTATCTGTATACATGCTTGTGTACTATTGCACTGCAAACCACATGACATGCATTTACCCAAAACTCTTAATTAACACCCTTGTCTCTGCTCCGTCTTCACCATGCCCGGAAATGGTAACTCTCCCACCTCTCGCCAGCCTTTTCTCACCAGTCTGCCTTCTTGTTTGCTACTTGTTCTCTACCTTGCTCATCTGCCACATTCCTGTGTGTGTTAGTGGGACCCCACAGTGCACAGTGAGACTGTTTGTTCGTCCTGCTTGCTTGTTAAATGCGCTGTCACCGAGGAGTGGAGAACACAAATGGACAGAAAGCCAAATTAAAATTTTCCTTCACAACCTGATTTAGAAAAGGTGGAATCGAGTGACGTTTTATCAAAGAAAGTCATAAACAGGAATGTTTAGAAAGTCACGTCCACAAAGCGAGAGGGGGCTTTTTTATTCATTATTTATGACGCCTTCCGCCAGGTCTAATAAACACTGAGATGTTATTCAGACGCCTCAAAATTAATAGACGTTGTGAACTTTATAACATTCCTCTGTCGCGTTGTTGTGTAAGTCAGAGATGTTCGGCGCGGAATAAGAATCATATGCATTTATGCAAGTGAACAAACATGAGGCTGGAAGTGTGTTTTGTGAATTTGTATAAAGGCCAATATTAGCATATAGCGACAGACAGGCAGGGTCCTGACTTCCATTCAAAATCCCCGGTCCACGCTGGGTTCTCTAGTGCCAGTCAATCACCCCACACCTCTGAAATTGAACTGAGGCAGACAGTGACCCTTTCAAACCTGGGTGAAAGGTTGTAACCTTTCAGCCACTAGCTCTTCCTGTATTGTGGTAGTGGAGGGGCCTTGGTGAGCAAAAAAGGGAAATAAGAAGATAAGAAAAGTTAAGAACTCAGAGGCAGAGCAAGTTTTCCTCTCTCTATACTCCTAACCTTTAAGCCGAGTGCCCCCCTGTGACTCCTGGATTCCTGATTAGTTTACAGTATACTCCCAAATCAGCATAATAAAGCGTGTGATGAGGCTGATGAGATCTAACAGTCTGCTCTTGTTTACCCCGCCGCAGCACCAGCTCCCTCTCTGCATGTGTGTGTGTCTGACCCCGAGGCACCGAGTCACTTGATGCGTCTTGCATCTCTCTCAAACACACATTTACACGCACACACATAGGCCTACACACACACACACATACACACCCACACAACCCCCCCACTGGTAGAAATCCTAGTTGTGCTGCCGGATCTCAGCGGAGGCCGGGAATCCACATCCCCTTTAGGCTAGTCCTGGGGTGCATTTACTCCACACACACACACACACAGAAACAAACACAAGCCCATAAATACATGCATGTGCACACACACACACACACACGCTGTATCTTAATGAGAGAAGGAGATGGCACTATGAAGGCGACAGCAGAATGAAACCTACTCACCAAGGACTGACCTGTGGTTCAGGGGCGGCAGCAGCTCGGCGGGGAGCTCCTCTCCCGGCGCTGATCAGAGGGCTGCACCGCCGAGGCTGCTCACGCTGACGGCGCTGGAAAAACCAACTGATTAAACGCCACTGTCGCCTCAGCTCAGCTGCTATATGGAAAGAAAGCTTCCTCTCTTTTATATATTTTTTTTTCACTCACTGTTTGTTTGTCAGTCTCCTTTGTTTTCTTTGTCCTCTGCCGAGACAGCGGTGCCGGTGGATTGGAGCTGTGAGCGTGAGGGATTTGTGCGTAATTAGCTGAAACGCTCACCCAAGCAAGCACAAAAAGTTACATTTTAAACTTTTTTGAACTATACTCCCTTTTAACGGTATTTCACTGACGCTCTGCTTCACTTCCAAGATCAAAACCTTGCTTCATGGTAGAAATATATTTTATTTGAGTCTTTGGAGTACATGGACAGCAAAACAGCGCTGCCAACTTGCAAGTCCCATTAACAAGTTGTGCAAACTTAAAATTGTGCAAAGTGTGTGCATGAAAAAAGTCATGACTGTGAGAATATATGAATATATTGATGAAATGTTAACAGAGTGACAGTCAGAGTAATTGGATCCACTGACCACTGTTTTAAAATAGTGTAAAGCCACCCTGTCCGTTATTCATCATATTACTGTTTTGGCTGTTGGTTTCACAGAGAAGCTCAGTGACTCCACTGAAAGTAAATCTTCAAATGTGCTGTATTTGTGAAGAGTTTGGGCATGAAGGCTTTAGGGATATTGTTTCACTTAGTTAGGTTTCAAAAGTTCATCTACAAAGCAATACTTTCCAAAAAAAATAAATGATGGTAATTCTTGAGAATAATTGAAATTTATTGGAACTTCCAGCAACTGACCAACAAAATTATTTATAATTTAAAAAAAAAGCTCAGATAAAAGGGTTATTAGATAAGAGTGAGCGATGGGAAGCCGTCCACAGGAGACATAGAAGACAATAAAGCTTTGGGCCAGAGGTTGAGGGCAGCCTGGCCTGCCTGCCTGTCACACCTCTGCAGCCAATTCACAGTTCTCTGGACCACAGAATAGTGATTCTCTGTCTGTGTTTGACCATATAAGGTGTGGATGTAACATTGTTGAATGTGGAGACATTCTGGCACAAACAAAGGGTTAGAAGACTCTGCCCATTATCTGTGCCCTCTGGCCTAGTTGGGCAAGTCATCCAAGGATGGGCAGCGACTCTGCCAGCCCGGGGCCAGACTTCGCTGACTGCCAGCCCCCTCGTGCCACATGTACAATTTCAGCAAGCCTTTGTTGGTTGGTCTCAACAAAGCTGTGTGATAGAATGCAAAACAATTTAGCTTTTTTAAATGATTATTGTCAGTTAATTTGACAAAAGTTGAAAGTATGAAATATCAGGATATGACTTGAGTACAGTGGTTTGCTGAGGCCAGTGTTCAGGCAGCTGCCCTCCACCCTACTGTACCTCTCGCCCTTGACTGCCACAGTTTGGCTGGGGGCTTCTCTGGCCAGAGTCGACAGATCATGGAAGGGCTGGAGGAAAGACAAGACAGGGACAAACAAAGGAGGAAGCTCATTGCCATGCCCTTGAATGACAGAGAGCTCCTCTAACAGACAGACAATAGCCACCTTGCATATCCAGCCAAGTCAAGTTTTCACTTATCTTCCCCAGTTTTGTCTGCCTTTTTTATAATTTGAAAGTTAGCCCATCTGATTTCAAAGTCACCGTCCACCCTTTGCCCCCACTGTGACAGCCAGGAGAGAAGCGAGTATCTCTGGGCAAGAGAGAAGGAGAGACTGAGCATTATCTCAACTGGGCCCACCGGCAGCAGACGGAAGGAAAGGAAGAATAAGGAAGGAAAAAGGAAGGTAAGAAAAAAGACCGGGCAGGGGCAGTTTCAGCAGGGTAGGGAAGCAAAGGCTGGAAGCACAAAAGAATGGTTCTCTTTCTGTTTTTCTGCTCCATTAATATCTGAGCTCCAGCCTGCATATATCCTCATTCATTATTCATGAAGCGACCAGGAAGGAACGCAAGCGGGGAGGAAGGTGGGAAAGCAAAGGCCAGAGATAGTTCCAATCAGCATTGGTTTAAATGACACTGAGTGACAGAGCCTGGGGTTTTATGGCTCACTCTTCAAATGAGACACTGTGCCGTGGTAAAAGGTCCACATTGGCCCACCGTTAATGACCAGCAGGAGGACGTATCAGAGGCTGCACCACTCGTAAAGCTGGCTGCCACACTGGGTAGCAAATTTGCCCAAACTAACTTATCATGGTTCTACACGGAAGCACTGTGTGAACACTACCACATACTTTACTAACCTGAACATGACCTCAGCTGAAGAGCACCTGGATACATTTTGAGGGCTTGCAAAAACCCAGAAGACCTTTAATGTATGCTGCAGTTTTCACTCATCAGACCATTCAGGCTATTTGAAAATGTGTTTTTGTTTTTTTTGCCAAGTCTTCCCAGCAGACTTAGTGTTCATCACTCTCAACCGAACTTCATATCACACTGCTACAGTCAAAGAATAAGTCTGGTTACATTTTATTTTGTTCTCATGGTCCCATGAAAAGACCAAAACCAACAATGAAATGATCTGGCTAACAAGTATTATGTAGCTAAAGCCTGAGTAAAAACACATAAATGAGCCACACTGTTGCACTGGGTGATGTTTTCCCTCGATACGATGAACATGGGCACTGTAGTTTATTTTGAGTTGATCCCACAAACACTGTATATCGTCCCCCACAAAAGCCCTTTTTACTCCTGTTTGAGTAACGTTAGCTAAAAACTCCAATGCTCAGCTGTTTTACAATATATAGTGGTAGGTATATAGGTTTAGGGAATTTTTAAGTATTAGGAAATGGATTAACACATTGTTGGTTTTGGTCTTTTCATTGGATTTCTTGAAAATAACAAAAACATAGAATATCACAGGCCTTGTCCTTTAACATTCATGTTGGTCTGGAAGGCCCCAAACTATCCCTAAACTACAGTATTAACGCAACCTGTCAATTGTACAAAATGTATTGTTTTATTCTTTGGGAAGAACTCAAGCCAAGTGAAACACTCTATCAGCTGTGTTCCAGTATTCTGTATTAAACCTTAAATCTTTTTAGGATTATGTATTTCAAGCAGTTAATATTAATACAATTCCTTTTTGCCTCTGTGTGCTTAAACATTCTTGAATTGAACTGAATTTGATGCTTAGTCAGATCAGTGAAGCCACTGTCCCTCAGGCACTGATGTCACTTTAAAAATGCCACACGCCTACAAGGATCATTGTTCAGAGATTAGTGAACAAAAATGAAAACAAGCCTTCAATGAATACGTTACAGTAAAAGGGAATTTTTAAGCAGAATGTATAGTAAGCATTTTGCAAAAGACTCAAAAATATTTTATCATCTCATGGGGCATCTGGTGAGTATGCCTTCACTGTCTGTGTGTGTGTGTGTGTGTGTGTGTGTGTGTGTGTGTGTGTGTGTGTGTGTGTGTGTGTGTGTGTGTGTGTGTGTGTGTGTGTGTGTGTGTGTGTGTGTGTGTGTGTGTGTGTGTGTGTGTGTGTGTGTTTTCCTGAAGTCTCAGAAATGGTAATGCCCTTAACCCCAATGCAGGGAAGACTTAACAGTTGGTATTGACTTTGTGAACATTTACCATTGAGGATTCAGACTATTCAATTCTATTTCAACTGAGGGCTGCAGACGGAGAGGGAGGAAGTCCCTAGGCTCCATGTTGCTCACACACACAAACACACACACACACACTCGCATACACAAGCACACAGCCGCACACACACTCAGACTGCGTGTTGAATGTGTTATTCTCCAGTGATATCGACTCAATCGGATTTTAACCCCTCTCTGCTGGAGCCGTACAGAGACAAACGCTCTCAACATAACAAAGGCTGTGTGTGTGTGTGTGTGTGTGTGTGTGTGTGTGTGTGTGTGTGTGTGTGTGTGTGTGTGTGCGCGCGCGCACTCTGCCTCTATGTGTGTACTTTCTGGATTGTTGTTTCAGATGTGTAGCCATTTGAATAGCCGCCACACATGGGAGTACTAATGTGCCACTTCCGTCAACGTAATTCGAAATAAAACTATAATCTTAATTTTTACACACACAACATTTTTGGAAATATGCTTACTTCTTCACTTCTCTGGCGAAGTGTTTCATGAGAAGATTGATACCACCCTCATATCAGTCCTTAAATATATGGATTAGCCTAGTACAAAGACTAGAAACAGCCAGCCTGGATCAGTATATTTTTTGGGTGGGAACAGTAACCCCATTGTAAAATGGTCATTTTTGCTCTTCGTTTTTTGCACAGATACAAAATGTTAATTAGTGTAATGTTGATGAGATTGTCACCGTTGGAAATGCCCAGGATAGCTGTTTCCACCTGTTTCCAGTCTTTGTGCCAAGCTAAGCTAACCGTCTGAAGCCTTATATTTAATGGACAAATATGGTGGTATGAGTGGTATAGATCTTTTCATTTAGCTAACTCTTCGCCAGAAGGCAAACAAGCATATTTCCCAAAATGTTGAACTATTCCTTAAAAGACTAATTTCACTGTGCAATTGTATGAATCTTTACACTTTCAACGCTTCCCTTTACATTATCTGTTTATTTTTTGCTCCTCTCACTTTTCTCAGAGAGGATTCTGTGGTTTTCTGTCCTCAACCATTTTTCAGTCTCCAGCCTGTTCTTAAATGCTACCCATGCTCTCTGAGGACTGATTCCACACGGCCACACATCCTACCAGGACACCCCCCCCCCCCCCCCCTTCATACCACCCACCCACCCACATCATTTATACATGTGAGCATTAGGACTTGTCACAGCCTCTCAGTCAGGCCCTTTATCAGTCCAGGCCATAGATTCTCATTAAACGGGTGAATCCCCAGTCTCTGACACTTTGGCCATCACATGTCCACTCTGCCATCTCTCCACCACTGACTATTTGTCCGATCCAACTGGACAGTTAGTAGAGGAGCGACTGTGCTATTGTTTGCCTCTCACAGTGCTACTGTGGAATTTCTTCACTGCAATCATATCATACTGGCAAGCAAACACTTTTAAGCAGCTGCAAGCATACACAAAAAGATACCTCACATTCCACAATTAGTCAAAAAACTCATCCAGAGCCAAAAGAGTATATTGCATGTGCATCAGTGTATCTCTGCTTACTGTATCTTGACTGGACGATTGGCTAATCAGTTTAACCATTGGTCAAACACGGTCAGGAGATAGCCAGCGCTGTGTGGTCACTAGATAAGAGGCGCTACTCCTCGAAGGCCAGGGCTGGCTGCCTCGTTAGTGTTGGGTCAGTGAACTGCCGTCCAGATTTCTAAATGGCCACTCAAAGTCCAGAACTGGATTTGTGTGTGAGTGTGTGAGACTGATGTTACTGCTGTCTCTCTGGACTTTCTCACCGAAGGCTCACTGTTTACTGAAGTTGACCAAGTCCCCTCAGCGTGTCTTCATAGGGGGGAAATGTTTAATAGGGATGTTTGTGTACCTGTGCTGTTGCTGACTTGAGATTAGAATCGAGCGGCCGAGTTTTTTCACCTTCTGCTGGGGCTGTACACACACACTCCTGAGGGGCTTTGTTGTAATATTAAAGCAGGTAAATATCATACACTACAGTATTTAGTAGGCCTGAAAAGAGGAGTCCTCACACTCTTCCAGCCCCTTGACCCTGTCTCTCTCTGAACACACACACACACACACACACACACACACACACACACACACACACACACACACACACTTTTCTCCAGCCCTTGACCCCACAACAGGGAGGCAGTGAGGTCTGTACTGGGCTGCTGCTGGATTGACTGGCAGTTCTGTCCACAGAGAGACAGAGCCAGTGAACGTGTGTTTGTGTGGTTGTGTGTGTGTGTTTGTGTATGCTATACAGGCCCAGTCTGGCAGCAGAAAGCAGGATCTCCTGGGAGAACTGGATGTTGGGTCAGGAAAAGAGGAAAACAAGAGCGGAAGAAGAGAAGAGGGATTGGAGAGAGAGATATACATGGAAGACATGAATCTGTGTGTGTGTGTGTGTGTGTGTGTGTGTGTGTGTGTGTGTGTGTGTGTGTGTGTGTGTGTGTGTGTGTGTGTGTGTGTGTGTGTGTGAAATGTAAAAAATGGATGCATCCTCCACCTCCTGCTGCATCAGGTATTTGTCTGTTTCCCAGCCGCATACAAACTATAGCATATGTATGTATGTGGGGTTAATCCGCAATAGATTTTGATTTATACATCCATATTCATGCTGTGTATATATATTTTTTTTCATATTATACATCAACATTTAATGGCAGCAGGAGGGCGGGAGCCACCACATTTTTTCACCTCGGTTTGAATGCACCAGATCTGTCACTACACGGGGGGTAGAGAGAATGTCATGGAGGAGGTATGTCTTTCTTCATTGTATCCATCCACATAGTATTTTAATTGGGTTTTCACTCCTCCACAGAAAAAAAGAGAGAAGGAACAGAGGTGAGAAGAGGGATGAATCATGAAGCGGTGGAGGGGGAAAAGGAACGTGCTGCTCTGGGTTTCCATCTTCACCTGCCCAGCTATGCCGTCTCACCATTGTGGCCCTCGCAATGACAACACACCAACGCACACATCTATGCACATGCACTTCAGCTAGCCCTTGGTGGTATTGTGTGGTGTTGTACTGTGTTTGTGTTGAGCCTTATTGAACAAAGATGCAGCTGACATTCCTTCTGTGCTGGATAAGGCTGCCTCATAGAAACATAATAACACTGCTAAACCCAAACCGTCTCCCAGTGACTGTCAAACACTCCCCGAGCAATGGACGAACTGATAGAGCCTGGGAAACGGGACAGAGATTGTCTGGAGAGTAGAGAGTAGAGAGTAGATGTGTGTGTGTGGATGATATGTGTGTGTGCGTGTGTGTATGTATATAAATATGGGAGTGAGTGTGCATACGTGTGTGTGTGTGTGTGTGTGTGTGTGTGTGTGTGTGTGTGTGTGTGTGTGTGTGTGTGTGTGTGTGTGTCTGTGTGTGTGTGTGTGTGTGTGTGCATGCGTTGTATGTTGATGGTTGATGTACAGGCCTGGAGGGCAAACGCTCTAGGCTTCTCTCGTTAAGAACCTGTCAGTCATCGGCAGAGAGGAACCAAAAGGAGTCCAAATCGCAACACTGAGCGCGTGTATGTGTGTGTACACGTGTTTGTGTGTGTATAAAATGCATTCAGCCACTCGGCTATTCCCAAAAACAAGCGGGGAGAGAAATACGTGTGAAAAAAGGGGAACGGCTGTGGTGCAACATGAAGCCACACTGCCCTCCAGTGGTTTTCAGTTGCTCTACCAGCACAGATGTGTGTGTTGAGAAACTCTGGAGGTGGAGGCAGACTTTATTGATTAAGTAACAGAACATGAGGCCTGCCAGTTCACTGTGGAGGTTTGAGAATTGGAAAGAAATGTAAAATATTTTTCTCAGACAAAACTGAAAGGTATGGCTTCATGTAAATAGTACACCCAGGAGAGAGGAAGCATGAATAAAGCTTTGCAGTGTTACAGTGTGCAATGACACTGTGCACTACAGAGTGCAGACAGGAAGGACAAAGAGGAAGTGTAAAAGAGGTTGTTCTGACTCTAAACTTTAACTCTCTTCACTGCCCTTCTGATACATACAAGTTGTATGTCTCCATTTAGTTTAACTGAAAATGTCACATCGCAGAGATCAAAGGCCTGTGTGGATATGTTGGTATTTATTAGAGGATGTTTTTGATTATTATGTATTAATGACTGACAGTTAGAATTGACAATATAAGCCACTTTCTACATTTTTAATTGTTTAAGCATGACCAGTATTTTTAAGACCGCACTGGGATGGTGCATGTTGTCAATTTCAAGTGGTGTTTGTTAGTAGTAAACAGAGCCAGATATTCAGCTCTACTGGCAGTAGTAACCGCCTACATGTGCAGCATTTCATATAAGATGGCATTCAGAGCCTACCTGATTCTTATTTATATACACATTTCTTTATATTTCTATATCTTTATATTTCTATATGTGTAACAAACACACAGTGCTTTGAAACAGTTGAGCACAACTTTTAGCATTTTCATCATCTTTGATATTTAATATCATGTACTTTCCTCATCCTAACTTTATCTACCGTATAACAAACACCTTCAAACAGAATAATGATGATTCAGAAAAGAAGTGTTTCTTTTTTTCTCTCCTTTTCAAGTTTACTCAAAACTTTTAAGAGGCAGATTTGATCACAAAAGATGACACACAGCAGGAGTGCCACTGAATAACTTATTGTCAACATTTTGTATGCACTTGCACCATGGCTGCCATCTTTAAAATGTCCATAAAAGCATCTTTAAACAACATTTAAGATGTTTAAAACTTCTGCTTCTACTACAGGCACATGTTGAAAAGGGTGAATGGCGGAGCGACAATATCTGGAACTCTTAACCCATATACAAAGTGTAGGTGCATCGTGCAAAGAGAGGAAATAAAAATGCATGCATCTGGGTGTAGTGCACACACAGGCATACGCATGCTTTGCTTGCAAGCCATTTTTATTACACCTCCCTGTGGTCACAGCTGTGACTGCAGAGAGGAACTAAAAGCACAAACTTCAATAGATAGTCTGTGGCCTCCCTCCTCCACTGTCCTCCCTGCCATTGTGAGGAGCTTTAGACATTTACAATGATTAGGAGAGGAGAGGACATGAGAGAAGGAGACAAGAGAGGAAGCTAGAAAAAACTTTTTAGCAACAACCCAAGATTGTAGAAATTAAAGAAGAAATTGGGGAAGCTGTGACACGGTTTCTCATCTAAACCACACCCCCTTCCTCACCCCCTACATAAACATGCAGAGCTTAAAATAGAGGCCAGAGATACTTTAATGTTAACACCAACAATTACGTTGTTTTCTCATCACCCATTAGCTGGAATTTAATGACAGCTACCTGCCCTCACTCGGTTTACGATCTCTGATTGTGACATTTACTTTAGCTGATTTATAACAGAGGAAGTTTCAGTTAAACCTTCAGTTAGACACTTTTCAATTCTTTACACTTGTAATAGCAGCGGGAATGTACCTAATCTAAAGTGAGATCAGTATATCCCCCTGAAATCTAACCAAACAAAGGAAATTCTGTTATGTGGGAGGAAAGACATCATCTGGTTTCCCTTCACCTTGCAGCCTCTCAGGTTTCTCTCTGATGGATGTGAAACAGGGCGCTGTTACTAAAGAGCTCACTGAGCCTAGATCAGGTTTATTAAAGTTGAATAGCAAATAACAATGTGAATACAATAATAATGTAACATAATGTTTCTACTAAAGTATGAGCTGTGATTACCTCAGTGTACCATGTTTCAATTATGTGTTTGTATGCACACAAAAGTATATTTAATATGTATACATACACAGAACATTATGCGCCTTACCATAAGTCACATGTGATGTTTATAATCACTTCTATCAAACAGGGAGAATTGTGGCTGCTGTTGAAGAGCTAATGATTTTTAGATTGGTTGAACATAACGGTTTGTACAGATTAAACAAACGAGATATAACATGTTAGTGAGCTTTAGAGGTGCTGGTAGGCGGATGTTTGGACAGAGCCAGGCTCGCTGTCTCCCCCTGCTTCCTGTCTTTATGCTAAGCTAATCTTCTCATCTAACGTCCAGCAAGAAAGCATGTATTTTCCAAAATGCCAAACTTTTCCTTTAAATGTTTTATGGCAACTACAAGACAGAATGTGGTCTCTAAAAGTCTAAAAGTGAAGTTGCAGCTAACAAACTTAGCTTCTAAATGTACAGCCGCTAGCCGTGGTAGCGACAAGGTAACCCGACCTAAAGCATACCCTGCTTTGTCGTCTATTTGACTCTAAATGGGACAATAATTTACAAAATGAACATCATGCTGTATTGAAGAAGAATTGAAACTAGCGATTGAGACCATAAACTCATGAGGAAAATGTTTACTGAGGTAATAAATCAAGTGAGAAGTAGAGTCATTCTCTCATAGACTTCTATACAATCTGACTTCTTTTGCAACTAGTGAAGTCGCCCCCTGCTGACCATTTTTTTAAGGTTCAAGGCTCTTCCACATTGGCCTCACTTTTCAGACCTAGAGGTTTGTGGTTGTCATAGACACATTCATGTGACATAACTGTCACAGGTTGATCTATGGTGGTTACCAGCCACCTCTCTCTCTGCCCACATGTGCATGCTTTCTGTTTCTCTCCTGATATCTTCATCTTCCTTTCTTTTCAAAGTTGGTTGAATGACTTGTCAATGTCAATATCATTAAAGTCCCCTTCACTTGAATGCTTGTTGTTCCTAACTTACTGTTACATAGTGATGTATGTGCAGAGTTTGACACTAGAAAGCTGTTTTCACATTTATCTCGTGAAGGGTTAGTGAAGTTTCTGTGCTGACATTAAATCTCAGTCTAAGATGAATACATACGAGCAGGATTTTGTGACATCACAACAATCATGCACCTAAAACAGGTGTGATGTGGAAACGTGAAGCATCCAGCACACATACATTCTATCCTAACAGAAACCTCTGGTCATTAAAGCCGGGCAATGTGTGTTCAACCCAGGTCAGGAGGATGGTTGCTATGGAGGGTCAGCAACTAAACTAAAAGGCAACTAAAACCACTTGGTCAAAGTAAGGAAAACATAACCACAACCTTTCCCTGTTAATGAAAGATTGTTGTCATTGTTGAAAAATAAAAATGTCAAAAGCGACTAAAAGACAGATGTAAACCCAAGCCACAAGTGTTGTCACATGCATGTCGAATGCTAAGATGCTCATGCGCAACAACAAACTCTACATCCATATATGAACATCGGCACTGAGCACAGTTATTGAAGGTAAATTGCTAATGCGGGATAACTGTTTGTGAATGTAATTCACAGGTTTGTAAAGTAAATGGTGGGAGGAAACCTTTTGAAAAAAAGTTTGATGGTATTGATAAAATATGTTAACATGATGCAAAGAGTTCCTGATTAAGTAGATTCTGAAGTCACGTTGAGTCTCAAGCTCATGCAGCATTACAGGGACCACGTGTCCTCTATAGTGACACTGTTTTTCTAGCATCCACACCAACACCGCCAAGAACACACATGTGTTTCAGTCTGGTTTTCAGTCAGAGGACGCCTTATAGATTGTGTCATTCTGTTTCTAGATGGAAGTTATTTGCCACTGACCAGTGACTGAGTCCCTTGTCAGGCCATGTGACTTCTGTTTTCAATTTGTGGTTGGTCTGTGGAAACACAGGCAGAAGCTCAAAGAGCAACTGTGTGTCATTTTATTGTGTGATTCAGACCAAAGAAAACGTCTTTCACTGCGTCCATGTGTGTTTGTTGTGGAGATAATGAGGAAAAATACCAATTATGGCTCAAAGCCATGTTTGTGTTGTCTCGTATGACATATTATTTCAACATTAATAAGGCTGAGCTTTATATTAGAGAATAATAATCTAGAAAAGAACAAACAAAACAAGACTAGCTTGAAACCTAGTTTTTGGCCGGACTGTGTGCGGCTGATGTGCTCCTGAGGACGTAATTGAGGACTGCCCATGCCTTGCTGCAAAGCTGGCGTGGCACGTGGTCCACTGCCTCCCAACGTCTCAGACTAAGCGCCCTCTGCACTCACGGGACTTTTCAATTCAAGATGGATGAAATCGAAGGTTTTTTTTTAGTTTTGTTTTTTCTCACTTTGTTGAACACAAAACTGGCATCTGTGGAACATGACATTAGTTCATTACAATATAACTGAGAACATGACTACTATTACTGATATAAGCAAATAACTTGAATTAAAAAGTAAAGTAGTGAATTCATTTTTACTATAGATATGTCTCAAGGATTTTAAAAAGACAGCCAATTTGTTTTTAAATGCTTCAAAAACAGGACATTTTAAAAATCTACATTTGAGTAAATTATATTTTGCCAGCAGAATCAAATTGTTTTCAGGATATTCAACCTTCCTTTCATTCGAAAACAGTTATTGTTCCAAATACTTGATTTCTTTCTTTAAAAGCATTGTATGACGACAAAATATAATTTACTCAAATGTAGATAGAAGCAAAGTCAAATAGAAGCAGCAGCCACAGGATGCAAGCCTGCTGCAATTTGTCCTCTATTTCTAAATATACCGTCCATCTTTACAATAAACAGTAACTCTACTTAGTGGATTTCTCTTACTGGAGCTCAACTGTTGGTTAAATGTCTGAGGTTAAGACGCTGGCATTTCTAATCACATACATCAATATAAGTCTCACGATTTTGCAGTAAGGCAGTATGCTGAAAGTTCTGTACTTTACAATGATGCCAGATCCGGCAACTTGACAGCATTAAAAGGCAATTAGACAAGGTTGAATGACTTGTCTGCACTTAAGGACTCACAACAAACAAAAAACACAATGACAATACAGTTTCATTTGGATTGCATTAACTTGATGCTGCTTGCTTAAGAGCCACTTCCTGATTACGAGAATCTATCTGTCTCTCAGAAGTGGAAATAGCCAAATACCATGTGTTTCATTGGTCTAGGAGGAAATCCATATTTAGATCTTCATACTAAAAATGTGAGCTCTTTGTCGGAAAGATAGTACTTTCCTGCCGGGTTTCAGGTTCTAACTTATTTCCACATTCGTATATTATGACTTAGAAAGAAAGCAACTATTCTTCAGAATAAAACACAAACGTAAATAAAAGGTTTGACGTGATTTATTATTTTGTAAACTATATATTCATATCATCCCCGTCACGCCATATAGACTTACAGCTTCATCCACTGTATAACTGCTGTAGGATTAAGTAAAAGCCTCAGCAGCTCTTTATATATCTGTCTAAACTGAAAGAAATGGGTCTGCTTAGTTGCATGTATTATTTCCATATAACTGTATGAAATAGCTGACTGTGTTTCATCCAGATTCACATCAGCTCACCACCCAGTGTGTGAGTCTCACTCCCCGGAGAGTTTCTCTACTTCTCTCCTTCCTCTTTTATCCCCTATTTTCTTGTGTATGTAAACAGAAGTAAAGCATTTTCGGGCTCCAAGGCAGAGCATGATGATCAAACACCATGCACGATCAATGACTTTGAAGAGATCTAACATCCCTTATAAATGTATTTCACACAGAAGGAACAGCAGAAATGAAGAAATTCACTTCTGGAGCCAATGGCCACATGTTTTCTCTCTTTAGACTGAGAGAAAAAAAAAACAGAGAACAAAGTTTAAGAAGGGAAAGACTGCATCTTTTTTTTCTTGCACATTGCAGTGTTAACTCCTCGTGCGTTTTTTGGTTACACGGCCGAGCGACTGTAGGCCTGTAAGCTTATGAGCAGGGAGGAGTCAGTGAGAAAGAAGAGGAGCTCTAAGAAGTTTCATTAGGTTATGTCTTGTGATCTGATTTCCAGCTAGACAGAAGACCTTAACCTGGAAACCTCAATGTGCTAACATCATAATTGTCTTTCATTTCTGTGTCTGTTGATGTGAAGTTAGACTGTGAGTTTGAAAACAATCATTCAGCATGTATCTAAAAGCCCAATATGTCAAAACACAATAAAAAAAAAGCAAGTAAAGATTAGATGAGAAAAGACTTCCTGTTCTTGGTGGCGTAGCTGAAATGAAGCTTCCTGTCACCAAAGGTAAAGGCAGGCTCTCTTGGTGTGACATCACTCCCACTTGCTTGACTTGAAACCAGAGGCGAGGTTTAGGGTTTGGGGAACAAGTCCAGGAAGCTGCATCAACTGATAAGACAGAAAACGTATGTAGCTTAAAATAAGACAACGTTTTTGACTTATTCCTCTCTTAGAGTTGAGTTAAGAATTGGAAATACAGCTTCGATTTGGCGTGTGAATACCTGCCTGTTTGTCCCCAGTAGGACTATACTGTATGGTGTGCGGCCGTACATACCCTAACTCCTGGATATGGCAGGTCTCTGTGGTCTGAAGATCCTGCTGCTCTGGGCTGGAATCATCGGTTTGGCCAACTGTAAGTAATCGACTGCATCTTCTTTATGAAGGGACTGTGGAAAGGAAATGGTGTTCTATGAAGTTGAGTCCTTTCGTTTGCCATTGAAAGTCTTCTAGAAGAAAAACTAAATCTGTAAATGATGCCAAACATGAATGATGGCCAACCGTAGGCGATGAGGTCTCTCATTCCAAACTCCTAACTTGACTGTTTTTGAAGTTGTAGCATATGGTCGTTGAGCATGTGATCGTGTTTATGAGAAAAGGTGAAACGCTTTCCATGCCTGAGACAGAGACATGAATCTGTCAGCACAAACGCTTGACAAATTTGCTTTTTTTTTTTTTTTGGAAAACAGGAAAACATCGCAGCACAAAATGTAATCATTTAAAGTAAAAACTGAGGGCAGAAATGACAAGCTACAGTATATCATGTCTTTGAGTTGTGCCTCCGTTTGTGCTACTTCACGTTTCTTAAACTTTCCAAACCCAAGAACACAAGACAGTACAGCGCACACTTGTGATGTGAGGAGCTAAAAAGTGACAGGTTTGAGAGCCCCTTTGGCAAAAGAATAAACAGTTATGTTCAATCAAAGACTGCTGTTAATAAGAAGACTCTCTTTAAAAAGTGTTCTTTCCTTTGGTACAAAGCTATGGGAATTTTTGCAATCATGTTTCTGTTCTGCTTTGACATTGTGTGTGTGTGTGTAAGTATGTATATGTGTGTGGGTGGTGATGGTGGGGGGGGGGGTGGGGTGTCTGTCAGAGATGAGAAGATTTTTCAGGGTGTGTCCCTGCAAGCTCTTCACTTCAACCCTAGTGGCTGTGAGTGTTGTATATGATACACAACTGAATGCGTGTGTGTCTGCATGTGTGTGTTAAGTCAGACCCACCTTACCGCCTCTTGCATCACTCAGAGTTCTGCTACTGTTCAGCACATCAAACAATTTCTGCTATTTTCAGCTTAGATGTCTGTACACACGAGCTGAAATAAACCCTTCACTCTATTTATTTCACTCTGTTGTCTTTAATGTCAGTCAGGGTCAGTATTTGTCATTTGTTTCGAACATGCCTTATCTCTCAGCTAGTGTGAGATGAGTCATCATGGTACACTGCATCAACAGACACTTCTTATTTATACATGTCTTCAATTTTCCATTCAGTCTTTTAAATAATTATGTATCAATTTAGTTATCTCAACATTAATAGCATTTGACCAGTGGTGGATTGTAGTTAAGTACAATTATTCAAGTACTGTACTTTAGTATCATTCGGATGTACCTTAATTTATGGTTCTTTATACTACATTTCAGAGGGAAATATTGTACATTTTCTGTAGTGCCTTTGCAAATTAAGGTTTAAAAAACCTATAACGAGCACATGAAATATGATGCACTGTTATACAGCAAATGAAACCAACCGACAGTCGCAAATACAATCAGCTCCAACTCGACCAACTACAGCATTAAAATGCTATTTTCATGTAAAAGTAAGAATTATCCAATAGTTTAATATGCTGTATAACAATATATCTCTGACAGAGCTCATTTTGCCTGAAACGTGGGTACTTTTATACTTAAATGTTACAGATAATACTTCTACTTGCGTACAGTTTTGACTTTTAATTGTAATGGAGTATTTTTACAGCGTGGTATTGCTACTTTCACCCAGTGCTGGAAGAATTATTCAGATGTTTTACTCACCAAAAAGAGAGATACCACAGTATGAAAATATTCATATCCTACATTCAATTATTATACTCAAATAGTATAGATGTATTATCAGCCAAATGTACTCATCAAATGTAAAGGTACTGGTTCTGCAGAAACAGTGAATGTTACAATAACATGTTTACACTGTACTTTGCTTTTACATTTGTATGTATTCATATGAAGGTGTTTTACCATAATATTAAAAAGCAGAAAAAGCAGCTTTCTCCCAACACACAAACTAGTCAGTGTTAAATCCAAAACTCAAAACTCAAAACGCTGCTCAACTTGTCCTTTGCTTTTTTTCCCCTCATTGTTGTTAAAGAATTACACATCAACCCTAAAAGCCAAAGATCATGTGAGCACCAGTTTCATTTAGTTAAGCCAACTTCGTGAGAGCAGCTTTGCCTCATTAAGATGCATTTTCAAGCATTCTTTAGCTACAGCACATCGGAGCTGTGTGATCAAAAACTTGACCACTTCCGTGTTCCATTCTGAGTTGCCTTCATTTCCTGGCAGAGCAGCGCGGGCCTAGCAGACTGAGACAGAGCAAAAGTAAATGACTTGAGAATTCATGAAAAAAAAAAAGGGGAAGCACAGTGTCTAAAATGAAGAAGTGAGGTCAGAAATGTTAAGAATGCTGCACGATTAAAGCAGGTCCTGGGAGGAGGGGGAGTGTGCTTGTCACAAAGCTGGGGTTCTGCGGTGAATGCAAAATATGAGAAGAAAGTGGATACAAAAAACTGATGGTAAAAACTGATAGAGAGAAAACTGATGCATAAAAGACAAATCAGACACTTAATCAGTTTCTTTACTAAATTTCAGACAAGATTCAGCGACAGCCGTCTGGGGCCATTTGAGTTCTAATATGTCACTAAACTGTTAATGCTGTCAACTTTGCACAGTTGAATTTCTTCTCTATGGTCGCCCTGTCTCCCTTCCTCCACCTCTCTCTTCCTCTACTTCTGCTTCTTTCTCTGTCACACTTACAAAACGCTTGTGATCTTGAACAGGCTGATGTAACAGTGTGAATATCACACCATTTTTTTTACACACATGGCCAACTTAAAAAAAGAGCAGAACAGGGATTGTTTTATTGTTACCGTGGTGTGACTGAAACAAACTAAGTTATGATCAAATTAGGGTTTGGATAAAGTTTTCTCATCAGTTCTATAAAATATTCATAGAGCACAATTGCATCACTGAAACAATTCAAATCAGTCACCACAAAATATGAGGTGGTGAAATGTCACTGCAGAAAGCATGCATCTCTGCTCGATACAGTGAAACAAGAGCGCGCCAAACCACATCCTGAGACTCGCTGTTTGACTGTCCCCCATCACCTCATCACTCATTGCTCATTGCTATTATTGTAAAAGAACAAATAGACAAAAGAGCTAACACGTGTTTACAAGCCTCTCTTTGTTCCAACTTGGTAAAACTAATATTAGAAAACACAGTTTGAAAAGCAAAAGACAATGCACTTATGAAGATGTAAATGATTTTTGGTTTATATTGAGTGCACACAGCACAAAGCATGAATATCATTTTAAACAATATCTGGTGACAGTGTCATTTCTGACATGACTAAGAAGGAGGATAAAGGAGAGAAAGTCCGTTGCGAAAGTCCATTTGTGCTTCAGTATGATCCAGCGATCTGTCCAAATTGAAACTAATTTTGCAAGGATGGGGAGGCTCTGGGTTTCAGTGCAAAGCAGGAAATAGCGGTTTGCCTTCTGAAATAACAAGTGTGGCTCTTTGCTGCATTGTCATAGCAACCAGGTTGTACAGAACCTCAGATGAAAACAGTTGCTTTTTCCTCTTTTTGGCCTGACAACGCTTTGGCCCTGTAAGAAGAGTTTTATCGGTCAGATGGAAGTTGACACTCACAAAAGTTACATGAAGAACGCTTGAATGAATTCACTGTTCGATGGCTTTTGTGTGTTTCTTTTTCTGCCTATTGTATGCAGTATACTGTAGTCCTTTATGACCAAATGATTTACACATTTTTTCTCTTTTGTAATTCCAGGTGAAAACCAAACAGGTGAGTGGAAATACATAAGTTATCTAATAATACATTTTTTATTTCTAATTATGCTACTGGCTGTGCTACACCTAGTGCAATACCTTCACCTCAGCCTCACACCACCTCACACTCTCTTTATACTGTGTCATCCCTTTATGGCCACTGCAGCACCAAAGCCAGCAAAATGTCATGAGCATGAGTATGCTCTTCAAATGGAAAAATAAATATATTATATGAATATATTTTCTCACTTATTTTTAGATGACATTGGCCTCCATTTTTTGACCTACCTATACGAAGAAACAATTCTAAAATAAACTACATGTGGAAACCTAGCAGTTAGCTACATGATAAACAGGTGAAAATGACGTCCATGTGTTGCAGCATTCACTAACACGTGGTTAACCCACAATCCTTTGGTGGGGGAATATTGGGCTATAGTTGTCCTGACCTACACACAATTATTTAGGTACAAACATGTAAATTGCATTCTAGTTTGTGCTCATTTCAGAAAATGTTGCTTTTGCCAAAGCAGTATGAAACGCTTCTGTTCACACAGTATGCAACTAATCTCCATTCCAAGTCCAATCCAGGAAGAAGTGTCACATTCATCTAGTGCATGGGGAATAAAAAGGTCCATTGCAGGTCGAACCCCAGATGTTTTCCCTTTCTTTTCTTAAGTGCTTTGCTTTTAAGGTGAGCTAAAGCAAACTAACAATAACTTGCTGCATCTATACCATGAGTTAAGGGTCTATAATTAGACCCTCACATCATTGGAAAATACTGAAGTGAGGATACATAGTGTTTATGCATATTATATTCATTATGCCATAAGCAGAGATGATCCATTGTCCATCTGTGATCTGTTGTAATGATGTTGTAATGTAGATGCATTTCATCTCATTTTGGGAAACAAAACAAATGGAGTCTGGAGAATTTATAGCATAAGAGGTGAAATTAGAGAAGAGCAGCACTTCTGTGTCAAGTGTTAGGATTTAGGTTAGTCAAACATTTTCTCAAGGGCTTTGCGTGTTATGGATGCAACTTTTTTTCCATCATAGTCACTGATTATGCAGTCAGTGAAACAAGAATCCTAATGTTTCCTAACAGTGAGTACTCTAAAATCATCAGTCATAGGAATAGAATCAGTTTGAATATGACATTGTCTGCAAAATTTGAAAAGAACCATCCACTGGCTTTATAGAAATAACCTGTGAGAGTTTATCCTACAGCTTCTGTGAGAAAGCTATAGAAATTTGTCATCAAAGTTGAGGTCAGACTTGTCTTTAAATGTCAAATCAGGTTAACCTGCATCAACCCTGGTTTAATAATACTTTAGGTATTCTCTATTCTTTAGCCAATAATTAGTTTGTATATTGACTCCAATTTACTCTGTGAAGAAGCTAAGCGAGGCAGCTATTGGCGCAATGTTACACTTAAACCACTGTTGCCATAATCCTGTTGAGGTTGGCAACCTTTAGGCAACCTTGCTTGTGTTTTGCCAAAGGAAGACAGCATTACGTCCAAAAACAGGAAGTATTTGAACTCATGGCTACAGGTAATGCTCAACCTGATTCCATTTCCGCTATTCTAGCTGTAGAGTCCTACTGAACACATCCAGCTGAATGCTGCCTTTCCTGCCCTGAATATAAATTTGTTCTTGCCCAGTGCTACTATTGTTTTTTTGTTTTTTTATCACCCCTTGTACTTTTGTCCTGTTTAAACAAATGTGTAGTAGACTTAAATGAAGGGAAGGATTGACAAGTAGTTGCAACAGTTGTAACAAGAGGAAACAGGATAAATGTGGTCAAAATGTTACATGAAGCAACTTTTAAGGATGTAGAAACTAGCATTGTGATATTGTGTTGGGCCTGATTTTTGTTTTCTTGGAATGCAGATGTTTCAACCCGCTTACCTCCACACACAAATTCCATTTCAGTAACCAGCCTATCTGTCACCGCCTCAACTCCACGCAACATGACAGCAACTACTGTCATGTCTTCAGACACCTCAGAAACTGCCCTCAAACCTGCACTCACCACGCCAACCCTCACCTCAAACTCCCCAACTCAGGCACACAATTCAACTACCACGCCTGGTAATGTATTCAGCCTCAGTTTACAGTCTTTTTGGATACATTAGCGTTGCATTTGGCATGCTATTCTCCTGAAATAGTAGTTAGGCATTATATCAGGTAAGACTATTGGCAGTAAAGTATTTTGACTTGAAGGTGACCTCCAGCATGCTCTCCATCCTACAGCCACTGCTCATCCATCAACCACCTCACCCTCACCCACTGCAAACACCCCTCAAAACCAGACCTCACCTACAAGCACCATGTACACCCCCACAGTGGCTACCAGTACTGCCATCACAGGTTGGACTTTTCCTATTTACAAGCCCTCATTTGTTCTTATATAGGACTGTTCATATGAGTGTAGACAACAATTCCTAATACTAGCACTGCTAAGGAATGGGTTACGACAGACACTTCATTTGCAAGCTGCTTTGGAAGAGAATTTAAAAGTTCTATGATCATATATTAATATTTTGTTGTTTCTTTTTCTAATCTCATTCGAATGCGTTCTCCAGCCACCACACAAGCCCCTCCAGCTCCACAGTGTGAGTATCAGCATGATTTTTTCAAGATGTAATCATCTTTACACTCATCTTTACAAACACTGTTCGACATCTACATGAACAAACTGTCATCAGGTGGTTTATATTAACTAAGAGATTTTATGATTCTGTTGATTCTGTCTGCAGGTTCTTACACTGTCACGCCCATCAAGTTTGGCTTCCAGATCAACATTACTACAAACTCTATCGCTGGTAACTACACCATACACGTTAATGAGGCGGGCCAACCAAAGACTCAGATGACATTCGACGGTCAGCACTCCAACGAAACCTCATCACATGAAATCGAACAGCTGAAGCCCTGTACTAAATATGAGCATCAACTGGCAATTATTGATAGTGATGGTACAGTAACACACTGTAAGGCCACTGGAAATGAAACTATGACAACTGAGATGAGTGAGTAAAAAGAATTCATACCATTGAATTGCATCTTAATTTTTTTTTTTTATTTAAGAAGTGAGACAGAGAGACATTTGTGCATCACTTGTGTATTTCAGGAAAAGATGACATTGAAAATGGCAACTGTACCCCTGGATATGTTTGTTACCGGAGCCATTGGAACATCAGCTCTTCATTGTCGACATCAAATAATATTCCAGCTGAGCCATGCAAAAGTGACAAGAAAACATTCTGTATCAAACCTCGTTACGATGACATTTGCACAGATTTGACTACAACCTTCACTTCAGGAAACTGTTTGAACTCTTCCTTTAGTCTCACCAAAAATATCACTGTTGGTATGTACAGTAGAGTCCTCCTGTATTTTGAATTGCATGTGGTGTAGACCTTACTTCATCATGCTTAATTTATGTACTGTTTTCTTTTTTCCACAGATTTCTTAAATCCAAGTGAAATAAAGAAGACTGTTCCCACTGGACTTCCTGCAAAAATAAATACAACACTTCCTCCAAACTGTAATGATCTCACCATTGACTACACCTGTCAGGGTGAGTGAAAAGACTAGAAGTAAAGAAACTTTGTCTGTCACCAACATTATGAATGGATTTAAGTGCAAACAGGTAGAAATTTGGACCGGCAATTTGCACTATTAGATTAGCTCACACAGAAATGACAATGAAAAATCAGTTTTACTAAAAAACTAAACCGATCTGAACTTTTGGTGTAAGAGGAAGTCGAGGTATTGCTTTGTGCACTCTGTCAATCAGCCCTGAAGAGAAGATTTAGTTATTTATCTGCTCTGAATGTGTCCACATTTGAATCTAATCTAACTCTAAAAAATACAAAACAAATACCAGTAGTTGAAGAAATGCTGTCATCCTTGTGTCTCCTCAGAACCTGGACAACTCAAACCCATGATGTTGTCTGAGCTGGAGCCCTTCACAAACTACACCTGTACTGGTCAGATCAAGCACAACAATGTCCTCATAGAAAACACAACTACGAGCCCCTTCAAGATTGACTGTGGTATGTTGATATTCACTTTACCTCACTGCAATGATGAGAACAATAAGCTTGTATCCTAAAATAACTTTGGATAAAAGGACAACACCAGATACTCAGAGTTACAGATGTCTAATGTCTTCTAACAGATCTTTCAATAAAAGACACAAAACTATTGGAAACCAATACCTCCGCTGAGTTGAGTTGGACCACGACCAGCCGGAACTGTCAAGCTGTCCTTCCTCGTCTTCCTAATCTTCGTCTTTCTTATAACTGCAGTTGTTGGCCTACTTCCAAACAGAGACCCACTAGTAAGTAAAATTATTATGGAAGTCTTAGGAGATCCTTTTACTGGTCAGTTTATCTAAATAGTGAAATATAATGTGGACATTTGAATCATCCATGGACCTACCGTGCTCCATGCTAACACTTTGGCATGCTGAGTGATTTAAATAATAAGGTGTAAATAACCAGAGATGATACAACAAGTCCCAGTTTGGCGGAGAAGATTCACACAGTTAACATGAAACATGATCCAGAAATAACACTGAAATGCCAGAGTTTGATATCCTTGTTTCCTTAGGAAGTAATTAAAAATACATATTAACTGACATTTTCATGTGTTAAACTTCCCAGTCTGCTTGCCTAATGGCACATAATGTTTTGGCTTACAGAGCCAGAACTGGTGATCTACCAATGACATATGATTGATTGATTGATTGATTGATTGATATCCGTTTTCTTGTCACTTAGTAGGTCACTTGACCAACAAAACAATCTGCTGTTGTATATTCCCTCAATTGTGTCTTTGTTGCCTTGTTATTTAATCAAACAAACAGCAAATTAAACTATGTTGCAGTTAACAAATATTCATCAGGAGGAACATGTGTTATTACTGGACTGCAACCTTACACACAGTATACCTGCAAAGTCCAACCCATCTACAACCAGGAAAGAGTTGGCACATCAGTTAAAATTACATTCAAGACTAAGAGTGGAGGTAAGTGTCACAAAAAATGACCTTTTGGAGAAGTCAACATCTATATAATACAAAAAAAGTTTATTTAAATATTTATTAAGGTTATTTATTTCGCATGTTGCTGAATATCCTGTTAAGACCACACAGCAACTCTATCATGTGACCGACTATCCCTCGGAAAGGACACAAGAGCAAGAAATATGATTACGAAATGACACAAGTTTACTGAAATCAATTATTTAGAAATTGTTTAAGCTAATTATAGTAATTATTATTCTAAATGCAACTTATTCTATTCATTATAATTCTGTCAATGATGTAATTTATCTGATTCTTTATCCTGTCTGTCATTTTTAACAAATGGTGTTAAATGCTGATAATCAGACAGCATATCATTCCCTGATACTAATACCAATATACATTATGTAGGCCTACAGTATAAGAACATCCCACTTCAAGTCATTATAATGCTCCAGTCATTAGTGAAGTAGGGGCCATGTACACAATATGTACCAGGAATACACAATAATGATAGACTTCAAATTCCAATAACAGTGTTATTCTCTGTGATTGTAGAAATCTGCCAGCTTCAGTAACTTCTGACCTGCTTGTTTATCACAGGTGCTGCAGTGAATTGTACTTTGAATTCCATTTTTTTAAATGTACTTTTTTTATTCCATTTACTTATTTGTCTGCTCATCATACACCATCTCATAATTCAATTCTTTCCTGCTTTAACAGTGTCCAATTTACAGTTTCCCTTTTGTGATACCAATATTTTACGAATGACTATTAAACATGTGCCACCTAACATTAAATGAACTCCAACCCCAACACATAACAGCTGTTTAAAAAAGTACAATGTAAAAGCCTTCATCAGTCATCATTTAAGAGACTTACATAATACAGAATAATAACTCATTTTCTGATCTTTTTATACTACTTACTTTGAGTTTAATCATTTTCAAAGTTAATTTAATTATCTTTCTTTGTGCATTTTGTATTTGTATCACTACTGAAAACCTACTGCAAATGCTAATCAGTGTTAAAAGTGCTGTTTTAGGAAACTAAAGTATCACTTGTGAGTGCTAACTGTGAGTAAGCATAGAGTGTTGTATCTAAAGGAAAATATGTTGTTTTTCTTCACTCTCTTACAGTACCAGAAGAAATTACTAAACTGGTAGCGAATATTTCAGAGCATAATGTGATCAGAGTAACCTGTGGTCCTCCAAAAAGTTTTAATGGACCTGAGAACAAATACATTGCACGTCTTCATGATGGCAGCAACACTCTGAAGAAGACTGAAGACAAATGCAAGTTTGAATTCGTAGATCTTAGCTACTCTACGGCCTACACATTGAAGGTTTGTATAATCCTGAATAATTTCAGCTTTATTCCTCATATTTTTTCAAATGCTATAATTCCTGATTAAGGGATTCTCTGTCTTTCCAGGTGACTGCTTTCAACGGAGCTCATGAGGGCAACCCCAAGGAAGCTGAAGTTAACACTCTCTGTATGTGCAGTTTTAATTAGTGCCACAAATTGTCTCACATTATTCAGTTCAATCATTTGACACATTTTGCTCTCACATACAGTACACACGTCCATTTTGATATTATTTTCCCAACATTTTACAGATAATGACAAAGCTCTCATTGGATTTCTGGTCTTCCTCATCATCCTCACGTCTGTGGCTCTGCTTTTGGTCATCTACAAGATTTACATCCTGAAGCGCAAAAAGTCCCAGTAAGGATCGTTCCGCATTTTATCTCCTGCATGAGTTTGACCGTCACATTGCTCCTGTGATTGTTTGGTTTTACTCAAATTCACCTGCAGGTTTTGTTCTCCTGTTAAGACAATATCTTTTCATTTACAGTACACAAATAGTATTATTATTGCATTTGAAATGCATTTTAGACAGAGACATCATAACTGTCACTGTTTCTTGCTGTTTCTTTTTCTATTCTATATTCCTTATCATTTCAATTCTTTGAAACCAATCTTCACTATTTTATTTGCAGTGACCTGAGTGAAAACATGATGCTTATTTCGACAGCAAGTGAGTAGACTTCCTGTTTATTTCCTGGATTTTGTGTTGAACCAGATGATTGTAGCAGTCTTTAAGTATGTAATAAATGGCACTCACGTGTAGGAGTTACTGTTTTCAGATGATTTATGATGTTTCACAATGTACAGTTGTATTGCTTTATTCCTTGGTAGATCATGTAGACACATGTTTCAAGAGAAATCATTTATAAAAACTGAGAAATATACTGTAATTTGGAGTAATGGCTAGTGATAAATTAGTATTATTACAGTATTACATTGTTTCTGTTTTTCATCTGCTGGCTGGTTTGTTGTTGTAGATGATGAGGAGAACCTGATGCCCGTCGAGCCAATTGCAGCAGAGGTTCTGCTGGAAGCCTACAAGAGGAAGCTCGCTGATGAAGGAAGACTTTTCCTGGCTGAGTTTCAAGTACATTTAACATCTGTGTTCTCTTTGGTGGCATTATGTTTGGTATTTCTATCTGTATTGGATGGTTTACAATGAAGTGGGAGGTGAGAGGTCCAAGGCTGGACTTGAACCAAGGAGGTTGGATGTGCATGCATAGAGCGAGTATGAATGGTACTCTAGAATTGCTGTCTGTTGGTCTTTGGCATTGTTTGGCAAGTTACATGATTTGTTTCTGCTTTCAGAGCATCCCCAGAATTTTCTCGAGGCACAGCGTGAAAGAGGCCAAAAAGCCCTGCAACGTCCCCAAGAACCGCTATGTGGACATCCTGCCATGTGAGTGGGTGTCTGTCCAGTAACACATGAAGCTTTTTAGATAAAAGAGATAAAAGCACTTACCAGATGTGTGATGTGTATTTTTATTAACTGTTTTTGTGGGGAAATGTTGCACATCAGTGAGCAGGACGGTTTTATTGCAATATTGGATTCACAGGATTTTTACATCAATGTGAGATTTAACCTATGTAGCCTAATTTAGCTAATAAATGAAACAGCTTCTTAATTGAATTTACAGAAAATTAACACACACTCGTTCATTAAGGGTGTCCTCTGTAATATGTTTTATTTATTCATTTATTTTTTTTCTATCTTGAAACAGATGATTTTAACCGTGTCCAGCTGACCAGCGGAAATGGAGAGGCAGGATGTGACTACATCAATGCCAGCTTCATTGATGTATGAAAAACACACAGATAATACTACTACTGCTTTTGCTACCACTGCTGCAGTCAGAATAATCAAACAACATACACATTTAGAAATATAAAAATAACAGCAAGAACTGGCATGTTAAAGGGCCACATTACGTCCAAACAGCACAGCTTTTTAGGGCTAAATAGACACAAAGTTCATGATCTCTCTCTGACAATACACACCTTATTTAGCATCATTTGTTTTCCTGCTGCAGGGGTACAAGGAATCCAAAAAGTACATTGCAGCTCAAGGTAAAGCAAAGTACTCACATTCTTTGTACACTCAGTTAGTGCACCTGCATTATGTTTCTGGTTGACACTATGTGATCCTGCCTGTGCCTACAGTATATATTCTGTGTGTTTTGTAGGGCCGAAGGATGAGACTGTGAGTGACTTCTGGAGGATGGTCTGGGAGCAGCAGTCCTCCATCATTGTCATGGTAACACGCTGTGAAGAGGGAAACAGGGTGAGAAGAGTTTCAACTTTTTGTTGACTTTGGTTATAATGTCAGTTGTTTCAGTCGTGTTTGTTTTCTAAATTACAAGTTAAACATTGTCCTCTATGTGACAGCAAAAAGAGCTAATGTTCCCACAACAGACTTGAGTCTTTCACTTAAACACACTCACATCATAGTGTGTTTAAGTGAATCAGATATAGACAAACTCAAACTGCACACACTATGTTCTAATTTTGTGGAGAATGTTTTTATCTGTAGCGGCCTGCTTTTTAACATGCATCACCCGCATATTTGCAAACTTGGGTTGTCACTCACTCTCTCTCTCTCTCTCTCTCTCTCTCTCTCTCTCTCTCTCTCTCTCTCTCTCTCTGTCTCTCTCCTCTCACATGTTGTGTCGCAGGTCAAGTGTGCGCAGTACTGGCCATCTCCAGAGCGAGAGACGGAGATCTTTGAGGAGTTTATAGTCAAGCTGAACTCAGAGGACCACTGTCCAGATTACACCATCCGCCATCTCAGCCTAACTAATGTGAGTCTCCATCAAAAGTTTAATACATAACACATTATAATGTTATTACTGCAGGTCACACACAGGTTTTAACCTGTGTGTGACCTGCAGTATAACTGTCTAGCTTTATCTCAATAATAATAATAATAACCATCTATGTGTGTGTGTGTGTGTGTGTGTGTGTGTGTCTGCAGAAGAGGGAGAAGAACTCAGAGAGGGAGGTGACCCACATCCAGTTCATGAGTTGGCCAGACCATGGCGTCCCAGGGGAGCCACATCTCCTCCTGAAACTGAGGCGGCGTGTCAATGCGTTCAAGAATTTCTTCAGCGGCCCCATCGTCGTTCACTGCAGGTAAGTTCATTCTGTACATTTGTTTGTCCTAATGCTTGACTTCACCTTTGCTTGCCATTGATATACATATATATTGACATACTTTAACACAATGTTATTATCTCATGTGTAGCGCGGGAGTCGGCAGGACAGGCACCTACATTGGCATCGATGCCATGATGGAGGGTCTGGAGGCAGAGGGCCGAGTGGACATCTACGGTTACGTAGTCAGACTCCGCAGACAGAGATGTCTAATGGTTCAAGTAGAGGTAAAATATCAGTTTACACCATATTTTAGATCATATGTGTGTCTCATTAGACTGTTAGTTATTATAATATTTAGTATATTAAGTTCATTGTTGTATGTTGACACATACAAGGAACTTGACTCCAGTAGTTCTGTGCTTACTCACAGTAAAAAGAACAAACATTCAGGAAGTAAACTGACATGAACACACAGCTGAACAAAGATAATCAAGCGAGACAAGAATACACAAGCACAGATATTATTATGTACAGCAAGAAATTAAATTAATAAAAAATAAATAGAAATTAACAAATGGTAGACAAACAAACATACACTATATATAACGGTTCATTTGTTACTGTACACTGTATATACATGATTGTGGTCTGGCTGCTACACTGATGATTGAAAATGAAAATGATTGGAGATAGAATATCATTGGCAGACAGACATGTAAGTGGAAGAACATTTAAAGGCCTTTATAGACAAAAATTATTTGACTCCAGTTCAAAATGGAATTATTAATTCATTTATTAGATCACTTTAGAAATTGAATAATTAATTGACAAACTTAATGATCTTTTCCTTTCTATTTTGAGTTTATTAGTGCATTATCTATTGTTAAAATTATACAGAAACTGCACTGAGACCCCACATGGCCGGTTCAAGTGTTGGTGAGTGTGAGGGTGTGTGGAATAAAACTGCTCTTGTCTCTGGTTGTTTTGGCACACAGTGCTCTCTAGCGCCTGCCAGAGGGCAGAAGCTAAAGTAGGTTATGCATAGTACGTGTATGAGCATGTGCAGTGCATTTATGTGTTTCGCATATTTTCATTTATTTGTACATTAAGTGCACAACATATTTAGTAGGCTAGCTCTTTTCATGAAGAACAAAAGCAGCATTTTTGTTAATTAAATCTAAATCAATCACAAAGGAGGAGGCAGAGATAACAAGTGGAGGATGAGTTAGATGAGGAGGGATTTGTAACCTTGGAGAAATCTGAGACATGGATTATGTAGCTCAATAGCAGTTTGTCTTATGCATATTTGTTCTATCCCCAAACTGTATATCCTGTGTTTATTAAGATAAGTCCATTTGTCCTCTCACAGGCCCAGTACATCCTGATTCACCAAGCGCTGCTGGAGCACAATCAGTTTGGAGAGACTGAGATCACCCTGTCTGAGCTCCACAGCACACTGAGCACGCTCAAACAGAGGAACTCAGCCAATGAGCCTTCCTTAATGGAGGAGGAGTTTGAGGTACGGCACTTTATTATTTATCAGTTATTTATTTATCAGGAAATCAGTGCTTTGTGGGGGAATTGAAGCTGCCACTTTTTTAATACATTTGATTATGTTTGATGTTTGTGACCAATGTAAGTCACTGATTTTTATAAAACCGAACTGATGATTCACACCTATAACTGTGGTTAAGCGTGTGGTAACGTAATAGTGTATGAGGAAGACTATAATGACGACAATAATGTAAATTACCTAAAAACATCTCACCTTAACAGCACTAAACATCTTTCATCATCATTAGAATATTTTTCCTTTGTTCCCCACCTCTTAATACAAAATATGGAAGAAAGTAATATATCACTATAAATGACTTACTACTTATTATTACTAATTACAGAGACTCCCCTCCTATAAAAACTGGAGGACATTCAACACAGGGATCACAGAGGAAAACAAGAAGAAGAATCGCTCTTCCTCTGTCATCCCATGTGAGTATCAGCTCAACACAGGGACATTTTACACCATAGAATAACAACTATAGTGCATCAGTGTATGTGCAGTATGCTTATAGTGTACAAGCATTCATATACCAGAGAAAATATGTTTCACTTGTGTCATATATCAAACCTGCCACCCTCAGACGACTACAACCGAGTGTTGCTGAAGCTAGATGAAGGACGCAGTCGTGATAGTGACCCCGATGAGGAAGATGAGGAAGAGTCATCCGATGAGGAGGATGAGGAGTCCACTAAGTACATCAATGCCTCCCACGTAGATGTACGTCATTTTACTGACACTTCCAGCTTATTTACTAACCTGTTTCTGCTTAACTCTGACACAAACCTGGATGCCAGGACAAAAATAAGAGTGTTTTGTTTAACTGAAGCATGGCAGTCTGTGTTCCTGTTACCATCTTTCCTGTTGTAGCAGCTGGTATCTCATTAACTGTGAATGGATTCCCATCTCTCATGCAGCCAGTTGAATTTTTAAAACAAGAGTAATTAAATTCATCACATCCGATTTGTTTGGACTGCGTACAACAATAGATGGATGTGTTTTCTTGCCCACACAGGGTTACTGGGGCCCACGCGCCTTCATCGCAGCACAGACTCCGCTGCCAGACACCATGGCTGACTTCTGGTCGATGGTTTACCAGAAGAGAGCATCTACTATTGTCATGCTCTCCGACTGCAGTGAGGGAGATAAGGTACATAAAGTATCATGCATGCTGTCCTTACAGCCAAGCGCCACGTACTGATGTATAATGTAGTATGTTCCTTACATATAGAATACACTATACATGTTCTTGGTACATGTATGGTAAATACACTTGTATTCTTGTGTGTCGTCGTGTTCACAGGAGTCTGACTGTGTCTACTGGGATAAAGACCAGAAAACATTTGGGGACTTTGAGGTGGAAGTGACAAGCACAGACACCTCCCCAACTTTCATCCTCCGCAACATGCTAATCCGTCATGTCAAGGTAACAAAACAGCAACCTGCTCTGTAGTTGTAACAAAGTCTATTTCCATATTAATCATTCTGGTCATTGCGACAAGCCGTTTTAACACCACCGTCTGTCAACAGAGGAAAGAGAGTCGGCCGGTGAAACACTTCCAGTTCCTGAAGTGGACGAACAGAGAGCTGCCGGAGAAACCTCAAGATCTCACGGACATGATCAAGGACATCAAGCTCAGCAGTGGCAGCAGCAAATCACAGAGGAGCATGCCCATCGTGGTCCACTGCAAGTAAGACAACCTCACAGAAAACGTCCTCTGGATTCTTAAAGGGGCAGTATGTATGTGACCACAACATATCCAGTTATTTTTCCATACACATGACTCACAGTGTCGAAGCTTTCAAAGCTAATTTTCAGGCCTGTAATCTCTTTCGGAAGAAAAAAACCTCTCCACCTACTTGAGTTTCGGACCCAAATCAGCTTAAAGAGCTTGATGAAGGTCACACATCATTGGACACCACTTTAAGCTATACAGTGGCATACCTTTTTAAGTATTTATAGAGATATACCGTGAGAGTTAAATTTTAGCCCCTAAACTTTGTCAGAACATATTGGGGGACACCAGGCGTGTTACATTGGAACAAATCGTCATTTACATTATGAATTAATAGTAGATATCTTACTAAAAATCTGTTTAATCGCTCGCTGGTTTGTAGTGTCACCTCATTATAAGGAAGACATGTATATGATTCTCCTCTGCGTGGAGTTTGCATGTTCTTTTCTCCAGTTGAAATGAACTAAAAACACTAAATCATCCATTGGTATGAACATGATTGTATAATTGGGCCCATATTTCTCAAAGAGAGCAGAGCGCAATTTAGGAGTAAAACATGTCTTGGCTTGGAGTGTGAGCAATAAGATACATTTATCAAGCTACTAACTGCGAAGTATAGGAGGAACATTTATGAGCAGCTCTCCAGTGATCACATGATTAATCACATGTATGAACACAGCGGGAATAGCCAGTCAACGTATCAGTCAGCGATACGTTTTTAGTGCTTAACATATCCAGTGGCAATTAACAGCAATCTAATATATTCGCAATATATAAATATGTATATAGGGATGAAATCATTAAACTGGCTCAAATGGAAACCAAAAGAAAACCAAACTGGAGCAGAAAAGAAATGGTGAAAATGTGTAATCTTGTGTGCGTGTGTGTGCTCCCCTTCCTCAGCGATGGCTCGTCCCGTTCAGGGATTTTCTGTGCTCTGTGGAACGTGCTGAACAGCGCTGAGACTGAGAAGCTGGTGGATGTTTTCCAGGTGGTCAAAACCCTACGCAAGGAGAGACAAGGCATGATCTTCAGCCAGGTAAGACAGAGGAACCCAACATCTGTCAGCACAAAGTTTCACAGCTTCAACTTCCAACAGTGCTGAGAGTGAAAAGTACTATGGCACTTGAGTTTTTTTATGTACCTCCTAGTGTCTGTAGCATCTGTGTCGAAGAGATAAAGGTTGACATATTATTTTTGATGTATTGTTAATGTATTTCATGTATTGTGTCTGTATTTCACCAGTGCAGCACTTCAGCCTTGCTCTAGCTCACTTTGAGTGCTATAAAAAAAATCATTTCTTTGCTTATAATGTTGTTTTGACGACTTAAAGGGTGAGGCTGATGATATTCTGTATTTCTGTTATTGTCAACAAATCCCATGAAAGAACCAAAACCAACAATACGCTCGTTCATCGTCAGTACTTTCTGACTTCCCTACCTTGTCAGTGGCTCTCAGACCCAAGGCTGCTGAAGATGTAAATCTTCAAAAACAAGTCACTTATGTATATTTTCATTTTTAAAAGCAGTTAAATAATGTCCTTAATCAGCTGGGCACTGTAGTTTTTAGCACACGTTGCTCAAACAGGAGTAAATAGCACATTTTTGATGTGACTATTTTCAGCCACGGATTTGGGCTTTAGTGAGTATTTACAGCTGCAAGACGGTGTATGTGGTTGGTTAGTTGTTGGTTCATGGGTGAAAAGGGTGCTCTTAATTGTGTTGTGTTGTATTGTTTAGAAAAGTGTGTGATAGTGTGAGCTTAAAGTCTACATAAAAAGGTTTACTCTCATTAGAACCTACAGCATCACACCATATCTTCATGGTTCCACTTAAATCTGTCTGTGTCTCTAACAGGAGCAGTACCAGTTCTTGTACAACGCACTGGAGGGGGTCTTCCCTGTCCAGAACGGGGAAGTGAAAGCAGTACAGGCCTCTGCAGCCGACTCTGTCCAGGTTGTCAATGAAACCAAAGCAGCAGAGCAGCCAGCTGAGGAAAAGGCTGAGCAGCCAGCCAGCACTACCACTAACAACCAGCAGGGGGCGGCAGAGAGTGCTCCTCTTGTGGCTGATGGAGGGAGGGAAGTTTCCAACGCCCCTACAGAGACAACACCACTGGAGGACGCCAGCAACGGCCCCACTGTCACTGTGGAGGTCTGAGAGGGGTGGCAGCGGGGTCACGACTGTGCCCTTCACTTTTGGAAATAAGCGCTTCAGCTGAATGCTTTCTTTAATATACTTTATGAATGTATGAACATTGTAAAGCTTTCCCACAGTGTGGTTTTTGGTTGAGATTTGTTAAAGAATTTGATCAAATGTCGATTTACAAAAATATGATAAGTTATGAATATTCTGGTAGGAAAAGGGTAAGGATGCAAATATTAATTTCAGTGAGCAAAGTTTACTAGAAATGCTGTCATCAAACTAGAAGCCTTAGATTTACTGTATAGTTAGAGACATCTAAGAACAACATTTTAAATATACAGTAAATACGTTGTTGTTTTATACCCCTTTATATTTGAGTTAGTTTATGTATTGTTATTCTTGCTAAATAAACGGATGCTTTATATATATCTGGTATAGCAAAATTCAAAATTTGTTATGTGACAGTGTAACATTTCATTAAAATAGTCTTACAAAGAGAGTCATATTTATGCAGAGTACTTTCTTATTAATATTGTCATTTTAAAGTGTTGTTTTTCAGCATCGATCAACTTTATTGGGCTGAATGTACAAAGTCCATAACATCTTTTAAAGCCCCCCCCCCCAAATTTTTTTCTTCTTACTCTGAGCGATTCATTTGTATGAGAACATTTTCTGCCAAAGTTAGAACAGTTTTGATTATTTCACAGGAGATTTCAGTGCACTTTTCATTGGTTTGAAGTGGGCGGGGCTCTGTTGGAATACACACATATTTCTGTTCACCAATCATAATTAAGCAATATTTAAATCAGAATCTGATGACAGCTGTGGGGCTTTTAGCCAAGCATTCCTCTCAACAAACACTGGTGCTCATCAAAAGATGTGACAGGTGGGGAAACAGTGCCCTAAAGTTCAAAAGGGAGGACTTTTGACCAAACGTTGCCAGTTTGATTGCACCAGTGGAGTGCTCTTGAGTAAGGCTCCCAGGTGTGTTTGTGTGTAACCGGGTGAATGTCAAGGAAGCTGTTTCTGAAAAAGAGGCTTCATGCCCACCAAACCCGTCCTAGCTAAAATAAAGGTTAAAACAAAAAGGCACAAAAGTCTCTGAAAAGGTACTTAAGTAAAGTTAAAAAACGAAATAATATAAGATAAAAGACAGAGGACTGACACAACTGTTGAAAAGTCACAGTCATTTACTTAAAATTAACAGTTTTAAATCAACAGTTTGTATAATTATTGTCAAAGGCAGTTACAGTTACAAAATTTAAGACACGCATATAAGCAAACCATCCATGTAATTTCTATGCCGCATGGAAATGATGAGCTTTTGTGAGCTCAAGTCTCAACACAAATCTGTCACATTTCTCTGATCAGAGATGCATCTGTAAGTGAATCAGTGAATTCTCTGCTACAGTTTCGGTTAAATCTCTAAATATCCATCACAAATAAAAGTACAATGTATAAAAACAATAATCTACATATAAAAACCATCAAATACTATTGAATCAGAGATAAAATCTGTGCTTCATTTACACGTTATACAAATCAAATTTCTGACCTTTCTATGTTAGAGGCTTAGAGAAGGTTTGTGAACGTTACAACGTGTCGACTAGTGTGAAGACATACACACATCATTGTAGACGTCAAAAAAGTGTCATAGAGGATTTAATAGCGTCTTAATGGCGGCTGTCTGTCCTGTGGAGTTACAGTACAGATGTTCACAATAAACACCTGTACTTAATAAACATTAAGAGTTAAATAGATGGAGCGTTAAGATACACTGATGCAGTCAATGTACTGCATGAGGACTTTAACTGTTGGCCTCTTATGTGTATACAGACTCAACAATACTTAGATACTTAGAGATGACTCAAAACACAGTTTTAGTACTAATATAATACTAATATATTAGCTTAACTTCTCCAGGAAAAAAACATTGCAGAATAGCATAGTTTTGGTGAGAAATAAATTCCTAAGCACAGACGGGCTGTTACCCTAAAAAATAAGAAATGGGTTTATGAAATAATTATAAAATGTTCAACAGCTGCACACGTTTTTTGTTTTTTTGCAGGAAATAGAGGAAGTATTAAAACAAATTCTTTCTAATACTGCACGGAAGTTGATAATACATTATGTCACCTGATTTTCAGTCACTTATTGGATTTCAGTTATCAAAGATGCTACAGTACCAGTACACGGCTACATTGCAAAAATGAATATTCTCAAATGGCTTAAAACATACTGTAGTGTGGTTCGGTTTGGGGTGAATTTCTGTTGACTATTAAATCTTAATCTTTCACACTTTGCTGATGTAGCTCAATACAAGCCTTCTTATTATTGATTAAACGTCTCATTATGTACATGTGATTTCTGCAAAATCTTTGGCTCATTCGGTCCACACAAGGTTATGATTAGTTGCTGAGCCTCGACTATTGCTAGATTAAGCAGGACACACTTGACTGAACACAAATGTACTTTCACTTCTTTTCTTATCAGTACTTCCTTCTTCACTAGTTCAGTTTCACAAGTCGCAACTCAATCACTCACAAAACACATTTTTTTCTGTTAAATACCAGACGCAGCTACTTAAAGTGAGTAAGGCTAGTTCTAAGCTTGTGAACCTCTAATACATTGTGCAAAAATAATATTCTGGCTCACCTCTTAGAGGTGCCGAAGAACAAAAACAAATGGCCAAAAAACTAAATGTACATCAAGAAGTGTGTGAGAAGTAAAAACTCTTACCTCTACAAGAGGTGAGGTTTGACATTTATCATTACGTGCAATGGAAAAATCTAGCTACAAAACATCCCACACACAGATAGCCGTTTCACAGCTGACTCAATGTGTTATGATTTGATACTAAACCTAAACACATCATAGGTTAACACATTAATTTACTAATTTACAGCTAGTTTCCATAAGGTTCAGGCTCTGCTGCTGCTTTACGTAGAGCAGCGTCACAGGTAGTCAACCAGTTTCATACAAACCATTTGTTTTGCTTTGCTTTTCCGTATTTTAGGAATGGCAAAAGTCAGACCAGGCAACCAAGTGTTACCCTTTCTAAAAATGTAGCTGTCAGTGTGGCAGGTGAAATTTTATCATTTTTGCCGCTTGACAGCTGTTCATTTTCACCCTCTCCCTCATGACTGTATGTTACTGTTTCGCCTCTCGCTCCGCCTACCCTGGCATCACCACCACCTTCCACTTCAAGGCACAGCTTTCTTTCCTGTTGTATACTGAGGATAGGAAGCTGTGAGCTGAAGAATGGACCTCCAGCATCCAGTAATGGAGCTCCTTTTACTTGGCCCTTCAGCTCAGCAGCTGACAGAACTGGAATCAAACTTGAATTCCCTGCATTGCGTCATACCTTCACTTGACCGACCTTTAGGTGGACCATTTCAGATAAACTGGCTCTTTTGGCTCAGCGTCAGGATCAACAGCTAAAACCAGCTCAGACTATCAGGACCCACAAAGTGCATGGCTAGCCATGATATAGTGTAACAACCACTGGAAGCTCCAGCTTTAATCTTCAGTCATTTCTTGGCCTTGCTGTCGGGCTTCTCGTCTGTGCCGCCGTTTGATGAGGTCTGCCTGGCAGTTGCAGGTCGGACCTTGGAAGGGTCAGATGTAGTCTTGGTGCTGTCAGATTGGGCTTTGGCTGTCTCTGGACGTGTTTTGGAGTCTTTCTTTGGCGGTGGAGGCGTTGCCGGCTCCCAGAGGAGGAACTCATGCAGAAGTGTGTTGACAGACTCAGGACACTCCATCATGACCATGTGACTGCCGTCCTCCAGGACCTTGAGAAAGGCCATTAGGAGGATCTGACGAAAAGTTAAAAGCAAAAAAAGAAGTTAGATTTTGGAATCATGAACAAAACACTGCCACTTTATATTTTGCATCAACTGCACAAACAAGCTGTAAACACAACACTGACATATCACCTTTTAAGTTGTTATATGGTGAACTTGTTAGAAAACATTTGCCTATCTCCACATCCAACAGACATCAGCATTTATTAAGAGTCGTGTTTCTGG
This sequence comes from Enoplosus armatus, assembly GCF_043641665.1. Taxonomy (NCBI): domain Eukaryota; kingdom Metazoa; phylum Chordata; class Actinopteri; order Centrarchiformes; family Enoplosidae; genus Enoplosus; species Enoplosus armatus. The sequence continues at coordinate 20,320,420 of NC_092186.1, forward strand.
CCACCTGGCGCCCAGTCGCTCTCCTTTTAACTCAGTTTGGTTTCCACCAATTCCTGAGGGAAATATCTGGCTCTTTAACAGCTGAATGCTCCACTATGTTCACCAGCTAGTTGCTAATTTTGGCTGTCTGCTGTTCGGTGCTGGAGCATACACTGGGTTTATCACAGCTTGTTTGCTGAAAACAGCTGCCTGCTGCATCTGAATACATTGATGAGAGTGATAAGAGGGATGTAAACAGGCCATGAAGACAAAAAAAACTGATCTAACAGACCCTCTGAGCTGAGGGGAACACAGTAGCACAGTAAGGTGATAATTGTCAATGAAGTTTCACGTTACACGTAGTCATGTGATCCAGTATTAATATAAAAATATTAATTATATCATAATTGATTTCCTTCCTACCAGAGAGCCGTTTTTCCATTCGTTTGATTATGGTACAAAAACTATGACACACTATGACAGCAGTGTCTTTGAATCCTGGGCTTTGGGGGTTGAAGAGGCCCACTCACCTCTGCCATGCGCTGGTCCTCTTCAACGGGGACAAACTTGTCATGCATGCCGTGAACCAGCAGGATGGGCACTGTGAGTTCAGCATGGTAGATCTCGTCCCCCTCAGGCCAGTACTGCCCACTCATCATGGCGCGCAGCACAAAGGACGACACGTTGAAGGCATTGTTGTCTTTCAGCAGCTGCTTCTCCTTGGCACCCTGCCGGGCAAAGCCTGCCCTGTAGGAGGCAGAGCAGAGGAGATTTACCTGAGTTACAAATGGCTTTAAAAACAAAAACAGGATTCTGATGACATTAAACTGTGGGTGAAATGAACATGCACAGTGCCACATGAATTAGCATAAATATCACACTTGACCGTAGCCAGCAACATAAATGTTTGTGTATCTCAGGTGGAACACTTCTTGTTCATTTGATTAAAGCTGCCAGGTAAATTTGGGAGGTTAAAGATCAGATCTTTGGACTGATGGACAGGACACAGTCATGCTGTCAGCCTCAGACCTCTCCTCGTTAGATGGGCGGTTAAATCTGGTATGTTTATCTTCTAGTATGCTCATTGTTTTTTGTTTCCACCAAATGTGACTATTTATTCTCATCAAACTAGTGAGTTATAAATTGAAAGCTTAATTTAATCTAACTGACCAGATCGTGCACATAAAACAACGTAGCAAATTGTGGACAAATCAACCAAAAACAACACTTTTGTCTCTGGTACTGTTGTGCTGCTGTGTGTCTTACTTGAGAAAGCTCCAGGCTAGCAGAGGGGAGAGGCAGTGAAGCACACAGGTGGGCAGGTTGAAGATGGAGCAGAGGCTGGGCTCCAGAGCTGTGGGACCACCCCCGTTGATCATCACCATCTTGTGAATCTGATCTGGATACTCGTGGGCCAGGAAGGTGCAGAACGACACACTAGGCAAGCGGAATAGAAGGCTGGTTACAGGACAGGCTGGAGGAATCAGGGTCACCATGCTGTTGTGGTAGTTGCCTTTTAGTTAGAATGTACACATCTGGAACGAGTGTTGGGATTGACGATTCTGGCATTTTAGCATGTAAGTATTTGGAGAGTTTAAAGCAAACACTTCAAGAAATCATTAAATCAAAGCACTGTAACACTATAATACTGAACAGCTGCAACAGTCTGTAACACATCTGTCAATTACTTTTATCACACACACACAAATTATCACATTAGTCAATAAAGTCTATACAATGACAGACAAATAGTGAATACCCATCACTATCTCCCAGAATTCCTTGTTTTGTCTGACCAACTGTCCAAAACCTAAAACAACACTATGTCACTTTTGTTAAATTAACCACTAAGACAATGGTAAATGCTAAAAACTAGTGTATCAGTAACACAGCAATGTCTGTCTAAAGTTTGCTAACACAAGCTAACATTAGCCACCATAAGGTACTGGCTATACCAGACCAAGTACAGTTGAATTTTATTGCTTATGAATTCAACTTTCCAGTTGTAAGGGGGACATTGCATAATTTCTTCTTTTAAACCTTAGTCTCACTTTAAGACAGTATATGTATCATCATATAAAACTGAAAAAAACAGCAAATGCAGAAACACTTGAGAAGCTGGAACCAGCAAATGTTTGTTATTTTTAGCTTATTAAATGAATGAAACAATTGTCAAAACTGCTGTCAGTCGACTAATTGACTAAAACAAGTAATTGTTTCAACATTGTATGTGAAACTGTACTTGATGTGTGTAATAATGTATGTAAATGAGAAACCCTGACATGCTCACATTGCATGTCGGGCTTCTCATACTTAAAATTATGGGCAACAAAACAGATACATATGCAGTTAAGTGTTTGCTTTCTCACTTGAATAGCGTGATATTTTAATGTCCTCCACATATCCTGAAGCCTTCTAAATCCTCTCATTCAATTCGATTGTGTGTTACATGCATATTGTGATCTTGAATTTACCCATAAGAATGTCCTATGAGAATATTCCTCTTGCGTGCATATCTCTTGAAGATAAGTCTCATATCCTCAGCCAGGGCATAGAAAGTGTATGCAGCAGCTATCTGTGGTGCTGAGCTGGCTCCGTGACCTGCCAGGTCTGCAGCGATCACCTCATAGCCCAGCCTGGAAAAGAAGTCCAACTGGCTTCCCCAGATGTCCAGTGAGCCTCCCACTCCGTGGATGAAGAACAGAGCCACGTCTGCGTGTGTTCCTTTACAGGCTGATATCTTTCTTTCACAGTCGATCACCACAGTGCGCTTGGGCTTCCGCCTGCGTTTCCTGGGTTGCTGCGACTGTTCAGTCTGTCCAGCAGCAGGTGCCTCTCCTCCTGCTCCTGTTTCAGATGGCCCGTCTTTTCCAGCTGTGATGGACTCAGACCTGGCCTCAGGGATGGTGACGGGCGGTGAGGAGTTACCACAGTCTGTGAGTTCAACCTCCACAATGCTGTTTGGTTCTGTCTCTCCGTTCTGGCAGTTTTTCAGCTCTGCACTCGCCCTGTCCCCCAAGTTCTCAATGAATAGCTGTCCATTACGATATACTGTGATCTTTCGTTTGCAGCTGACACTCCCACCCTGCCCAGTGGGTTCCTCTACCACCGGCCGGTCAGGGATGATATGTCGAACCCGCAGGACGCGGCCTGGTTTCACCTCCACAAACTCGTAGCCATCAGCTGGTTCTGAGGTTTCTACAGGAACCACAACGTTGGCCGACTTTGAGGTCAGGCAGCAGAGAAGACCCTCCATAAAGCTGGTCAGCATGGCTGCCAGTCTGCAGGGAATACATTCATTTAAAAACACACATAAATCAGCGCACACTTGCAAACAAGAATGAAACAAGGTTATAATTTATATGCCATAAATTATAAAAGGAACCATGTTTACAAGCAAGTACTCCAAGCTATATAGACTATAAGGATGGTAAAAACTACCAAATATCTTTAAGTGACGTCTAACACTCTATTAACTATATTAATCTACTCTATTTCTGGTTATTATTACTGTAACTTTGATTTGGGTTTGAATACATCAACACCCTCAACCCATTGACATCCTTCAGTGAGGAAGTGTATTTTTTGTCTGTTGGAGCCCCACTTAGATATATCTAAGGTATGTTACTATTGGACAATACTGGCTTATCACAAACATAAAAATATCGAGATGTAGTTATTTAATACTTGCGATGTTCGAATGGAATTATATCCAAAGAAATGTGTATATGTTACATGTATTTTAAACGTTAAAGCAAATTCAGATTAATGAGCGAAGACAACTAAGAGAACAATAAACATTTTAAACAAATGAACACTCTGTATACCATGAAGAGTTTGAGAAAGGTCGAGTTGAAAAAAACAGCAATATATATCATAATTCATATGTGTTTATTAATAGGCATAACTTTGTTGTAAGTCTTTGATAACACAACTGCTGAGATTTGTAACCTGGATCTCTACCTAAGTTGCACATTTATGTCTACAGTACTGTATGCACTTCTGGTAACGATATACTGAGTAATGTTCTTTTCAAAATAATGCTCTTACTCCAAAATATCAGTATAAGTATTTGCACAAAATCGTTCTTACATTCATTATCATTCTATCGCTGCATTATATCCTGCCATTTTTAACAAACATGTAATTATTTTTATTTATCTTTGGAACAACTTAAATCTCTACATCAAATGAACATCTGAGAACCTTAAATGCACCATTCAAAGAGGTAAACAAGTCATTGTACCTATACTATCTGGCATCTAATTACAACTCAAACCCTTGAGACTTTCTGACAGACGTAACTGAGCAGCATCTTCCCTCAGCGCAGACTTTGGGGGTATTAATAGACGGGGACAGTAATAGCTCCCTGGGTTAAAGCTGTCCGCCATGTGATCACTCTGCACCGGCACACACTGCCATACTGTCAGTCAGGTCCACAAAACAACCAGCGGTAAATAATGGTACTTTTTTTAGGCACAGTGAGTTTGCTTACTGGAGTTAGATTCTTGTTATTGAGCTCGTATAGAGAACAGACACACTTGAACACACATTGAAATGATCTGAGTCATGGCAGTCCGCACATGTTATGATGATGTGGAGAAATGGTAAATGTGCACATCAAAAGCGAAGAATTCAGTAATTACTCCATATTACTGTACAATCACCAACAACAATAAATTAGCTTTTAATGCTGATCATTTTGAAAAGGTGTGAACAATTTACTATGAGACAAGTATATATCCAAAGAATGGATGTGATTATGTATAATGCATATCTCAGTCTCATACACACTACAGGTACAGTACACAGTATGTTAGGTTGCCCGTTGATTATCAACCACGGTAACAGCATAGCAGCCAAACAGGGTCTGCAAGTCTCTCTGCTGGTGGCATTATCCTACCTTCCTGTTGCTCCCCTCCCTGCTAGAGGGGATTATACTCTCCTTAGACAGAGATATATCTCTGTGTAAGTCCACACAACACAATCTGTCCATCTCCTCGCTCGATGAAAACAGTGGCACTGTACGGCAACAGTTTTACCCTCTGTGTGATTTGTTTTCTATACTTGCAGCCCATCAGCTGCTGCTTTTCATCTGGGGATTATGTACACAATGTAATACAGCATTCCTGCTTTGCTGGCTTTTCTCATACCCTTTCTGCTTATACTTGCACATCCTTTATCCAAACAGCAGTGTTGTACAGTGCTGTGTGTGAACCGACTGGAGGAGGCTGAGCAGGCCATTTTTATATCACCAAGGGTGACACGTCCACTCTAATATTATTCTCACATCACAAAGCATCCATTCTCCAGACACAAGGTGTGACCTATGATATATGCAATTCTTTCTGCTCTGTAAACTCTTTTGTGACAGTCTGTTTCATAGTGTCCATTTACATTCAACACTGACACTAGAATACATGTATATTTTACATGTATATACCATGGACATACAAAAACCCTTTTCAACCCCTACAGACATAAACACCCCCATTGATCCACCATGCTCCCCTTTTAGATTACTCCCCCCATCCACCTAAGATATTAGAATCAACTTTAAACTGGACTGTTGTGGTGTTGTGTGGTACAGTTCTGTCCTGCCTCTTTTTCATTGCAGTCTTCTCATTGGAATCTAGTCTATATATTATTATTCAATGGCTACAGCATAGATGGTGTTAGCTAGGAAAAACTAGCGCCATCATAAGAAGTACTTGAGGGAAAACATCAGCGACTGGCGAATTACACTAAGACTCTTCAAAGTGCTAATAAAATCTGTCCAATTTGTCTCTTAATCGAGGCTGAAAGAATAGCTGGCATCGTGCATGATGCAAGTGCATGTTGATTCAATTCTCACTTGTACTGCATATCATACTTTATTCAGTTTGGTGAACACACAGATCATCTGTGATGGTAGTGATTAGGCCTCACCATTACAAAACAGACCACATTTGGTACAGCACTGGGCACTCCCTAGACAGAAGCCCACATGCTGTGGGCTTCTTTTAAGCAACACTTTGCAAAAAATTACACAAAATCACACCTGGGAGTATACCTGCCCAGTTCTAACACTGTCTCTTCTGTTGGCCACTGGAGCAGTCAGGTGTTAACTGTTTCATTATAGGGCAACTCTTGGCGGTAATGAGGGAAAGACAAAGGCTACTATTTCACTTTTACACCCCAATTATCAAGCTGGTCCAAGGATTGAACTGACCACCTCACAGTCACAATACTCCTTCCCTAACTGCTTGCTCAAAGCAAGCACTGTTTTCCCCAATAAAATCTTAGTGCTGCGTTTCATTATTATGAGTTTGCCACCCTTTGCTTGATGCCTTCCATTTGGACATTGTACTGTGTGATGAAGCACTGCAGTGAGTTTGATTCCTCTTGTAGTCAGTATTGTATGTGGCTTCTGTTGTCAGCGGCTGCAGGAGGCTGTTATATAATGATTCACGCAGGTCAGACACAATCACAGTGGGGACTGATGCCAAGAAAAGAGCAGTGACTGTCATGGGGATTAAAAACAACTACAGAAGGTTCACTGTTGATAGACACTGGCTTGTTAAATTATGTGCTAAATTCAGCGGACATTGAATCCTGATCATATTTCAGTTGCTTGTTGTTGTATGCTACAGTTTAAACAATGAATAGTGCTATTTCTCTGGGAGATGGACTTCTGCTTGGAAAGATAGTTTCAGCATGAAGTAACTGCATTATAGTACTGTGTATTACACACCTTAACACAAATATACCACCACTGTCGGCATGTTGCTTTGAATAAAGACAAATGGTCTAAACAGCTGATGAGAAACTCAATAACTTAAATGAAGTAAGTTTATTAATCAAAGAGCATTTACCCACAAGTTGATTAGAGCTCAACAATATGGAATTTATTCAAAAATAAACATGTTTTCAGTCATTTGTGCATTTTGTGCCAAATTCAGTTTTTCAAATTGGATGTAACGTGTTAGTGATATATTCAGCAAAAACGCCAAGCTTGCAGATTTATATAACAAGTCACAATTTGATACCATTTTGAGAAAAGAGACAAAACAACTGTTCACACAGGAAACAATATGAGCCCTTCATCGCATACGACGATAGCTTTGTTGTTGGTTTTGGTAGAATAAAACGTGTTTTGCTGGTGTTTTGGGTGAAGCTAATGGACCCCATCTATTCACTAATAACAATAAAGCGAAGTGAACAGGCTACTCGCTGCCGTCTGATGCAGCGAATGAGACAAGTGCCAGCATGTCTTTCCCCTTTAGTCTCCTCTACTGCTGAGTGGAATTTAATTTCATAATTTAATAACCCGTTTGTCTTCAACTGCGACGCAACTTGATATGCAGCGACCTATTTCGTGTCTGCTGCTAATAATCCACAGTGTAAAGTAGCTTTACAATAACAAAACAATATAAATAACAAAGTGAAAACTGAAAAATGTGGCAAGAAAGAAGCACGCTTACCTTTATATTTCCGATAACTCCGCGTGAAATATGATCAGATTGATGTGGCTTTCTTATGAAGCATCGAGGAGGTAGGAGAGCTATAATCTGTTGCAGCCAATCCAATAATCTAATTTATCTGGATTCTGTTGTCCTGTAGGTAGCCTCCACATGGCGGACAGTATCAGCACGTCTCTCTGTGGTTCTTCCATGCTGGGATATTGTGTGACGGCGCTTGGAGACGCACCGAAGATCAGCTGGGTGTCAGGGTGTGTTTAATCCATCATCTGTGGGTGCGATCGAACCACTGTAACCTCCTGGTTCAGTTTGTGGGTGTGAAGAGCTGCCCCCTGCTGCTATGTGACGCGCGACAATCACTGGATGTATTGTTGGGGGGGGGGGGGGGCTTCTGTGTTCAGTATAAAAAGTAAATAAATATATACAAGTTTTATTACCAATGGTGTAGTAAGAGTAGCCTAAGTGAATTTTAAATTAAATTATTTATAAAATACATATTTTATATATATATACTATATAAATCTAAGTGAACAGCAAATGTGAAAGCAACTTGTGCATGAACCTATAAATTACGACAGAAAGCTCTGGCTATCGTAACTGTTAACGTGAGATGGTGAATTAATCGATGCACTATTAAATCAATTATTCTATTGGCTTTCACAATGCAGTGGGTTGATGTGTAACACCTAATGAGCTGAGATGTGGCCGGAGTTTGTTGGGTGTAACACTTATAGTCGGTGCACAGAAAACTTCTCCATCAGGGCCACAACCAGCCTGAGGAGATCAAGTTAGCTACAATAAATCACTATCGTTGTTTTGTTAAATCTGTTAAGTCTGGTTAGATCTGGTATGTTGTGTGGTGTGTCCTCACTTTTATGCTTGAAAAAGTTCCTTTGACTGTTCGTTTACTAAGTTTGAAGCATTTTGCAAAGCTGGTTTTGAAAGGGTTATAACATGGGAAGGGTAATTAGTCATTATTTTGAATTCTAATATTCAAAATGTTGCCATATCTTTAAATAAAGCTCCTCAAGTTAACGTGGGAAAAACGTCCCGCAATAGCAAAGAATATTCCCTCCATCTTATCAGCATCCCATTCTCCGGCATCATGAGCTGGTACTGTGGCAGTTGCCAGGCTGTTGTTGCTAGGTAACTATTAGTGAGGAGTCCAGCAGGCAGGTGTCAGTGAGGTGAGAGAAGTCCACAGAAATCATGACCCATCAAACACACCCACTGAGCCAATTATAATGTAGGCTCCTACCAACTGTAACAAATTGAGGTTAATTCAAAGTTTGTCTTGACATACTAAGATGGTCATAAATCAGGATAGATTGATATTGATAATACTATTATATTGTGTTGTAGTGTGAGAGTGCTGAAAATAGATATACCTGGGTATCATTCATTCCAAAAAAGGGCAGAAGCATTGTTGTAGCTTTAAAACCATTTAAAGTAAAACCAAAAGCTTGAAACTGTAACAATACCTCTCAGTGACTGTCATGCCCCTCACAGGATGTCCATAGCCCATTTACAGATAAAGCATCTCTTGATGTAGTCAAAAAAACAGATGGCCTGCCAGCTAAGTGGTTAAAATACAGGTCAAAAGATACTCCAAATTGTATCCAACTCCAGTTTTGACATAATAGAGCAGAATGCATTCCATTGTTATGTTTGGTCTAATGTTTTTATACCTTTGGGTTTTATACCCTGGTCCTGAAAAAAATGATAGTTCATTCAGCTGTATTTTTTTGAGTTGGAATGACAAATACATAGAATAGAATAGAAGAAGCCTTGTTAACTTCTCCATGGGCTTCACTTTGTACAGATACAGATGAATACGTATAGAAAATATATGTACTTAGATTATGGATGTATTGAGGAGAACTAAATACTTTCCAAACTGTAGGGTCACTAGTTGGTGATGTCGCTTATAATGAAGCTCATCATATGGGAAAGCGAGACTGCCCAGTCAATGTTTTAGGGAGGGGCTAAAACATGTTTTGTTTAGTGATTGGCTCTCGGGTCAAGCTACTACCACGTGGGAGCAAGGGTGGGCCAATGGACGCCCTCGGGGGCGTGGCCAAGGAAGCGTCGCTACCATCCAGCCATCATGCTAGCTGAAGAACTTCTGTGTAACTAGCTTGGCTAACCCATGCAATGACAACTTGGGTTACTTTGTCTGAGTGTAGTATCGTTTTTTCGTGGACACTGTGATCTAGAATGGAAACAACAACGTGTAAGTGAAGGTCGTTGTTTTCTTTGCCAAGAGGACCCGAAAGGATAGCTGTCTCGGTTAACTAGCCAGTAAGCTAGCGCGGCTAACCGTCACATACTCACACTGCCTGCCATCACCACCAGCACAACAGACTCCAAGCCAAGTCGACAAGTCGGCGTTTAGACGTGTAAAATTTCTACCATTATCATGGAGAAGGTATGTATTCCACCTATGCTAGACTATTAATGTTAGCTTAAACTGCACTACTGTTCTCAGAGGGCAAATGGCAATACCGAGCGGGCTAACAGATAGCTGCTAGCCACACCTGCTTCTCCTGTTGGCATTCATTCACCAAGGCCAAGCCGGCATCGTTCAGTGCCCTGAGCTGCTCAGCTCTGACATGCTAATTTGAAACCACTTGCTGTACACTCTGCTGTACACTATCTGATATCATCACCTCCAGTTGGGAGGTTACTGGGGACGTTACAGGGACAGTAGCAGGCCCGTTAGCGTGCATGGGTTGTTAAGATGAGGGAACGCCCAGCACTGACTCAGTGACTGATATCCTGTGTCTTCAGTCGTTTGTCCTCATCTGTGTTTTTCGCTAACCTCCGCCTATCTAACATTTGTATTAGAGAACTCTTGACACCTACTCTGATGCCAACCAATAATTTGTACTGTTGTTATGAAATGCCACAGGTGAATCAGTCTGTTTGCCAAAAGTAGAATCTTTGTGGCGGGAAGGTAGACAGATGATTGAGGCTTTCAGTCTTCAGGGTCAGATAAAATCCAAGAAGAGAGAAAAGACATCCATTAAAGCCAGAGCTGCAGAGTATAATCATCACCTCACTCTCTTCCTACAGGCGGATTTCTTGAAAGGACTTCCTGTCTACAATAAGAGCAACTTCAGCAGGTTTCATGCAGACTCTGTTTGTAAAGCATCTGTAAGTCACTTCTGATAAATTAACAACATTAAATAACAATTGTCTCACATACAAGATACATCACATAGAATGTTTCAAACATGCTGCAATTGTTCGTCAAGTAAATTATACACAAAAAATGCATAAGTAGAATGCACAACTGTAATTTGTAATTTGTCTTTCTGTCCTATTTTACAGAATCGGAGGCCCTCTGTGTACCTTCCAACACGTGAATACCCCTCTGAACAGAGTAAGTACCAAACTCACAGCTAAGAGCTCAAGACTGTGGGAATCGCTTTGTGCAGACTGTGCTCTAAACGTTATACATAATTGGTCAGTAATATGCTGACTGTGTTTGCTCGACAGTTATTGTAACAGAGAAAACCAACATCCTCCTGCGTTACCTCCATCAGCAGTGGGACAAAAAGGTGAGCACGTGCAGTTGTGTGTATGTGCAACTCTGGCTCCACTCATTGGCAGTCATTTTTGAGTCTTTGGTAGCTGGATTAGTGTTAAAAAGAAATTGTGTGATTCTACTGACTGCTGTACAATCCTTTGTGTCACACAGAATGCAGCAAAGAAAAGGGAACAGGAACAAGGTGAGGGCGACAGCCCAGCACCCCCAAGGAAGATCGCCAGGACAGATAGCCAAGAGATGAATGAGGACTCATAAGTGTGTGTGTGTGTGTGTGTGTGTGTGTGTGTGTGTGTGTGTGTGAGTGTGAGAGAGAATGTGTGTGTGTTTGCATATACAGGGTATAGCCAATATAAACTAACAAAAACAAAAAGGTTAATCCCACCTGAATAAAGACTTCTGGCTATTATGCACTATGGCAGGATGCCTTTCTTGGCATGAAATTAGGGAAATTCTAGTCAACAAAGCAGCCATTTATGGTTTGAAGATTGTGTGCATGAAAATTATGTAACCATGAAAGATGTCAAAGTCACTGTTAGTCACAGACTTGTCAGGTAGGGAACTTTATTCTGGTATTTCTGTTATTTATGTTGGCTATTTCCTGTGTGGTTTAGTAAACGTGTATATGTTTGTATGCATGCTGAGCTGTGAGTGTGTATTGTGTGTTGTACTGTACTATATGTGTGAGGTGAATGAATAGTTGAAAAGGTGTCAAGAGTAGATTTAAGATCAGAGATGGACTTGACAGATAAAGTCAGACACTACCCTTAAAAACAGTCTCATAACTGGTACATGACTTGTGTAGCCTTCTGTCACCTTGAGAGACTGTCCTGATTTGTGCAAAGATAACATTTTGTTACTGTTTTAATTTTATTATAACTATTATTGTTTATGTATGGCGATGAGCTTCCTGCCAGCCACAGTGCCCACCCTCTCGGTTTCACTGCCCACTCTGCAACCACATGGGGGCATTGCGACATTTCTCCACACTGTTTGAATCAACAGAACCAAGAATGCACTGTGAAGAACAGCACAAAGTAGAAGCAACTCTTTCAGAATCCCCCTTGTGTTATGTGTGTTTATGGTGAATATGCATATCTCCATTCTATTCTGGGACTTGTGTTTGTAGGGTAAATGTTGTGTTGGTGTTTCTGAGAAAGATTTTTACATCTAGCACCACCTTCTGGCTAATTGAGGCTAGTGAAAATGGGAACTTCTCTGAGTTTTAGCTGTTATTTCATCAAAGGCTGTAAAAGAAAAAGAAGGAAAAGGTTGATCTTAAGTATGGAGTTGTAAATTGTAACATCGGATTTTCAGTTGCACAAGGCCAAAGCACAGATAGTGAAGAAAAATATGTATAGTGATGTCTGGAAAAGGGAAAAAGAATACATTATGATGCGTGTAAATAATTGCCAGTACCACAATTAGTTTATCCAATGGAGTATCTTTGTGTCTGCCTTTCTGTGAAATAATACATGCCCATGGATATGATACAAAATAATCCTTGTGAAAGCAAAGAGCCCCAGCGCCCAGTGGATGTTACTTTGCCTTGCATGTTGACAGCTGGGTATTATATTCCTGGAGCAGTTATGAAACGTAAGGGGTTTTGGGATTGTGGTGTTATCTTGTGTGACTGTGAAAGGTATTAGCCTATAGGCCTTACAACACGTCATCATGGTGCGGACCCTTTTGCTCCCCCAGCTCAGGGCCCGGGATAGCTGTACTGTTCGCCCTGTCTTTGTGACAGCCCTGGATGGTTTTGGTCTGAGAGCAGGCATAGATGAACACGGGGGTTTAAAGTGGTGTTATATTTTCAGCCATAGAGTGCACAATAAGCATGCACAGCAAAGTGCAGTCGCCATCCTGCCTTGTTCCTGAGATTCAGTTTGTATTGGTGTCATATACTGTACAACACTGAATAAAGCTTTTTTTTCTTTTTTAAGTATTCTTATCACTGCCCAGCAGTCACATCGAAGCCTCCTGTCCTTCCTGTCCTTCTTTCAGTTGATGCTGCAATGTGGGTTGACAGTGGTTTTGGTCAGTCATCTTCTTACCTACAGTGTAAATACCGTCTGTTTCTGAAGCGTAAGACCACATTATGCTTTTGCTCAGATAGACTGTTCTACAACACCCTAAGCCTTGCCCCATCTCATGTGTGTTAGTTCAGATATGTTCTTTTTAGCTTTGCTGAAATAAAACTGGATTGAAACTGGGTATTTGTCATGTGATACTTTTAATAGATGACTATAAGTTCAAGCTGTAACAATAACTGAGATATGACTATTAATAGCAATAACAGCTTTAATAATAACAGAAATATGACTAATAATAATTGTAGTGATGAGAGTCAAGCAAGCCCATGGTGGCAGCAGCCAGGCCTACCAGGACCACGATCCACAGGAACCTGCGAGACGAGGAAGATATAAAGATAGTAACATGCATTGGAGGGACAAGTTGGAGAGGGAGAGGAGGAAGGCTCAGTGCATCATGGGAAGTCCCCAAGCAGTCTAGGCTTATAGCAGCATAGGGCTGGTCCAGGCAGGCCTGAGCCAGCCCCTAACTGTAAGAGTTATCAAAAAGCAAAGTTTTAAGCCTACTCTTAAAAGTAGAGAGTGTGTCTGCCTCCCAGATCCAAACTGGGAGCCGATTCTGCAGGAGAGGAGCTTGATAGCTGAAGGCTCTGGCTCCCATTCTACTTTTGGAGACTCTAGGAACCACAAGCAACCCTGCATCCTGGGAGCGCAGTGCTCTAGTGGGGTAATAGCGTACTATGAGCTCTTTAAGATATGATGGTGCCTGACCAGAAAGAGCTTTGTAGGTGAGGAGAAGGATTTTAAACTCCATTCTGGATTTTACAGGGAGCCAGTGCAGGGAAGCTAATACAGGAGAAATATGATCTATTTTCCTGGTTCCTGTCAGCACACATGCCGCAGCATTCTGGATCAACTGGAGAGTCTTAAGGGACTTATTGGGACAGCCTGATAATAAGGAATTGCAATAATCCAGCCGAGACGTAACAAATGCATGGACTAGTAGCAATGTTACGTAGGTGAAAAAGGCAGTCCTTGACCATGGAGCTGACTTTCTTTGTTTTCTTCTTTTTTAGAGGGGCAATAGAACCGAGTGTGAGTCGCATTGAGCCTGCAGCAAAATCAACAAGATGATCAATTTGGGAGGGACTAAAGTTAGCATAGGAGTCCTCAGTTATATTGAGGCATTGAATTAAATGCCGATGGAATCACTTCCTTTTTCAGAACCAGGTCGAGGGTGTGATTAAAACAGTGAGTGGGTTTATGTACACTTGAATCCAATAATGAGACAAACGCAGTACCAAGACTATCATTATCAACGTCCACATGAATATCAAAATCACCTACAATAACTAATCTGGCTGTTTTAAGGACTAAAGCTAAAAACTGAGAATTCAGATAAGAATTCAGAGTACGGACCTGGAGCATGGTACACTATATTTCCAGGTTGGGAGTGAAAGACTAACAACAAGGCTTTCGAATGAGTTCTAATCCAGTTTAGGTCTAGAGTTGATCAACAGGCCTGAGTCAAAGATGGCTGCAACTCCACCTCCTCGGCCGGTGCCTCAAGGAATGTATTAATTATTAGTATTAGTATTAATATGACTGGGCAGAGTGGATTCATTCAGGCTAACATATTCTTCATGACACAGCCAGGTTTCTGTCAGAGTAAATCAATATGATTACCTGATATTAACTGTTTACTAATACAGCTTTAGATGACAGAGATCTGATGTTTACCAGTCCACACTTAATTTTCCTATTGTTTTGGACTATAGCAGTGGTGGTGTTTTTTTTTCATTTTTATTAGGTTTTTATTTATGACTCCTCTCTTGTTTACTTTTGATTGAATTAATTTAAGTGGTCGGGGGACAGACACAGTCTTTATGCTTTAAGGAGATTCTGATTCCCAATATTGAAATCAACATTTGTGAGTGAGGGGAAAAAGAATGTGGTCACAACACATGAAATGCATTTGAAATAGTTTTATTAACTATTTTTCAGGTCTTACAAAAATATGACAAAATAAATTAAAAGAAATAAATAATCCCATTTCCCAGTATTTCTCTTTAAAAGATTTCTTTTTTTTTGTACAGTGGTACATTGGAAGAGCATATGATGTTCAGTAAGTGAGGCTTCCATGAAGATGTCTTATCTTAGACTCTGAGGTTGGAGTCAGGTTTTAATGTAGCTGTGGTGAGAATCTCACCTGTTCACATCCACTCTTACGATCCAGAAGAAGACAGTACATTTACTAAACTCAGTCCTTTCCCACTGGTTTCACATTAGACTGATGGTGCTTGTAAAGTCTAGATAAGCCCCGAATCCTTTAAAGAACCGTTGTTGCTTTGATAGTGAATTACAGTCGGCTGCTGAGTCTCAGCTGTCTGAGCTGCTGTCGTTATGCGAGGGACGCCTGTGCCTGGCCCGAGAAAACAAGTGATGGTGCCTCTTGATGAAGCTTTCGATTGATACCCAAAACTGTTCGAGATCTGTTAATTTCCTTAAAGACCTTGTAATAACCACATGCAGAATTTGATGCTGTTGCCAAGAGTGCAAGAATGAAAGAAGTGATACGTTGGTTAATGCTATCCATTTCTATTCTATGAAGTTGTACTGTAAGTTTTCCCTGAATAAGGAGGAACTACATACGTGGAGACCCAAACTCCACTGTGACGCGCCATACCTTTGCCTTCTCGCTTTAGACACCTCTGCTTTGACACTGGCTTCTCATTTTCAATACAAACTTTCAAATGATGACAATGAACTCTATTGCATTATGGTGTCACTCATCCCTGAAATCCAAATGTCGCAAGAATAATGGTTTTGATGGGACTATGCTCAGCTACGCTACACCATCCTGACCTCTATCATAACAATGACCAGCCTGCGTGACTGATTTCTCTCAGCCTGGCACTTCTCATTTCACATTTATAAGGAACAATGACTTCCAAATATAAAAAAGAACATACTGTAGACTGACCGTAAAATTATTCTGTGACCACACAAACTGATGTCCTGTCTATTTCCTTATTGCATTTAATGTCAGTGAGATATTTTTGCCCGACTGCGGAAGTAGAGTTTTGTGTTTTCTTTAGGCATGTGACTGATAGGTGGACTATGAAGTTGTTACAGAGACATGAAAGCAGCCACAAAATATAAAAACCTGTTTGAAGCTCAATGTCATCATCACCCCTAGACTAGACAGATTCTGTAAACACAAAGCAGTAGATGAGATGAGATTATTGTTATCATTTTAATTGTGAGTAAGGGGGTGTCCCTCAGATTAAATATGAGACATAAATATGAGAGCTGACAGTGAAAATGGAGGGGACACAAAGAAAAGGTGCATAGAGCCTGGCTGTGGATAATGCAGCAGGATACGTGCTGCGGGTGGGGGCGTTAGTCTAGACTTGTAGTGATACAGGTCTGTCTCCTACAACTCAGTGTTATTGCCAAAATCCAAGGTGATGGTGTGGAAATGCATAGTAGTGTTTCTGTTTCCCAACCTACAGTGTGATGGCCTCTGAAACGTTTCTCAGTGTGTACCTTATCTAATGTCACCATTTTCCTTTCAGAGTGCTCTTACACGTCAGCCAGACACTTGAATTTCGCTGCCCCTGCTGTATACCGATGACTACACACTGACATTATGGGTAAATGGTCAATAGTGAATCAGAAGAAGCTGTTCAACAACACATTTTGTTATGCAAATACACTCTGGCACCACCCTCTGGAGACCCCACAGAAGTGAAATACCGTTTAATGGTAGATGATGGGCTTGCTTACTTGTGTTGATGTACATGAATTACAGAACATACAGCACATACATCTTGGGTTAACAGTATAATCCCCAAAAATACCGCTTTGGTTAAAAAAGGAAACTCCCATCATCAGCACTGCATTAAAGCACTGCAGCAAATGG
The DNA here is from genome assembly GCF_043641665.1 of Enoplosus armatus. Lineage (NCBI taxonomy): Eukaryota > Metazoa > Chordata > Actinopteri > Centrarchiformes > Enoplosidae > Enoplosus > Enoplosus armatus. The sequence continues at coordinate 20,337,364 of NC_092186.1, forward strand.
TGCGTATAAAAAAAGACATGGAGCTCAACATAAATAAGAGCAACTACTGTTAAAAAAAAAAAAAAATGGAATATCTAGGATCTCCCGTGGTAGCTGAGAGCAGGGGCAGGTGGGAAGGTAGAATGTACTGTGTGAAAGGAGGAAATCAAAACAATCCAGCTTTTGCATAATGTCATGAGGCAGGCTGGTGTCAGTCCTCTCTCCTGCAGAGGGAGAGACCTTTCTATGCATGGCGTAGGGGTTTAGTGCAAATGTTACTTGTTTAACTCTACGCTCGTTTGCCAAGTCTGGTTAGAGTATGTGGAATGGAGCACCATCTGTGTTTACAAGGCGCTCTACAGGCTTGGATGGAGAACAGCACGCAACAGGCTTCCATGCTGCATTTTCTCAAAATTACCTTCGTCTATTTCTGCTTTTTTTCTTTTTTGCTTCTTCTTGTTTTTGTCTTCCACTTGCTCTCTTGGGGAAAAATACTTGTGTGTGACAGCTCGACTTACTAAGCTCCTGACTTCCTTTTCGAACAAATCTGCTACCGTCACAGGATGGGAAGAAGTGTACAAAGCTCAGACATCACCTCTGCTTTGAAAATAAAGCTGGTGATATATCAGGGATACTTATTAAGGGAAGGTTTGTGTGATGATTGATAAGAATATTTAAACACTGATTGATATTGCTTTTCCATTTTACCACTTCAATATAAAAGCGAAGGGCCCGAGAATTCCATAAAAATGAGACAATATCTAATGATCACTTGTGTGGCTAAAAACACTCTCAGTAGTCTTTGATGTACAATCTGTGATCCTTTCATACCACTGTATACTTTTTTTTTTTTTATCTGTTTCCTCCACAGCAGGCAGTTCTGTCTGAGTGGCCAACGAGATGCTTACAATTTATGACTAGAAGAAATCAAGAAACACAGCTCTCTGCTTTAAAGGCTTAAAAATATTAGAAACGCAGCTCATGCATTTCTTTATGTATTGCAGACAAGGAAGAATTTGTATGTTTGTGTGTGTAACGGAGTGTGTGTGTGTGTGTGTATCTGTGTGTTTTTATTCGTCATGATAGGAGGGCTTACATCTTTCTCATAAAGCCTGTTTTTTTGTCTCTCAGCAAAAAACCAAACCAAACCAAAAGTCGTCTCTCATCAGTTTCATCTTTTCCTCTCACTGCTTCGAGTACCTCTACACATAACCTGTGATAACACAGAAGGTAGGTCAGGCCTTTCCTCACAGTAAACACGTCACTTGTTCAGTTGAGATGCAACCAACGACAAGTTTGTTCTCTATGCAGCTACTAGACTTTAGAGCCGGCCGGGTCCAAGTCTGTTGAATGTCCGTTCTCCGACCCTTCCCCTCCAGGCGAGGGGATCTCGTCTGGAACGCCGTTCAAGTCAGACCTGGACGGCTGTCTTTCTGACGTCTGTGATGATGATCCTTCCCCGGATCTGGGCAGCTGAGCCCCGTTCACACACGTCCCCCCCTCAGATTTTCCAAAGTTAAACAGTTTCCCAGGGTTGAAGGCTTTGCTGGGTGACTGAGAACGCTCCTGAGAGCTGCTACCTGACGATGAAGATGATGATGATGTCGCCGTCGCTGTGGCGTTAGTGGCTGTGGTGGCAGCTGCAGAGGCCGCAGCACCTTCCTTCTTATTTTCAGGTGACTTGAGGAATTTGAAGCTCAGGAACCCGGGCAGCTTTGGCTCACTGCCAGTGGGCGACTGAGGGGAGCGGGCACCACTCGAGGAGAACTTACTCTGCAGTGGGATGATCTGCTTCAGCTTCATCACGTTATTGTTGGCCAACAGAGAGCTGGGCCTCTTGGGCTTGTCCGACCCGCTGCCCCCTCCTCCACCCCCGGTGCGTGATTTGCTGCTGTGACTTTTGTCGTGGTGGTGATCCCCAGAGGACTCGCCCTTGCTGTCGTCACGCTCCCTTTCCCTGCGGGCCATATGCTCCGCCTGCCTCTGCCTCTCCTCCTCCTCCCTCTTCCTCCTCTGCAGCTGCTGGTAATGCTGCTGCGCCTGCCGCTCATGCTTCTGCAGAGGAAGGGAAACATTCCCACAATGTATTTACTAGAATCAGCACTAACCCAGCTAACCATTAAAATACTGCAACGCTACCCATCTAACAAATCCCCTACTAAGAATCCTGCATTAGTGCTGCAGGGGCCACTACAACCTCATCTCTTTTCTATGTTCGACAAATTGTGTTTCTCCAAAGTATCATTGCTAAAATCCACCGGAAGTGATAAGCAACTCATCTCCAAAAAGAAAGCTGCAGTGCCGCAGTACAGCATGTTTGCAGCAGAAGGTTTGGCTCCTCTGATGGCTACTGGCTATGGATTTTTATTACATTACAGTACTCTGCACATAATGAAGTAGTCTTTGAAGGGCTTGTTCAAACTGCCTGAATAAGTCTTGAATGTGAACTTCATCCATGACAGATTTTTTTTGTTCTTATGCATTTACCTTAAAGGCCTCCCTGCGTTGATAATCCAGTTTAGCCATCTCCTCTCGGACCCATGTAGGAATGTCCGGGATGGCCACATGGATGACGTACTTCAGGAGGATGGCAAAGTGCTGCAGACAGACAAGCAGGTAGAAAGAGGTTTGGGTTGAAACAAAAAAATGTTTAAATGACAGATTCCTATCAGATATAGGGCATAATGCTTCAGAGTACTCTTCAAGGGTATGCTACTTGAACTAATCCTTGTACAACATCATTCGGGCCGTGAAATTCTCCTCCTGATGGGCCTGACTTCTTTATCAGGCCGAGACAGAGCTGCAGGCTGTTTACCTTTTTCCGAATATAGACAGGCACAGAGTGCAGAGCTAACATAACCAGTATCTAAAAATGTTACAAGTAAGAGGAGAAGCGTGAAGAGAGCTTCGGGAAGAGAGCTTCGATTCATCTGTTCTTGCTTTTCATAAAGACTGGCATGTTGGAACATCTCCTGGGTCACCAGATGATTGCAGCGTGTTCAAGTATCAGAGAATTAATTTGTGGCAAACATGTTTCTGTGTGTAAACATTTGTAGCATTTCATCAATCGATATATTCTGCCATACAGCCCTTCAAAGTCTCTGCATATAGAAACATTCACACAGCAGTAAACTTGTTTGCAGCCTAAATACCTGCCACATTTTCTGATTACCATACATTTTGTGCTGGGTCACAAAACGCTGGCGCCCTGAGAAAAAGTTTGACGAAGCACTGCTCTAAGCACTTCAGACAGACTAGCAGGAACGAGCTGTGGTACCTCGAGGATGACGATGGAGATGATGGCCATCTCAGGGCTGAGCCACGGGAAGAGACGCTGAAGCTGACCACACTGACCAATCAGGTAACAATTCACTATGATGGCAATCAGGCCCATGGCTTCCATCGCCCTCTGAGAAGGAGAGAAATAAAAAGGAAGGCTTAACTTTGCTGTTTCTTAACACTGACGTTGTGCTATACTTACATTTCAATTTAGCTCAGTTCAGTTATTCCAGCCAATTATTGAGAAATGATCAATTTAATGTGATTGCTATACAGTTACATTTACATGAACATCAATGTAGTTTACAACTTGAAAATGGATGTCAAGCCAGTGTTTGTTACATATGACAGTATTACTATAACTGTTTTAACTGTCCCTGTCTTTGGTGTGAATTCAGCACAGCAGAAAAACCTCGTGTTAACTTTCACAGAGCGTATTCTGACCTGCCACTGGCCGATGCTCTCCACTCTGATTCCAAAGGGCCTCTGCAGACCAGTGCAGAGCTTAAAGGCATCACTGCGGATCTCAATGATGTTGTTGATGAGAGCGCACATGGCAGCCAGAGGGAAGGCCGAGGAGAAGAGCACCACGTAGCCAAACTGGACAAACATCTCTTGGTAGTCCTGGAAGGTGTCCTGAGAGGGGCAAAGAGGACCATTAAACCACAGCCCTACCAAGTAAGTACAGGCTGAATGCTGCAGCTAGAAGATTTGGCAGCTAGAAGACAAGACTGCATTTCTGTAGACCAAATCAATGCGCAATGGTACCAAATAACATGGTATATGTTGTTAGCTTTGTTTAGCTGTCATATAGTAATTTATGACCTTTTAGAACATAAGCCAGTGTGGGGTGTCGCGTAACTGTGAAGGCTGAGGGCTTCATGTTGCAGTGCTACTCTATCACATGTATGAAACCTGACCTAAGTATGAGAAGAAGTGTTCCCCAGCTGGCAACATATATGAACAAGCAGTTTACCTACTATCATACAACATTATACAGTTATTTTCTATCTATTCTTAATAAAACTATTTCCACCTGTAAATGAGGAAAGGTTATGTTATGTGGGAGATTCTATGGAGGAACTCTTCACAATCTTAGTTTCATGGAAAACTTTAAAGAGAAATTTCAACCTGGGTGTTATTCTCATGTTTTTGTCCATTATGACTATTGGTTATGTTAAAAACTTCAGGTCATCCATTGTACAGATTTGGGAAACAAGGAGCATGAGTCACCTATAGTTTCTCAAATAACTTACATTTTACAGAAATCATGTCAAATACCTTTTTTGAATCTGACCATAATTAACCACAAAGTAGTCCTTGGTCCTGGAAATCCCCTTAGCTGTTGCCGTGAGCTTCCCAGAAAAGCGGATCTACTTCCTGGTCAACTTATCTACCGTATTCATACAGATTTTTTTGCTTTAAATTTAATTTGTGTGCATGCTAGAGAGGTAGTAGCTATTGTTTTTGAATTGCAAAAATAAAATGACATGATGGTACACATCGTCCAGTTTTTTTTACAATAAAAGGGTGCTCCAGTTGGATGATTGCTTTGCAAGCTCAAAGATGTGTGAGAGGATTTTGTTTAAGTTTTTTGGAACGCTGTGGAAACCTCCTTCCCCCAATCAACATCATCAACGTCTGAGTTTGTGCTTCCCAAACAGAAGTGATGAGTAAACTGTTACCTTAGCATGAGTTTATCTTTGAGGAATTTACCTTTAAATGTTTCAAACTATACAAATTGCCATCCTTTAAAACCCTGTTCAGAGTTTACAGAATACATTTAGTATACAGTCCTTCTTACAGCATAAGTCTGCATGCAGCTCTCCATCTCAGCCTGAGTGAGCGTGATGCTCTCTCTCTCTTCAGGGGGGTCAATCCATGATTCCCTTTTTGTCTTTGCCTCGGGTCTCTCTGCGCTCCTGCCTCTTCTTCTGTGTCGCAGCGATGTGCCGCTCTCAGACCCAGAGGGCAGCGTGGCGGCGCTGGCAGCAGCAGCGTTAATTCCCTCAGCCGCACCTGTCCCTCCTCCACCCGACTCCTTCACATCATGGATGCCATTATCATCGTCGTCGTCACACATTTCGAACACAGAGGCAGGGTCCATTCCTTTTTCCACCATAGTGGGGCTCCCCTCCTCCAGGAAACTGTTGTCCATGGGGGGGGCACTGCAGGCTGGCCTTCTGTCCACCTTAACAACAACAAAACAGATTAGCAACACCAAACTCTTACTACTAATAAAAGCTACTTAACTATATTTGCAAAACAACTTTCAACAACAACACCTCATAAATTGATGTTATATCACAGTTCATACCTTCTCTATGAAGCTGACTTTCCTCAGCTTCAAACCGCAGTCGATCAGACTTTCCTCCTCTGTCTCTCCTTCGCTGAACCTCCCGCTGTCAGCCTCGTCCCTCTCACCTCCCTCCTCTTCATCAGGCACCCCGCATCCGCCGTTCAAACACTTCTTTTCCCTGAGAGAAGTTGAAGGGACAGATAGACGTCAGACAAAATGTGTGTGTTAACCGCTCTGAGGTGTTCTGTCATTGTTCATCACACTGATCTTTTGAGAAAGTGTCAGTTTCTCTTAATGCATGAATGCAAATTCTTTCAGTTCAGGATTCATTTAAACTCTTTTTGACAACCCAATGTTAATGCTTGCAACCCTACATGTACATTTTAGTGTATGTTTACTGCATATATAATTGAATGAGAGTTCAAATAATGAGTTTGACCTTCTTTCTGCCCCCAACCCGGGCCTGGTACCCCTCAGTCCAGGTCCTGGCATGGCCTGGTCGGTCGGAGAGGCCTGGGCTTTTCCAGCTGCCAGCCGGGCGTATTTTAGCAGCACTGAGAGCAGCAGGTCCCACATAGCTCGCAGTGTGAGCTCGCCCAGTTTGTGGCGTTCGTACAGGTAAGGCTGCAGCACCTCCTTCACATTTTGAAGGAACTGGCGTATGATGAGCAGAGTGGCCAGCATCTGACAAGGACAGAGAGGAAAAGTCACAAAAAATTAGCTGCCACACTGAGTGAACATACTGTGAATATACAGTCCAACTAATCAGAGCACTTAAAGGTAACGCTTCTCTGGAAAAATGCAGCTTAGCACAGAAGAGAGAACATAATCACAGGTTGCGAAAGCAGTAGGATACACCCTCATGGGATAAATGCAGCAAATCAATCAAAACACAATTATGTATGCAGACTTTATCCACGAGGAAATCACATACAGCTGAACAGTTCCCTATACAGTACATTAAAACTGTAATCTGTCACTGATTAGGGTCCAGATGTGCAACAACTGGGAGCAGTGTAGCCGCAGTTTTCTGGACAATGTGATTCACTGTGGATGTGCCCTTTTAGACCACTGAAACAGCATTTCAAGGGCATATGATGCATTGAGGATAATGAGCGATGACCATGGACACTCAAGGCCTTTCAGTAATATTCATACCTTGCCGAACAAATGCAAATCACACACAGCAGGAAGTACAAATAAGCTTAACTTGAAGGATAATTCCGGTTTATTACAACTTGAGTCTATTTAGGTTTTGGGCTTACTATTTGTAAAAACAGTGTGTTCAACAAGATATGGGATCACAGCGACACCAAAAAAGAGCAGTCTGACAGTAACATAAGCAGTCAGTCACCTTCATCCAGGTTTTAAACAAACTCCCAGGATGGCAAAACTTAGTGTTTTTGGAAAAAAAAAAATTATTACCCAAACTGTAAACATCTGTCACAGTTTGCAGACTGACTTCTTACCTAGCATACTTACTTTTCCCAGCACAACGAGGGATTATTCCCACCCTCTCTGACTTTCAGTTTGACCTCCAAATAAAGTGGTTTAGTTAATTTGGTTAAACTGTCGATTGTCTGACTGCTCATGTCTCTTGCCCCATCGAGCTTTGTTGTAGTAATGTTGTAGCAATTACCTTGACAAGTAAAATATTGTCAAAACTATGAAACAGAGCCCATGTTGCAGTAAACCAGAATTATTCTGGTACATACACTCAAAACCGAGCAGTGAATATGTCTTCAGCCCTTCAATATACACCCGCAGGACAAACATACTAAGAACTGCAGCAAAGCTTACTATCCGTTATTGGCTTTAATCTAAAAGAAATCGTCAAATAATGCTGCTAGGTACGGCACAAAATGCAAACAATGAATTCCAGACGAGGACATGGACAGAATGTTATTTTCAGTCAATGATGGGAGACCTCGGAAATGGAGAAAAGGAGACACTGTTCCCACTGCTACCTACAGGAACGGTCAGCACAGATACGTCAGAGTCAGACACTGGCAGAATCAGGATGACAACACCAGATGGTTTTCATTTCAGACACTTGAAAGGACTAGACCAGTGTTTCTGCATGTTTAAGCCAGGTTTTCCCTACCTTTGGGACATGTGTTGGCTTCTATTTATATCACTACAGTATGAAAATTAACTGAGAAAAATCTCTATCTGCTTATATTTTTCAGTGTTATTTTACTGCGTTGTAATGCAGTTGCAAGTGGAATGATTGTTTTAGCAAAAAAGTCAATATACTGTGACAAATATTGGTAGACGCTGGGCTGTACTGGTTGGTGATCAAACATGGGAAAACTATAAAGTCAGGCGATGTTAACAGAGCTCTATGAGGTGGCACTCTGGCTGAGAGTGTAACAGAACAGAACAGAGTGAGAAATTGAGGTACGAGTGGTGAGAGTTGTATCGGAAAAACAATTCACACACAACTGCACGGAAGGAAAAGGCCAATAAAACTGACTCCACATCCCAATGCCAAAGAAAAAAAAAGGCAAAGTCACTTAACTATTGTAACTAGGCATGATGCTCATATATGCAGGTGAGGTGGCACAATGGAAGGAAGATGGATGGATGTGTTGTGAGGTTTCTATCAATCAGAAAATCATCATTAAAACAATCAAACATTATCTTCTGACCGCTACATTTTAGATACTCTACCACACTGAACAGCCCATCTATTGTGTCTGGTGAAAGCCACGTCTCCAAAATATGGAGTTTTTAAGACGCAAGCAAAACAGGATTATATTTGATGTGACGACATTTCAAAATTATGAATTGGGTTTCAAATCTTTAGGTTGTAGCAAGTAATGTGATGAATCAAAGAAAAGTTGCAAGGTTCTCACCAGACAAAAACAATCTTTTACAAAGCAGGTTGGTAGTTCAAGTTCATGTCGTGATCCGCACGGAGCATGCAAGGTTAAGACCGAGGTAGTCAAAAATGGACCTTTGACCTCTCGCCCAGACAGTGGATGTACAGGGATCATACTTTGGACCTGAGTAAAGCCCTGAAGAACCAGGGAACAGAGACCACAAGCATCTGGAACTTGAAGAAGAGGGAAGGCAGCACATTGACCCGGACCTGCCGCTGCAGACTCCTTAAGAGAGACAACACCAGCAGCATCTTCCACAGATGGACAAATGGATGGATGGTTATGGAAATCAATGCAGAGAGAGCAAAGTATTTAAGGATGAGGGCTTGCAACAACGACGCATGCTGGAGGCCAAATGAACTGAATTACTGATGCTAATGCGTGACAGAGAATTATTAGAGCTGGGATGTGGCTTACCTCTTTGAGCCGCTCCATGTCTTTGAGGTAGAATCCAATGTAAAAAAGGCTGAGATAAGAATTTACAAACTGAAACTGCAGGAGAAAAAAATGCCAAGTGTCATTAAGAAGAAAGTTGTGGGAAAAGGAATGTTTTTAAAAATAAGCTTCTAAATCACATAGGTAGTTTAAATATTACGTAATATGAAGCCACTCACAAGAACCATTTTGATGATGAGATTTTTCTCATAGGCACTCTGGAGTCTATAGTTTTCTGTGGGAGAATAACATAAATCATCTCTTATTGTACCGTCTGAAGCACTCATAAACATAATTATATCCGAATATAGAGATTACTAAAGATCCACCAAGAGCAATTTTATTGAGATTATCTTCTTTATAAGATTATTTTGGATACATCTGGAAACTTGACTCTCACCCATGTCATTGAGCCAGCAGGCAATTTTTCTGTACACCTCGTCACATGCAGTCACAGTGATAGCTAGCATGATTTTGGGGATGAAGCGAGCTAGTCGAGGCATTTCCTTGATCCCCATCACAAACTCCTGCAGAGACACAATCGTAGCTTTTTTACTCATCACCTCCAAGAAGAAAACATCCAGGGCGTGTATAAGCAGGTGTGTTCACTCTTGGACCAACATTTTGAAGGAGAAGGTATTTTCTCTTGCTTTATTCAAGTTCTACCCATATAACTTAGACCTTTAACAGGCCTTCTGCATCATCACATCAACCAATAAAAGAAACTTGTCTAGCTAAAGCTAAACCAGGACAGATGCAGGTCAGGAGATTTTTACCACTGAGACTATTATTACGTTTACACAAGCAGGACACATAAAAACGGATGCTGACAGCAAACTGACCTGCAGCTCGAAGCAGATGAGCATGACCAGGAAGACAAAGCAGAGACAGAGGATACAGATGGGCAGGCTGACCAGCCACCTGAACACACGCCTCCGCCACGGAGGATAGTAGAACTCCTCACATCCTGTTATGGGACTGCAGCGCTTGACTCCCTGCCGAGAGAGAGGGAAGAAGTATGAAAGGGCCTGAAAGAGAAGAGGAGAGGAAGATGAAAGGAGTCAGAGTTTTGGTTTCTCTCACCCGGAACTGAGGCCGTGGTTCCTCCAGGGACTCAGCAGGCGTGTCCAGTGTTCCCCACTTGTACGCCAGCTCAGCCCCCCTCCTCTTCCACCGCTCCAGAAACAGAGTGGCCCACACCACGTTGAACAGCGCAAACACCACACAGCAGATGTCACGGCTCGTCTGAAACATCACAAAACACAACGCGCAGATGTTTAAGGCTATGATCGGACAATGGTCATTGTTTTGGTTGCTGATTTAAGGTGTTTAAGGCTATGATAGCTTTACTCCTCACCTGATCTGACTCAGTGAGCATCCACAGCACAAATCCGATCACAGCAGGATATAACATAGAAGTGGTGTAAAATCCCAGCCAGGCAAAATACATGGCAATCTTCACCCCAAAGTAGTCACAGATATCGTCTGTAAAGACCAGTTAAAAATTACAAATTAGAGTAAAGTATGTGATTCACACTATGTCAAAAGTACTTTCTTATTCTTGTGGTTGTACTAGAGTGTTATTTATATGTTAGTGTGTCTCTGCGCATGAGTATTTTGTTCTACTGACCTAAGGGCTGTTTCTCACAAACAGCCTGGACCCAAGACTTCATCAGCTGACTGAGGATCCTCTGCTCATGGAGGGGAAATACTTGCTGGATCACACCCCGCGCACTCAGCTCCGGGACTGCAGAGAATAATAAAGCAAGATGAAATTACTGTACATTTCATTTCTTAGAGAGAGAAACATAGAAGAGTAGATATATAAAGACAAAACAAAATATACTACAGTACTATAAAATCCCTCACAATTGGCTTGTAATAATTTCAAACCCAAACCAACTGAGGGATTATTTCCACAGCCTGCCAAATAACTGCTTTCTGTTAAATTCAAATATCACATCATCAGTGTCTAGCAACACTGTACTGATAAACTTACTGATTGGCTGGCCCTCCAGGAAGTTGATATTATGAAGCACTTCCCCATGTTTGGCACGTAGATTGTCCAGCCAGTATTTAATGATGCTCTGCCTCTCCTGCAGCGAACAAGCGGAGGCGGGAGTAAATTCGGGTAATGCCTTGACAATATATTTACTGGCAACTGGGTGTGTATGTGTGTGTGTGTGTGTGTGTGTGTGTGTGTGTGTGTGTGTGCGTGTGTGTGTGCGCCGACACTGACCTGTGAAGTAAAGAAGCACAGCTCGCTCTCAATGTTCTCATAGATGTAGTCCTCCTCACAGGAGAAGCTTCTTGTTCCTCCGCCAAACTCAGGCTTCACTGATTTCCTCAGTCCCATCTCCTCAGCACCTCGCAACAAACTGCAGGACGACAAAGAGACACCTTGAACAAAAAGATCCAGCCTCTGAGAGTGTTACAGTTTTCATTGTGATGTTAGAGAGAGCAGTAGTGGTAGCAACAACACAGCAGCATCTGACTTATGGGTGATCTGATGATCTGAAAAACAACACTGGTTTTTCAGATCATCAGATCACCCATAAGTCAGATCGCCATGTTGCTGCTGTCAGTACAGAAGTTGGTATCTCTTCCTCTTCAACAATGGATTTTTCCCAATGCGACTGTTGAACACTGGTGCAAAATGGTCAACTTTTATTTTTGGCTCTGAGGGACTCGTACCTAAAACCTGACATTTGTTTTATGTTGACATTAATCAACAACATTTTAGATAATCGATTAATCTTTTAAGCCATTTAAAAAGCAAAAATGGCCAACATCCTCTAGTTCCAACTCCTCAAATGTGATGATTTGCTGCTTTTCTCTCTTTTATGACATTTTAATTGAAATCTTTTTAGCCGAACACATTTCTACAAAACGTTTCAGCAGCATAGAAAACATTTTACTATAAATTACCACAGTGCATATGACAGGTTTTCCATAGGCTTAACAAAACCAACAGCAAACAACAGAATTAGATGGACTGTCTTTCATAGTGTTAAAGCCATCTGAACTCTCCTCTAATGCCTTAACCTCATCACTCTCTCTCATCATCTCATTTCCCATCAGCCCCTCTCTTCCTCCCTCCTCCTCCTTTCTACAGCCACTCTGTCTCCTTTCTCTCTTCCCTCCTCTTCACCCTTTTATCTCCCAGAGTCCTTTCCTTTGTCTCTCCCTCCCCCTCTCCTCCTTTATCCCATCATCCCTTTCTCCTGTCCTTCTGCCCTTCCCAGAGGCTGTGTGCTACAATCGCAGTGATAATGCAGCACCACACCCTCTGTTCCCTCCTGGCGGACAGCTCACCTCTCTCTCTCTCACACGTACATGTATATAGTTTATACAGGAGCACAGCCTTGGTGGGCCCGTGACATCCATCTATCATGCAGCTCCGGGCACTTGGAGGAGCAGTACAGTGAAGTACGTTCAGCACTATGATGGATTACAGCAGAAATGTGAGGTGTAAGCTTCTGTATCACCGCTGAATGCTGCTTAGTGCGCAGCACCATCACAATAAAGGTCCTTGCCTGGGAAAAAGAAAGGCTGTATCTATTTAAGCCAACTGTTTAGTAATCTTAGCCAATAACTACAAGGCCTTTCAGAGGTGTGCGGCTCCTGCTGCTGCCAGGAATCTTAATGAGATCCCCCCCTTTCTTATTTAATCATAAACTTTATCGCCTTTTACACTCTCTCTCCCCAAATACAAGGATTCTCAATTTGGAGACACAGTCCAAGGGAATGTGTGGACAAAGCTAACATTCTAAAAGAGCAGAATACTGCTGAGTGAGAGCACTGCGCGTAAGGTTTATGCTAATTTAGCAAATATCCATCAGACGTAATGTAGAAACTCAGCAGAACAGGACGGCATACTGTAAATTGCCCCGTCAGAGCTGAGGAATGAGTAATGGATGGTATGTCAGCTAAGAAAAGAGGAGGAGGACATTTACTGTGTGTCACACTGCGTATGTTAATTTATAAAATTGTACCTTCTGCTATAGTTGATTTAAAAGCAATGCATGGAGCCTTTCGTAACACAAAATAACACACACACAACAGCACTGAACCTGTGACCCCAGCTGTTTTGAAGCTGATCTCATATCCAGAGTTTCTACACTGGCCACTTCTCTCTTTCAAAACAAACACATAAGAGACAGAGCAATTCCATTTAAGATGATGGGATAATATAAAGCAAGCCTAAATATGACAGCAAACACACCGGGAGCCCTCGCATAGCTAACAGAGGGGTAGAAAGGACAATTCTAGCCGGTTTAGTATGCAAAGGGATTGACTATTCAAGGTGAGTTCGAGAGGATGGAATACTTTCTGGGTTATCTTTTCTATCAAGTGAAATGTAGGTCAACCTATCTAGCAGCAGGTATGTATGTGTGTGCGTGGAGAGAGAGGAGAGTGTGCTTCGTGTCACACAGCAATCATTTTCCTTGAGCATTTCATCTAAAACCCACTGGCACACGTTCAGAAAGCACTCTCTCCATCCTCCTACCACATCACCCTTCCTCAGTCCTCCCCGTTTGTCTTTCTGCTTCGCTCCTTCTCTTTCTCTCTCGTTCTCTCTTTGCATCCGTCTCTATCTGTCTCTCTTTCTTCGTTCCTCTCGGCCATCTGTCTATTCCTGTTGCATTCATGGGTAAAAGGTTTGGTTGAGACTCTCAGGCCCGTTGCTGAATGCACAGTCAGCAGAGAGGACTCCACATTTGTCAAGAGGTGAAATGCAGTATGGAACAGCGAGTGCCACCCTCATCTCCTGGATTGTATTTCTCAGTATTTATACACCAAAGTCAATGCTGAGATTGAAATGACCCTGGGCTCATCCCCAGTTCCCCTGGGTATTTTTTCAAGAAGAGACTGTATCTGGGGGCAGTGTAATCAGAGCAAATATAATCCATACAGTTTAGCCTGACTCTAACATTCTGCAAAACTTTAAATAACCTGCAGCACAGCTTCTTTAATGATTCACCGTGTATGAGTTGAACTGCTGTGCCTACTATAGCTGCAGCTAAATATAATACCATAATAAAGCAGGGTACTATTTTACCCCAGCACAGAACAGCAGGGATATTTTAGTCTGTAACATCCCAACTCCAGTAGTAGCATTTAAAAATAACTAAACATCAAACTACTAGAGGAAGAAATTATTCATTTTCTGTCTCTGCTGAGAAAAGTTACTGCTGCAGCTTCTTGCCTGTATTCTGTCCAGGGTGACAGGGTGATTAATTCACACAGCTACGGTTAAAAACAGCAGTAACAGCACTACTGTACCTGTAACAGGTCCTGACAGCAAAGCAAAAATCACATAGTGGGTTGTTTTCAGATTTTATGTTTAGCAAGGTTAGTATATTGTTCAACTAAAGATAGAAGTGTTGAGTCATCAAAAGAAAGTATTGAAATTGTTTAATCAATTTGAAGGAATAGTTTGACCTTTTGGGAAATAACTTTATTTAATTTCTTGTCAAGAGTTAGATGAAAGGATTGATATACCACTCTCATATCTGTGCGCTAAATATGAAGGTACAGCCAGGAGAAGTTTAGCTTAGCTTAGCATAAAGCATATCATAAACTAGAAGCTAAACTGGAAGTTTTTGTATGGATTAAACAAACGAGATATAACATGTTATGTAGTGAGCCTTAGTTGCTGGTAGGCAGTTAGTTACATGCGGACAGAGCGAGGCTAGCCGTTTCCCTCTGTTTATAGTCTTTAAGCTAAGCTAAGCTAAGCGTCTACTGACTGTAGCTTCATGTTTCCCTTACGGACATGAGAGTGGTATCAATTTTCTCATCTAGCTCTCCGCAAGGCATACTGCCCAAACTGTTCCTTTATGAATATTAATGAATATATTAAATTCAAATAAGATTAAACACTTGAGAACAACTAATACATAACTTGGCTACCTAATGGTTACATTCTACATCACCATATCTTCAGAAAACTCTCTCAATTACAGTCCTATATAAAAAAAAAATTTCTGTTCCATACTCTCACATTTGTATTGCAAGTACATCCCTTGGTTGTCAAATAGAGGTGAAACGATTTATCGATTAATCGGTCGACAGGAAATTAACTGACACTAACACTTTTGATCTATTAATCACTGTTTTAAGTCATTTTGTTACTTGCTCTAGCTTCCCCAATGTAAGGATTTGTTGTTCACTGTTTTATGTCACTGTTAATTGAATATCTTTGGACTGTTGAATGGACAAAGCAGGACATCTGTTCTGGGACAATGATGAACATTTTCACTCTTTTATTAGTCAATTAATCGTGCTAGACAACATGTTAGACTAAATGCAAAACCCTTGCAAAAACGTGCTAACAATAGATGTAGAGAGTTCTTACTTTTCATATGTAGCGGTGACGAAGAATGCGTAGACTCGTGTGTGCTTGTGATGTCGTATTTGGATGATGAGCTCTGGGATTCCCAGCCGGATGTGGTTCAGTAGCCATAGCAACGTGTGGTCATCTGTAGTGTCTGTGGCAGGAAATGAAAAATAAAAATACATTTTCAATCATACCCACGCATCACTGTACACGAGAGTTGCCGAGCACTCCCACAGTCTTGTACTATTTATTCCTGAGCAACAGCTGGAGTGTGTCGTACTGACACACACTTGAGAATGACTCTTCTTCTCTGCTTTCTTAGCTGGTTAAGGCTATGGCTAAGAAAGTTAAGTGAGGTAGTATCATCAGCATTATAATAATGTTCCTCATCTTTATAATCAACAGTATATAACTGAGTCCTACTGCATCACATAATAGTTTACATTGTCTGCTGCTCAGTGGCCGGTTGGGATCCCTGTGCTCTTTAAGAGATACACAATCATCTAAAATTAATTTAAATGGGAGAAATCAAAGGAATAAAAGAGTATTGCTTTCTTTCTTGCCTGGAAAATGGGAAGGTAAATTTACAGTTTTACAAAACCCAAATTAGGAATGTATTTTATATTTTGTGAGGCTGCAGCATTAAAATAAAAAGGTGTTAAATTGCATAACACAAATGAGTGTGCTGTTTGAGGGTTAAAACTTGGTGTTATGGTTTAGTGGAGCTGACATGATTAGCCAATTAGACAGAACATTTTAAAAATGCCGAACATTTGCTGGTTCCAACTTCTCACATATGAGGATTTGCTGTTTCATGTCTCATATGATAGAAGACTGAATATCTTTAGGTTTTGAACTGTTGAATCTTCCAAGAGCCCATATTACTTTGGACTTTGTGTTTGGCCTTTTTTCAGCATTTTTCAATAATTGGCAGATTAATAGATAATCAAAATAACTGTTGGTTGCACATTGGTTTAGGTGACGTTAGGCATGTTGTTGGGATGGTTAAGGTTAATATTTGGGGTGCATTATGTCAAAGAGGGTGCTTACAAGTATAGAAATACAAACATGTGAGCCTGTGTGAGTGTCTGACCTGCAAATGTCATGAGGACATCACAGTTCTCTGTGGGCACCGTTTTCATCCAAGACTTATGAGACATGATGTGTCTCCCAGCCTGCAGCAGCCGCTTTCCAAACAACTTATCTGAGAGGGAGAGAGACAGACAGAGACAGACAGACAGAGAGTGAGACAGAGAGGGGGAGAGAGAGAGAGAGAGAGAGAGAGAGAGGGAGAGAGAGAGAGAGAGAGTCACCTTTTCAAAGTGAAACAGTGTAAGGAGCAATGACATTTCTAACATTTTTGGCAAAACCCTTACCCCTGCTGCCCCACCCCACACACACACACACACACACACAAACAGACAGACACAGACACACACACAGACACACACCGCCACGCACAAAGTCGTCCTTCTCAACGGGACAGATTTAAATGTCACGCCGCTTTGCCTCACAACATGAGATTGACAGAACTAATTCTGCCCTGCCAAGACCAGAGGCCACACATTGTCCACACTCTCTGAGTGTCTGTGTATGTATGTGACAATTCAATCAACTCAACACATGTGAGTGCAGCTATTTCTCAATGTTGTGGTATGTCCTGAGTCTCAGGGACAACCACATACAAGCCTTGAATAATAAAAATAAATAATAAAATGAATATACACACAGTACAGTGAATTTAGCTCCTGTGTAGAATTACTTTGTCTCTATTCCTGAAGTCAACAGCACAACAAAAATAGCTCTACTGTAGCCACACAGTAATGTCACATAACAAACACAGTCACCCTTAATGCAGCAGTCAGTAGGAAAATAATGCACTGCATATATTTCTTCTAGGGTGGATTCTGTTACGTCATGGAAAAATAGTTTTTGTGTCTGGGCCAAAATGAGCTTTATCTCCGCTCTGACACCTCATTCATCTGTCACTGATCCTGTAGAGTCTCAATACGTACTTCAGAAAGGCAGCAATGCCAATAGTTTAAACAGAACTAAGTGATTCTGTAACCAGTGTAACCTCTGACTGTGCTCAGCTGTCAGAGGACAGTTTGTGAAAATCATTTACGGGTCCTGAATAATAATGACAGCAGCCTGGAGAGAATGCCCGTCCCACAACAACCCAGTGATCGCTGAGGCATGGAGCGTCAGAGGAGCGCCTGGAAAGTAGGACACTTTCCAGAGATCACACACACAGGCACGTTTAGTATCATTCATCCAAGAATCAACTATTTGTTTATTTTTATGTAATTGAAAGCAGTAGAAAACTTTAGATCTCTACAAGTGGAAGCAAACAAGACCAAAATTTGAAAGCTACATATCATCTTACCATGAAGTTCATGTACATCCTGTAACTGGTTCACATATTGCTTACATGCTTACAAAAGAGAATGCACACACATGCACACTCACAAAAGGTCAAGGCCATGGCAGGCTGTAAATTTAACAATGACATCACCGCTACTAGCATGATGCTGTAAATCACACAGTATCTGTGTGTGGTCTGTGGATCCAATAAACACCTGTGCTGCTGAGTGTGTCCCTGTACTTCCTGGAACAGAGTGGTGACAGAGAGGGACACATAGCTTTGTTTTCCATGTTTACAGAACTGTACGTGCATAAGCACCAATATGCAACATAAAGCTGCTGCACAAACAAAGTCACTGTGCAATTTTCAACTAATCAATATACATAACCAAAGGAGCAAACGTGAAAAAGTGTAACTGAAAGAGGTCACTAGTCGTGACGAACCAACATATCGCCTAACTCTACAGTAGCCTTCAGCCCTGCGGAGCCTTTTAGTCTGTTTTGGATCAATGTTTTGGTTTTCTGGCCCGTGATCTTCAATCTCATTTCCAGCTACAGCAGGCAGCTGTTTTCAGCTGGACACTACCTGCTCAGCACCAAACAGAAGACAGACAAAGTTAGCGACTAGCTGGTGAACATAGTTGAGCATTTAGAATCTGAAGAGTGAGATTTTTTCCCTCAGGACTTTGTGGAGTACAAAAAACAGAGCTACAGTAAAAGGAGAGTGGATGTTGGCAAGAAACAAATTAATTCTTAAGGGCTGTGTCTGCTGAATGTGTAAATAGGCAACTATTTGCCAACACATTCACCAAAACAACTATTATGTGATGATATGTCAATGCTGTGTTTACAAAAAGTCAATTAAAGCAGCTTTAAATCTTGCCTTAAAATCCATTTTTGGAGATTTTTCTAATTGTTTTTTGTTGCTCAGGTGTTGCGTTCCTCCAGACTTAATAAAGACAATATTTTAGCATCTTCTTGTAGTCATTTTAATATATTGTATTATATATTATATTATATATTAATATTTGAACATTCCTCTATGTTCAAATATTGCAGTTTTGATCTCCTCATCTTGTTGCTCTTTTTGTTCTCTAACCCTAACCCTCTCTGGAAAGCATCATGGTTCTCACCTACAAAGTTCTAAATAAATAAAATAAAGCAAAAAAGAAATTAGAGCCATTGGAGACACAGACAGGATGACAACAAAATAAAAGTTTTACCCAGTAAATTTAAGGACTCGTCTACCTTTTCTTAAAATTCAACAACATACTTTGCTTAAGATGATATTTTCTGTCAAGATAAATCAAAACATGTTTGAGTTACAAACTTGTACCTGCAAACAGAACTTGACTTAGAGGTAGCATTACTACTTAAAGGATCCCTCTTCAGTACTTACAGAGAGGTTGTGACAACTTAATCTGGTTCCACACTGCTCTTCCCCTCTGAAGAACATTTTCAAACATCGCAACAGGCCGAACAGGAAACAGAGCGAGGTATTTCTGACTTTTTAATCTTGAGTGGTGCTCCTAGACACTGAAATCTGACTGGCCGCTCCACTGTGCTTTAGATGAGATGCTGCAGGCAGTGCTGCGACATGACAGCAATTCTAATGAGTCCTGTATTCATCACTGAGGGCAACACACACACACACACTTCAGGAACAGGCAGCAGATTGGTTTCAACACTTCCACAATGCCTCAATTTATGAGCTCCAATACTGAGCACATGTCCTGATGGTTCGCATGCATTTGTGTGTTTGTTACTTGGTTGAACATGAACAGTGATTGATCCGTTGCCCATCAAGGCTTCACTGCACAGATTAGGCCAGTCTGACAGGCTTGTGTCTGCATGTGTAAGAGTGTGTTTCTGCTCTACACAACACAAACCACTTCTCAGCCTCCCCGGGAAAGGTTGCTGTCACTTACAGTGAAGTAGTTTCCTCAAAGCAGCATACCTGAGACCAGCAGTTTTTGGCGGGGGGTGCCGAAAAAAAGTTCACTGCGGCGAAAAGATTGAACAAGTTGGGGTTGTGTTTCTTTCTGAATAGGAGTACGATATTCATTCTCTTTTAGCTCTGTTTTTGGTCTCCACCAATTCCTGAGGTACTTGCTAACTTTGTCTATCTGCCGTTTGGTTCCGGGCAAGCAGTTTTACAGAGCTTTCATGCTGAAAACAGCTTCCTGCTGCCGCTGAATGATGCTGATGAGAGAGAGAGACTGAACCAAAACAGTGACGTTGTGGGCCCGAAAACCAAAACAATGTGGAGCTGAGGGGAAGTGCAGTCAATACGAGCGACATCCATTGGCCACAGATATTTTGTAAATGCAGTGTAGGATGTATTTAATTGTGTTTAAATGGTTGGAGTTAAAGTTGAGTAGGAAGTTCAGAATGCTTAAAAATTGCACCCATATTTCTGAATATTGTAATTACAGCCCAGTTGGGTAATCTCTGTATATAATATACTGGCAATTACGATGAAAAGTGATCCCAAATGTCATTTATGTTGGCAGAAATTCTGATTTTGAAAGGCCCCTTTGGCCCTGTAAGAAAAACCAGGTCACTGTTGAGCAGGTTCGCCCAGGACTAGCAGTGACACAGATAAAGCCTGTATTACTCACGGCTGAGACGACTGTTCCAGGACTAACGCTTATCAGACAGCAGCCAGGCAGGCGCAACAAGCAGGGTGTCTTTCTGTGATCTGAGTTGCTCTCTGAAGCATTTCTGTGGGGTGTTTGTGTGTGTGTGTGTGTGTGTGTGTGTGTGTGTCTGCACAGGTATTTGTCTATGTGCATGTGTGTGAGCCTGAGATATAAAGTTCCTGATTAATAGGGTGTAAGTCAGTTATGAAACTCAGGCGAAGCAATAAAATGAAGGTCACAGACACTTGATGCAGTCTGACGCTGTCTTCGCCGGTTGTGTGAGTTTGTTTGATAGCTCTCTGGTCTTTCTGCCTGGCTGGAGCAGCTTTGGGTCAACTGGGCTCAATCTTTAAGCAGCTGGAGCAACAGGGGTTGAAAGAATACATATTTTAATTGGGAATGTTAATCAGGTCACTGTGTAAGCTGTGTATTTCAGGTTGAGGAGAGTAGACAGTCTGACTTGATATAACTGAAAACACGACCAGACCCACGGACCAACAAAGATGATTTATACATATTTTGTCAACTTATATGTAGGAATATGAAAGCATGTATGTCCAAAGCATCAGTTGTTTGAGGAATAACTTCAATATCAAAATTTAAAAAAGATCATTCCATTTGACTCTTCCATAAAGGAAAAATTATGATGCATTTACCTTGCTTTTCCTGTATTACACTCTATTATACAAAAACTAAACCACATCATATAAATATTTTGGGAAGGGGGAGAGGAGGAGGCCAAGGGGGAGCAGAATTATAGAAGACCTTAAAGAAAAGCGCAACTGTGACTAAATACAGCACTTTGTACTGCAAACCTACAGGACCTAAAACGTGATGTAGGATATTTGCAGACTACACATTTAGTGTATAATAGTATAAACTAGACTATTATCTATTTTCAAGCTCATAAATTCACATCACAGTCCTGAAGATACGGTATGGAGAAAGTCGACTGGTAACACAAGTAGCAGTATGGCGCTTAACAGAGAGAAAATCAGTTAAAGTGATAACCTGCAGCTTCATAATGTCAAACATCACTTTTCAACATTATAGAGGATTTCTTTTCCCAGGGAGGACCTTGAACAACACATAATATTAGCAGTAATAGGAAAATAACAGTAAGATATTAGAATGTATTATATGTATCTAGTTCTTTGTGAAATATTCTACATGAGAGAAACTCTGTTATGATACTGTTTGGATTCAGACTGGGCATAAAGTTATTTGTTCTACCAGGTATCCAATCATGAGACAGCTACATATTTGCTGAGTCACCACCAACGGTCTATAATTACAGGTGTAATCAGGTGATCACTTTACCTGATGAAAGCCTTTCTGAGTCACTGTACACACAGCATTAAAGTGAAACAAAAAAAAAAGCATTCACACTTTCACACAAAAGCAGTATGTGGGTAGAACAGCAAATGTGGAATTGATTTTTACTTCAACTTGGGTTCACGTCAGGTTAAAATAAACAAAATACTAAAACACTTTTCCATTGCTGCATGTCGTGGACCAGCTGTTAACAGTGGCACCTTAATGCCTACATGCAGTTGGCATCATTAGGAGACAAAATGTTCCCCTTTCCGGCCTGCAGTGCAGATTTACAGCACTGATATGATGCTGAGGATTTGCACTTTCAGATGCAACTCTAGAAGAAGATGCCTTTGCTAAATATGCCTGGCAAAAGTGTGTATTTGCTAGGGAGGCTGGAGAGTAGAGAATGAGTTATATCTTCTCAGCAGCGAGTCATTTTGAAGTTCGACTCCTACTTAGCAAATAGAGAGACAGATGGACAGACACAAACACACACATATAATATAATGCAGGCAGAGAGACTGACAGAACTCCCAACAGACATGGAGAGGGGATAGCAAGACAGGCAGAAAACATTTCCATTGTCACATCTACTGAGTGTGTGAATGAAACAAATGACCCTATTAGAACGATTACATCAGTAAGTGGGACAAAGAGCCTAATCAGGTTCAAACACCCAACAATTTCCTTAATTAGAATCATCTCCATCCCTGACTCTGTACGTCGCCATCCTGTACAGACAGCACAAGTCCACACCCAGCCACACTGGACCATAAGGCAACACTATTAACAAACAGTGCCCCTTCAAACCTGTTCCCAACTCCCCAAAGACACACAGACACACAGTAAAACACACACAGACATGCAGGCAGAAAAAAACATCACATATGCACACATATAGAGGTGCAACAACGACGTGCATACTGAGTCATCAAATCATGCAGCTGAAATGTCTGAAATAAATACCAAATCAGACCGTTCCACCTGTGAAGATTATGTGAATCAAGCCGTGGATTCTGCAACAGCAGCCTACATGTCTTGAGGGAAGAAAGCAAACCATAACCCACCTCTCCTCTTATCTGTCCCTTTCTCTTTCTCCCACCTCTCCCTCCCTCCTGCTTTCTCCAACTTCCAAACACTGACTCACTTTATTGCTTGTCGCAACGGCCGCCTCACTGCACCCTCCCAATGCAAGGTACACAGCCTGCATATATTTTGGCACCAAATCGACAAACACAAACACTCCCAATTCCACATTGCATCTTTCTCCTCCACTGGCAGCTGCACACACAGATGTGTTTTAGATGATATGAAAGCCCTCTCTTCCCGTTGCAGCAGAGCACCCCTCCTGTCCCTTTTTGCTTTCTTTCACCTCAGTCTGCTCCTCTCTTCCAAACCATGGACCTCTCAGTCTCTCTCTCTCTCTCTCCTCTCTATATCTTTTTGCAGCTACCATCACTGCCTCTTTCTCTCATCCAAATCCTCTTCTTCAGCCCCCCAGGGGCAGAATCTCTCAGTCCCTCCTTCTCTCCATGCTTTCTTTTTTATCTCTTTCTCCCTCAGCTCTCCTGCCTTTGCTCTCACTCAGGCTGTCTCAAGAGGTATTTGTCATCATCGTGTACATGGAGCTCTTATGGATGATGTCTTCAAACTAGGCAGAGGGAAAGGGGGGGGGGGCTTGACAGTGATACAAATAAACCTGGATTGACGAAGTGCAGATGCACTAACACAACAGTGTTTTTTGCTAAAGCTGAATTTCTGCCATCAGCAGTCGCTAATCACTCAGTTAATTAAAAGACTCATTCTGTAAGTTTCCTTTCTAGGACAACTAACAGCCAGTTAGGCTCAATATCAGCTGTGTTTTGCATTTTTGAAAAAGCATGTGATCAGAACTGGTTTCCTGTAGGTTTCAAAGCTGTATGGCCATCAACCTGCAATCAGGCCTGCTGCTAATTAACAAACTTCTCTCTCCAGCCATTAATAAATACTGCTGACATAGTCTTAGCATCACATGTATCCCAATTATAAACAGACACAGGGCAGCTCCAGTGTAGTAGTACAAAGGAAACTAAACTTTATTTTAAATTTAGAACAGTAAAAAAAAGAGAAACGAGACTAACAGCCACGTTAGCAGCTCTGTGAGGTTGTACTTATGGGATAGCAGTGCTTTGAGCAAAATGCTAACATGCTCACAATGACAAAGCTAACATGCTGATGTTTAGCAGGTATAATGTTTACCATGTTTATCATCTTAGTTTAAAGTGTTAGCATCCTACACATCTGCTAATTTATATCAGCACAACAGGAAGAACAGGAAAACCTTCCGATACTCTAACTTGAAGGCAATCACATATTATTCCAATGTGGCTACCCCCACTGCCAGCCACAAGTCATACCGGATGAATATCCTAAATGAACTTTTTTTTGTTGTGTTACATCTTTGTAGCGTTTCATGAACGAGTGCTCTTTTTAAATTAGCTGAATGAATTAGACTACAGAACCAGCGATGGTGGCTTTGCAGTCATGTTGTCAGTGGTTTGTTGACACTTGCACTAAAACACTAGTTCTAGTCGGCATATGGGCGACATCGTAGCTGTCAGAAAGTACTTATACTATATCTCTGACTCTGAATTACAAGTCGGAGGCTGGCATGAACGTTTTTTCCCGCTCAGATGCTCATAATTACGGTTTAATTAAGGTTATGAGGTGAACGAAGCATAAACACAAAGTACAGCTGAGGCTGATGGGAATGTCATTAGTTTTGCAGGTATTTGGTCATTAATGAAAGTACTACAGAAATCAAAAGTGTAATCTGTTTATGTCACGAGATGAAAAGCCAGGGGATCACCAATTTTTTTTTTTTTACAATTCATCAATTAGTCCTGAGGGGAACACAAATATCTGTACTAAATGTCATGGTAATCCATCCAATAGCAGTAGAGACATTTCACTAAAAAACAAAAATGTCAAACACATGGTGGCGAAAAGACGTCATCCTCTGGGGATCACGAATGGAAATCCACCTGTTGTTGAGATTATTTCAGTCTGGACCAAAGTGTGGGACCGAGCGACCAACATTGTCATACCTAAAGCCATGCTGCCAGAGTGGCTAAAAACATCTCTAGAGAGACCTGTTCTGAGATAAAAGAACATGTATATGATGTAGTTGAGATAAGTTTTTCTAAAGGAAGGAGATAAAAGATGTCTGTTCCACCTTTGTGACAAATGGTGGAAGTCAGGACTCTGGTTTCCTCATTAACAGGTGCAGGTAGGAAAATAGGGACTCGTCCTTGGCTTCAACATAACAATGACTACATGTGACACCGGAGCTGCCTGTGGCTGCGAGCCAAGAGAAGGACGAGGCAAGACCATGTCGCACGAAAAGAGCCACAGTGCTCACACAGCAGAGTAGTTGAAGTATCACTTTTCCTCATCCCATCGTCTTTCTCTCCTTTACATTTGCCCCTGCTCTCACTAAATCTGCATCCTTCATTTCCCACTGTCTCTCTCTCTTTCTGCCAAGTAGGCTAATCAGTGGTTCATTCTAGGTTAGCTGGTTAATTTGAATGAGCAACTTCAGTGAAGAAGCAAAGAAGCAGGATTTCAGCTGTCATATCTGTTATAAAGCTTGGGTTAAATGAGGAAACGGATGCAGTCTACTATTCAGTCAGGTAACAATCATGAACGAAAGCCAGTGTTGAATCCCTTTCATGCCCAGTCGATGCAGAGTACTCCTTCAGACAACCACAGACTGGTTATCTAACTGCCTGAATTGAGCATTGTCAAGGGGGGGATCACGAATTATGAATAAGCGAGTGGTGATGATGAATATAGTGGAGTGAATAGCAGCCTTTGTGGAGCAAACAGACCTCGTTGTTGAGTAGTGGGCAACTGCCAAAATGGAGGGAGGGTTTTCTTATTAACACACAGAACAAAAGGGACACGGCTTACACGCAACAACAATGCGAACACACGCAAGTGGTCATTTCTGTGTCATACGGAGCCGGTTAAGGGTCACTGCAGCACCATGGCATTTTTGGAACATAACGGGTTGGATGTTTGGATACAGCATGACCAAATACCTTGAAAAAATTTAAAGCAAGATGTAATTGATAAACATAGTCATATTCACAGAGAGTTGGATGTAAAGATCGATACCGCTCTCGTATCTGTCGGTTCAAAATGAAGCTGGTGCAGCTGGTCAGCTTAGCCTTGCTTAGCATAAAGACTAGAAACAGGGTGAAACAGCTAGTCTGGCTCCTTTTTCTTTGTACAGATTAAACAGACGAGATGAGACGAGATAAATTAGCTTTAGAGGTGTTGGTAGGTAGATTGAGAGCCATACTAGCCCTGTTACCAGTCTTTATACTAAGCTAAGCTGGATGTACAGTGCATCCGGAAAGTATTCACGGCGCTTCACTTTTTCCACATTTTGTTATGTTACACCCTTATTCCAAAATGGATTAAATTAATTTTTTTCCTCAAAATTCTACACACAACACCCCATAATTACAATGTGAAAAAAGTTTTTTTGAAATTTTTGCAAATTTATTAAAAATAAAAAACTAAGAAATCACATGTACATAAGTATTCACAGCCTTTGCAATGAAGCTCAAAATTGAGCTCAGGTGCATCCTGTTTCCACTGATCATCCTTGAGATGTTTCTGCCGCTTAATTGGAGTCCACCTGTGGTAAATTCAGTTGATTGGACATGATTTGGAAAGGCACACACCTGTCTATATAAGGTCCCACAGTTGACAGTGCATGTCAGAGCACAAACCAAGCATGAAGTCAAAGGAATTGTCTGTAGACCTCCGAGACAGGATTGTTTCGAGGCACAAATCTGGGGAAGGTTACAGAAAAATTTCTGCTGCTTTGAAGGTCCCAATGAGCACAGTGGCCTCCATCATCCGTAAGTGGAAGAAGTTCGGAACCACCAGGACTCTTCCTAGAGCTGGCCGGCCATCTAAACTGAGTAATCGGGGGAGAAGGGCCTTAGTCAGGGAGGTGACCAAGAACCCGATGGTCAGTCTGTCAGAGCTCCAGAGTTCCTCTGTGGAGAGAGGAGAACCTTCCAGAAGGACAACCATCTCTGCAGCAATCCACCAATCAGGCCTGTATGGTAGAGTGGCCAGACGGAAGCCACTCCTTAGTAAAAGGCACATAGCAGCCCGCCTGGAGTTTGCCAAAAGGCACCTGAAGGACTCTCAGACCATGAGAAACAAAATTCTCTGGTCTGATGAGACAAAGATTGAACTCTTTGGTGTGAATGCCAGGCGTCACGTTTGGAGGAAACCAGGCACCGCTCATCACCAGGCCAATACCATCCCTACAGTGAAGCATGGTGGTGGCAGCATCATGCTGTGGGGATGTTTTTCAGCGGCAGGAACTGGGAGACTAGTCAGGATAGAGGGAAAGATGAATGCAGCAAAGTACAGAGACATCCTGGATGAAAACCTGCTCCAGAGCGCTCTTGACCTCAGACTGGGGCGACGGTTTATCTTTCAGCAGGACAACGACCCTAAGCACACAGCCAAGATATCAAAGGAGTGGCTTCAGGACAACTCTGTGAATGTCCTTGAGTGGCCCAGCCAGAGCCCAGACTTGAATCCGATTGAACATCTCTGGAGAGATCTGAAAATGGCTGTGCACCGACGCTTCCCATCCAACCTGATGGAGCTTGAGAGGTGCTGCAAAGAGGAATGGGTGAAACTGCCCAAAGATAGGTGTGCCAAGCTTGTGGCATCATATTCAAAAAGACTTGAGGCTGTAATTGCTGCCAAAGGTGCATCAACAAAGTATTGAGCAAAGGCTGTGAATACTTATGTACATGTGATTTCTCAGGTTTTTTATTTTTAATAAATTTGCAAAAATCTCAAAAAAACGTTTTTCACGTTGTCATTATGGGGTGTTGTGTGTAGAATTTTGAGGAAAAAAATGAATTTAATCCATTTTGGTATAAGGCTGCAACATAACAAAATGTGGAAAAAGTGAAGCGCTGTGAATACTTTCCGGATGCACTGTACCTTCATTCTGAACACACAGGCATGAGGGTAGTATCGATCTTCTCATTTAACTCTCGGCAAGAGTAAAGTAAATACACAACATATTTCCCAAAATATGTTACTATTCCTTTAACTTGAAAGTTTTACCTAAAGCCAAGCAAAGCACTACAATGCAAATTTAATCACTATGACACAAACATTTTTCTTATTCAGAGCACACAAAGGGTCAAATGGAGGACCAAACAACTCAGGCATTCAGAGAAAACAGAGTCATACATTTTTAAGGAGCTTTAACAGAGGGCATTAGTGTCTAATGTGGGCCTGTTACTGTAAATCCGACCGACTGTACCAGACTCAACCTTTTGTCTTGGAAAGTTGAAGTCAGAACAATTTAGTGGAGGTTAATTGAATTATGGAAAGAAATATAGAAATGAGATTGCTTTGATAGAAAAAAAAAGGAGGGGATTCAGTTTGTGTCAGTGTCTCAGGAGGTCAATCATAATTATAATCTTCATAATCATTTGATAATCAGGCACTCCAATAAACATCAGGCAAACTGGGTATTTCTATTCAGAAATGATCCCGGGCACTATGGCAATAGAAGAAGAAAGGAGAATAGAAGAGTGAATTTAAGATACTGTAGCAGTGAGTCAGTCAGTCTAATGGCTGTGGACTAACCAATCTGTGATGGTAAAATATTCTATTCCTGGACAGGAAAGATGGGAGGGAGGCTCCGAGTCAGATCAATACCCAGAGGAACCTGTGATTATTGTACATTACTACACCATCCCTCCCATTTCCTTTCCCGCTCAATGACAAGTAGAAGAAGACATCTTTAATGACTTAGTCGGCTTTGATTTCTTGTGCCTTTCAAAAAAGGAGCTTGAGGAAGATCTGTGCCGCATTTTATCCTGATTTATTTAGCTGTGGAGTTTCTACATGTTAGGAAGGTCAGTAACACTATTATACATGTAACATCAAATCAAATGGGAATTAGATAGAAACAAATACATTTTTAAGCACACGTAGTACTGTATAAGCAGCATGGTTGTTTTATTAAAATGTATTAAAATGACTGGTTAATCTGAGTGCAGGATTGAGCAAATTCAACCCAACTGGAGAGACTAATTACTCTTCTCTTTGTGAATGGAGACAGTCAAACACAAAGAGCTTCACACAAACAACAGGCTGTTGACTCTAATGCTTCAATAAACACAAATCAGGAGCAAAGTGAAAAACTGGAGATTTTTCCCTCTCAAATCCAAATACGGATGTTATAGCAGTGGCAATGCAGTTTATTTTCCAAAGTCAGTTTCTTCAGACATCATCAGAAACACTGCACAATCGCAGCCTCCTCACAGCACTTTGCTAAGAGAAATGACAGGAGTAAAAGCTGCAGCAAGTGAGAATCATGATTCTCTGACCGTATGACAAAAAGATTTGCAGCCAACAGAACAGGCATGTTGCTGCAGATGACACATAGAGTATATGTTCTTTTATACGTGATGGTGTGGACTGCACAATAAACAAAAAGGCAAGGAGAAAAGAGAAAATAAAGGGGTAAAAGCAGAGGAAATACATGAGAAGGAAGCTCAATAGAAGCCCATACTTTACTGTTGTAGGCTTTCATCAGTCAACATTGACAATGTGCAAATACATGAGCTGGAACAGAATGTTCCCCTTTAGCCGTTGAAAGACTTTCACCACATTCAAATTCTTATTACAAGGTAGGGGTCCGAATCTGACTGGGCTTTTCAGACAAGGAACAAAAGATGCAAACCAAAACTAAACAAAAAGGAGAAGAGTGAGAACTACCTCAGTACATATTACACACTCCAACCTCTTCAACCCCACTGACCCCCACCCACCCTCAGTGGACGAGTCATGCTGAGCCGCCAAGCTTTGTTCAAACCAACAGAGCTTTATTTTAAATTCTAGTGGAGTTCCCAAAGCTCCCAAAAATACCACAGATGTCAGGCTGAATTATGGGAAATTGTATACAATGATGCACAAGACAACAAAAATATTTCCATTTGATGGAATGGTGCAGCTATAAAAACACTGAGTCTTGGGTCTAAATACTTAATTCAGTGTAAACATCAAGTGGCTTCAATGAAGAGCTGGAACAAGCTAACACAGAATATATATGAGATATTGTTAGTCAGTGTGGATTTAGGATTTTTTTTTCAACCTGAAAGCTACTTACGGGTAAATATAGAAGAAAAGTAAAAAGGAATTTAAAGGGGCTAATCAAAAGGTGTAACTTTAAGCTTTTAGCAGCATCACACAAAAATGTCTTTTTTTTTGTATTTTAAAGAAGCTATAATCAGTATTTTCATAATAACAATGTATGACGTGAAAACACTGTGACAATGTGAAAGGTGTCACTCACAGTGATGAAACAGCAGAGAATTATCACCTGAATCTGCTACTCCCCTCAGCTTTACAGAGCTTTATAGTGACTTTCAGCTCATTGTTTAGCTGTCCAGCCGCAACTTCACTGCTTTGGTAACCGTTTTCAGTGAAAGGGCTCTAAAAACTACCTGCTCAACACCAAACAGCAGAAGGACACAGTTAGCGACTAGCTGGTGAACATAGTGGGGCACTAAACAGCTAAAGAGGCAGATATTTCCCTCAAGAGATGGTAGAGACCAAAAACAAAGCTAAAAAACAGAACAGGGAATATTGGACATTTGCAAGGTGGCCAGAAACACGACTTCAAATGAATGATAATGTTGTCTGTAACTGCTGAATGTGCAGTTATTGCAGGTGTAGCCAGTTGTTGACACTGAATTTTCATAAACAAATCATAAACAAATAAGGCAGATCTCAAAAAAGCAGTATTAGTTTATTCAAGCAGTTTATTCAATTATAACTGAATAACTTTATACATTCTATATATTGTATTGGTTTTATGTGTCATTGATACTTGATGTTAAAGTTCAAACTATAGGATGCTTGGTCTGAGGCTCCACAGCTGTTTTTTTGAAGATAACAGGCAAAGTTAGACAAAGACAGTGCCTTGGTGACAGACGTTTCTTTTGGCAAGCATAAAAATGAACATTGTATGAAAAGTGATTCTCCTAAATGTGTCTTCAATGTCAACAAGGAGAACAGATTAAAAAGGAAGGCCAGAGAAGGGAAAATACTTAATTTTAAGAGAGATTTATTGAGGTGAAATCTCAGGGCAGAACCCTCTGCCAAGCTCTTATCTGTCATCTACAGCTGTGGGCTCTATGCTAATGTACAAGCAGAAAGTGTTGTTTTCCCCCTTTACAGAGTTACTCTCTCTAAACACTTCAATCGAAGATAAAGGGTTGAGGCTGATGAGCACTGATTCTGTTCCCCATCACTAAACAAGCTCCCTTCCTGCCCTACACCATTACCAAACAAGATAAAAACACAGAGCCATGCAGGGAAAGCTAAAAGAGAAAAGCGATGGAAGAGAGACTCCTGAGTTACGTAGTCATCACCAGAGGAAGGCCAAGTGCGTCGCCGCATTTCTGAGCATGCTTCAAACAGATTTTGCTGCTTTCTACGAAGGTTTAACTTTGACAATCTGCCTGCTAAAGAGGGTAATGAGTAGAAGACGAAATGCCAAACAAATGTAAAAGTACAGCGGCTAAACAAAACAAGTCACAGGAGGGTATTAAGAGGGAAACAAGACTGATAGAGAGGACGAAGACCTACATTACAGACTGAATGTGCTTTACAGTTCCCTTGCTTCTCATTGACTGGCTCTGTGCTAACACACGGATAATGTCTCTAGTTATTAGCTGGAGGAGAAAGAGCTTTTCTCCCCCATGTGTTGTACGTTACACTTTCATAGCCCTTTAGCCTTCTCTGGAGGCTGCAGATTGGCTAATGTGGAGCAATTCCCCCACAACCGAGGCTAAAAACAGCATTCTTCACCATGGTCGTTGTATTTCTCCTGGCTTTGCTTAGCAACTACCAAAAAAAAAAAAGAAGAAAGAAATCAAATCCAAAGAGGATAAAGGACAAGGTGACCGAATGCACTTCAGTCCTACTTTTTCCTTCAGGAATGTAATATCAGTTACACACAGGAGGAGGCTGGTTATTGACTCTGCTTTGATCACAGAGAATGGAGCCTAAACTCACTGATAAAGGTCTCTGCCACATACAAGGCAGGAGACAGGCAACACCAGCAGCACTCTCTCTGTGCTTGGAATGCATTAAGCTCTGCGAGTGTGCATTATCATTTTCTGCTTACAGTTTAATAATCTTCATGGCTATAAATGGAAAATTGTAAATTTCCAGAGAGCATGAATGGGGATTTAGAAGTTGGTTGGCTAGAGGCAAAGAGGCATTATGGGTGATATGATTAAGCCATTAAAAACTTGAGAATCTAGGGCAAGTGAATCACCACTGGCAAGACAGATGGTTTATCACAACTTGGACAAAACATACGCGCATCTAATGGCTCTGGATATAGGTATCTATACAGCAGTTACAGGGGGATGCCGTCCCCGGAAGGTGTTTGATGCAGGTGCAGGCAGTACATGTACGGGATCATCTCTACATTTGGAAACCCAGGCCAACAAGTAGGCAGGGTTAGGGGTGTGATCTGTCGCTAAGCGGATATAAATTCAATTGCGCGTGCTGCTCTCGGTTTGTTTAAGAAATATCTACTGTTTAAACACGTGATGGCTACTGTGAATCATATCAATCATCTCCAAGAATGTTCTTTCTCAAACATTTTCTGTCCCTCAAAATGGGCACAAATCTGGTAAATAAGGTAGCATCATCAGCCCTGTGCAACAAACAGACTTACCACACAGTGTGGAACTCATTGGACTCATTTTTATGTTAGGTAAAAACACACCAGGGATTGCTGTGACGCTAAAAACTGAGTCAATGGCCCACCGTGACTGATTGACTGTAACTGATAGCGGAAACACTGAATTTTGACATTGATGAAGAAACTGCATTTAATGTAGATCGGTCTCGTCATGGCCAATTCATGATCTGCTTAATAAGGTCATCATTACGATCGGTGCATCCCTAATCCTCACAGAAGATGAGGTGATGAATCTTTTGTTTCTTGCAACACAAAGATGAGTTTGGGAAGTTCACATGAGCAGATACAGCCACTATGCCTTTGAAATTGACCATGAAACGAGTACCAGCCATGCAAACTAACATCACCAACAGAAAATCTATTAAAATGACTACAGCATTAACAGTGTTTACATCATCTGACCAGCATCTACTTCACTGAAATGATCTAAATTTTAAGACAAGCTGCTCATAATAAATATGAAGCACATTCAAGAGCTGGCCACTTAATTTTTATAGTTAGCCTGATGGTCTGCTTAATTCTACCATGAAATGTCTTCACCCATCAAGAGCTGGTTCATCAAAGTGATCTGTCACTTGTGCGTTTGACCAGTCAGGTAAGGTTAATAAAGCTCCAACATTACTAGCAGCAAGGTCACCCCACACAGAGGCGACTTTCCTTGATCACTAACGCAGCTAATGTGCAGCTCAGCACTTACTCTAGAAATGGAGAGGAGAAGGAGAACAGGAAACATATCTCTGTGGAGGAATGAATAAGAATGAGACGGGCAAAGAGGCGCAGAGAGAGAGGCATTAAGTTCGGAGTCATTAGGCACAACACACTGCTGTCATTATATCATACTGCATTACATTCATCAGCCCCGTCATTTGTGAAGCTGTGGGAGGCCACAAAACCAGTGGCTCAGTCTGTCTGCTGCTGTGAAAACCAGTTCTCCTTTTTGGGAAGTTCACTGTGATGGTTTTTCCTCTCAACACTGCCCTGCCTTACACTGCTGTATTTAAAGCAACCTGTGTGACACTGAACCTGACTAAATCCGAGGTATTCCACTTGCTTAAGAGGAAGTGAGAGTGAGAGAGCAGAGCCCTGGCCAAGAGTCTATGGATAAGTGCAGATCCCTGCTTTATACATTTTTCTCATGCATTTTGCAGACTGTGAAGTGCATGTGTTAATGCCAAGCATCAAGGATGGAGCTAAGTTTACATAGGTGAAAATGGACCCCTCAGATCTCACCACTGCCTCAAAGAGTACCTTCACTATCAGATCAGGAACACAGGTGACAAAAGGGTTTTTGAGCTATCATTTTAGTCAAAGTCAAAGTCAAGCACATTTCGTACGATAGGCGTGCTTCAAAATAAACGGCAAAAATAGGCAAAGATCATACATGACAAAAACATATAAAGATAAGAAGGTATTACCCATATAAAAACATTATAAAATAAAAGTTTTATCCGTTAACCACACACTTCTAACTAACACAAAACTAAAAGCTTCCGAAAAGAGATGTTTTTAGTCTGCTTTTAAAAGAAGACAGTGTTGTAGCAGACATTAGTTCATGTGGTAGATAATTCCAGAGAGAAAGACCATAATGACTGAAGGCACCATAGGCTGATTTAGAATTGATTCTAGGTATAGTGAGGAGACCTGTACTTGATGATCTAAGGGATCCCTGGTGAGCATGTCAATGATGTAGGAAGAAGCTAAAACACTCATGGATTTAAAAACAATAAGAAGCATTTCAAAGTAATTTATTTGTTTTACTGGGATGATGTGTTCAAACCTTTTGGTTTTAGTTAATACTCTGGCTGCAGAATTCTGAATAAGCTGGAGTTTACATTACAGTAATCTAGTCGACTGGATATAAATGCATGAACCAGCTTTTCAGAATCTGACCGTGACACGAAGCATCTAACTTTACAAATATTTCTAAGATGATAAAAGGCAGTGTTGGAGATATTAGACGTGTGCTTCTGGAAGTTAAGATCAGCATCCAAAATCACACCCAAATTTTTGGCATGCTCACAAGGTTTTACCGACAGGGGAGTTAACAAAGAGTGAATCTGGTGCCTCAAAGCCTTGGGACCTACTAAAAGAATCTCTGTTTTGTCCTTATTTAGCTGTTTTCACTGGACTAAGGTAGTTGGCAAAACTGTGTGTTATCAGCAGCATGGGAGTGATATGAAATGTTGAATTGCTGAATGATGGACCTAAGTGGGAGCATCAGAGCAACAGCAGTGGACCAAGAATTGACCCTTAAGGGACTCCATATTGAATGTCGACTTCATCTGATTCAAAGGTACTGATAGAAACACAGAGAAAGATCTTCCAGTAAGATAAGAAGAAAGCCAGTTAAGAACTGTGCCTCTAAGGCCGAAACAGTGTTCAAGATACTGAAGAAGAATTATATATGTTGAAGGTCAACAAGCACCAGAATAGAAACTTTATGCTAATTTGAACATAATTAACACGTTTCTGTACTGTGGTTAATTCTAAAACCAGACTAGTAGACATCAAGCGAATTGTTATACGACAGATACATATCTAATTGTTGGTATGCAACCTTTTCAAGATTTTTTTCCCAGAAGTAGAAGGTTGGAGATTGGTCTGTAGTTGTAGTGTAACTTTTAGATCAATTTTCCTTGCTAAACCTGCTCACTTTGATATGTTTTATACAGTGAAACCTAATTCATATAGTGTAGCAGTTAAAAAACAGCAAAGATATAAAGTGTGATCATGATGCAGAATAATAATGTAATAGTGTGACAAACATTTGAATTCCTACATATTTTGAAATGGGCAATTAAGAAGTTGCTGGGAAGAATACCCATACATGTGGCTACAATACATTCCTTACTGAAGTATTTTGGACACTGTCCTGATGAAAGAAACGCAACAACACCATCAACACCATCTCATTAAGCCCCCAGTTTCAGCGAACAAGCACCACCTACTTCCTGAAGATAAAATACAAAATAAAAGTATAAAGGTCATTTGTAGTACAACAGAGTGCATTCAGCCTGCAACCCATTATCATCCCGTCTTTTTCCAAAGTGAGAATGAATCTCACTGTATATCCTAACAAATGTCCTACATCCTCAACCACTGAGGCTGATTGGGCAACCACAAATTACATGACCTGATTTCCATAACACAGGATCTTATCAACACTGGCCTCAGAGGGAACACAAACTAATTGGTGAGACTTTTACGTTGCTGTTTCTAATGATGGGCGCTTAATTAATCTTTGAAACGCGGGTTTGTGAGTTTCTAAGCTACAAAGGAAGATGGCTGAGAGGATCAAAGTCATTCCAGTCTACTGTGGAGGGATTAGGAAAAATGTGGTGGAAGCACGGAGACAATTGAGCATCCAAGCCTCCAGTGAGGAAAATCCTTCCAGGCTGCTTCCAAAATCTCAACCGGAGAAATCACCCTGACTTGCTGCTGGGCTAGCTGACTGACACTGACACGTGCGAGGGCGGTTATGTGATATCATGGTAATCCCACTGAAGTCCCCAAACCCAATCCTTCTCTCTCATGACCCGTGCGAGGAAATATACAGGCAAGAGAGGGCAGGAGGTTTCAAGAGGGCTAAACAGTCACTGCTCTCAACGTTTGTGATACACATCCCACCTTTGATACTTTTCAACAACAAGCTGTGATGTAGTATTGTTATTGTCTGAGATGCATGTGGTCTTGAGTTCAAGTTTAGACATTTTCATTCCCTAAAGCAGTAGTTCATGCATACACTGTAAGATGAAACATTTTCCAAAAAAACAAAAACAAGGAGGAGGCACTACTTGGATTTGACAGCAATTTAACACAAAGCAGGTGGTCCTGATGCTTTGGTCGACAAATTCTGTCCACAAAAAAGGGAATGGATCCATATTATCTTTTAAGTTCTTTTACTTGTATTAGATATGTACTGTTTCAAGAAAACCTGTATATGTCCATTGCTGTTATTTGTGACATTGTGTTCATTCATTGAATTATTACAGGTGTAACAAGGGAGCCAGATGTGGAAATGTGACAATTCTCACATGTGATTGAAGCTTGTACTTACATTATTCACTTGCCTGTGTGTAATTGTTTGACCCTGCAAGTCAATGTGCATTGGTCTTGTTTGTAATCATGTTGCCACTATAGTAAAGGCTTTTTAACTTTTGTACTTTACCAAAGCAGTGTGCCTTGATCTTTCGGGGGGGAATTCATTCCCTCTCCTGTGGACATAATATTCCCCAACTTAATGGTGGGCTAAAACACAGTTTCCCAAACCTATTCATGTCAAAGGAACCCAAGAAGAAACAATTATGTAGGGCTTGGTATAATCTGAGTTATCAGTACTGATACCAAAACAATGCCTTATCGATACCCTACTTTAATACTTTATACTTTACATTATTTTCTATAAAACATTGTCTTCCTTAAACAAATAAGTTTTAATGTCTAAACGCATGCAGCCATACAAGACCATTGCCCAAATAAAATTGGCAACTATTAACTACCAATTGGATCTATCTGATCAAAGAATACGGAAACAAGATTATGAATCTGACCAGGCATTCGATGCCAGCTTTCAGTATTTGGATGTTTACTATCTGCCTCTACCCTCACAGGTTTAGACTGCCACGTCCTTCTCTTTACCCCCAGCACTGCTTCTAGCTAATGAAGTAACTGTAAAATTGACAAAATCTTCACTCTTCTGACTCTCCAGTAACCCATTCAAGGACCCTCTCAAAAGGATGACATCAGGCTGCTCCTCCAGTCAGCAGCAACCTGCTCAGGTTACCTCGACCAAGTGTGGAAAGGAGTGCTCATCCGCTGACAGCCCACTGCTCCACTGCATCACTCTGCAGCAGTCCTCGCAGGAAAACAACCCTGGCTCGGCAGCTGAGGCTCTCTACCCAGGCTAATATTGTGGTCTGTTCCAAAAATAGCCTCACTTGCAATTCTCGCAACAAGACAACTATGATATGGCCTATTCAAATCCACTATCAGTGTCATGGAGTGTAAACAGAAAGCATGTTTGTTATGTGTGCTATGTTTCTAAAAACAAATGTAAATAATACTATAATTTTACACAGCACTGGGGTGTAAATCACACCACACATACAAAGGTAACACGTTATGGGAATATTATTGTAAGAAGGGCAGCCTTTATGGCTTAACTCTCATTAAAATGACAAAACATGCACCTGCCCTATCCAATAGCATGGCAACTGACACAGAAGCAATAATAAAGCAATATAAATAGACCGTAGCAGGCTGTAGTAGTCCAGTCAGGCTACAATAGTTTAGAAGTCCCTGGATGACATCATGAAGTTAATAAAGATTTGGTTACATGGAGGAAAGATGGGAAGATATCATAGATCTATTCAGAACTGAACTGAACCCCCTTTAATAAAAACAACTAGCAGCCAATCATAGCCCACTAAAGGTCTAGGGATGCTGTGGGGGGGGAAAAACTATAGCAGCAACTACAAGAACCCATAGGAATACTGTGGTCATAGGCTTGTCATGACAGGAGGTCGGCTGATACAGCCTACAATAACCGCCAATAAGGTCAAAACCAGACACTGCCAAAACGAAACCATTTGCATAAAGAGAGGATATAATACAATAGGCTAATTTTAAAAAGCCGCTGCAATAGGAACATGCAGTAGGCTACAAGTCAAAGCCAGTATTTATAGGCCTATAGTCTAATCAATTATTTTGGGACGCCCTCATGGAGACAAAAGAACGGTGCCGCGAGGTGTGCGATGGTGCGGTGCTCGTCTCGTTTCCCAACATCACGTTCACCTGTCCTCTCTTCCTCTAACCGCTGCCTAAACCGCATCGTCCGAAGCCAAAGAGCCACACTCGACTCACCCAGTACACCGGAGGAGGCTTGTGGCTGGGCAGCGCCCGGCTCCGGCCTCTCCGCGTCTCCCTGCTGCGCTCGGTGTCGGTGCCGGGAGCTCTCGGTGCCTTCGCCGGCGGTGGTCGCACCACTGGCGGCCGCCGCGACTGCAGCGCCTGTCCCCGCGTCGGGCATGCTCTCTATCAGCGAGGAGCGACGGATGATGAAGATATTCTCCAGGAAATTGTGCAATGGTATCGCATCTCAGGAGGAGGGCAAAGCATGGGTGTAGCGCGGCGGCCGGCGGGGGTCCGAGTGAAGGGTTAAATGAGTGTGAAAGTGAAGTGAAGGTTGTCGGTGTCGGTGCAGCGGCGGATCATCCTGGTGGTACTCTGAAGCAGGATGCGCGGCTAGATGGAGAGCGCTTCTCCGACGACTATAGAGGAGGGACAAAGAGAGGGAGGGAGGGGGGGGGGGGGGGGGGGCTGGGTGACACACACAAACACACCCACCCACCCACACACACACACGCACACACCTTACAACAATTCACTATAGTAGACTGGTGATTATTGTCCCAGACAAGTGGGCTAATTCCTTTATCAGAAATTAAAATGTGAGGTCACGTTTGGCAGCTATTACTACAAACTCACTTCATGCACAACCCTCTTTAGGACGTAAAAACCCTACAGAAATATTTTAAGAACATTGTAGCAGTATATTTTTCATACATGCATGTCCATGCAGTCTCGCCATCCTCCAGGAGACATTGATATTTATCGCCCTACAGTGACCTCTGCCAGCAGCCAAGCTTCAAATTGGTGCCAGAAAGAGAATCCGCTTGGCTACATTAAGGCAAAACCCAGACAAACAAAAAAAAGCATGGCATAGGCTACATTGATAACATTGCTCATGTGATCACCAAAATGCT
Source organism: Enoplosus armatus (assembly GCF_043641665.1). Lineage (NCBI taxonomy): Eukaryota > Metazoa > Chordata > Actinopteri > Centrarchiformes > Enoplosidae > Enoplosus > Enoplosus armatus. The sequence continues at coordinate 20,376,496 of NC_092186.1, forward strand.
GTACATTCCTGTGCTCTTTTAGAGATTTATGTGCCCACCCTTAATTTAAACACAATAATCATTTCAGCAGCGGGTCTCTCAGGCAGGTGGTCTCTGCAGTCCAGCAGGTAGACTGTTGCCCCTGTGCGAGTGTGAATGCACTACCCTGTCCTGGAAGATTAAATAGACTATGACTTATTTATAAATGCAAAAAATACCTTCATAGATTAAAATTTTAGTGACACTCAGGTCTAGGGACAAATAATGTCTCTTCACTTCAGTCCACCAGACACTCACATATACACACTGTGTATGCAGCAGCTGTATTATCTTCATTTTTATTGCTTAAACTGTTGCATTTCATCGTTATATCATCCAAATCAACAAACTATAATCATGAAGGCCTACTTACCAACCAAACCAAACTGTGTTGTCTTGTCTGCTCACAGTTGTCTTATGTCTTTTAAAATGTGCAAACAATAGTCGACCTATGCCAAAGCGAACCTACACCCAAACACATCCTTCAAAACAAACACTGATGGTGCAGGTGATCCTCTGCTGGTAAAATGTATGTTTCTGTCATAAGTGACCACAGTTATACAACCAGAGGAGGAGTGTGAGGTGTGTGCATGTGTGTAAGGAGGGTGGAGGTAATTTGTTCCTAACAAAGAGAATTTGATCATCTTTAGATCTATGGTCTGATTAACAGTCTTTTTGGTTAGAAGAGACAAAGATGTTTGTGTATTGATGGTGCTCAACAGCTGTGAGGTGGCAGCTGTCATGCTTTGTGCACACACAGAGCAGCCAATAAATTATTGAGATCCCAGATTAAAGATTGCTCCCCGGACCTCAGGCCATGCCTTTTCGGCATGTACATAATGTTTATGTGTAATATGTCTCCTTAGCCAGCCCTCCTGGATGCCGTGTTTCACTGTACAGCCATGCTGGCAGGCAGCTCTCCCGGTCGTATGGCTCGCAGCTCAGAAGCACCTCATCTTCGAGCAGAAATTCTGCTTACTCACCACCCTCTGGGCTGACAGCTTCAAGGAGCTGCAATGGGGCACACACAGACACAAGTGCACATAGCCTTTGCTCTGTGTTTATATTCTGTGATATGCATGATGTATGTAGCCCATGAAGGACTACAGACCACACCACAAACAATTTGTAGTATAAGACATAAAAGCTCATTTTACACCACACACAGCAAAACGATGAGTGATAAATTAACATGATGACCGAGTTATTAGAACATTTTTATATTATAGCATATCTGTTTTACCAGAGAGTCACTTGGCAGGATCTGTCATAGGGTTTTTCCCCGCCTGTCTAATTTGTTAACGATTTGATAATAAAATGAACAGATATACGACTGATGTTAAGGAAGAAACAGGCTGATTGCATTTTACAACCTGACTTATCTGCATCTCTCCATGAAATAACCACAAACAAATTAGACACTGACAGATATATAAACAAGCATACATGCATCCTTCAGCAGCTATGTACACGATGTATTATTGTGCAAATCAATCAGTTTTGTTTTTAGGTAAATCAATAAATAATTATAAAACATTTTTAATAATAAAAACTAAAATGTATATGTCACAATAATTATTAATAATTAGCGAACTATAATGAAGAGCCACTATAGCTACACGGACCGATTTTAATGGCGCACAGTGGGCGGGAATTACTGCAGATTGACAGGTCCTGAACAAACGGGACTCTATAACCTGCCGCTGTTGTGGAAAACGCGGACCAATCACAATCAACAGAGGGAGCCATCGTGGTAAATAAATGTAAACGGTGTAAAAGTGTTCCGGCATGAGTTTGTTAATGAAGCGTTCACAGAATATATGAACAGTTACTGTACGGATGGTGAACTGTCTCCGTTTACCAGCTAACGTTACATTCAGAGGTTACTCCGACATTAGCTTACAGTGGAATAAGGTAAACATCATGATTTTATCAAGGACACAGTATGCTAGGCAATGTCGGTCTCGAAAGTCAGCCACACGAGAAACAGCAAGTACATGAAACGTTTGGTATTAGCATAGCATCTTTCTATAATTATGCTGCCATCCATTTATCACGGGATATGGAGAGCTGCTGTCCACACGCTTAGGACAAGGTTTGTTACCAAACTTCAACTTCGGTTTGATACTGAAACTGTCCTCCTGAGTGAAATCTTGCTTTTTAAATTGTTTCCAAAATGATTTCATGTGGGCTGCTACAGTACACACTGTGGAGCCCCAAAACAGACAAAAGACAGTAAAAGATTATCAGATGAGTCAAACATATAGCTGATTACATCAATAAATAATACTGGTAGTTGAATAATTAAAATGGCGTAAAAAGAAATGTAACGTTTTTTAATTTCTTTTTACCACTAATCAGTTGATTAAATACATTAAAACATAATCTTTTTTTACTCTTTAATTTATAATTTAGTAGCTCATTTTACTTTTCAACTCCTTAGTTTTACACATTTCTTTGGTCTTGGCACACACTTAATAATTTATCTCTTCCCTATTTCCCCATGGAAGTATACATCTTTATATTTCTCTTTACACACTCATATTTGATTAAAAGTATTATTTGTTGACTTTTTCTGTTATATTTTTGACTTGTCTGATACTTTTATTACGTTTTGTCCGTTTTGAGGCTCCAGGATATACAGGTTTGTCTCTATATAATCCAGTGTATAGCATGCCTGTGTAAACAAACAGAAAAAAAACAACATGTTAGACTTAGTTACAGTGTTTATTTACTTATCTCCAGCAGAGGAACTCCACTTTGCAGATTCCTGTCCACCTGCGATGGAGTCCCAGTTGGACTGACAGATGCTGAGACCATCTTTGCATTATCGTCAGGTCATGGCAGGTGTGGGGTGGCGGTGGTACGAGCCAGTGGTCCAGCCTCAGCTACAGCTCTGAGGTGTATGGCCGGGCTCACACGCAGCCTGCCTCCTCCGCGCACTGCCCTGTTACGCAGCATCACAGACCCCCAATCCAAAGAAGTGCTGGACCGCGGACTTGTCTTCTGGTTCCCAGGTCTGTTCCCTTAGACCACACACACACACACACACACACACATTTTATTTCTTTCATTTCTCCTTCATGTGTCAGTGCCTCTATTGACCCAAAGGGGGCAGCAAGCTCATTTGCCATCTGTATCCTTTCAGGTCAATTACAATTTCCATTATTCCAATGTTTAGCCAACTTGATGTTCCATACAATTCTACATTTGGTAATGCCAACCCCCCCTAAATTTCTAGTTGTGTATAGTTTGCGTATGTTTATTCTGGGTTTCTTCCCATTCCACAGAAAGTCTCTAATTAACTTTTTAAACTGTTAAAAAAACCTGGAGGAATGTTGACTTGAACCATCATTGAAATAGAATTAAACTGAGGTGCAACTACCATTTTAATAATGCTTATCTTTCCCCATAAACCTAAATGTATTAGTTTCCGTCTGTCTCCATTTGTTTTAATCATATTGTATTAATGGTAACATATTCATTTGCATTATGCTGGTGAGATCTGTTTTCCCCCCAGATATAACACTCCTGTCTCTACCCATCTAAACTAGTAGTGAACTAATCGATACTACTCGATACTGGCAATAACAACCTGATATCTTTGAATATGTTTCAAATAAATCTAATGATTAATGAAGGTATTCCTGAGCATTTTGCTCTTTGTGCATATGTAAATGACTCAGACTGTGTTGTCGTCTCTCGTGTCATCAGCTCCGCACAGTTTCACAGGAGAGGACAGTGTGGAGTTCCACATCCATGGCGGTCCTGCTGTCATTACGGCTGTCTTACAGGCTCTAGGTAACATGCAGTCATTATGAATATGATACAGTGTTGTGCAGCTTGATATAATGCAGTGGACCCCCAAACATACAGTATGATATAGCATCACTGCAGGGTGTTTATGGTATGTGTGTCTTTGTAGTCTTCCCAAGCTGTAAGCCTCCATTAGAAAAGAAGAGTGAGTTATCGAGTCATGTGGCTGTCCATCACCATGACTTAAAAGGGGAAACTGGTGCATGCATTCCTATTTCTAAGATACTTATAAAATGCGTCTTGGCAAGCGTGGCAATCCTACTGTGACTGACAGGTATTATTTTTTACAGCAGTTCTCCCATTGGCCTTCCAGAGGGCAGTATTGTATAAATCAGAAGTGTTAATGAAAGCTTGTCACCAGTTAATGTAAAAATACTACTAATAGGAAAACATTGCAGTGCCCTACATGACATTGATGAATAATTCTTATTTTGTTAAACTAAATCGAAGGTAGTATTCATGTTGGCGAGATGATAACCAGCCAGTGCAATGTAAAACAGAATATTTTTCTCCAGTTAACAGATCACGACCTCCATTTGCCAAATGGTTTTGTTCTCACTGTTGTCTCCTCCTTTAACCTGCACCGCTGCCTGTCTGTTTTCATCCCAAGTGAACCCTGAGTGACACATTGACCCTGCGTTTGATCCTCCTCTGTTTGTGTGTGTGTTGTGTGCATGATGCATGCCCACCTCGTGCCTCACACATTTCTTCATGTTTGCATGCTGTGTGTGTGTGTGTGTGTGTGTGTGTGTTTGTGTGTGTTTTTCAGGAAGCGTGCCTGGCATGAGGCCTGCTGAAGCTGGGGAGTTCACGCGGAGAGCCTTTCAAGCAGGGAAACTGGGTTTAACGGAGGTAGGTCAAGAAGAGAGCGTGAAAAAACACACAGAGACAGATCTGTGCGGATTTGCATGCCAAGAGGGTAAATGTGGAATAAACAAGGTCAGAAATGAACAGGGATTTTAAGTTTATTTCCACTTTTACATATTTTACCCTTTGAACACTTCTTTCATTGGGTTGTCAAACATTTATGCATGAATGAAGCTACTGGGCTTCTCTAGATGGTGACGTTTATCACAATGTAACCAAGTATGCAGCCTCAAGCATTAACAAGGCACTGTTCTGGATATTCAGTTTAAGAGCTGCAACAATTAGTCGACTGAAAGAAAATGAATTACCAACTATTTTGATAATCAATTCATCCTTTCAGCAATGTTTCAAGCAACAATGTCAAACATAAGCTGGTTTCAGCTTCAGTAAGGATTGGCTGCTTTTCTTTGTCATTTATGACAGCAAATGAAGAGTCTTTGGGTTTTGGACTGTGGGTTGGACAAAAGAAGCAATTTGAAGATGTCACTTTGGGTTCTGGGAAATTGTGATGAGCATTTTTCACATTTTTTTAATCAGTTCATCCTGAAAATAATTTGCCAGTTGCAGCCCTATTTCCGTTTACAGTATATAAGGGTGAGTGTACCGTAAACTGAGTATTTATTTATCAATAGGCAATGCAAATGTGTTTTTATAATTCAATGAAGTGTGGAAATTTCCTCTTAAAGCTGTATCAAGGGAGCAAAAGTGCTTCCTTTGGTTAAAAAAAAAAGCTTATCCTAGTAGTGTGATAATGAGATAAGATATACTTTCATCCCCGCAAAGAATTTGTCTTGGACGTCAAAGCTGCAGCACCAAGAGCTTAAACGCGGTACAGCTGAAGCAGGGGACGGTGGCAGTACACTGTACATCTTACACACAGCATCCCATGATTATAAAACCATATCATTGATCATTGGTGTGTGTGTGTGGGGGGGGGGGGGGGGGGTTGAGTCATACAGTCAATCAGAATGAAAACTTTAGTGCAAGAAATAGAAATAGAAATGTAGATATTCTGATAAAGAAATGATGGCAACCATAACTTTTATAATGCTCCTTGAAGGTGGAGGGGCTCGGGGATCTGATCCACGCTGAGACCGAGGCTCAGAGGAGACAGGCTCTCAGGCAGATGTCAGGAGAGCTGGGACGCCTTTATCAGGACTGGAGCCACAAACTGAAACGGGTAGGTCGACCGGTAGTACAGACACTGGTGGTGTAGACAGCGGTTTCTCCCATAATAGGCAAGGTGACATACAAACAAATGTTTCCATCAGAACCGGAGCTGTGGTCTTAAAGGTGTAGGTTTAGTATGTGTGGCAAGACCTGAATGTGTATACGGTCTTTTATTACTTTTTGGATTCAGCTTTGTCTCCGATGCTACGAAAGTGAAGTTGACTTTTTCCTGCCTACCGTATATAATACAGAAATATACATTTCATTGATGTTTGATGTCATTTTTCCTCACTATTAACATTTAACTGGTATTGATCTGCGCTGTAGAAACCTGTGGGTGTAATGATCCTCAGTTTCTACACATTGATCAGTCAAGTCCAGCTGCTTTCTTTTTGGTCTTGACCTGAAGTGACATGTGAACAGGGGGCCTTTAGAAATTCCAAGTGAGAAACAATCTTCTATCTAATTCTGAGTTTGCTTGACAGCAGAAACAAACCAAATTCTCCCTGAAGAGACTTTGTCCATGTCCATGTCTGACATTTCTCCGAGAACAGTGTTTTGGAATGAACCTGTCCGTGCTGTGCTGTAGGTCAGGCCTCAGTGGTTTCACACCCAAACAATGCTTTCTGTTTCTTTTTTGGGTCTGTACAGCTGCTTTTCCAGCACACTGTTGATGGATTAACTTATGGGAATATGAGGCTTCCTGTTTTCATGTTGCTGTAGTACACGTAGTACATACTGAGAATCAAAATACTAATATCTGTAGGGCACATGTTTATCTCACATTGAAACCAGGATTGGGAAAAACAAAGAACAATGCAAATGAAATGGAATAAAATAACCTGTCTGTACTGTGCTGTAGGTGAGGCTTATTGGTTTTAGTTTTACTTCACGGAAGGGAAACCCACCCTGGAGTTAAGATAACATTAGTTAAGATAACCTTAACTTAGTTAAAGTTTTGCAGGTATATCGATTCATTACATTTGTATGTAGAAATATAATAAACCTAAAGATTAAGATATGATTTGGTGTGAAGTACATTACTCTGTTCAACCAATCTAACAATTAAACTCGATGGGGATGTAATTGATCTTATAATTAATAATATAATGTAATTGTAGAGCCCTTCCAGTAAACCTTAGAAATAGTATTTTTCCCAGCAGGTAAAAGCAAATCTTTCTACGACCATAATATCTGATTCACAGAACTACTGATCTACTGAAGCATCAAATTTCTTAATTTGTTAAGACGGTTCATATGTTGTCGTTGTTATTACTATTTATATGCGATGACTGAAGAGGCTGAAGGGATCAGGTTGGTGACCACAACATTTCCTCTCGTCCTCTCGAGACTGTTTAGAAAAGCTTTGTGAATACAAGTGTTCTGTGTGATCCTGCGCTGTTTTGGCACCAGAGCCGAGTCAGTGCTGCTGAGAGACATCTCTCTGAGCTGTTAATTTGGACTTTCCTGTGGAAAGCTGCTGGTGAGCATTCAATGGCACATCTCTGTTTTTCGTTTTTGATGTTGTAAGAACGTTTTTAAAAAGCACCTTTTGTACTTGTACTAAAATGTGCTGTTGTTCCGTCTTTACTCAAGTGACACCCATTTAATGTTTTTTTTCCATCTCACAACATCTGGCTTTGTGTTGTTTTGGATGGACTGTAGATGAATTATACCAAGCACAGCTGCTGTATGTCTGCCACTTAAGACAGGCACACAGTCAAGACATTGATATATTCTGTGCAGCAGTATTGTTTTTCTTATCTATACAGTATCCTGTACTGTAGACTGTATGTATAAATAAGGGTCAGAACGCTGAGTCAGTCTTGAAGTTGAGATAAATTAGAGTGGAGGAAGAATGGAACATACATTGCAAGATTTCTTTTGTGGCTCTTTTGCCTTCATTTGATAGCAGACAAGAAACAAGGGGAGAGAGAGGGGCATGACATGAAACAAAGGTTGCGGTTATGTGGTATGCACCTTAACCATTTGGCCATCAGGACGTTCCGTTCTGAAGTGCGTTTGAACGGTGATGCGACTGCTTATCTTAGGATTCATGATTTCCACCTCTACACATGGTTGTCCTGCACCACTTGATACATGAGCCAGCTGTCCAAAGAGTTTAAAAACCCAAATGCAATTGAACTTGAACTTTTCTGGGGGAGAAAATATACATCTGTATTTTGTGTTAACTTTCTGCACATCAGATGTTTTGGAAAGACTTTCAGATATTCAATACTTATTACCCTGATATGATGCCATATGTGTTCGTATGTCTGTCTTTTTTTACGTCTAATCCTGACAGAGGTGGGGTTTTCCTTTCACATCTTGTTGAGGCAGCTCAGAGCAGCAGGTCCCTGACCGCAGATGAACACTTCAACTTAATGGACGCAGGCCAAACCCTCCTCTACTGCGAAATGTTTTGGAGAATATAGACCAGCGAATTCAACACTTTGGCACGAGATCTGACCAAGCGGTCCAGGTGATCTCCCTTGAGAAACTCTGTTAAGCTGCTTGTCGGCAGCTTTCTTAGAGGGTTCCTAGAAGCAGTTCAAACGTGCCTTTATTTTGGACTCAGATTTCTGGGAATCCAGTTAATCAGAAGTATACCATCTGTATGATGCTAGGGGTCAAACGCTCGTTTGACACCCAAACAATGCAGTTTTTAAACCGTTGGCTTCCCACTTTTGTGAATGGATTAAAGTATGGGAATCTTGACACTTCCTGTTTTTGTGCAGCTATACTACTCGTGTTTATGTTCTGCAATGTCAATCAAGATACTGATCGGTGCTGTGGTGGAAACACTGAAGCTTTTCCCCCTCTGTATTCTAGATTCAGATGAATCTCTAAAATATGGCAATGACGTTAAGTAGCAATATGACTTTACTTTACTGCACCTGATTTAAGATCAGTCCTGGAAAAAAAAAAACTAGAGGACGCCATTTGAATTTTTAATGTTGATGTCAAATGTTCATATACATACACTGCATTTTGGACTATCGGTAGGAAAAAAACAGATGAGACTATTTTCTGACATTTTAAAGACTAAATAATTAAGCAAATAATCAACAGATAAAGAATGAAATAATTGTTAGTTGTAGCCTTAAATCAAAGTAGTTATACTACAACACCACACAAGAGAAACCTCCTATATGCCATGAGGAAAATACTGAAAACATTTTAAAACAAGTTTAAAAATGTGTGAGTGGTATTTACCTTTTTTTTTACTTGTTTGTTTAGTCATGTAAGAATTGTTGAGACACTTTTATTTTTTACTTTGGATAAATGCAGTAGACTGTACACAGCTATCACAGTAATATAACCATGTCAGCAGCTGCAGCACCAGCCAAGATGAACCGCTGGCTGTTCACTGTCACGCTCATTTTCTCACCTTTCTACATGAAAATAAACTTTACACTATGAATAGAAAATAATTAGCTTAAATGTTGAGACCCCCAACGATTGATTCTGATGTCTCAGGGGGTCTGAGGCCGCCTGTATTTCACACTGATTTCAGCCACTTCCCTTCTCTCCTCTCTGCTTTGTGTGTTGCACAGTGTCTGGCTCATGTTGAGGCCTTCATAGACTTCAGTGAGGATGAGCTAATTGAGGATGGAGTCTTAAACCAAGGTATGTATACACTTTGTCCTCTGTGCTGGAGAAAAATAACAGAACAGCCATCCCAGAGGGAGGTGAGGGGGGTCAGAGGGCTCTGTTTCTCTCTGAGGAGAGAGTAGTCCGGCTGGCTTTCCTGTTTGGATCTTCAACCGTAGTGTGAGTTTGCTGTACTGTAGGGAGAAGCCATAGACATCACACCGCTCAAAAGACAATTTCCTTTAGGAAGTGTGGAGAGACGGCCAGGGGGACAGTAGAGGCATTCGTCTTGGCTTCAAAGCCAATCTGCCATGTCGCTCACAGGAATAGTGCTGTCAGCACCACCGTACAGTCCAGCGGTTCTCTCTGTGCGCAGGTTTCCCATTCCCGCAGTGTATGTTAGGCTGAGTGTGTTTGTGTGTGTGTGTGTGTGCGTGCGCGAGGGATGTCCCCCCTGAGTCTGTCGCCTGCTGTCTGGCACTGGCAGAGCTCTTCAGAAGCCTTGGACACAATAAAGCCTGGGAACAATTGTTTGTTTTCTTTTGAGCACGGAATGTGGGCTCAGAGTGGCAAATAATAATCCACTCTTGTTTCCAAAAATAGAAAACCTGGCATAAAGACTTTCCATTGCCACCTGCAGACATACAGCAATGGCATGTTTTATGTTACATCTGAAGTTTTCTTATTAAGTCATGTTGAATGAATGAATGAATGAATGAATGTGATGAGTCAGGATTCTCAAGAAGTTTAAATTTGTCACTGTATTGTTGATGCATTGCATTGTCAGAAGCATTTTTCCGCTTTAGTCACATGCGGAAAGAGACCCATGACCCATTTTTCATCCAGACGACAGGTGTCAAACACTGGGAGACACATGTCGACCTTTTTCCTTCAAAGGAAATTCTTTTTGCAAGGCCACAAAACCTTCGTCACTTCCTGTTCCCTCCTCTGTCTTTATCCAGTGGACAGATCGGTGTGTCATCTACAGGCAGAGATGGAGCAACACCTAAAGGACGAGAGGCGGGGTGAGCGGCTACGCAGCGGAGTCCAGGTGGTCATCGCGGGGGCCACCAATGCAGGGAAAAGTAGCCTCCTAAACATGCTCTGTAAGAAAACTAAGCAAACCTGCACACACACACACACACACACACACACACGTCGTGAAGGGATTAAGATTAAAATATGACTAGCTATCTTCTAAATACAGACCTTACTGTTGAATCATACCGCTGTCAGCCATGGTTTGGGAGGGGAAGAAGGCAACATCTGTCATATAAACAGCGTGGACTCACAGTATTTTGTGAAATGTATATTATTCATTAAAATGCTAATTCTGCACTCAGTGCACAGGAAGTGTGAGGAAAATGTTTCCTTGACGAGACAGGATTTTATGAGGGAGACAAATCTAGAAACAAGCAGCAGTCTGACTTTGAAGTAAGGCAGTATGAAAGTAGATGATGTGGTTGGTGTTGTGAATTTCCATTTTTCTTTTATCTTGTATGAATGAAAATTCCAGCCAATAAGCTACTGATGGATCTTGCGGTGTGGTTGTTTGTTCAACTGCTATTTTATTGTCCCGTTATTGTCAGAGGAGCCAACTTTTTCATGTGAAAGGTCAAATAAATCTCTCCAATTTGTGTTACATATTATAATAATCTTTTCATAGTGGGGGATTGTAATCTAATAATCCCCACACCATCTGTGAATAGGAGATCCTGCTCTTGGCACACATGAATCACAATATTTTTCCTGATACAGACTTCATTGCCTCTGGTTGTGCTCGGGACGTCTCGTTCTGCAATAATTTGCAGAAATGTTGTTTATGGTTATAGTATGTTTGTTTAGGATATTGCATCCTTAAATGGTTTAGAATCCCTTTATATAAACGACCCGGAGAGGAGGCTTGGCAAGGTCTCCTCACAGCTTCCTATCAGAATAATAGGCGATCTATCAAACTTCAGATTAGATCCTGTTATCGTTTCCTCTTCTGATTAGTCTTCCCTGTGGCCTGGGCTCACACCATCAGCACAGATAAGTAATAATGAGCTGGCAGCAGTATTTGACGTGGCATACACAGGGATGGTCAGACCACGAAGTTCCTGAATAAAGAATAAAGAAAGGATGACTGTAAATATATATCCTCCATTGTGTTTGGACAGTGCAGAACTTTAGTAGGTATAGAATGAGACCGGTAAGTAAAGTGCAACTGATGTGTCAAAGTGTTGATATTATCGGCCAATAAACACAACATAATGGGGTAAAGAATAAACCAAATTACTTGTTTAAGATTAATGAGGATTAATTCTACAACTTAAAAGTCTGGTCACCATCAGCACCCCACAGCTAAAACCAAAGCCAACAAATTTATCCTTCGAACAAGTGTCTGTGTAGCCAAAGCCTGATATAGTTTGTTCTCTCTGCCATAGACCTCCCTTGTTGTTCAAATGCTGTTAAAAAAACACATTAAGCCACACTGTTCCTCTGGGTTACATATTCCTTCATTACGATGAGCCACTGTAGTATATTTTGAGTTGATCCCACATACACCGTCCTGCTGCTGTAAATACTCATTAGAGCACTAAATTTGTATTAATCCACAGCTGAAAATAGTCCCCAACCATTACACTATTTACTGCCCAGATGTATAAGGAAATGATTTATCCTTTTTTGGAAATGAAAGTATATATTCTATATACACATTTATTAAAATGTATGTCTTCAGTAGAAACAAATGGGCTTGGGGCCACAGACAGTGAAGGGAAGTTAGAAAGTTTTGGGGTCTTTTCATGTGATTTGTTGACAATAAGAAAAAATATAGAATATTGCATCCTTTAACCTTTTTGTATCCAGGCCAGAGACCTGCAGCCATTGTGTCTCCCATTGCTGGCACCACCAGGGACGTAGTAGAGACTGCACTGGACATCGGCGGATTCCCCATCCTCCTGAGTGACACAGCCGGCCTCAGGGACAGCCCAGACCTGGTGGAGAGAGAGGGGGTCCGCCGAGCTCGGGAAAGGTAGGGGAGGACGCCCTTTTATTTTATATTCAGTAATTTAGCTCTGTTTTTTCTGCTTTTAAAAAAAAATCTTTAGTAATCAACGCTGTTGTTTGTAACGTTTGGCTTCAGCTACTGGATATTAGTGCATGTCGAGTACACGTGTAGAAGTGCATTGCAGCAGATTGCTGCTTCAGCCGCTGTTCACGTGTGTATAATATAACACGGAACAAATTCACCAGGGGACCAATGGAATATGTCCTCGAAAACAAACAAGGGAAGAAATTAGTCATTGCTTTTCCCCTGTACATCATGCTATATTTTTGAAATGTCTACTGAACCTCCAGACTTAATATTACGGCTGAGCCATAGCTATAAATACATAGCACAAGCACTCTCAGGAGGTTGCATAAGTTGTATTTACCATTAAGACATTCTTCATTTGTGGTGTTGAGAATGGACGTACTGTATTTGGCCATTCACTAACAGCTGCTTCCACTGTTTACAACTGGGAAGAATAACAGTATTTGTAGCACTCGTCATCACTGCTTTATCATGTGCAAACAGGCAAACAAACAACCAGAAGAATGGACACATTGGCACATAATATTAAATCAGCTTTTATACACATGTTTTAAAAGAATGGGCCTAACAACACACCCCCACATTGTTTATGCATTGATTTATTGGAGATCATGAGATGATTATCAGTCTTTGTACTTTGTATTATAGTAGAAAAGGAGATACAGTAAATACAACAGCTCTAAAAGTAAAGCAATGCTTTTTATACATTTTTGTGTAAAACAAATACATTGTGTTGCTGACACATGTGACAGTTGACCTTCAGAAAATATTCTGTATAAAATATGACAATTTTCACACAAAAAAGACATGTTAATTGTTTCCCAGAGTACTTGTGTTCTTGGCAAAGCCTCAGACACAGCAATTATAGCAAGTATATTGAGGACATATATTTCATTAATATGTATGTATAAAATCAAGACTGTCTTAGGATTGTTTGGTGACAAATCTGATGAAAAACATCAATGAAACTCCAGATGAAGATGTGACTACAAAAATACAATCTTGACTGCAGACATTGTGTAATTCCTTTACTGTTTGTTTAAGTTATTTGGGCGACCTGGTGTCTCTGTAGGAAGGGTGGGCAGTTTGTGTTCAATAGGGAACTTTCTGTGCAGGGAGCAGGTCAGAGGCCCGTGACCTAGGTCACTACAGGAAGGACGTGGTAAGTACATGCATCCGCTGCTGCTGCTAACTCGCAGTGGGACCAAGTTGCAGGAGTGCACAGAGTATTAAAATCTGGTGGGAATGTAGTGCAGTTAGTTGGTTATAAACCAAGTTTTGGACAAATTAGATGAAAGGTCAGACAATTCATCCTGAGGGGGACATGAATGTCTGTACAAAATTAAATAGTAATCCATCCCAGCTCATAGCTGCAATATTGGCGTCCTCAGAGCCAGACCATTAGTGTGGCTAAAATCTGAATATTGCATATATTGTTCTTGACAAAATGCTGTTGTGATCATATGAATTATTCCAGGTCAAAAGTTGAGTCTGCACCTCTTTTTTTTTCAGAGTGGAGCAGGCAGATCTGACTCTGGTGGTTGTGGACTGTGCTCATCTCCCATCTGATGCACAGCAGGCAACAGCGTTCCTCCAGGGACACCTCAGGAGTGTCCTGCCCACCCAGGAGCAGCCTGACACAGGTATGATATCTAGGCCTCATCTGCACCTGCTTCACCTGGACTGTCAGTGACACACAGCTGTGTCAATTCACTTCAAGCTCAATAAGTATGCATTAGAGAACTTACTGTAAGTGGCAAAAATATGAGTCACATTCTTCCATCAAATAACTTTTTTAAGGGGAAATACATACGACTTGAAATTAAAATCTCAGTTATGTGTTTTTAGCTTGAGAATGCAGTTTATTGTGACACCAGTTACTGAGGAGTAATTCAAGTACTACTTACCCAAGGTAGAAATGAAGCAGTAATCGGAGTATACAGGCTAGAAAGAGAGTTTTAAGTCATAAAGATCAAATCAAATAGAAGTCTCTGTGCCTGAGGAAGTAATAGTTGAGTCATTGGTATTGATCAACATGTTTTCTTCCTTCCTTTCTTACCACAGTATTTCCTGCAGACAGGTTTCACCTGGTGCTGAATAAAACTGACCTGTTGCCTCAGGAGCAGAGGCAGATGCTGGACGGGGAGCTGAGACGGTTCCCGGGACTCCCTCCTGTTTGTCTGATCTCTTGCCACACTAATGAAGGACTGCAGGACTTCCTCACAGTGCTGCACAGCAGTGTCAAGACTCTGTGAGTTGTTTTGAATTTATATTGTTTTGTTGTGTCAGAGCTAAGACTACGCGTCTCATTTAAATGTTGTATCAGAAAGATAGATTTCTTCGGAGGAACCTGCGATGAATTTATACGAAACAAAACTTAGATCAGCATGTCACCAAAGTCAGAAACTTTCAAGTCCTACTCTAAGTGAAATGAAACCAAAATGCAGAATCTTTGTGCTGCAAAAAATTTTTTTCCCATATGTTAGCTTTTTGTGGTCTGCTTTTCACCCTCTCTAACCCAAAAATACAAAATAAAGCACAAAATAATGAGTTTGATAGCTGTAGTTTATTTTGTTCTCTAACTTCCTCTCTAGGTGTGGCGACCCTCTGTCTGGTGCCCCCACCCTGACCCAGGCCCGCCACAGGGCCCACCTGCAGCAGTGTTTTGCAGCCCTGGCTCAGTACCAGCGGTACCGCGACATCGACCTGGCCCTGGCAGCCGAGGGTGTCCGGTTGGCTCTCACCAGCCTGGGCCGGATCACTGGACGGGTCGGGGCAGAGGAGATCCTAGATATCATCTTCAAAGACTTCTGCATTGGAAAATAGTCGGATGAGTTGCAGCGAAAACATGAAATACATGTAATACAGGCCAGAGAGGAAGGCTGCGTTCTTGTTTGGTCCCAGAGTATCACTAAAGACGCGCCAAAAAGGGCACAGCCTCGGCATTGTTTAGGCTTCGAGGCACAGCAAAAAAAAAAAAATGAAATTCGTGTTCTTGGCTGCAGGATCTCTCTGCTCCCAAGACGCAGAAAGGTTTGTTTTCTCTTGAAGCTTTTTAATAGGCTGAAATAGTTTTAGCGTGA
This sequence comes from Enoplosus armatus, assembly GCF_043641665.1. Classification (NCBI taxonomy): domain Eukaryota; kingdom Metazoa; phylum Chordata; class Actinopteri; order Centrarchiformes; family Enoplosidae; genus Enoplosus; species Enoplosus armatus. The sequence goes on from NC_092186.1 coordinate 20,392,123, forward strand.
TGACAGGTGCCTCAGAGGTCCCATATGCTGGACAAGTCTTTGGCCAGTCTTGAGTCGTAATTTAAAAATAGTTTTTGGAAGCCTTTGATGGGTGAATATTGGGCTCTTGGGTCGCCACATAACAGCCAAGATCATTTAGAATAAAGCCAGCCTCAGACCTCTGGCAGGTCATGGACAAGATCAAGTTTGGATGTTTACTTGTACCACAGGACAATGAAGATTTCTTTTTTTCTGGTGGGGTGAGCAGGTATCACTTCAGCTGAACCCCTTTGTGTGTGTGTGTGTGTGTGTGTGTGTGTGTGTGTGTGTGTGTGTGTGTGTGTGTGTGTGTGTGTGTGTGTGTGTGTGTGTGTGTGTGTGTGTTTCCACATGTTGTATATTCACACAGCAGCACCTGAAAGATAACTCAAAGTCCTTTCACGATTTTGATGAGAAATGTTATTACTCTAAATGTGTCATTTGTTGTAGAATACAGTAATGCAATGATGGGTCTTCTACGCATGCTTGTATGCATTAGATACAGGCAGGTTATTTCCTTGGCAAAAAATAACCTGTGATCAACTGTCCACATGACTATTTAAAATTTAGACAATTATTTCATTCACAATTAATACATGTCTTATGGGATGGGTGTGTAATAAATGGGATGATGTGTGTTTTGTAATTTATCTCATGAATCAAACAGAACAAATCTTAGAAATAGGGACAGATTGTCTTTAAACCTGATTAGTTTTATTTTACAACTAGGGGGCAGTGCATCAGGCTGTCAACAACACGTTAACATGTTAACATCTTATTGCGGTTATGACACATGGGTAAGTGTTAGCTGCCTGTTTACACATCCAACAGAGCAATATTAACATCGTGTTTCTGGCCACCGGACAAATGTAAATCCAATATTCTCTCTACTTTAGCTGCTTAATGTGCCACTACTGAATGTTCACCAGCTGGTCGCTACCTTCATCATCTGCTGTTGGTGCTGTGCAGGTAGCATAGAGAGAAATCAAGAAGCATAGAAAGTAAACCAAAACAGTAGAGTTGTGCGTCGTAAAGCCAAAACAATGAGCTGAAAGGCGATGAAATGCATTTCTCATATTACACATAGTCATTTGATCCTGCTGTTGATATTGATTAATGCAACTTTGAATTAAAAGATTTGTACATGTTATTACATGTTCAAAGATGCATCAGTTTGTTATTCTTAGCAGCATTTTTGTAAGACTTCAGTAAATGATTGCATGCACTTTCATGGTGTCACATACTACATTATGCACTTCACATTGAGTGCAAGTACTGCATGGGTTCTGACTAATTACATTGTAAATTCCATGTTTAGTTCAGCTACCAGCAACATAATAGACATACAGTATGTAAGGAAAGTCAGAGTGACCCAGCTCCCCTCTCTGCTCTGTGGGAAAGGGACGTTTTTCGAGGCGATGCTCTCTGTGGCCTTTGTTCCCCCGTCAATCTGGCCTCGATCAAATATTTATGTTTCCTTGTTGAACTCCTCACCCTTCTTCCCCAGTTGGTTTCTTCTCTCCCACTCTCTGACGACATTTGCCCTGCTGTACACCAGCATAACTCTGCCTTTCGCTCTGCCTTTTTGTCTCTCTCCACTCCGTCTCTGCTACCTGACCTTTCCTCTTTCCGCACTGTTCTGTCAGCCTTTTGGTCGTCTTTCATATTGTCCTTGATTAATTACAACACGGAGGGGCGTTAAGCTGGGACTTGCTGTCATACATATTAGAGACAGTACATTTTGGAGCCCGTTTCATCTTTGAAGTTGTGCCTGTGTGTGATAACCTTTGGATCATAATGTTTACCACAAATGTGTGATACAGTATTTGTCAATGTAATACCTGGGGGGGGGGGTTATATAACCAGAGCAATACACCACCACCATCACCAAAGTCTGTCTAGGTTTCATCCTCTAGAGAAGATGAATGTCTGCACAAGATAGAAATCTGTTGAATAGTTGTTGCGATATTTCAGTCTGGACCAAAGTGGTGAACAGACAGGCAGAGATTGTTGCTAGCGTGGTGAAAATAAGCTAAGTAAATATTACAGTGCAGTGAGAGATGTGAATAAATAGGATCAATTTTAACACAACTGGAAGCAGTGGCAAACAAAGGCATACAATATTAATGTTTTTTACCATAATAATCCTCAATTCATACCTTTAAGTGAATAAATTAATATATAAGATTAAATGAGACACAGATTAATGCTCATCACTCGTTCCATTCTTTTCTTCATTTTGGACTCGACTAACATTTGTGTTATGATCTGATTCACAGCTGATTAATGAGCGGTACTTTTAGCTTTCTGTCAGTCAGTTTCCTGTGGGATTGATTAATGGCTGTCCTGACATGCGAGGTTGACGTAGCCACAGTCAGTTCCACCCTGTACCCATTTGACTTAAAGTCAGGGTGTGTGTGAGCGTGTTCAGGTCTATACATGGGATTGAAAACACTTTATGTTAAACAAAGGATTTCCTGCGGACAGGAGGCAGACTCACTCACCTGTAACAATCACATCCATCAGAGCTGTGAGCCTGGGAGTTTATCTTCATGGGTTTTCTTATGCAACATGGAAGGAGTCTCAAATATATATTCTGTCTAAATGCCGGTGTGAAAATACAGCATCTTTCTGCTCTCAAAAAGAAAAGTTGTTGAAACATAACTGCTGCAAATGAATTGCTGCAGTCTTCATGAAAACGTTCAGTTATTTTTTGTTTTTTCTGTTATGATTCACCAAGGCACATTAAACATGAATACCTCTGAAGTATCCTCAAAATTCATACTAATCAAATCACAGTTTAAGAAGTTAAAACATTCAAATTAAACAAATTCAGGGTCACTATAAATTAATATGTGAATCAAAGACACTATGAGAAAATAAAGAAAATGAAAAACAACCTTAAGTATCGACACAGAGTTCCACTTATTGTGCTGGAATACATATTTTTGCTTTAATAGAAAGACAGAAACACTAGAAATGAGTGTAAGAAAGGCTTACATTTTGACTTGTGGGTAAAAAGTAATCATGAGTAGTAAGTAAATTTGCATTCATAAATATGTTCTATTAAGAAAAAAATGAGAAAAATATGGCCATTTTAATTAAAAAAAACCAGTTCCATTATTTAAATGTTGGAGAAGTCCAGATGACAGACATATTCATATTCTGACACGTCTTCTAAACCTTATGATCTGCACACTTTACCCTCAGATACTGTTACTAAATGCAATATTATAACTGGGCTTACAATGTTTTTAAATGATCTTCTATTGCTTTATAAAGTATACAGTATTTAAATAAGTAGTGTTGGCCGTCTTCCAGTCTGTGGCTAAAAGCATTTCTCAGACCACATACAGAAAATGACGAGTCATACACACTCTTGGATATAAAATGGCATTTCAATTTATTTTATTTTATTTCAGTCTCTCCTTCTGTACCAAACTGAATCCATAATAATCATAAAAAAGTTTCCAGCGGCAGTACTGTATATGCTCATTGCCTGGTGCTTATGAAAGGAAAAGGAAGTAGTAAAGCTTGAGAACAGTTCATATAACAGCCACTGTACTTGTAAAATGCTCCATAAAAATTAGTCTAATTCATGCCAAACTTCTTCCTTCTTATTCTGACATAAGGTGTTTAGGACTGCTGATGACTGCAGATGTGATGATGTGTTTATGACGCGGTCGTTGAATGTATTGACATCCGGGCTGCGGTGAAATTCAAACGTGTGAATCACTAGGAAACATAAATGTAGCTATTTTAAGAGTATTGTGTTTCTAGAAGTCAAGTGAGCAGCTGCTGCACAAAGTCCTGTCTGAGTTGGTTGTATTTTTAATACCAGAGAGACAAAAGAGACAGAGGACAACACAGTTAAGGAGCGAGTCCGTTTTTGGTCAATTTTATTTTAATTGCATGGTAAAGAAAAGCTTTCCCAGTGTTGGTTTTCCAAACTACACAAACCAAAGTGAGTGACACAATAGGAAATATTTACACCAGTGTCATGGAATATTTTTACATTGACCTGGGTAGATACCTAGGTTTTTCACAGCAAATGTTGAAACTCAAACACAAGCAAAACACACACTATTCCGTGTAGAGCTAAACAAAGCATGCACAGACCAACAGCGGTGAGTATGTCATTAATATGGGCTCAGAGTATTTACAGGTTGTGTTGTATCAGGAATATATACAGTACGTCCTCAGAAAAGGCTAAATGTTGATCACTGGAGCTTATTACTGCCAGTTCATTTCATCTCACCTGGAAGACAAAACATTGATAATTAGAACTTAATGTCAATGGAATTAAAGTTGATACAGTTTACAGAATGAAACATTTGTTTTTAGTGGTAATTAGCAAATGTTAGCGTGCCAAAATACTAACAGTGATCATGGTAAACATTATACCCCTGTCTAAGCACGGCCTCACAGAGCTGCTACATTAGCTGGAGACTGTAGACCTGTTTCACCACTGACCACCAAAGAACCATAATAAAAGATGAAAGTTCAGTGTTTTTTGCTCATTAATCCTAAATTGAATCTCTTGCTCCGTACACTCAACACATGACACTTACTGTAATTACACTTTGTATAAATAGTAATTTGATTAATATATAGATTACCGTTGGAGTTTTGCTGATGCCAGGTGCTCCAATAGAGGGAAACTGTTTGACCTGCTGGGGGGCCGCCTGTAGGCCGGCAGCTTTAGGGACACCGGCCTGGAAAACAAATGAGTTTATTTCAGTATTATTTCACATTACACACAGATACCACATTAGTGCAGCTTTTCTGACCGTGCACCCTCACCGTACATTAATAACTGCGGAGTTTGAAATGAGGCATTTTGTGAATTTATGACTCCATAAAAATGGTTTTCCTTTGTTATCTTGTCTGTCCATCCTTCCTGCTACTGCTGCCCTCAGATTCCTCTTTTCTGCTGAGTCCACACGCACCACCTTACCTCCGCACTGCTGTCCATATAATCAGGGGAGTAAATCTTGTTTAAAAGCACGGGGGTGGATGGTACTCTTGTGCATACCCTCAGAAAGCCAAATACAAGATATTTAGCCAGATGGTGTTTTTGAGAGCAGCACTGACCTGAAGGTTAAACAAGAGGAGTTTTTAACCAGTTGGTTGCCAGTTTGAATCCCCTCACTGACTTTGAGAATGTGGAGCAGCCTAGATTAATGCTTCTGTCCCGAGTGAATGAAGGCTTGAAACCATTTGTGGGCTCTGACTTCCTTAATTTTCTATCATATGTCTGTAGCGCAAATGGCTGGTCGTCTTCATTTATTTTACCTTAAAAGTGGGCTGAGCCGAGAGCCTTTGCTGGAGGGTCTGAAGCGCTCTCTCTCTCTGGGCCATGCTGTCTTCCTGCAGCTTCTTCTGATCTCTCAGCCGGTTCTGCTCAATCAGTAATTTCTCCATCTGAACAAAACATGCAAGTGTTATTTTAAATGGAAAACAATGTTAAAAATGTGCTACTGTATTTAGGTTCTTGTTAAAACAGATAAAACAGGAGTAGATTATCATAAACAGCACATTTGACGATCTGTTTTATCACCAGATACCGAGGAAATCAGCTTGTTCCATGGATCTCTCCCTCCCTCCCACACACATACATCTATGCACAAATATAATGTACCTGGTCGTCATGAGTCTTCTGCTTGAGCTGCAGCTGCTTGGCGGCTTCGGCGATCGTCTCACTGCGATTGCGTTCACACTGCTGCAGGTCAGAGGTCAAATGCGAGTTCTGCACCTCCATACGACTGGACAGGGCTTGGATCTCGGCCACCTGGAACAAGAAAATTATTATCATCATTATTATTATTATTATTATCATTATTACTATTAATGTACTATACTCCTCATTTGAAGCCATGTTTTTCCTTTTATATATATAACATTTGCTTTTCTAGACTTGTGTGTGTTGACAGAAAGGTAGACAGTCTCTCAGAGGTAATGGGCTGTGGTTGAAGAATGTGTCATACTCGACTGTACCAAATGTGTTTCCAGATCCTGTTTTTGTTGACCATGTGTCTATTTCCATCTGTCAGTGTAAGTGTTTGTTAATGTACATTTTCCTCAACGCCACAATGGAGTACATACTGTACAGCTGACGTAGGACTTAAATCTATACAGAATGTCTCCCTGAGGGACACAGTGCACAGGTTAATGTTGCTCTGAATCAACCGGTTTGGGCCTGTGACACTGATGAACGCTAATTATGTTTTACCAAATATGGCGCTGACTCAGTGGAATGTAGCCACAAGTTTGATGAATTTGACCGCAAGTTTTTAACACTCAACATTAAGAAAATAATGTTCAGTTTTGATTGACAGAGAGAAATTAAATTAACTACATGTTTATTATTGAGGTAGTTTGCAGTGGTGTTGAACAGTACTGCATTATATTGAGACGTGTTTTAATGTTTTGTCCCAAAGCTGTTGTACTGGGTTGCATTAGATTGTATAGGTGTACAAGGTAACGTGTATAGGTAATTTTATTGTATCACTGTTTGTGTTTATTATGTCTTTTTTGGAGTTCTGGAGTTCCGTGTATTTATACCAGTGAGTGTTGTATCTGAAAGAACAACTGCTTTAAAGAGTAAAGACAGATACTTGCTGAGGGCATAGTTTTGTTGTTCGGCACAGTGCTGCTGTATCAGCAGAGCCACACACTTCACCTCTGCTTTGACACTGAGTTCGCCTCAGAGGGCGTCTGTCTCTTTAGCTAGATTTATCGTGAATGATGCAGCAGATAGACTTCCTCCCTTGAGAAACTGGTTTCCCATCCAATTTGTTCTCTGGAATATTCCATCAGCTTTACAAATGCAGTCCATTACTCAATCACTGTACTTAAGTACAATGTTGAGGTACTTTATTTGAGTAATTTATGCTACTTTATACCTACTCCACTACATTTGAGAGGGAAATATTGTACTTTTTACTCCACTGTATTTATTTGACAGCTTCAGTTATTGGGTACTTTTCAGATTAAGACTATACATTAAAAAACATAAGCTTATAAAATACAATGTATTGATAAAGATTAAACCAGCATTTCCCAACCTTTTTGGCTTGTGGCTAGTTGGGTCCCCTTGTCACATTTCAGATGTCTATGAGATTTTCCCTCTAAACTGATCAGATCGCCTCATTTAAAGAACTTTTCCAGTCCTACAGAGGTAAAAGTATCCAATATTTAACAAAAAAAGATTTGAGAAAATTGAATACAAATTTGTGTGGAAGAACTTTTTTCTTCTCTCCTACATGATTAGATTCATCTTGTCATCCTTCGAAGGACCAGACCTTCGGTAGGACCAGTACTTTTTGATATTTTAAGTATATTTTTCTGATGATACTTCTTCCACCACTACATATAAGTCTTAAGTTCCTATTAATGCAAAAACAGAGTTTCACTGCTTAATCCCTCTCAAGACTGTGTATTTCACTGTGTGGAGTTAGGGAGAAGTTACGAGTCCATCCATCTGTCATTTTAAATACTAACATCAAATCGGAGAATCACAAAATATGCTGCACACACCTTGTTGCCCACTTTGTCTAAATACAGCTGGAACTTATTCTCCACGTCTCTGGACAGGTTCGTGCAGCTGTTTCTTATCTTCTCCATTTGCTCCTGCTGGCTGTCACAGGTGAGGTGAAAGGTCAGCTGGTGGGGAAACAGGTTGTTGATCTTGTTCAGGAAATCCCTGGTCACTGTTTGGATCCCGTCCAAAGAATGAGCAAAGTCCTCTTTGCACTTCCTGGATAAAAATCAAACAAAAGCTTTAATGTGTTTCATCTTAATATTTTCAGTTCCACACACGGAGCACACAGATGGTACCTGGTGTAGGTGGTGAGCTGCTCCTTCAGTAGGGTGTTCTCCCGGCGCTGTGTGATGGCGTCCTGGTGGTGTGTGTCTCGGTTTTTGAGGGCGTTGTCTCTCTCCTGACTCAGGTACTGAACCGTCTGGGTGAAGTTTGCCTCAATGAGATTTATCATAGCTTTCTGCTGGGCGTTGAGGCTCTGCAGAGTTTTGCATTCACCTGGAGAGTTCAGTGAAAACCTGTTTTATCACAGGAAAACTTCAACAGACAGTTACACTTTTATTAACATGGCCATTTTCCGTGTTTATCAACATTCTGGTACCACTTTCTAAGTAACTGCGCTGTTAATGTTTTGTATATAAATTAATAATGCTTTGTAGATCAGTTTTTATTAATAGACACTAATAAGAACAACTGTTAAAAGCTGTTCAGCTGGTGGATCACTGATAGTGAGCTCATGAGTGTATCACTTTCTAATAAGCCATCAAGTCCACTGTCATAAATGTTAGTAAGTCATTAATGAAGGGTAATAAACTATCAACTAAACCATCAATAAATACTAGAAAGAGAGATTTTTCATAACCCCCAACCTAAAAGTTGTTCTTATTAATGTCAACCATTAATAAAGCCATTAATCACAATTTATAAAATGTATAAAGGGTGCCAGATTAGGAAGTGGTACCAATATTCTTTTTACTTAACTGTATCCAAAACAATTTGCTTTACTTGCAACCATCTTGTCTTATCTTAACCACACAGAGTTTAATTTTACTGTACATAAATGTTATTAATTACATTTCTGATGCAGGGAATGTTCATGAACAGAGCCATTTTTCACAATGCCTAAACAGCATTAGAGCATTATTCTGTGTATGGTATCGGGGTACATACTGTTTGTAGTGACCACAACAGGGGGCTGGATCGGAGGGGTGGGACGCCGCGCTATCATGCTAAGTGTTGTCACACTCATTCTCTCACAGCTAGCCTATAAATGAAAAATATACATATTAATGGATTGAGGATGATTAATGATTTGTGGGTTGTATTTTATAACCATGGTGACCCATAGTGGTGGAATGTAACTAAGTACATTTACTCAGTACCCATACTTTATGCTACATTATACTTCTACTCCTCTACATTTTAAAAGGAAACATTAAACTTTTAATTACTAATTACTTATACTTATAACTATGATAGAGCTATGATGCTCTGATATAGATTAAAGTATTAGCAGTAGTTGATTAATTGTTGTAAAGCATTGTGAGGGTGTCACTTATTACAATATTTTAGTTTTACAAACCCAACAATCAATCAGTACATTCATTGAGAAAATAATCTGCAGATTAATCCATAAAGAATATAATCAATAGTTGCAGACTGATATAAGATAGTTAAAAATCAGCTCCAACTACAACAGTTAAGTCCTGCTTCCTGCTTCCTCCACCACTTATGACCAATAGGAAAATTACAACAATACGAAAGGAAATAATCATGTTGTATAATTTGCACATTGTAAAAACCTTAATGTGATTGATGTGTTCTTGATGTAAAGACAATTTTCAAAGATGATTAAGAGGCATTAAAAACTATTTGACAGCTGCACAAAATGACCTGCTTCTCAGTGCATCTCAGCAAAATATTAATCAAGTCATCTACTTACCAATTTAATTTTTAGCATTTGTTCTGTGTTGTTGGCATTAGTCTTCAGCTTTGCCAACTCTTTCTCCAGATCACCTTTCTCAGCAGCGCGAGCTCCCAGCTGAGCTCCAAGCTCGCCTTTCTCCTTTCTCAGCTGGATGTTGATCTCACTCAGCCTGTTGAAGTTCAGCTCCAGCTCCTTCACAGTAACAGATCACTCAGCATCATCATCACTGTGTTTTACAGCTCAGAACATGTTAACATAATGCCATTCTTAGGTATAACATGTTGTGTCAGAAACACAACATTCTGGTGATGATTGAGTATTTTTAAGTGCTTATTTTATCATACTAGAAGAAACATCACTGAAATCACTGACCTTCACCCTCTTTTCCTCTGCAGACTTCTCGGGCTGTCCATAGATGAGGAAGAGCACCAGGCTGACGATGATCAGAGACTGGATCAGAGAGGAAAAGAAAAAGACGATCCTCATGTAGTAGCCGCAGCTCTTCCCTTTGGGCTTGTGCAGGGGCTCCCTTGCCTCCAAGCCAAACCTGGAGCTGTACATGGCTTTTGGGGATGAAATGGTGGCAGGAATTATTTTTGCTAAAATCCACAAGGTTTCCCCGGCTGATGCGATCTTCTCTGCAAAACAGGTGCTGAGGCTTCAAGCTGAGCAATGTCAAGCAGGAATGGAAGAAAAAAAAAATAACGGTGAGATGTTTATTTCCCTGTCGTCTACAGCTCTGCCACACTGTCAGGGTGCAGGAACATATAGGCAGAAATAGCACGTATGGATGGATGTAAACAATGACCCTTAGGTGTGTAAAGGGGCCATGTTTATAAATGCTGCTGGAGGCACACTTCCAGTCCATCCTGGCCCAGCCCTCCCCTCTCTCCCTCCCCTCCCCTCCCTCATCGACCTCTGTCACAGTTACAGCCTCCAGATGCACCGCTGCCCAAATGATCACAAATTTTCCAAGAAGTTTGAACAAAAGGAGATTGCTGTGACAGAAAGATTAAATAAATCCCCTCCAGACATAAAAATACTTGCTTGGAATAATAATTTCTGTCTGATATGGTTTTTCTACTACTACAACTATCTACTCCAGACTCCTTGAATATGCAAATATTTATTTTAAGTTTAACTAATGGACAAAAGATGTCTCCTACTACACTGAAAAGTCCACCATCAGTGTATGTGCACTAAGGGTGGGAGGACCATTCCCCAAAATACCAATGTTACCGATATTAGTCTTGTTATGAGTTATCGATACTAGGATTGATACCAAAAAACAGATCCTTCTCAGGCTCATGAATATTCTTGCTGCAGTATTTGCTTCTCTGCTAATGCGCCTCCAGTGTAAGTGATGGGTGACAAAATCCACAGTCCTCTTCTGCATGAAAATGTATTCAAAACTTTATATTAAGTTACAATGGGGCTTCAGTTTTCTGGCTTAGTCAAATCAAGTGAATACCTTCCAAAGTTACAGTCCTTTTTGCATGAAATGTCCTCTTTGTGTTTCCACAGACAGTGAATAAATAGTATTACTGATACATTAACATGTAGGATTTCAGTGTTAGTCAAGATAGCGCTTCTTTTAACTACTTTGTACTAACATATTTTGGGCAAGGCGGGATTACCAAACAGCAAAGAGGATATCTGCCTCGGGCCCCAGACCCCCAGTGGCCCCCAGGTGCACTGTTTGTTAATTGGTTGTATGGCATTTGATTAATTTCAATCCTTTTTTAGGAATTTGCACCACTAACATACAGTTTAGAGATGGGCCCTGCATAAGTACCTAGTCTATATAGCCTCACATAGGGCCAGGTAGTACTCAAGCATACGAGTACTGGTTGGTCTCTGGGTCTTGGGCATACAATGAAGGACATGAGGGGCCCAAAAACTAGTTTTTGCCTGTGCCCCCTAACAGTAGTATTTTAACCAATAATAATGTGTAAAACCATGACCTGAAAAGTAATTAGTTACTATAGCAGTCAAATAATTGTAGTGGAGTAAAAAGTACAAATATTACAATCTGGAATGTAGCAGGGTAGCAGCAGTATAAAGTAGCATAAAATATAATACTCAGTACAAGTATCTCAAAACTGTACTTAAGTACAGTCTGAAAAAATTGTACTTTTCCACCACCGTCTGCACGTGATATATAAAAAACGAGGGAAAATCACCCATCAGTGCCACATTTAAATATAGCTACTACAGGTTGTCAGCGATCGTATTCCCCTGGTGGTGGATGAACAATGTAAACCATGTAAGGAGTAAACGCAGAAAATACCAACAGAAAACTAAAAAATTCCACCATATCCTGTTCCAACCAAGCACGGAAAGGAGTCATGGCAGTGGAGGAGTGAAATAATGAAAACAATAGGGACCTGTCATTCTTCAGGGATGAGGGAATAACAAACTCCCCCTGCAGTACAGACCCCCCCCCATGCTGTTATCTGCGGTGATGACGTGAGGAACAGCCGGCTCTTCTGGGGGAATGTGTTTGAAAGGGTAAAGGTCCTCTGAGCTGGGGGTTTTCCTGCTCACCATTGTCTCCCTGACAACCTGTCCTCACCAGAAAAAAAGCCTAATTTATGGAGGTACGTTAGAGTGACAGCAGATGAGTGACTATCAGGAGTCAGGACAGACATTAGATCAACTTCTGAACAAAAACAGGAAACCAAACTGTTGAAGACGGAGATAAAAACACCTTTTAAGATAACTGACCTTTAGTGTGAAAGGAAAATATATCTTTACAACTGAAGTAATATTCATGTCAAAAGAGGATAACAGATAAGGTTTTCAATGGAAGCTGCAATAACTACTTAATCAAGTGTCATATAGGCCTGTAGACTCTTTTAGAGCGACACTGATTATGAAGCTCAACAGTGAAGATGTCTGGAGATTTAAGCAGAAACGTTTAGCTAAACAGACACCAGATCAAAGCAGAAAAAATCATCAAAATTGACAGAACATAGTTTGCAGTACCTGTCAAAAACAATTGATTATTCTCTCACAGTCTCACAGTAGCTTTTCAAAGAGGCCTTTGAATTCAGTTATCTCTAGAGGGGATTTGCTGCCATCTCCTGACAAAAAATGTAGAAAGCACTTGAGCAATATGATTAAACATGCCTTTTTTTTAAGATCCAGAAATAGCTTTAAAAAGCTCATCTACAATATGTTTCAAGTGCAGCTAAACTGGCAGAACGAGGGGCCCTTTTCACAATCAGTCCATCAATGCCATAGAGAGGCCTCATCTACATTACTGTACATTCTTTCATTGTCTGTGTAACATACAAGAGTGTAAATTGAACAAATGACTGAAAAAAACCCTTATAAAATAGAACATATATTAAAAACAGGCAACAAAAGGTGGAAATTACCAACTAAACAGAAAGGCAGTGGACCTCATGCAAGAACAACTCATACGAACAGATTTGTGGCTCGTAAGAGCGATTTAAGAGAATTTATGGCATTCTCTAATTGTCTTAGAATTTCTTCGTAGGTTCAAATTAAATTTCATACGCGGTCCAATTCCTTAATCTAAATTTTTTAATTTGATATGCCAAAATGAACTAAAATAAACTATTCAATATATATAACTACATTGTGAAATTGGCACTGAAGTTTGTCCAAATAAGAGAGTTTTATGAAACAGTCGAGAGATTTAGGATAAGAATACAAAAACGTTCTTGCATGGGGCCATATGTTACAGAAGTTGTGACCTCCGTGATACAGTACATCACATTACAGTTCATTACTTCAAAGGCCAGCTATGGAAAACTGTCACAGGTTTGCACTGATTTCACCCTTTAAGACTTGGAGACAAATCAGTGTGTTCTAACATCTGAAAGAAAAAACAAAAGGTAAAGGAGTATGTTTAACAAAGCCTGATGCTTCAACTAGTGTGTCTTCCTTTTCTTTTTAATTCTTTCTTTATCTTTTCCTTCTACTTGTGCCCTGCTCCTGGACTCTCTGACATCCACTTCATCATCTCATCCCCAGCAGTTTTACAGCTAACAACCGGATCATTAATTACTTCCCCAGCTTTGAACAATCAGTGACTCATTCTTTCTTTTATGGAAACGCAATGACTGAGTTAATAGTAACCTGCTGAAACCCTCGCCTTTCTGTACAAGTATGCCTGGTTTTCCCAAAACTTCTTTATTGCTCTACAGCAGTTAATAAGGTGTACTTGGAAAACTCCTGCTCTTTTCTGATAATCTACAGTGTGTGAATTTCACAGAGAAACAGGGCTTTATGAGTGCGTGCCGTTTTAGACTGTAGCCTCAATGTCCTCGGGGTCTTCCCCCTCCAGCAGGCTGTATGACGCATGGCTCTGGAAAGGTCTTTGTAAAGGGTGAGCCAGAAGTTTGGCCATGCAGTTGTGCAGTTCGATGGCAGGTCCACTCAGGGCAACCTCGAAGCGATAGCACATGCCCTTTGTGTCCAGGTTGCAGAAAGAGGTGTAGTTGTCCTGGAGACAGAAACCATACCAAATCGTTGAAATGCAGCACCTCTGGAAATATCCAGATTATACCATCCTGTGAAAAGCTGTTATATCTAAGTAGGTTTTCACAACATCCCTCCACACTCTTCAGGGTTAGTATTTAATGAATTCACTGCAAATACAGAAAGGTACTTTCGCTTTCCCTCACATTACTTTTGCGAAACCTCACAATAAATTCTGTGTTTTTGCAATTCCCCCTGATCCATAGGAACAGTTAGTTTGTTGATCCAGTCTAGTCATAACACACAGGGAAATGCTGCTGCATTCTACATGAGCTGCAGAGGTCGGATAGCACATGCAGGTACACCAGCCAGGAGCAGGGTGGCAGTAGTGCATGTAGTTAGTGTTGCTCCCATTATAAACTAATGTGTCATAACAACCAAAGCACAGCCGCGGCTACAGCCACAATCACAGGTGCTCCGCTAGATATCTATGTAGCTGCAATGACAAGAAGATCTCTCAAACAGGCAAGACACAAGTTAGTCCTGAAATACATCACACTAAACTAATTTGAGGCACGCTGCAGCATACATCCTGGTACACAATCAAAATTGATCATTGTCCCTTCATCAGCTTATTCACTCACCCTCCAGCTGGTCTCGTCTCCCTGCTCCTCCACCCCGTTGTGTAGGTAGACCACATCAAAGAAAAAATATGGAGACTGCAGCATTTTCTGTGGCAGGACACAAGAACAAGAAAGACTTTCACTTCAGTGTAAGGTTCAAAGCAAGTCGACAATATAATAAGAGAAAAAAAAGAGGATCAGGAGGGAAATCACATTCACAAAGAGAATTCACTGGAAGAGGGATTTCTCAGCAGTGCTCATACTTACACTAACAGCCTCAGAAGGGTTGAACTGAAGCTGTCCAGCATGACGGCTGTAGATGAGCACAGTCCGCACCACATATGGAGGAGGGATGGTCTGAATATTCTCCATCAACGGCAGCTCGATCTTCTGACGACTACGAAGACAACAGAAGAAGAGATGACTTTCAGTTCATGTATCTCAAGAAACCAAAAAGGTTTATAGTCTGTCAGTACTTACATTACATTAAGAAGATCTTCCAGGTCTACAGAGGACAGTTAAGGCTAACACTTGTCAAGTAGAATGTTTTTATGTCCTATGTATCACTTTATAGTAGGAAATGTGTCTTCATTGTTTAGGAGTCAGTTTTGAATGAAAGGATACTGAAAGACTCGCACATATTGGTCTCAAGGTCATACAGACAGCTGCACAGCTCCCTGGGGTCAGAGGTGAAGCCTGACAACTGAAACACATACACAAACACATAAGAAGAGGAAAAAAGAAGACAATGTTCTAGAAAAATGGGAGACATGTTGCACAGATGCATCCCATCGGCACTGTATGTAACATCTGGAGCAGATTAAAACATTCCTGTACTCACCCACAGAGCGTCATCATTGACTACCACCAGGGCAAACTCATGCCGTTTGTCAATCTTGTGTTTCGTTCTGACAAACATCTCAATCATCTTCTGGCATATGTTCAGGGCATTCGTTTTAGTCCTAAGTGGAAAGTCACATTAGGCTGTGATGACAAATGAAATACTACCACTGGGGAATTTACTTTACTTTCCTGGAGCTTACCCATTAAAAGACTCCAACTTTGGCAAAGACATCTCTTCGGAAAGATCTAAGCAGATGATCTGGAGTGAGGAAGACAACACCAGATAGTAAAAGCCTATGGTGAAAGCAAGTCTTAATTTTCATGTGAAACATAAATCAGAACTCTAATGTGGACCTACCACTTTCTCAGCACAGTTGACTCTGGGAACTCTGAGCTGGTACTCTGCTGGAGGAGGGATGGAGGTTGTCAATGTGGGCTGCTGCTGTGTGGGCTTCGGCCTCTCTTTGGCTGCAACAGCAGCAGTGGACAGTGGCACTGTGGCACTGGCTGCTGCAGCCGCCGCTGATGCTACTGCAGCAGGGGCTACAGTCTGAGCTGCTGCTGCTGAGACGGTTGTGGTGGTGGAACTTGGAGGACTGTCGCTGGTTGAAGCCTCGCCCTCCCCCTCAACACGACTTCCCACAGCAGGCTGAGATATGTTGGGGCTACTGTTTCCTCCGAGGCTGCCCGTGCTGCTGCGACGGTCCTCAGCACCTTCAGGGTTGGAGCGTGTCCGAGGTCGCAGCTCCACCAGACGCTCCTCTCCATCTGCTGGGCCCGGCTCTGGCGTCTCCATGGATACACAGGTTGCTAAGGAAGTGGAGATGGTGAGTTTGGCTGTGCGGCAAGTTAGGTTAGCCATGAAAAGAAACTACTAATACATTTATAACCAGAATTTCCTTTCAATGTATCTTTGGTTGGCAGCCACCAATATCAAAATGTAAATAACATTAAAAGTCACCAAGTGTTCTTTCTACCTGCCTCTTAAAAAATACCAGCAACAACTGCAAGTACAAGACAACTGTCTATAAATCCTAAAAAATCTAAACAAAAGCTACTTTAAAAAGTCAACACAGATCCTACAAAGGGCACAAGAAGGCTGCATGAATCTCAGTATTACCGCACTGTCTACATACCAAATAAATGATGCCAGTACACAATAAATGTGCGGGTCTGTCTGTATGAACGCAGCGTGTAGCTAACTGGGACAACTAAACGGGGGTGTTTCAGCTCCACAGAATGGATGGTTTAGTTAGAAACGCATCACTCGTACAGAAAGCCAGACAGTGAGTCCATGTAGCGGACAGGCTGGTAGAGCCAGGTGATGTTTGGTGACAGTGCAGTAGCAATGAGAGCTGTTAGCATTAGCTTCAAGAGAAATTAGAGCAAAGCAGACGACTCGAGACGTATGAAATATGTTATGTTAAAAAAAGCAAGCAGACTTACGTGATAAGTGTCTGCGAAACCTCTAGGATTAAAATAAAGTGAAACTCATTGAAAGTTGCAAAATATTTCAACGACGAGCTACCATTTGTTTTGATCGGACGACTTCCTTACCGGAAATGATCAAACCCGGAACTGCGAAGAGCCATAGCATTATGGGTAATGACGTTTCTTGCCTTTCTTGTGTTTCTCGATTGTAACTTCATGCATTTTTCTATTTACATAACATCATAGTATATACTTCTATCATTTTTTGAGTAGATATAGTATGCAGTGGTGGGAAGTACATTTACTCATGTTCTGTACTTAAGTGCGAATTTGGGTACTTGTACTTCATGCCACTTTCTACTTCTTTCTTTCTACTACATTGAAATGTTGTACTTTTTACTTCACTACATTATACAAGTAGAGCTGAAACGATTAGTCGATTAATCAATTAGATGATTAATCAGAAAATGAATTAGCAATTGTTTTGATAATCGTTTCAGTCAGTTTTCATGCAAAAAACAATTAATGGTTCCAGCTTCTAAATTGTGAGAATTACTGCATTTCATTTTAACTATTTTAATCATTTCAATTTATCTTTAATAATCTGGAATCCTGTACTATTGGTTGGGCAAAACAAGGCATTGTGAAGGTGTCACTTTGGGCTCTGGGTAATTGTGACGAGCATTTATCACTATTTTCTGAATTTTTACAAACCGAACAATCAATCAATTAATTGAGACAATAATCAGCAGAATAATCCATAATGAAAATAATCATTAGTTGCAATCTGATACAAACTAGTTAAAAATGAGCTCCACCTCAATCAAATACATCATTAAAATCCAGCTTTTACATTAATACATGAATAATAATTATCTAATGATATAATATATAACAGTATAACAGTCACAGGGGACATTTTTCTTATTTGAGTACCATTAATACTTTTAAGTACATTTTCCTGATTATACATACTTTTACTTAAGTAACTTTATCAATGCAGGACTTTTACTTTAACAGAGTATTTTTACAGAGTGGTATTAATACTTTTACATAAGTAGAGGATCTGAATACTCTGAGTACTGACAGTACGTATCCAGAGTAGTCTACTAAAGCCAAAAAAAAGGCATGGAATCTAACTGTGGACAAAACAGGAAAGAACACAAGGTGACGGGGAATGGGTGGGGATGACTTTCTGAGTGTTTTCCACTTACTTCATTCATCATACTAAACACTGTTTGGCAGACATGCAGAGAGCAACCTGCAGTAGTGACTGACTAATTATTGGAAAATATGATAACACAAAGAAGCAGGACCGAAGAAAACATCCTCTCATTTTGTCAAATGTTAAATTGTAGGCAGTGAACGGACACAACAGGAACTAAATCACTGCCACAGACATCAGGATCAAGAAGTATGGAGGTAAGACCTGATTTGACCATTGTGAATCAAAAGCAGAATTTTTAATGAGTAATATTACTGACTGAGTACATATACAATATGTGAGGGATCTTTACTACGTTCAAATGCTAAATGAATTTGAAACTCTAAATTGCCAGAAATTGTAAATTTGAGTGTTTATCTGGTGACGTTATTACCTTATTGCCCAGTGCCTGCTTGGGTAGCCTTTCTGTGAGTCTGAATAGGAATAGGTGGGTATGTATTATGTATTACTGGCTGGATAAAGAATTTAAAGTATGTCACCAACTATCGCAACTATGTTAAAATTCACACGATCCAAAGATAGGCATTGCAAATTGTATCATTTTGGCATATTTATAGGCATCATATGCACTTTATAGCAGAAAAGAGACATTTTGTTCTAATTTGATGTTTTAGGCATTTAGCCGACATTCTTTGTGCACAACAAAACATGGTTTGGTCCAAAAATATTTGCTCAGCAGGAAGTTGGATCTCAGGATGTTTTAGTTTCCTTTTCCGCTGCTTGAAACAATAGCCGCTAAATAGTGCAGCAACAATGTCTGGTTCAAGAGCGTAGTAGATTTTTAATGTGGATATATATTCAGGGATATTTAGCTAAGTTTAATTATGAGGCACTGGAGGATTATTATTCAACAACAAGAACATACATATTGTGTTTATTATATTGGTACACCTATATGAGTAGATTTCAAGGGAAAAAGAAGAAATTTGCTTTAATATACAGTAAAAAGCTAATAATAATTATGACTCAAATAAGGCCCACCAAGTTATTTTCTAACAATCCGAATACAACTTCCTGTTTGTGCAGGATTCCAGCCTGGTCAGATGTGACAGCTTGGATGCTGGGTCAGGGTGTGACATGGAGGTGATGACACCCATTGACCATATGATCCTTGACTCTGATGGCTCTGACCCCACAGCAAACCTCGAGCCTTCACCAGCAGAACTGGCTCAGTGTGAGGCTGAAGTGGGCACACTCCTCAGCATCATTGCTGAACTGAGCAAGAAGATGGGGTCATTAAAGGCACCAAGGTAACGTTAGTGAAAAGAGCAATGACATGTTGATTTACATATTTTGCCATCAATAAATTGTTTGGTCTGCTTATGGCTTGGCTCAAAATAAACACAGTGGTACTTGCTAGCAAAATGTTAATGCTGCTTGTGTTCTGCAGTGAACCAGGGGACTTGAGACCACCAGGACCATCCAGGCCTCTGGTTCCAGACCTCCTGTCCCACAGGCTGGCCAGGTGCAGCCCAGAAAGGAACACTGCCTCTGCTGCCACATCTAAACCTCCACCGACTGGCCGAGGTTGGCACTGACACAGAATAACAGGCCATTTTACTTTAAATATTTACTCTGTAAAAGACAGCAAGTCATCTTGAGGAAAAGCAAGCAATATCCGTGTTTTTTCATTCATAGAGAGGAGCTTTTCTAGTCTAATAAAATATAAAACTGCCCCTCACTTCATCTAACATGATTAACTGCACCTCTGCTTGTCTTCCACAAGGGGGCAGTAGTGTAGTGTGGACTAAACTCCAGGAGGTTTTGTCATCAGTGGAGGACTCCATCAGCTGTAAAAGGTCCTGGGCCGCCCCCATGACAGCTTCTGACCAGGACAAGCACAAAGAGCATCTGATAGCAGCCCAGGAGAGCTGGCTTAAGGCCACTCAGGTGTTAAAACAGTTTCACATTCTCATAATTCTTTAATGTATTTGATTTTTTTTCATTACAACTGCAAAGTCAAATTTACTGACGACTTTCGCAAAACTAACTTAATGCAATGCAAAAATACTATAAATTCCAAAGATGTCACAGACATATCAAGTATTGCTGTGTCTCTGAGTTTTAATGGATCACTTTAGAGAAAAATATGTCATTGTTCAGGCTATCTTTAGACTCCCATCAGTCCCTGTAGTAATTTTGGCTAACTGGTTGCAGATATTGGAGGACATGGAAAGAGAGTTCGGGATTTCGTGCCCATCAGGACTGCCAAATGACCAGTATCAGGAGGACATCCTGGATCTGGAGAAGCGTGACTCTGCTCTCAGAAGCACCTTTCAGAGTCACCAGGAGGAGCTGGAGAGAGCACAAACCACCATCAGCCAGATGGAAGAGGAGAAGAACAAGGTGGGAGATGCTCCGCTATCAGATATGTTCATGAGGCGAAATTTAAAAATGGCAAAAACATGAATCAATCAATCTTTCAGCTGGTTGGTCTCCATAAGGCCTGGAGGTCAGGCAGTCGCTCTCCTTCCTACCGGCCCACTGCTGGGGCTCTCAGTCCAGACTGGGCGTCTCCTCCCTTCCCTGGTTCACCTTTACTCCACAGAAGAACAGCCAGAGCTGTAACGCCTTTGTCTGTGGGTGGGGATGGTTCTCCACTGGGCTCTGTAAACTCATGTAGTCCTTGTCCGAGCCCCAACAGCCTGGAGTCTGAGACAGAACGACTGAACAGGCGAGTCTGAGGAGCAGCTCAGGAAAGTAACAAAAAACAGCTACAGCACACTGTCGACACTTATATTACATTTATTGAATAGCTATGTTTTGGTCCAAGGTAACCTTTGTCAAGCATATTGGTATATTGCATTCATACAAAGACAAAGGTGCAAACAAGACACTCACACACATACTGTGCAAGTGAACAGGCTGAGTATATTTAATAGCTTCTTTGACCTTTGAAGAGCAGCAAGCTAGCTAATGTAGGTAAGTCGGCATGGCTACATCTAAATATAGCTAGAAACCAGTGACTATGATATTTTTTAGTGGATTATTTGATGGAGTGTTAACTCAACCAATACGGTAAAACTGTTTCTTGCATAGAAGCTTTACTATTTGTACAATTAAAACTCTTTATAAACAAAGGTGTTTTATAAAGATTTTTCTCTTGACCCCCTCATCTTCCCTCTGCAGGTGCATTGAGAGGCTGAGGGCCAGAAATGAACGGCTGACTGCAGCTCTGGAGCGAAGGAAGGGCGAGTCAGAACTGATCAGTATTACACTAAACAGACTTGAGGCTGACTGCTCGGCCCTGCAGACGGCTCTCAGATACTGGTACACACATAAAACACACTTGGCATACAAGTACAAAGGCCTGTCTGCACACATATGCATACTGTTTGTCCGTAACGTTCTCTGACATCTGTCAAAACAATGAATGTGCACAGGTCAGCAATCTAACAGTATTAATGTGGGTTCTTCTCATCTAGTGAGGTCGTGTGTTTTGTCTTTGTGCTTGTGATTGACAGTGAGGAGTGTGAAGAGGCCTATAGCGAGCTGCTGTCACTTTATGACGCCAAGAAGCAGCAAAGCATTCCTCTGCAGACAGACTCAGCAGGTGTTTGAATACCATGTTTTAATACTTCTTTCAACTCAGTGCACACATTCACTTACATATACAGTAGCTATGCTTGTCATTCACACACACACACACACACACACACACATTCAGGCTCACAGTTTTTTCTCTCATCAGAGGCAGTCGGTGACAGGCAGCAGCCCGACAGTCCATCAGCTCAGCTCAGGAAAATGGGAACTGAAGAGCTGTCCACCTCCTTCTCAACAGCAGGGGTCACAGAGGAGACGGAAACACAGAGTCGCACAGGGCAGAGGTGACGTTTCAAAGTACTCTTTGCACATTCAAGCACAGTAATAGGCAGGGGTGGAGAGGAAAATATGTGTCAATGATGAAAGGATGAAAGTTTACAAACACTGCATACATCATTCTGTCCCACCACCAAATATCTACATGCTATTGACTTTAAAAGCTGTCACTCAATGAAGTGTGAAAATAATAAAGAACTTGTGAATTAACTGAAAGATTGCCATCTCTTGAACCAAGTTCTTGTCAGGTCCCTCATTACCTGTAACCCCACAGGACACCTGAGCTGGTGGAGCGAGAGGCTGTTCTCCGTCAGCAAATTGAGCGCCTGAAGAAGGACCGGGCAGCCATTTGTCTACCTAAGCCAAGCCCAGGAGCTGAGCACAAAATGAACCACGAAACTGGTCATCCGGCTGGATCAAGAGGGGGACATGTGACTAAAGATAACGCCAAACCTCCTGATACCAAGAAAGAGAAGGCTTCCCTCTTCTATGAACTCATCACTGTCAGGGTAGGAGAAATCAAGAGGCTGCCACGAAATCAAGATCCTACCACATCACAGCCAAAACCTTCCATGCACGGAGACGATGAGATAAAAGCAGCTTTTGGCTTTTCCTAATGTCATAGTTCTCTTTATATTTAAATGTATGCTGTACTACATCACACTTGGCTCACAATGCCAAAACACAGTGTTTGGAGTGTAATATACAGAACATGTACGAGACACTGCCGGCAGATCTCATTCTCATATATCTCGTGAGGTCAGCGAGCACTGAGAGACCTGAAACTGGTAAAGCATTAATTAAAGGAATAGTTTAACATTTTGAACATGAAGACCAGAAACAGGGCGAAACAACTAGCCTGTCTAAAGGTAACAAAATCCACCTATCCAGCTGGGGACCTCTGTTACATGTCATACCCCTCTCTGTCTGTCTCTTCCCCCTTGTTTCCTGTCGGAGCTATACTGTCCCATCCAATAAAGGTGAAAATGCCACAAAAAGAAATCTTAAAAACTTTCCTATAGTCCTGTTGCCATCATTAGATTTCCAGTTAACCAGCAAGACTCCAGGAGTCTCACACATAACACCCTGTAAAAACAAACAAGCAAACAAACAAGATATAACTTGCTAATTAGGGAGCGTTACAGGTGCTATCTGTTTCCCCGTTTCCCAGCTAGAGAGATCAATATAGGTTTCAAAACATTTCTGACCATCATATAAAAATTCTACACATAGATGCTTTAATACATACCTCAAACAGTTGCCTCAAAAGTGGAGGTAAACCTCTACAAAACTGTCTACATCTCGTGTTTCTGGCACTGATGCGTAAAGTCTTCCACCAGCTTCACTTACTTACTTATCTGCGTTCAACTATTTATATATTATGATTCATGGTTTAACTGTTTATGTTCAGGAGGAGATGTCAGATCTGCGCTCTCTAATCCGCCTCAAGGAGAAAGAGCTGAGGTGTCTGGAGTGGAGTCTAATGGCCCAGAAGGCCCAGGAAGCAGCTGGAGCTTTCGTTCCAGAAAGCCTTAGAGAGGAGCTGGAGGATCGAAAGACCGAACAACAGGTAGGACACACTCCTACAGTAGCAACAGAGACTCTTTTTTTTTTTTTTTTTACATTTTCAAAAGTCAAGGTGAAACGAGCAAGAGGGAGCAGGACGTCGGCCTATTGTGGCAGACCCGATTCAAATCTGGGTGTCCCACATGGGAAATCACACATCTACCAAAGCAGAATCCCTCCAGGCCAAGAGAGATATTTTGGTTCTACAAGGTCTTCTGCTGGGCTGTCCTGTCGCGGCAGCACAGATTCATACCACACACCACTGTCATTTTCAAGTGAGAAAGAACAGCTACTTCAGGTTAACACAGCTGTCCGTCTGTTACTGTAGACACAGGGCATCAGAAACAATGGCAGCTGCACAGACTGCTGTGCCTCAAGGGTTAAAATGTCCCTCTAAAACTGGCTTCTTCTTCCTCAACATTTATTTTCAATGGTTTAAAAGAACAGGTTTTATATAGGTGCTCATGGTCCGACCAAGCATCCCTTGGTTTTGCAAGGTGATCAAGGAAAAAAAAAAATTGATTTTTTCTAACTTTTCTCTAATCTTTCAACACTGCTTCACTTCGGAAGGTCACAAGCTGAAAAGGATTGGGACCGCTGCTTTAGAAAATTGTGTATATCATGTTCATCAATGCAGAATTGAATGGGAAGGGGCTTTTGAGCTTTAAAGATAATCCTAATTTAATGTTATGTTTCAGAGGCACTGTGAAAATGCAGCTAAACTGGGTAGTGATGGGGACCTCGCTGGGTCTCGAACCAGACCCATTCTGAAAGAGCTGCAGGCCGTCCTGCAAAGGTGAGACATTGTCCTTTCTCTGTAGTCCAAAGTTTAAAGCAAGGAAACCTGATAAATTAATGTATGTAATGTCACCTGGAGAAATCAGAGTATTCACAGAGCGTACCTGACGAATGTAGTCAGTGTAGAAAATGAATCATTCAGACATCTGTTGTCTGGTTTTATCTGTTGCTTAGTAACACTATCAGCAGAAATGCAGGCTTTGGACATAAAGGGCTTCTAGTTCTTTTCATCAGGTGCTTCAGAGAGCATCCTTTTTTTCTCTTCTGACCTCGAGTAGTGAATACTTCTAAACAAACCACTGCCGTTCAGTCTTTACGTCACATTCACTCTAAAGTCAAGGGTACATCATAAAGACGTTGATGATTTCTTTACATAGATTTTATAAGGTTTCTCTTAATCACAATGACTGACATGTTGTTACCCCTTCTGTTTCCTCCGGTCTTACTTTTGTTCTCAGGGAGCAAGCCCTGAAGAAGAGACTGGCTTTAGTCCATGACTCACTAAACACAGCTCTGTCAGAGAGCACTTCCCACAGGAGGGACAACGAAGAGCAGATTGCTCGGCTCACTCAAGCTCACAGGTAAGTATCACAAGAAAGGTATAATAGACATGTTTCATTTTTGTCTTTGTTCGTCATCATCCTTCTGCATCTGCAACCGAAGCTAAGAAAGTCGTAGTTCTGTAGCGTCATTGTTAATGTTAATTAATGTTAATTGTATCTCTGTGGGTTTCTTCCGTTCCAGTAAAGCTTTGAGTTCGTACCGGCAGATTCGCAGGAAGTATCGGGAGCAGGTGTGGAGGCTGGAGCAGAAAGTGGCAGCCATGACGGAGAGTCACCACCACCAGAGTGGAGCACCGAAAGCTGCAGGGGAGGCCTTGGAGTGGAGGAGGGAAGAGACTGTTCTGTGATCATTCAGTCAGTTCCTAATAGTCACATTTAGCCACATCAACTACAGTGTACAGTCCTGCTGAGTTCAAGTCACTCATTTATATTTTGGTTGGTGAAGTTATTGCACATTACAGATAAAAGCCTCATCACTGCAGGATTGATTTCATGTCATGTTAGCAGCTTGGCTATATGGATAGCAATGCCGGCTCACCACTTTGGTTGACTGACACACCTCAACAACTGTTGAATGGATTGTTTAGTATTTTAGTAAATTTAGAAGAGATATCCATTGCGCCCAGAGGACGGATCCTTTGACTTTAGTGATCCCCTCACATGAGGCTGACATTTGTGGCTTTGAGTGAAATGTCCCAACAAATATTAGATGGATTGCCATGAACTTTGGTGCATACATTCATGTTCAACTCAGGATGAACTGTAATAACTTTGGTGATCCCCTGACTTTTCATCAAGTGGCACCATCGGGTCAAGCTTTCTGTTTGTCCAGTACTTTGGTTTATGACCTGCTAAACTAACAACATTTAGTGTTTAGTGCTACTTAACTAAGATGGTTAACGTTGTAAAGATTATACCTGCTTAACATCAGCGTTAGCATTGTCAATGTGAGCATGTTAGCATGCTGACATTAGCGTTTATTACAAAGCACCGCTGTGCCAAAACACAGCCTCACAGAGCTGCCACCATGGCTGACTGTTAGTCTCATATTTTGACTTACTTTGCTTACTTTCTATCCTTGTAAAGAGATACGTACCTATTCATCCATTTGTTTTTCAGCTTTTTGTCTGTCACCCCATCAATGACATCTGCAGCAGTCTGTTTAGGCAGTCATTGGCTCTTGAGGGGTAAATGTAGAGTATGTAGGGCAGCAGAACATGGAAAGCGCAGTCAGTTCTGCCTTTTCAACCCTTGTGAGAGTTACCAATATACTGAACATGATTCAAAGCTTAACATGTCTAACAGGAGTCACACATCACAAGACACATGCCTTATTTCAGAGAAACAGCTGTCATGCAGTCATGAATGTATAAGACTGACTGAAGGACTGAACCCACTGAGGACCTCGGGACTGACCTCTGCAGCACATGTCCTTTTTCCCGTACAAGCCGACTCTATAAAGCCACTCCTGGCCGGCCGTGCTGTTGTGACAAAGCTCAGAGAAGGGGGATGGGGGCCAGGACAATGGCACAAATGATGTGCACACAAAATGTACGGCCAGCCCATTTGTCTTCTTGTCACTTTCATGGGTCTCTCCATCTTGCTCTCTCTGCCTTTCACTATTTCCACTTCTTTTGAACGGTCAGTCTACCCAAACTAAACTAAAAACCCATTTTCATACTTATTTCCACTAGCCATGCAAATGGTCTTGATTTTTCGGAGATCCATCTCAGAGATTTCCGCCACCTCACCACTGACATGTTCCTTCATCGCGATGAACATGAGCACGTATTTTGAGTCAATCCCACATACGCTCTCCTGGTGCTGTAAATATTCACTCAAAAGGTGCTTTTATTTGAGTGTTAGAAACTACAGTCTAGTAAATAACTTTAAAAAAAAATGAATCTAACTATATATTTGTGACATTTTGCTTATAGCCAGCAAAAAAAGCTAAAGCAAGAAGTTGGTGTTAAGCTGATCTTCTAGGAAAAGAGCTATGGCTTGATATTTGTTTTTTTGAGAGTTAAAAGAGTTATCCGCTGATTAACCATTGGATTCCTATAACATAGACAGTTAAAAAATCTATGCAGCGGAACCAGAGATATCGTCTTTTTTTATTCCATGTTTTTTAGACAGATACAACTGAAAATAATTGAGAAAATGTGTATTTTGTAATTTGTATGAACTGTTTCAAACCCATCTTACTCTTCTCTGTTCATACCCATCCTTCGCTCCTTACATCTCACTCATACATCCATTTCCCTGCCTTTACTGTCCATTTCCTCTCTCTCCATCTTCTCTCTTCACTCATCTCTCAATCACCTCTTCCTCCTCTCCCCCCTCCAGCTGACCCCGATCCCTGACCTACCCGAGCCGGTCAGCTGCAGCTGTGACCGGTGGTCAGGAGGTTAAGGCAAAGGTTGAGTGTCACACCCACAGGGTCACAGTGATGCCTGGCTGTTGTGTTAGCTTGTGAATGGAGGGTTCAGAGTGCCAGACGAGGTGGCGAGCCCCTGACGCCCTGACTCTTGCCTGAGCTTGCCCTTTCCCGAGCAGAGGTCACCGCAGAGGTCCTGTCCTCGCCGCCCCCCTCCAAACCTCCAGGTCACGATCGCTATTGTTGTAATAGCTGCCATTAGAGCAGATGATACAATTATCTTTCCATTTTGTATTCGCTCTCTCTAAGATCTATGTTAAGCTTCTGAGTTCATCAAAGGTTTTTTAGACGACATGATTGTTGTAACCTCTGGGTGACTTTCATATCAAAGAGGCCACATTAAGCCAAAATGTCCCAAAAGAAAATAAAGAAAAAGGTGTTTTTATCATGCATGGCTCAATATATGCGCATCTATATATTAGTGGAAGAAGTATTCAGATCCTTTACTGAAGTAAAAGTATCAATACAACAATGTAAAATTACAGAAGTACTACCAATAAAATGTACTTATATTATCAAAGTAAAAGTACTCGTTCTGCAGAGAAATGGCCCTGGTTAGTGATTTATTATTATATGCGATATAAGATTGTTAATTAATACAAATGCATCAGTATTTTAGTAGCATTATACTGTTGTAGTTGGTTGAGATGGAGCTGATTTTTACCACATCATATATCGTTAAGTAGTTTACTCAGTGCAGAAAAATGAACCCTGTCCGTGTTATTATATATTATGTTATTGGTTTATTATTACTGATGCATTAATGTGTAAGTAGCATTTTGCTGTTGTAGCTAGTTAATTTAAGTTTCTTTTTTGTTTAAAGACATAAGATTTAATGTGTATGGTTTTGCCACATGACCTGCCTTTCAAACTAAACAGAAGCACTCCTAACCAAGGCTTAATAACATAAAAGTAACCTAATGACCACAGCAGCCATTATTATTATAATTTATATCCACACTATAATCAAATTAAATTGAAATTCTAATTTGATAGTTTAATCTGTAACAGTGCATCATATCTTTTTTTATCTTAACATGTAAAGTAACTATTAATAAAATAAAAAATTGAAATGTAGTGGAGTATAAGTCAAATGGAAATATTCAAGTAAAGTACCTAAAAATTGTACCTTGTTACAGTTTTATGAGTATATGTATTTGGTATCATCCCCCCACTGGAACTCATTGAACTGCAGGAGCTTTTAAATAAATGTTATTCATACATACTTTAATGTTTGTATGTTGAATGAATAAAACCTTGTCTTAACCTTGATCCAACATGAAAGGACTAATCTTATCTGGCTCGTGATAAAATGATTGTGGGTAATACATGTGTGAAATGAATAAATAAATGAAATATGCATTGAAATACAGTTTTGTAAAAGTGCACTAATGAACAAGTGAGATAAGGAAGTCAAACAAAGCACATGAGAACGGACTGACTTTGGTATTTAAACGGTCATGTTCTGGACGGTACAGAGACTGTAACACTCTCATCTGGGAACATTTAAGCTCCACATTTCTGGACATGTTTCTACCCCCACATGTAACAGCCAGGATTCGAGCCTGTGGATAGGGGAGTTTTTCAGTGCCTGGGAAAAATACTCAAGCCATTATTAAACGACGACAGAGGCTGTCAATCAGTGTGGGGGTGGACGCAATCACACACACACACATCCACAAGAAGGGGGGCAGTGACCTGGGGGTATTAGGTCAACTCATTTACTCTCTGCATCCGTTCCTGATTTTAATAAGTTGTCCCTCTTTAAGCTGTATAAAGAGATCACAGCCTGCGCCTTCTCAAAGCCATTAGCTCACCTGTCACAACCACTCCATATCCCCTCTCATCTCCTCCTCCTCTCTACATCTCTCTATTCTCCGCCCTGCGCTCGGGGATGTTGCTACACTGACCTGACACCTCTCTCCTGAGCTTTCGGACACCAGCCAGCCTGCAGAGAGGTCAGGAGGATGGGGTAGCATTGGCGTGGAGTAGTGTGAAAGAGATTTGACCTCAATCAAACGGCTGATCACTTCCGCTCTGTGCTCTCACCCACTCAGATAATGACAGCAAACAGCTCAGACCAGCAGGCCGCCTCACTGTCACTGGAATCGTGTTACTGGTGCAACTGAGTTCCATTATGGGGATTTTCCTGAGGATTGCATGACAGCTTCATCTAGAGGCTGAGAAAGTTGTTTGATGCCAGAAATGCATCCTGGATACTTGGATTTACTCAATGAGCATCAAGCTATAAGCTCATTTTGTTGTACTTAGACTTTGTGGCTCGATGACATAGAAAGACTTTGTTTTATTTTGTCCTTTATATCATGATGTAAGAAAGGAGTTATTCAGTTAAACTAAACAAGATTATTTTTGTTGGAAGACGCCAAAATAATGAAGACTATTTTCAGCACTATTACGAAACAAGACAAGTGACAATGGATGAGGTAACACTACCATAAGCCAGAACTAATGCGTATGTAGTTTTTAACAAGAATTATATGACAAACCAGTGCTGTAGCTTGTTTTTATCTTATTTTATTTATTACCTGTTTTATACGTAAGTACATGTATCATGTATGTGCATATGTAGTATACTTTGACTCATATTAAATTGTAATAGTATTTTCTTTCCTATGGATCCTGGGAAGAGTAGTAGTTGCGCTGGTAACAGCCAATGGGCATCCAAATAAATAAACAAATAAACTATGAAACGGACACTTTGTTAGTAGTTAATAGTGTGTGTCAGAGGTGTTTCTCTGTAAAAACATGTTTTACTTTCTGTTCTTTGGTTCAGGAACCATGTATAATGTGTGGTTTGCAGCAATGGTTTGCTTCTTTCTTTGGAACATGAATGTTAAGTATATGTGGTATTCTTGTGTATCATGTAATCCCATGTGGGATGGACCATTTTACATAATGGTGTGACACAAAACAAGTTCATTCATTCAAAAGAGTGGGCAACAAATTATAACAAATAAATCAGTGGAGATGCTTGCATACAGATACAAGAAAGCATGTGGAGGTGAATAACTGTGGCCTTCACAGTCACCAGATCTCAAACCACTTGTACACTTTGAGATGGAGCGACATGTTAGACCACCATCAACAAAACATCAAATGAGGGAATATCTTTTGGAGGAATGATGTTTCATCCTTCCAAAGGAATTCCAGATGCTTCTACAATCAAACCGTGACGTAGGACAAAAGAGCCAGAGTCCAAAAAGAGCAAAAAGAGTTTGAACACCCAAATCAACTTCATTGTTCCTTTTTATTCAGTTTTCAATCTCAAAATTTAGCACAGGGGAAACAATGCAGCTCTTTCGGCAGCCTTCTTCAGTGTGTTACAGTCCCTCAGTTTCAGGGTTGAGTCCTTTTAACTTTTCATTGTTTTAACAACAACAATGAGTGTCAACTTATTACCAACTGGTCAGAGGCGTCCTCAGATCTGCCTTGCTGAAAACCTCACAGGGCCACTTCCCTCACTGCTCCTCGGTGTGCAAACCCTTTTTAAACTTTTTAGAATCGGACTGTGGAAATAATCAATCACCCATCTGTACAGTGAGATAAATGTAAAACAGCCCTACCTGAAATAGATGTTACAGGACGCTTCACAGGTAGCTTTCTTCAAAGGACCATCCCACTCTTTACAGGTCTTCAGGGATACTTCACAATATTGTTCTCTTGCCTGTGTCACAGAGTTTGACAGTAGAGAGATGACAGGAAAGGAGGGGAGAGAGAGATGGGGAATGACATGCAACAACGGTCCCTGGCTGGACCTGAACTGAGGTTGTCGCGGTTCACGGTCAGTGCCTTAAAGGCCACCAGGGCACCCCCGACTTTTTAGAGGAATTCATGTTTTTCCATCTTACTTTTTTCTCCTTTCCATCGTTTGCAGTATGGAAGCAAACTTGCAGAGACTTGACGCTTGCTTGAGTTAAGCAATCTATTTTTAGATTTAGAACAGTTGCAAAGTTGTGATCTTATCGAATGGTTATGCAGTTACATGTGCAGATTGGTTTAAGGATCTGTACAGTTATGACAGAAACTGACTGAAGGTAAGCATGATGTTCACTGTGATGGATTAACTATAACAAATATGCTCAGTTTTCAGTTCATTAGGTACACCAAGCTAAAACTAATGCAGTCAAATTCAACAGTCCTGCAATAAATCCTACCTTCTTAAAGTTATAGTGTTCTGTTTTAGAGAGGTGATTGAACTGTACGATCATTTTGGAGGATGGTGCTTGTGGTGCTAACAGGCGTTTCTGTTATCTAGCCTACACTTGTTAACTTGTTGATATAAATGGTATGGACAAAAAAAAAAACCCTCATAAAAATAAAAAGTATGGCATGCCCTGGAAAAGTCTCACATTAATGAATGTAAAGTTAATTCAAGTTGTAGTAAATTAACTAAAACATGCACTGGTTTGCTGTACTGAGCTTGGAAGCCTGATTTCACGCCTGCATGAAGCTTTGTTGTGATGTCTTTTAGTTCGAGCTGAACCCACCACAGATCAGCGTCCAGACCAACAACAGAGGAGATGAGCTAAAGAGGTCAGTTAGCTCGTCATCTCGTGATTACAGCAAGAAGGTGTTTGGAGGGGAAAGATGGCAGTGGGAGTGGCCTCGTCCTGATCCCGTTAAAGCATTTGAGTCGTCTTCACTGAGTCGATTAGGTTAATTTTCTGTCATCCTAAGCACCTTAGTTGACCAACAGGCCAAGTCTGGTCAATGGCAGGGGCCACAATCAGGGAGCAACAGATTGGACACAGATTTACAAGAGATTGAAGTTAGCAATTGGGAACACGATCAAATTGTTGTGACTGCAGAGAGCGTTAGGTTAATACCCTGTCTGAAAGTTCATCTTTCAAATGGGCTATCTGCCAAAACCCTGTGAAAGGTAATGACTTTACATCTGAAGCAAAACATTTAGCTAAATAGTTTTTTAAATAATGCTACTTGGTACACGTCAGCCTCTTCAAACCCACAGATCCTTCAGTGGGCCCATCATTACAAAGTTATATAGTCTGCACAATCACACTTCAAAGCATCAGAGTTTTATTTTTAAATTAAAATCAAGTCCATTTCCAGAGGTACCATATGTCATGTTGAGTGTACTGAAAGCTATGAAGGTCGCGGGTGTAATTATTTTTGATGTTTTCTTCATGACATTCCACTATGACAAGAAAACAAAGCATAAACCATTGTGGCGTTCCATAAAAAAGAAAAGAAAATGTGTATAAATTATACACAAGTGACCTCAGATGTTTCGCTTGTACTCAAAGTGCGGCCATAAAAAAAATCTGTATTTGAATATTCAAAACTTCACCAGCTGAGTTGGACCAATGGCATCACAGTTGGCACAAGGTCTGTTGAACTCTCAATGACATTAGACAGCAAACAAGGACATGCTGCCTGTATTTCTATCTACTGTAGGAGTCCACGGCACTGGTGAAAAATTAAAGCTGCACAATTTCTATATTAACAATGGGTTCAGTGTCTTTCAGCTTGTTGTTTTGATTTTAAGGCCCGCAACTACACTGTTTCTCTCGTCGCTTGTCAGCCTTGTTTCCAGCTACAGCAGAAAGTTTTCAGCAGGAAAGTCCCTGATAAACTGACTGTACACAACCTGTCCAGCTCCAAGCAGCCGGCACAGGCAGTTAGAGACTAACAAATGAACATAGTTCAGCATTTAGCAGCTAAAGAGACAAAAATGTCTGTTCAGGTGAGTTGATGAAGGCCAAACCAAAGCTAATAGGAGACTGAATATTGGACATGCATTTTGCTAAAAACCTAAACTAAGGAAACAAAGTTACTACCATGTCTGTTGGTAAACAAGTGTGTGGCTGCTGGTGCGGGCCATCACAAAGGTGATAATATTTTGTTAATGCTGTTCTGCTGCTTTAAAAGTGAATGTTTTATTTTTAAAATCATCTCAGGGCGTCCACATGTGTCTCATGTTTAGATTTTTTGGTTTGATTCCAGCTAGGAACCTTTGCTGCATGTCAAGGTTAGCTTAGCATACAGACAGGAAAATGGGGAACACAGCAAGCCAGTTCAAAAACAGGCCTTCCAGCTCTGACAAAACACGTTGTGTCTAATTTGTTTACTGCATAAACAAGACACTGACGTGGAGAAAGTGACTAGAACTGTACCTGCCGGGCGCAGTGTCTTCTTGGAGTTTTTCTATGGATTATACAAACAAGATGCAACGTGTTCATTAGTTGTTTCCCCCCTGCTTCCAGTCTTAATGCTCCGTACTTGACACACAAACATGACAGTGGTTTCAGTCTTCTCTTCTAAGTCTTAGCAAGAAAGTGAATAATAATGTATCTTCATCTGGAAAAAACAGGAACAGAACTTTAACAACAACAAGTGATATTTCCAGAAAAGCATGGACGGATCCTTTCTGTAACTTTAAAGCTATTGAAGCTATTGAATATTGTTAACATCAGAGTTCAAGTGGTTTAGCCAGAGCATATACGGCTACATTCAATAATGTATCTTATCTTTACAGCGGACACACTAGGAAAAAGCTCCGCTGCCGTTACAGTAAACAGCTCTGTTGACTCCTCTACAAACAATGGGTTGATACCTTGTTCAAAGCGAACACAAGATAGCTGATTTGAATGACAACAAAGCAACACCAAATGGGAAGTTTCCCACCATCTCCAGCAGGTCCTGGGAGGGGAGGAGGGCAAATATTGATTGGACACCGTGTGTTGCTCCGGCGTCACCGCAGCAGATGTTTTTCTTTGGCAGGTTCCACTGCCCTGTGTATTTTAAATTGCTCCGTCATTCGCTGGAGGTCAAAAGCCCGAGGATGGAGAGAGCGCTGAGAGCAGGAGAGAGAGCGAGAGGGGGAGAGACGGGAAGATGATTTGCTCCTCTGGGCCAAAGGGCAGCGGGGCTAATGAGGAAGGAGCAGGGAGTCATGTGCTTCACCCAGAGTTACTCCTCAGAGTTAAAGTTTAACCCCAGTTCTCAAATTCCTCTGCACTTTAACTAATGCAGTTAACACACTCCCAGACTGATATGCAGGCCACCATTTGAAGAGAATTATCTTAAATGTGTCAAACTAGGGTCACACTTCGTTATGTACCAAAACAACAAGGCTGTGGAATACTACTCAGTTGTAGTGGTTGTAGTTTTCTGTCATGTAACACATTCTCTAAAAAAACGTGAGAAGTGAGTTATTGCAGGAGTTCTGATCTTCTGACACCCTGACACAAGCCTCCTCCTCCTCAGCAGCTCCTACAGCCTACAGGGATTCATCTGGTTAAACCTGTATGTACACATTATGAAAGTGCATGTGTGTGTGTGTGTGTGTGTGTGTGTGTGTGTGCAGTGTTCAGGTGAGTGGACTGAAAGTTACTTTGCTTCCCTCTGATGGCTCTGGACTCCTGACTGTGTTGAGAATGCACAGACTCCAACACAGTCGACTTCATGCTGAGAGCAGCTGCATTCCTGACCTGCAGTTCAAAGAGCAAAGAGCACACACACACACACACGCACACACACACACACACAGAAACACACCCACTAACTCCCAGACATGTAAGGTAAATGTACTCACGCACAAGGGCACGTGCACGCTCTGCCTCAAACATACAAAAAACACATTTCAACATATAGTGAAACTATGTAACTGCAATAACACACATGCTCATACTCCAACATACATAAATGCACTCTGTCTGTTTCCTCACACACAAACTCACCAGTTTTAACCTCACACACCAAAGCTGCAGAAGATCCAGGCGACAAAAACTCGTGAAGTCAGAAAGGTCAATGGTTCAACCTCCTGCATCCACACTGCACTTATCACTGTGGTCTGCTTCATTGTGACAAACTGATAATACCATATTATTTTGCCAATACACATAATCATTTGTCTTTGACTTTACTTACTTGTAAACTGTGTCAGAGTTTTTGTTTACTAAGTTCAAGGATTGAATGAACTTTGGAGCACATGTATAACAACACACAGCAAACAAAATCTGTGCTTATTTGTTAAAAAGCAGCATTTCCAAATGCAATCTAACTAGAAATGTATGTGAATATTTCTTGTTTGTTTATGCTTTAATATGTTGGCTTTAAATAAATCCATCAATCAGTCAACGTGTTTTTAACTCTAAAGGAGCCTCCTCTCCAATATTTAACTGGTCCAGTCTGGTTTAGTTTGCTGCACTTGGTCACATGGTTTCATGTTGTGACTGGTCATATGTGAATGCACTTAATTGTGTACAGAGCAGAAATGAAAATGTCACCAAATTACATTTTATATTACATTGTAATACAAAACAGGAGCAGCGCATGTTCCATTTCATTTTAGTCGGTAGCCTCACAGTGACGTCGACATCTAACAAAGTTGTATAGAGCATGTTGGTTAGGTGTCTGGATACTGGATATACTGGATATTTTATCATCCTCATTATCTTAGATTTTAAATATTTAAGTTGTACTCTTCAAGTATGTTCTACAACCAAGTCTTTACATATTCAAAGTCTTACAGGTTTCTATTTTATGAATAAATATCAAACACTATCCCACATGGTCTGACCTCTGCTAACACACATATACAGAGGCACTAATTCAACGTACAGCAGCTTAGCTTGGCCCCTGATAACCTCTTAAGCGAACAAAAGGCCTATCCATGCACAATGAGTCTCGCTGTGACGGATGTGGGTTAAAGTTACCTTATGCTCACATTCAAAAAGGCTGAATTAACCTCGCTGACTAAAATTGTGTAAGAGAAATCCTTCCCCTTCCTGCCAGCCTTTCTGTCAACTTTTACCTCTTTACTCCTTTGACATTCACTCATCTTCTGAGAGACAAAATGCTGTTGTGATCAGATCACAGGGACAAAACGTGTTGTCATTCTGGGGGAATTCCTGTAAAAACATGTGATGAACAAACACTTTTTGGTACATAGAGGTTCTTTTAACCAGGCATGCAGCAGTGAATACCTCCTCTGTGGGGGGTTTTTCTGAATTTGGAGGCTGTTATTGGAAACCTTGGTTGCAGGCTCTGATTGTTTATTTTGTTCTCCCTTTTTTTCGAGACCTTCACATGACAATGCTGTTGGTATGACAGACAAAGCAGGCCAGAAATTCCACAGGAACACTGCCAACTGCCAAGACGATGGATGAGTAACACAGCAAATTATATGTAGGTTTGTAAAACAGAAGCAAGCTTTTGTTTGTACCATGAATAATTTACAGTCTAACTTAAAGGGGCATTCCACCGATTTTACATATGAAGACCAGTTTACTCGGCGTGAGAAGATCCCAGTGTCTTAAAAAAATACATCTATGTACCACGAATCTGCAACAGCAAATACGTTTTGAAGGAAACATAACGCTGCGAAGATGACCATCAACATAATGAGGAAACGTTAATTAACACATCCAGCAAGGCGCTAAATGTTGATACTGAACGCATCAGTAAAATGTTTACAGACAATGTTTTTCATTGGTCTTCCCACAATATCCACTCCTAGTGACTAAAGCGTGATGCAACTTATATGTGGTTGCATTTAGGCAACTGAAAGCACTTAGGTAGCTTTGTACGCCCATCCTCCAACCCGAACACCTCCCTACGACTTGCGAAGTACCTCCTTTACAGGAAAAAAGTTGCCAAGAAACGTAATCCTGGCAGCAAATACTTTTTCCATCAAAATGTAAAAGGGAAAACAAATTAGTATTATATACCTCTCAGGGCCGGATCATGCTAGAAAACAACTATTTCGTATGATGTGTTACAACCTTGTCAGACATAAAAAGTGTGTTTCGCTGTTCCGAATGGCCACCCTGGAAGGTAAGGTGAATAGCCGGCCGCCATAGAGAAGGACGAGATGAGGATAACGTCGACATTTTCTCCTGGTCAGTCTCTCCTGGAAGACATTCAAAGTTCATAGTCTTGCACTTGGTCATTCACGTGAAAAGTAGATGTGTAAAGAATGAAAAAAGAGACATATAGAGATGTTCAAACCCTGCTTACTTTCTCACTTCCGCCCCGCTGGCCAATCACAGCGTGACGTGAGTGTAAATGTCAGATTGCCGGAAAAGTTACGTAAAATGATGATGTCATCGTGGTTATCTAAACTGGGACGCATGGCAACTGTACGGCATGGTTAAGGAAAGATTATATTTATGGAAAATAAAATGTGTTTTTTCTGTGACTAGGCAACTAAAACATTAGGTAGAGGTTGGGGAAAGATTGTGCTCACAGTTAATAAAAACAAAACTGTTGTGTTGATTGCCAGTCTGTGCATGGGGGGGTGGGGGGGGACTCGCCCACACACCCACACACTCTGACCTTCACACTTCCTGAGTGGGCATTGGACGTAAATGAAGAATCTTCCAGTATGGACGTACTGGGCTACTGGGAATATCCCAACTTTTCTTCATCAATTTTGACATTTCTTTTTTTTTTAAATCTCTGGCATCCTTCACATAGACCTGTGAGTGTGAGCAGCGTGAGCAGGTGTGAAAAGGAGCTGGTGGCGTATCACATAAGCTTTTGACAAGTTGTTCAACAACAACCGGCCCTCCCTGTTATTGTTGGGTCAACAAAGTCGGAGGAATTCTTTAGGATTAGAGTGGAGTGGAGAACATGAGTGTGAGTGCCATGTGCTCGCTGTGTCGACCCGAGGCCCCCTCTTTGTCTTACAGCAGTGTTGGGGTTAACTCCCCCTTGCTCCCAGGCTGGCTCGGGGTCAGGGGGGAAACAGGCAGCCAGTCAGGCAGCCAGGCATTCTTTCTATGTGTGTGTGTGTGTGTGTGTGTGTGTGTGTGTGTGGCTGCAGCCCACTCTGTGCTCTTTGACTCTGCTGGCCTTATAAGGCATCCAGTGCCATGGCAACGGCAGGGCTTGAATAGCAGTGTCAAATCCCTCAGCACACAGACACACGCTCACTCTCCCTAAAGGAGGGAGCGAGGCAGAGACACAGAGAGGGGATTGAGAGGAGCAGGAGAGGAGGCTATCTCTGGGCTGCTCTCCACTGCAGCGTCTGGCTTTCACTAAAAGGTCTATGACCGTGTTTTTCCTGCGCTTGTTTGCCTAATTTATTCCTGCCGGGGCCAGCAGAAAGAAAGGCGGAAAAGAAAAAAAAAAAAAGGACGGGCAGAATAGTAAAGAGTGCAACAGTACACCCTGACTTGCTGACAGGGAATGCAGAGAGGTTCTGGCCTCTGGTTGTTACTGCTGGATGGACAAGCACTGACAAAACAAGAGAAGGAAGACGAGAGGCAACACTTTGTGGAGCTTTGAGAGACAAGGCGCAACTGCGACTAAGGAGATTTCTCAACTCTGCTTTTGTTTTTGCTTGTTGTTGTTTCTGTGACATTTGAGCCTCTGACACCACAGACTCTGAGGAGTTGGAGGAGCCACAAGAAAACATCATTTCCCCACAGACACAGAAGAGGAGCACTTATTTGATGAACTTTGTTGCTGCAGAGACCACAGAGACATTATTCTCAAGTCAAAGGAGCGTATTGTCTTTCTCACCACTACTTATTTTATGTGTGGAATCAGCTGGATCTTTTTGGCTCAGAGGTGTTCCTAAGCCAAAATACTTATTGCATATAAAAGCTGAAGTGGCACTGTGGCCATCTCTTCTCAGAATACCAAAGAAAGAAAATCCAATTTACAAAACTCCACATAAGTCTTTTTTTCTTTTGGGATATGAAGGAGCATTTATTATCTTATTTTTCCTCTTCATCACTGTCACCTCTGCTTCTATAACAGCCTCGACAAGTCAAGAGTGAGTCTGGACTAGAACTGCCTCAGATCAGCAGATAACACCTCTGCACGGCAGGAACTGGTTGGACTAGTTTATAAGTTGGAGGAGAGGGCAGGGCAGTTTAACCCTGCCTGAAGGAGAGCTGTGTTTTCTTTTCCTCCCGCTTGCTTGTCCTTTTGGGAGAAAGTCGTGCGCTGAGAGAGGGGCAGAGCTTCTTTTTCATTTGGAGAGCGACTCTGTTTTGTCCCTCGTCACCATGCTTAGGGATAGGTGAGGTGTTTTGTTTTTACTTATTCCGGGGGGGGGGCAGAGAGAGAAAGTGAGAAAGAGAGAAGGAGTCTTAAGTGTAATTTATTGTTTCCTGTGAAAAGAGCAAGGCTGCGCCCTTTTCTCCTGCCTGAACTCTGAACCACTCAATGTGCGTCTGAAGTTTTCTCAGACCTCGCGAGCCATTGATCAGAGGTCAGCGCAGAGAACACAGGGGTGAAAGACAAGAACAGAGAGAGCAGAGGGATTAAAGAAGAGAGAGAGAGAGAGAGAGAAAACAGCACGGGGAGGGACCTCCAGGTCATTACAACCAGACGGCAAAGGGGAGAAAGGTCAACACGGGGGAGTCCGGGACGACTTTCTATCCAACTTTTAGATCTTTTTGGACAAAGCCTGCCTTTAATACAAACCTGGAGCCATTTGTTGTCTTGTCTGGAACCACTTTTTAGACTTCGAGGGTAGTTGTAAGCTGGGGGACAGGGCGGGTCTGTGTATGATCCACTCACAGGGCTGTGTGTCTCAGAGAATATGGCCATGGTGAGCGGGGGATGGGGCAACCCCAACGGGGACACTAATGGACTGGGGGAAAAGGCTTACCTGAGGAGGGAGGAAGAGGAAGGCTCGCCTCAGGCCGGAAGCAGCGATGTGGACGTCGGGGACGAGGACAAGGCCTGCGTGGTGGACTGTGTGGTGTGCGGGGACAAGTCCAGCGGGAAGCACTACGGTGTGTTCACCTGCGAGGGCTGCAAGAGCTTCTTTAAGAGGAGCATCAGGCGAAACCTCAACTACTCCTGCAGGTAAGGGCTGCTGGGAGATTCAGATTGATGTTTAGTTTGAACGGTAGATGTAGACTTAAAAACACACTCATTTCATTTATTTGGTTCACTCTTCTTGTTGGACTACAGTGTCTTTTTTTGCTAACATTTTACTTTAAATTTGACCTTACATTTAATAAATTGTTTATAACACACTGTAATGTAGTTGTAAGCTGATGTAAGTGGAGATTGGTCTGTAAGCAGATAATGGATGACAATATAGTAAAACAGAGTTGTAATAATATAAAATGAAGTACTGTACATGAATACACACGACACTACATTCTAGTGTGTTATAAAATGTTTACATAGTTCTTGTAAATGCAAAATGCGCGTGGCAGGGTTAATATAAAGTTACCATCTTTTTTTGTAAGCCATCTTATAGTCATTCACATTCATGAAGGCGAGAGCAGATTAGTCCATTTCTCACCATTTCTCACACACACACAGAATGATTTGTTCCAACCTTGAGTACGTCTCACAAACAGCCCCAGGAAGAAAAAAAAAGAAATGAAAGCCCTGAAGGTCAGTCATGTGAGGATGGATTGCCTCAGAAGGTCAACATTCCCATTATTCTTCACCACGGGAACACAATGTTGCAACTCAATTCTCTGCACTTACCAAGGCAACTCTACGCCTCTGAATATAGTTATTTCGTCCACATAATAATGCGCTAAGTCTGAATGGAAGGTGTCTTTTTGGTCAGTTTGGGGCTGAAAGGGACTCTCGGTGAAATGTCTGCCGATGATTTACAAAGGTCACAGCCTTGATAGCTTTTCAGCCACGGCAGCTCTCACAGTTCACTCATCACAGGGGTCAGCAAAAGAGAGAGGGAGAGGTAGGGGGGGCAAAGATGTAAAACTTCTCTTCCTTATTGGAAAAAAACTTCACATTAAGTGTTCTATCTTTTTTTTCATTTGTTCAGATCAAATCGAGAATGTCAAATCGACCAACATCACCGCAACCAGTGCCAATACTGTCGTCTGAAGAAATGTTTCCGCGTTGGGATGCGCAAAGAAGGTATCAAAGCTGTGTCACTCATGTGCACAGCAGGCTAAAGTGTTTTTTTTAGGATTAGAAGGCACAAGAATGAGTTTTTCACCGCTAGAAGACTGAACCACGTCATGTGAATCCCTGAGGTTATTGTTGTACTTTACAGTGGTGAAAGATCCTTTATTATAAGCAGCACTAATCGCTATTTCTATATTAACAGTGACTAAATGATTGTGTGTAATGTGAAGGTCGCTTGTGGTGACAAACCTACTGAGAATTATGACTCTGTAGTTCCCCTCAGCATCTTTCAGCTCATTGTTTTGGTTTTTACGGCCCTCAACTTTAATGTTTTGGATCTCTCTCATTAGCCATGTTTCCTGTTTTTTTCAGCTTTGATAAACCCACAATACACTGCTTGGCAAACTCTGAACCATTAGCGTCTAGCTGGTGAATATAGTGGAGCATTTAGCAGCTAAAAAGCCAGATATTTCCCTCAAGAGTTGGTGGAGACCAAAACTGAGCTAAAACAAAGAGTGAATATTGGGCTTACATTCATCAGGCAACCAGAAATTCGAACAACAAATGAATACTAATGTTGCACCGTAACTGCTGGATTTGCAAATAAGCAACTTCTTGCTAACACATTTGCCCTATCAACTTAAAAGGTGATAATGCTGTGTGCCAGTGTTATGTTTACAGCTTGTTGCACTGCCCCCAAGTGGCCAAAAAAATCAATGAATGCAGTAAAAAGTAGAAACAGTGTAAACATACTCCTTAAAAAGTAATGTATGTAAGTTATGCATTCAAAATACATAAGGGAAAGTACAGAAGTATGATCAGAAAATTGTATTAAACGTATTTATGTATATATATATATATATATATATATATATATATATATAACATGTGTTGGATAGTTTAATCTTAAATTTTACAATGTAATCAAATATATTTTTTATATGGATCTTTAAAGTAACCACAGCTTTCATACTAATGAAGTGGAGTGAAAAAAATAGAAAAGTACCACAGTCACCCTGAAATGTAGAAGTAGCATACAAATGGAAGTCAAGTAAAGTACAATTACCTCAAACTTGTACTTAAGTTCTGTACTTGAGTAAATGTACGTAGTGACTTTCCAGCACTGAGGTTTAAACCAATCATATGCTCTCCTTTACATACCAACAAACACCCTGATTCATGTACAAACACCCTTGAGCAACGCAAACCCGCACAATCGCAAATACCCAGAAACTCACATGCAAATACATAAATATCAGAACTGGGTCGTTTGCAGAGAAAGCGCCTACTTCGACAGAAACAGCCACTGACATTTGCCAGTGATCCAAGCACAATATTTATACTGTCAACCAAAGCGTGTTTTCACCCTGGTGCTCGACTCCCTGCAGCTGTTGAACTTCAGGGACGAGGTTGCAACAACGTTCGATTTGTACAACAGAAGAAAACAACATCAAGTTGACAAGTTCACTCCGCTTCATATTTACTCTGTCAACACACACTGAGATGTCTGAGTCCTTTAAACTTATGTGTATGTATATAAAATTATATGTATATTTAATTACAGTTATGATTTTCTCAATTTCTGCCAGGTTGATTAGTAGTAAGAAGAGTGTAATTGTGTAATTATTTTCATTTCAGCAATCTCACCCTCATTATCACATTTCAAACTATTTCAAACCCATTTGTAATCATACTCTACTTGCCTATAACTTTAACCGTACTTGTATTTCAGTCTCAGTGTCAGTGGATACCACGAGCTGTCCCATACATAATGTGCATGAGGTGACAGTGTGCCAGAGGATATATTGGGCCTGGTTATTAATGACCCATGCTGACCGTGGCCGTGACGCAGGTTGCACTGTTTCCACATTACCTGGAAATGTCTGTTTCACCTTTAACCCAGTCAGGGAAGCACATGCTCACTGCTTTAAGTGAGATTTTGACATTATAACTGTAAATACAGTGTATTAACTACAATTCAAAACAGGATGCAGGGAGGGCAGCAGTGCATTAACCTCAGACAGAGCACTCACATTAGGGCTGGCATTAGATTATAATCAGGAGGACTTCTCAGTATTAGACTGCCATCAGTAACTCCTGATTATATTGTTAAAAGGTTGGCGATGAAAGCAACTCCATTTCATACTATTACAAGGTATTACTAAGTTACAGTTAAAAGTTCACCCAGGGATCTATTTAAACATCTAAGTCTTGGATATAGTATGTCACATATCGTCACTGTCCAAACAAAAACTTTTTTTTTCTGAAAAACTGAAGGAGTAACTTCCTTTATGGGTTGAGAAAATGTTCATTTGTGTTCATTTAAAACCTGTTGGGCTATCTAAAAGACATATAGTGAGAAAGCTGAATACAAGGGTTATATACATGGTTTTCACAGAACAGCAACTATATGTTCTTTAAGAGCTTAAATGATGATGAGGAGAAAAAAACCTTCCAGTCGTGTTATTTCAGATATGAAAGTCCATCACGACCTTCAAATCACTATTCAAACTAAAACCTGTAATTTACTGCTTGCAAGTAGCTTTGCTGCAAAAGCATAGAAAAACCACAAAACACTTCAAAGAGACGAGGACTCAGAGAGCACATACCTCTACCAAGGCTACACAATCCAATGAAATATTTCTTTCAATAAAGGATTTTTTTATACATTCATTCATTCATTATTCATTCTGTTTGTCTGTCTCTCTTCACTCTCTTTCTTGCAGCAGTCCAGCGGGGTAGAATCCCTCCATCTCACCCAGGTATCAGTCCAAACTCCCTGGCAGGTGGGATTGGAGGTGCAGTGCCAGGTCACATCGGGGCGGACTACTTCAACGGGCAGCCGGTGTCGGAGCTCATCTCCCAACTCCTCCGGGCTGAGCCATACCCCAACAGCCGCTACGGGACCCCGTACAGTCAGGCACAGATGCAGGCATCTGCGAGCGGAGCCTCCGTCATGGGCATCGACAGCATCTGTGAGCTGGCCGCACGACTCCTCTTCAGCACCATCGAGTGGGCCAGAAACATCCCATACTTCCCAGAACTACCAGTCTCAGAGCAGGTCAGTCAAGACAGACCTGATGACAAACCTGTTTACAGTTACAGCAGAGTAGATTTTAATTTAAAATTAAACCAGTATTTTCAGCCTAAGCCATATTATAGACATATAATCTTATCTCATATAATATAATTGAGACCCCATAGATTTATCCATTTGTCCAAATTATAATACAAGAGTATCCATTGTTTCCAAGAAAAAATTCAAAAATGACATTTATTCTTCCTTGTCCCCTATAATCATCTTGTGATCCCTTAGATTTACTTTGGCAGTCCTGATCTACAGACGTCCTTTTTCACAGAGGACATTTTGACATGTTACAGAAGGAAAAGCACAAGTGTAAATAATAAAATGAATGAAGGCTGAATACCATTTAGCTGCTTCAGTTTCAGGGTCCTGATGTTGTGCATGCTCGCTCACTGTCACTGTTATAACTTATGTTATAAGTAAAACCTGAGCTTTTCCTACTATGACAAGTCAAAATATCTGCTGTGAAAAGGTTCTATTGGGACCCAAAACTCTAAGACTCTTTCTTCTTTTCCAATCGACCCTGCAGGTGGCGCTGCTGAGGCTGAGCTGGAGCGAGCTGTTTATCCTGAACGCTGCTCAGTCTGCTTTGCCTATACATATGGCTCCTCTGCTGGCTGCT
The DNA here is from genome assembly GCF_043641665.1 of Enoplosus armatus. Taxonomy (NCBI): domain Eukaryota; kingdom Metazoa; phylum Chordata; class Actinopteri; order Centrarchiformes; family Enoplosidae; genus Enoplosus; species Enoplosus armatus. The sequence continues at coordinate 20,436,914 of NC_092186.1, forward strand.
GCCGGGTTTCACTCGTCGCCCATGTCTGCTGAGCGCGTGGTGTCGTTCATGGACCAGGTCAGGGTTTTCCAGGACCAGGTGGACAAGCTGAACAGGCTGCAAGTGGACACAGCTGAGTACAGCTGCCTCAAAGCCATTGCACTCTTTTCACCCGGTAAGTTTTTTACGAGGGTATCTGAGTGATGATATCTGCTGTAACTGGATGTCTTAACTGTAAACTGGCCTCAAGAGTTGTTTTAGAAAAACAAAACAAAACTGTCTGTGTGAGGATTTAGGCAGGGTTCAGGTTTCTGAACCAGTAAGATCCCTACCTGCTCCAGGGGTCTTTTGATTTGACTGAATGTGACCTCTGACCTCACTAAAGGGGGACAATCCTCCCATACAGTCAGGCACAGATGCAGGCATATGTTTGAAAGTTTGGGAGAAATATGCTTATTTACTTTCTTGCCAAAAATGAAATGAGAAAATTGATACCACTTTTATGTCTGTATTAAATATGAAAAACAGCTGGCCTGGCTCTGTACAAAGGTGAAATAATCCTCCTACCAGCACCTCTAAAGCTCACGAAGACTAATCGTTTAATCATTTGCATAAAAACTGCAGTGTAAGAATAACAAGTTGTGGTTTTACAGGGGTTATGTGTCTGACAATTTCTTGGTGCCAGGTGCAGTGACTTTTTTAGAGGTGCTAAACTAAGCTAACTTGCTGCTAGCTATAGCGTCACATTTATCATACAAATATGACAGCGGTATCGATCTTCTCATCTAACTCTCAACAAGAAAGTAAATAAGCATATTTCTCGCAAAATGTCAAACTATTCCTTAAAGGGACCAAAAATGTATATAAAGTTTGAATTTAAATTTACAAAGGGTAAAAAGAAAACATGCAAAAACAGAGCAATATATAGTGATGATTATGATTACTATTACTTTTTGCCTTACAGATGCATGTGGTCTGACAGACCCAGCCCATGTGGAGTCCCTGCAGGAGAAGGCCCAGGTCGCCCTGACAGAGTACGAGAGGTTGCAGTACCCCAACCAGCCTCAGCGCTTCGGCCGCTTACTGCTGCGCCTCCCTGCTCTGCGCGCCGTGCCGGCCAACCTCATCTCCCAGCTCTTCTTCATGCGGCTGGTGGGCAAGACACCCATCGAGACACTGATCCGAGACATGCAGCTATCAGGGAGCTCCATCAGCTGGCCCTACGCACCGGGACAGTGAACCCCGCTGACTGCAGAGTGAGAGGGACCGAGATCAGATTGGGAGGAATCAGAGCTCACAAAGATTACATACTAAATTCAAACTGAATGTTATGTATACAAACTGGGACCTCAGAAGTTGAAGGTCCTGTTTGGGAGTGTAGAGATCAGCTTTTCCCACTTTAGCTCTGTAAAGTTTGGTGGAAGTCACACCAAAGCTGCTTTCAGGGAAACAAAAATGTGTAGTTGTCCTTATATATATGTGTGTGTTTGCAGCACTTGTCAGTTTTGCTCTGACCTCCGTCTGATCTCTCTCTGTCTCATTCTAACATGAGGCCATGTGCCTGTACTACCTCCTCCCATATCACCCCTCATGTGACTCAGTTTGAACCCAGGCTCTGTGTGTTTGCCCTCTGCTTTGTTTTTTAAGTCAAAATGAAGCCATAGCAGTGCCACTTTTACAGGCGGAGCTGGCCCACAGCGGCAGATTCAGAGCTTTATATCGTCACAGCTGGGACATGTTGTGAAGATCGTATCTAAGTTGTGTCATGTTGTGTTATGTGGGATGAAATATCAGACTTTGTTACCAAATGTATTTTTGAAGACTGCATAGTATCACCTTGTACAGCATTAAAAACAAAGACGAGGCATGGGCATTGTATTGTATATTGTACTATATGAAGTACTGTATATACAAGAACTATTTTGTATGTTATAAGGAATACTTCTACATTTTGAGTAGTATGCTTATTCGCTTTCTTGCAGAGTTAGGTGAGAAGATCAATTCCACTTACACATCTGTACGGTAAATATGAAGCTACAGCCAGCAGCCGGTTAGCTTAGCTTAGCATAAAGTCTGGAAACAGGGGAAACAGCTAATCTTGATCTGTCCAAAGGTAACGAAAGCCACCTGCCAAAACCTCTAAAGCTCACTTATTAAAACGTTGCATCTCCTTTGTTTCATCTGTACAAAAAGTGTAAACCTTTGTTACCTTTGTACAGAGCCAGGCTAGCTGTTTCCCCCTGTTTCCAGTCTCTATGCTAAGCTAAGCTAAGCTAACCAGCTGCTGGTTCCAGCTACATATTTACTGTACTCTTGCAGCATTTCTCAAAATGTTGGGCTATTCCTTTAAAATAGTATACTATACAATAATGTTCTTGCAGTAGTAATCGACAGGAAGTGGAGGTGAATGTATGTAAACACACCCTGGCTCCTCAGACAGTCACATCCCTGTCAAACATTATTACCTCATATTTACACATTGAAGACAAAGATTGTTTATTCATGTGCTAAAGATAAATATAAAGGGATCAAGGTATCTTTATCACAGAAACAGTAATTTTCCCCTACAGACCTGCCTGTCCATCAGACTTTGGCCAAAATATATTTGAAATGTTTTGAAATGTTATGCTTGATGTAAGAGGACACAAAGTTTGAGGCATCATTTACAGAAGGCGACACTGAGCCGAGCAACCTTTGCTTTTCTGATTAATCTCTGCAAACTGGAGACTGTTTCCTTTGGTAGTTCATTTAGATTTTTTTTTTCACATTTGTGGTCCCCTTTTAAAAGGACAGAGGTCACTTTCAGATAAATATTATGCTTATGCAAGGTACTCCAAGTGTTGTAAGTGTTGTAAAGGTTATGGTGTGTGTTGGTACTGAGATAAAGGGTACAAAGAAGTCACATTCACGAGTGTTATTGCCATTAACTGCAAGCGCAAACGTTTTTCTTGCCAAATTAAGTGACTGAAAGAAAAAGACAATGGATAAAAATGTGTCTTTTGGTATGAATTTTTGTATTATCTGTTGTTATATCATAAAAAAGGCAACAATGGCCATGATCCCAGATGCTGTCAAACTACTTCATCAATAGCTCATCACGCTGTCCGTGAATCACTTTGTGTTATTTGATGGAATATAAACTACAGTGATTTGACTGTGTAGCTTTACCTTTAAAAGAAGGGTGTCTCTATGATCATGCCAAACCTAAAAATGCAAAAAGTTCATGTGGCTGACTGGTTATTTTTGCATTACTAGAAATAAAAGAATGCGCATTCCTTCTGTGGATGACTTGAGTATCTGAGACGTTAAGATGCTGCATACATCTGTAAACATCAGAAACACTTTAATGGCAAAGTTCCTGATTGGAGCTGAAGTAATTAATCATCAATTAATTAATTGATGATTAATTAATTTGTTTAATCAAGCAAAAATGTCAAATATTTGCTGGCTTCAGCTTCACAATGTGAGGATGTTCTGCTTTATCATTTTAAATTGTGTATGTTTGAGTTTTAGGCAGTTGGTCAGACAAAACAAGATGTCATCTCAGCCTCTCAGAACTTGTGCCTTGTTCACTCTGTGATATTTTATAGACTACATGAGTAACCGATTAATCGCAGAAACAAAGGTACAAAATTAGCTGATATTGAAAGTAATCATTAGTTGCAGCTTTATTCCTGATATTGAACGTACACATTTGCATTAAACAGAAGTTCACAGGCATTATTTCTGAATTCATTCATTTCTTTCAAATCGTCTTTCCAAATTGCCATAAAAACATCTGTAACATCATATTTAGTATCAACTACTGATACTGTGCTTGTTCTCCAAATACTGACACTCACACCATCACACTGCAATTGTTAGTTTCAACTTGAGAGTAGCTGAGGCAACTTTTATCAATCATTGAACAAATTCCTGTTTCCTAGAAATGCCTCTGTTGATAAACTGTCTCTGTCTGAAGTTATTAAGTCACTAATACTATAGCAAGAGTGCAGTATGTTGAGAGTGGTTAGTGAAATTTATGTTAGCTACAGGAGCTGGGCCCAAATTCCAAACTACATATTAATTATAATAAGGTTTTGAGGATGTAGTGTGTTATGTTCTGGTACGCATAAACATTTGTTGGTGTACACTATTGTCCCACAATGCAATGCACAACGAAAGCAGAGGCGCTACACAGAAAGAGTGACAGAAAGATGTACGACATATGACGCAAAGTATAAGTATTAAATCTTTTATTCTGCTTTCTCTTTGTGAAGTTTAATTGGTAGAGGCAATCCCAGGTTACACTGTGAATGATGTTTTGTATTGTTTCCTGCAAATATAAAATGATAAAAGTTTATAATTCTTTTTGGAAAGTAACTGAAAAAAACAGTATACAATGACAATTACAAGCACATACTGTACAGCAGATACTAGTAAACAGCTCTAGTAAAAGGTTTTCAAAGTGGTTTACCAAAAGAGGGCAGCAACAGCTCAACGGAGTTCCCTGACAGGAAGTCTTCCTGCTCTCCCTGCTGGACGCTCGCTGCAGATGCACAGAGCTGCAGAGATCTCCAAACCAGGAAATATATGTACAATATATAAATACAAATATAAGACATGGGCTTAATTCATTTTTAGAGAATTAGAAATGTTTATTACTTACTGAATTCAATACTTTTTAGACATCATACCTTATGGAAGTGTACAGTTACAAAAAATGGTCTTATAATAGCATAAAAGAAAACAAATTCATACAAAAATAAATGGCTCGCAAATGGTTTGTAAAATGACAACAATGCTCTTCATAAAAATACATATGCATGACCAATCAGAAGTGTGTCTAAACAATTTTATAACGTACACTAGATCGTAACACTTTGCACATTAGGTGGATTAATACAAATATTACCACACATGGAATCAGCAGAGGATCATTTTCATTGGCAAAGAAATGAAAAGATGAGTGTAGCTTATACAGCAACAGGAATAGTGTTTTCCAGTTTCTATTTCCAGAAACATAAACAGCCTGGATTTGCATAACCTAAGCACATTTTCAACGACCACTGATTAAAAAAACAAGCCACTATGGGTCTTTAGTATGTACAAATAACAGATAATAATGTCATCACAAATGCTAAGATATCTGCTGCATCTAATAGATACAAACTGTAAATTTGTTCTTGGTGCGTAGTATGAACAGGACTTATTAAAAGTATATACAATACAACACACATATCTCATTGGCCAGTTTGTCCCCTTTTTGGTCTCACTGCATCTATGACAATCAGTATCAAAATCTTAGTTCAGACAGAACGCCAGCACACGAAGAACACACATGGTCCCGGCAGAGAGCAGTTAACTCCACTGACGCTGAAGTTAGTTACAAACACTGATGCAGAAGACGAGAAAAGCACAACTACAGCTCGTTTGTGACAAAGATAACACAATGCCAAGGGTTAAAAGAAACTGCTTATTTGCTCGCAAAACAATCCCAGCAACCCTTCTCACCCATTACTACGTTCTCTACAATACTGTTCCCGCCTCTTATCTGTGGAGATTAAACAAAGAAAAGTTGCCAATCTGGAGAGCAAACAGGGCCACAGGAACTGAGCGCGGTGTTATCACAGGTCACCGAAGGTCGGGTGACTTTCAAACACACCCTCTGATCCTCACAAGTGGCTGATCACTGCAAACAACGAGCTGGACCTTTTAGAAAAAAATGGCAGTGTGGAAGTGGCTACAGCTGAGGGTCCTGCTTCCATTTTCTTCCTAAAAAAGTAGTTACTTAGACATAACTGATCAGAGTGAATGAAGGAAAACACAAGATCATTACTTTTAACATACAGTATGTTCCCTATGTGTGTGTGTGTGTGTGTTGGTTCTGTACAGGTAACTTTGGTCTCAGCACGTCACAGAGTCTCTGTAGTATTTTGGAGTGTGTCTTGGCCTGTGTCTGTGAGTGTTTGCTGCGTAGACCACAGAGCTGAGCGTCAGGACTCAGTGGATTCACGAGTGGTTCTTGTCGTAGTTCTTCACCATGCGCTTGATGTGGAACAGTTTGTGTCTCAGCCTGCGACACTGTTTCTTCTTAGACTGGTAGTCTGATGTCTACAGAGCAGAGAGCATAGATTAGTTATTTAATAATACTAGACAGTGAAAAAGAAAAGCGATGAAAGCTCTGATAGACTGTCTAGATGAGGTGACATTTTGTAGCTGGAAATCTGTAATACTTTCACAAATAACTGCAATATGTTTTTAATAAAGTTTAGTTTATAAAATGTATCATCAGATATGTCTCCTCACCTGCTTCAGATCCTTCAACTGATTATATTCCTCTGCCACAGCCTGTGGAAACGTGACGAAAAAGCATTTGTTATGATTGCGCGTCCATCACATACAAACTGAACATTGAAGGAATCTTGTCTTTTTCTGTTTTCTGTCTTTTTTTTGGTGCAATCGAGCCTCGATGATCAGCAGTGGAGTCTGTCTTTGTGTGTCTATCTGAGCCTTTGCAATGCAAACTTGCATCTATTAGCAGCCATTGAGAACTGTGGCAGGTAAGCAGGAGAAAGCGGACTGTGATACATTGGAACGGGATGCTCTTCCCTATTTCATATAGATTTGTAATTCAGCCTCATCGTGTTTGCTCATATATGCTCAGATATTCTCATGCGTTCAGGAGGTGAGTTTTGTGCATATCTGACCTGGTATTTGGCAGAGGTTTCATCCAATGTGTCCAGCTGCCGGCTGAGTTTGTTCAGCTGATCATTGATGTCGTCCATCTCAGCACAGAGCCGCTTGTATTCCCTGAGGTCGGCATCAAACTCTCTCTTATAGTCATGGCGCTCAACATCAGACGTTATCTCTGGGTACGTACTGGAGGAGGAGGAGGAGGAGGAGGAGGAGGGGCCAAAGATCAGCATCAGACACAAATCTGCGTCAGTCACTAGAAAGACTTAAAAACACTTCACAAGCTTCACTGAGGTTTACTACTGAACCACAGGAGCGCGGTGCACAGGTCAAGGAGGTATAGTAAGTGAGTAAGTGCTGGTTTCACTCATGGTTTGTTAGACTTCAAATGTCTCCCTCAGGGATATTCCTTGAAGTCTGGGTGGATCAAATCATAGCCAAGTATAACTACTTTCTCATAAACTACATTGACTCCCATGTTTTGTACCTTTGGCCCAATTCTCTCATTATGCCTGAGTACAACTCATGTGAAGTGGCATGCCTCAGAGGATTAACTACTTTCCTGGACAGAGTGAAGCATATACAGACTGTCGAGCCTTTTCCGTGCTTTGCTGTTCAAGCATCTGTTTATTCATTATTCTATACTTGTTTCTAATCCAAATGATATTTTAACCCTTTCACGCATAGTGGTCACTACAGTGAACAGCTATTCAAAAGCTGTTTTCTTGTATATGCATGGGTTTTAATGGTATAGTTGCACATCAACCACCACAGTGGACACTAGTGCGTCATCCCATACACTGCCACTCACTGGCCAGCCATTGTAAGCGCAACACAAATGTCTCAAAACCAAGATGGCCAGCCGAAGGCCAGAAATGCTGAGCAGCTCAGGAATAACTTGCCAATCCTTCTATAGTAGGAGACCCTTGCAGGTAAATAAAATTTGGTAACATCAAGTAACAACTAAGGAGTAATACAATTGTTAAAATTTCCATTTTATTCATTGGTGTGTTAAATACATATTTCTTCAGTTGAAAACTCAAACGCATGCTGTCCACCCGAGTGGACATGTGAAGAACTTTGAAAAATGAGCGTTTGAAAAAAATAAAGTTAAATTGTTTTTTTCATGCCTAAAGAGAAATAAAAACACTTAGGAAAAAAATCCTGACTGAGGCTGTCATAATTCATGCATGAAAGGGCTAGCTGCATTTTTCCTGTAAATCGTGTCACTCTCACATGAGCTTGATTTTCTGAGCTTACATTTATTCATTGAAAGAATTTAGGTCTGGTCCTGAGGGAGCGACAATATTTAACTGCAATCTACAGTCTGCGTTCTTAGATGACGACATTTCCGTCTTTAATCCAGACAGTGTCTGAGCTGCACGCAGATACAATAGCGCACTCGTGGAAGCTTAATTCTCACCTCTCCCACTCTTCTCCGTCGAGTTCATTGCCTGTTTCTCCTCCTGTGGTGTACTCTGTCTCATACTGAGACTCATCCAGCTCGGGGTTACGTCTGTGCCTCTTGCCCCTGTTGGCAGAGGGTTTGCGGCCCCCGCCGGTCTCCTCTGAAGGGCTGGAGCTGATTCGTCCACCGTGGGAGAAGGCTTCTGACGGTCTGCTGGTGGTCCTCTCTGAGTACCTGTAGGACAGCAACAAAAACATGAACACATACATACATTAATGCACTAACCCTACTTAAACTCACATTTAAGAGACCTGCTGTATTTGCATCATTACTACAAAGCTTCACCACCTTTTTTCCACCCCTTCGGTCATCCTCTCAGGCTGCTCACAGCCCCCAATACTAATATACGCAGCCTGTATGCAGCCTGAGAGTCAAGTCAATCCCCCTGTGCTGATAAAACTTATTGCTGAGAGTTCATCAATCTGTAACTCTAAATGTCCCCATCCCCAGTGGAAGTTATGCCCTTGACTATATCAAACAAATTAAGCAAAATGCGAAATTACATAAAGAACATCATGACCCAAATAACACCAGGAACTTAAAGAGTGGTCTAATGTGACACAGTGTCTAAAGAAAACACACACTTAGTGTTCTGGCCCAGACAGATACATATGTTGGAAGGTAAACACCTTGAACCACTAATGATTGTTGTTGCTCACACCCTACAGTTTGACTCTCACTGACCAGGAAGCACAGCTCTTTAATAACGTGAAGGAGGAAACATGCTCAATTTTGTAGGTTTGGAGGGATTTGTAGAGGAATCTGAATCCAGCGGTGCAGATATTACAAGTTCTTACAAAGAAGGCTGCATTATGTCGACAACAGAGCGCACCGCAGGTCTTCAGGCTAACGTTCTTCTGCTTATGAAAACGCCAGCTCTGTTTACTTTGTGAGAGGAGGAAATCATCAAAATAATAATATTCTGTGCTTTGAACCAAATCCAAATCCTTGCAGCTACGTAAAATGTTATTATTTTGTCCTATTTTCTGTGAACAGTGAAGTTCACACTATTCAGGTCATTTAGAGTATATGTTTGATAAGAGCTGGGATTGTTTTTTTTCCCAGAGGTACTGAGATGTTAGAAACTGTAAAGAGCAACAAACTGAGTCTTTTAGTCTCACACACGCTGCAGTCTTGACAACGTTAATGCAGACAAAAACAAGGTACCTGAGAAATCATTTCTAGCTTTGAAGAAAAGCAAATACATTCGTTCACAAATATCCTGCCTTTTCCCTTCCTCAGAGATTTCAATGAACATGAGAAAAAAAAACAAGGGGAAGTTAATCCAACGAGGGCTCAAAGGTCACACACAGAGCTCTTTTTGTGGGTAGGGCAATATGTTTTCATGGGCTTTAAAACAGAGCAGTGATTAGATATTGCTTGCCTGAGTCACATGTTTGGAGGTTCATTGTTTGTGTGGAATCTTTGCTTCACAGTGGACAGACTCAAATGCTGCAGCTACTGTACTAGAAATGTATTATTCACAAAATGACCTCATTCTGCTATTGGAAGTTTCCACACAGCTGAAATATTTCTTAAAGACACAGTAAAATAAAAAAACACATTTTATAAGTTCTAATTCTGCGTCCTTGTGTTGGTCAGTTATCTCTTGTTATAAGCCAAATGTATATCAAAGAATGTTTTTATATTAAAATGCTTCTCTCTTCTTTTCCTGTAAAACATTAAAAAAAATTAGATTTCTCATCTTGAACTTGGGGCCACATGTATCCAATCAAATGTGATTTGGGGCAACTGGCTAACACCACTCACCATATATAACCACACTAGCTGGTCCTAGTAGCTGATATCATGGGTCAGAGGTGTGTGTTTCAATGTCAGTTTCAAAAGAGCGTTGTTGAGGTCAAATTTCTTCGTTTGTCCCTCGTCCTCCTGATCTAACAACGTGGGTGAGGGAGTTTTGGGGCGAGACCAACAGTCCTCTACAGCTCCATATTGCAGTGTGTTTGCTAAACAACTCCCACTTTTGGGAGATCCAATCAATGGATCGGATTTAAATCCCTCTCATACCTAAACGCCGCCCACGTGTTTCGTTCCACCGGGAAATATGTCACATTACAGAAGAAAACGACGCTCTAACTTCCGTTTCACTGTGACTTCAAGAAAAGCGTTTAGAAACATTCAAATCAGCGATAACGTGCTTCATCTGATTCATATGTAGAATTTTAGACTCTTAAGAGCTGAAAAGACGAAACAGGGTCACCCACTCTTTGCTGTCGTATTCGTCCCCGTTATAGGAGCTGCTGTCCACCTTGGCTGGGGGGTAGGAGATGACACTGTTCGCTGAGGCGTTGAGCAGACCGGCTCCCTTCTCTGACACCAGCAGGGTTGGGGCGTCTTGAACACTGCGGCTTTCCTCCACATTGTTCACCTACAGCAGACAGGAAAAAACAGAAGGAACAGACTCAGCAAACACAAACAAACAACTGAAGCACTCACAAAGACCAGGCTCATTTTCTGACTGACATCCTGTTAAAGAAACTGTTCTCCTCTTTGCCTGAGGTCTTAACTTGAGGAGAAAAAAAAAAGCTATCACTACACTGGAGACAAACGTATGGTAATTAGTGCTTAAAGTTTGAAAGAGCAGTCAGGCATGTAATTGGACAGCACAGTTCAACTCCTCAGTGAAATGAGGGTTATCTGCTTGGTTCGCAGTGCTTGAAAAGGTCAAGAGAAGAAAAACAAAGGATGACTGAAGGCTAATTGTTAAATAAACCCAACACTAACCACAAATAAACCAAAACCTTAGAGACTGTAATGTAATACGGTTGATGGTCTCTTGTTTACAGTGTTTAATTAAGTTTTCCCGTATTTGAAGTCTGTTTCTGACTTATAACCTAAAAAGATTAGTCATAAGGATATGAAATTATACAAAAGATCTGACAATGCAGCTTTGCTTTCACTTCTTTCTATTGTCTGATGTCTTCATGGACACCTGGAACGGATGTGTGCCTCCTTTCTTTCTTCAAAAAAATGTCTGTCATGTAAATAACTTTGCCTTAATCTGTATTTCCAAGTCCTTCCTGTGAGGTCAGACAGTCACAATGAAGGCCTCAGGGGTGGTCACTGCTTCTTCCACTTCCACTGGTTCCAGTAAATCATTAGATGCCTTTTACACAACCTCCACACAAAGCAGTACTTACTGTTTCTCTTCTACCTGAAAGGCTACCTGGCTTTACGTTAACAGAAACCATTTGGTTGTTTTTAAAATGTAGCAACACAAAGAGGTCACTAAAAATACAACAAAAAGGAGACTAGACCTAAAATAATGAATTGTATTAGTAAGTAAGCATATACACATATATGTGTATATATATATATATATATATATATATGTATGCACATAAATGCCTTTTCTGACAAAACACATCTGACATCTACTGCACCTGCACAAGAAGGCATAAATATTTGCTGTATTTTAGCACCAGTCCTTGGGGCGCTGCTTACAGGTGAAAAGTTACTATTTCCCAACTATATAAAAGCCATACAAAACATCCATCCTGCTTTCTTGGGTGGTACATTACTGAGGAAATTCCTCACTGTGCAGGAGCACAGCCTAACATCAGCCAAGCCCCCAAAAAACAATAATCATGGTGGGTGGAGTGTCTGGGCGGGGGAGAGTTGCCCTTCTTGCAGCTGCAGGAGAATCCCATTTGAAGACTGCACCTCATGTAAGAATCCCAACAATGCCCTCTCAGTGTGCAAAGTCTGTAAGCACAGCAAGTCTGAGAGCCCTGGACCCGGTGAAGAAAAGCATGGAGGCAAAGATGGAGAGAGACAGAGAGTGGCAGGAAGACAAAGTGCAGGATGTTGATGAGTTGTTGATGAGAAGTATGACACTTCTTGTTATATTTTATTGAGCAGCAGTGATTGACATATTTAAAAGAGAAAATACAGTGAATGCTGCAATTTTCTAACACAAGGACCACATGCCAACCGTGGACTGCAACATCTGTAAGGACAAGTGTAGCCGCCAAATGAAGTCAGCAGTTTAACTCATTAAGTTTACCTATAAGTTGCCTTTTCACTAAATGATGAAAAAAACTAACCCAGGAGGTTTGTTAATGACGAGCAACATGTGATTTTTCAGAAATATTTTGTTTTTCTGTATATTTTTGTTTGTTTTAGAAATAATTTTTATTTAATACAATGTAGATAACCAATACACGCCTGAATTTATTTTGAAAAGAAAGTCACAATTTATCTATTAGACTAGTGATCAGACTAATTGCAATTAGATACTCTTCAGCCCCACTGTACACTATTCCTCCTTGAAGAGACGTCAGTCACACAACACAAACCATAAACCCCAACAGTCAGAACAGAGATACCACTGGAAGAAGAATTACAAAATCTTTGTCATCCAGGGTTCAGCAGCATTTCATTTCTTATTACAATATCATTCTACTTGTTTCATGTCTAATCTTGTGCTATATATAACAATGTCAAACCACATTTACTCTCTGTTTGGATGTTTTAATCCACGTCTATGAAACCTGCCGACATCTGTGCAGCACTTCAGTGTTTCCAGCGTGCAGACAGCCCTGCAGAAACCGACTCTGATGACCTCATGCAGCAGACACAATGCAGCCCCCCCTGGGCGAGCTGAATGAGGCCAGTGTGTGAGGTCATCAGAGTATGCCAGTCCACCCCGAGCTCAGCAACAGAGACGGGTCCAATCTCAAACCAACCACAGCCTTAGACTGTCACTGTCCTTGTGTTTAAAGGAGCCAAACAAGCCTGATGACTAATTTTGTGGCACAGATATGCAGGTAGGGAAGCAACGAAGGAAATAAATAACTGCAGAGTGGAACATTTGACATATGAAGACAATAAGGAAATAAGGACAGGCATTCTACCACACTAACAGCCCGTTTATTGGGGCTGTTACGGAGATAAAACATGTATATGTAAACATAATAGCACACTTTGGCTGACCTGCTTTTGAAGAGAATAAAGTCTTCAGGGAGCAAAGTCAAATATGGTCCAGAACCTACATACATGTTTTAATCTTTGAGACTGACTAGCTTGAATAAATAAGGATCTGACTACAATGACAGTCATCAAGTCTTCCAAGAACTCTTAACCCTTTTTCTCAGTCTTAATAATCCTTTTTCACAGCAATATTTACATCAACAATGTCAAGAATTGTGACATTTCTAAATGTAGTAGCAGTGTACACCCCATTCCTGTACCTACAATAAGTCAGATGACATCAGTGAGCATGGCTTCATTATCAGACACTAGCTCTAGTCATAGGATTTGCTCTGGGCTCGTCTACTCTGCTCTGCCTATACACCTCCATGTGCATGATGCCATGTTCTAGGCAATGACAGTCACTCTCTAAAACAAACAGCTCTATATAATCCAATATAACACTGTGTCTGTTTATGCTTCTTTTGGTATTTTTCAGTCAGTGCAAAAGTGTGACACACATCCTTCATTGACAAATCTGATCAAATGATAGAGCTAAGCTAGCACTTCTGAGTCCTTTAAGTGTACACACTGCCATATATGCACTCCCTTTCAATAAGTTTTGGATACAAGACTTATCACTGGCAGTTATCGTGGTAGAATAGATGGGTGGATGGGGTTTAAGGGGACAAAGTCAGCTGGCAATATTTAGTTTTGTTTTCTTGCATACTTCAAGGAAGTAGTTTTTATTTTTTCTATTTGTATTTCTTTCAGTTGCAATTGGCATGTATGCACTGAATGCCGTGTGTCTGCATGTATTGATTTGTGTTCCCCTGCACAATGTTTGAACACACATTGGACGTGGACATTATGTATTGAGGAGGATTCTGACTACAGTATGCACTGTAGCGGACAGAAAGGAAATGTTCTTCAGACCCACGTTTCATTTAGTTTTAAGATACAAAACAATAAAAAAAAAAAATGCTCACAAAAAACAAACCTAGTTTACCAAATGTGGAGCTACCCTATAATTCAACCTGAGCTTTTGATTCATTGTCATTCTCTGTATGAAACAGGCATCATTTGAAAAGTGGCAGGTCAAGTCAATAATCAACCCATATCTCAGGTAACAGTCCCATATGACTTGCGTGATGTTGACATTTAAAAACCCGAAGGCAGGCTCTCTAGAAACCACCTGCCTGCTTACTATCTCCTCAGGTGGTTAATGATTACTCAGAGTGAAACCAGGTAGTAGACCGTGAGCAAACAATCACTGACTGCTATCAGCCCTGACCCAGAACAAAGTGACTCAGTCAGAGGAAACACTGTTACAGTAGTGTGGCCGTTTCCCTGCTGGATCCTTTAAACCGATAACCGATATATGAAGCTCCTTTTGGACTTCCAACTCATAAAAGACGATCGATGAAAACATATGAGAGGTTTAAACTGGTGAACAACATTGCAAAGAGTAGCTGGTCATATTGTGCAGCTATGTCAAAAATAGAATAACAAGTGACCAAACTGGGAATGTGCACGTCTCAGCTTGGCTATTTACTGCATCTGCATCACCACAGTCACCTAACCTGTCTTTACAGCTGATGACTACCTCACTGATGACCTACCTACTTACCTACTTTACGTTGTAAACACGGCTGGAAACTTATTTGCCACATATCAGTTTTGGTGCCTGAACCTTCTATGTCGAAAAAACACCGTAGTTGATCATTTCATCATCTAATCAAATCTGTCGGTTAACATTGTGTCCCATCAACTTTCCTTAGGCTGGATTTAAACTCTCTGTGACCCTGTTTATTTGACTGCGAGCTTGCATGCACAACACAAGGTCAGTTAGGGTCGAAATATAATTTTTCTTTGTAAATCCCATGTAAACCCGGTCTTATTAAACTGTGACTACCAGCCTGTTGTCTCTTACCCATTCCTCTACGTCTCTGCCCTCTGAGGCCTTCCCGCCAACAAGAGGCTCATCCCAGTAGATGTTTGGTTTCCCGTAGCGCCAGATCTTCCCTCTTGTTTTGTGTGCAAAGAAAGCTGCAACACCCAGGGCGATGACAACCAGGAATCCACACACCATGGCAACTCCCTGGGAAAGCAAGAACATGAGAATAAAATCTGGAAAGTTGTCAAGGAGATAAGCTGTAAGATAAAGCTGGTTTATCCTGGTACAAGAAGTACACAAATACACATATGTGACGTCATTGGGAGAAATACATATCACAAGTTGTGGCTCCATGTACCCGAAAATGCAACAAATGCTTCATGATAACAGAAAACAGTACAGGACTGATTCAGACTCACTTTTCCCACATTTCTAACAGCTTTATACACAACTGTTTCACAAAAACAGATGGTGTATGACAGACAAGTAAACCCAAAGCATTTCAATTATATTCATTTTAGTGCTTATACAATGTGTAAATTAACTGATTAGTATATGAAAACAAAACTAATCATCATTTAATAACAAAAAGTGCCAAACATTCACTGGTCCCAGCTTATAAAATGTGAGGATTTGCTGCTTTTCTTTGTTTTATAATATTGTACATTGGATATATTTGAGCTTTGGGCTTTTGTTCAGACGAGATAAACAAAAGCAATTTAAAAACGTCACTTAAAGCTATTTTCTGCCAATTTATAGACTAAACAGTTCATGGATCCATTTTTAAAAAGGAGGTCAATTGGTGAGATTCTGACTTGCACCTTCCATAGAAACTATTAGTTACAACTGTAGCCCAATCATTTCAAAATCATGTAGTAAATATTCAAATTAGACTACATCTACTTGAAATTATCCTGAAGAGAGTCTGGGAGCAAACCCTGCGGTGTCACATCAAACACTGATTTGATATCTACAAAATATGTACAGGAAAAGCTACAAACCTCCTGTGGGTCCACAAAGCAGTAATGGTAGAGATACTGGTTGTACATGGGGAAGCCTCCCACTCCTCCCATCTGTGAGTAGCTGGTCTGGTAGAGGTTCTGGCACATCATAAGCATCGGGTTGTACATCATACTGGAGGAGCCCTGGGCCATGGGGTTCACCCCGACAATGTAGACAATGTTTATGATGCCCTGAAAAAAACATGAAGTTAGTACATTAACAGTCATGTTGATATCTACAATTATAAAATCTGTCAGTGTGGAAGACATAGAGGAGAGTCGTCTTCCTTAGTATTCAATTCAAATATGACTAATACAACACTGTCAGATCATGTCACATCATCAAGACCCACAGTCAGCAGCAATCATATCACTCCTGTCATTTGCTGAACATCCTGTAAAGTGTACAGTACAACGAGGAGTTGTATTTTGGACAAACACACCTTTGATGATTCTCTAGTGTTTTCTAGTCTGTCTGTAAAAATACTTTGTTGGAGCTTAATCAGCTGGAAATATCTAAAAACATGCACATTTTTATAGATGCTTGGTATGATAAATCTTCTGCCTGTATCTACACTGAACTTGATAATGTGCTGAGCACAAATAAACCGTTGCACTCCTACAGGTGTAAGAAATCATGTAAACTCTGCTTGAATCAATTTCAAATTCTCTGGGATAATTTCAGAAGTAAAAATAAAAAACACAAAGTTGAGGACTACATTAAGACAAAGTCCAGCCAACTTATATACATTTACTTTAACTGAAGACTCCATTCCAACATCTCGACACTCTAAAGCTCCAACAGGTTGGAATAAAATTAACAGATTGGATCTACAGTATTATAACAGTAGTATTACTACACTGTATATTAAGCAGCTTTAACATCTTGGTGTGATCTTGGCGTGTAGAACACTGGGATCTGGGCAGAGTTCAACTGTGTACACAGAGTCCTGTTCCAGATTATACTTCTGGTATTTTGGGTTTTGGAAAACATGCTCTTTTAAATACCGTTCATAACAGACCGAGGCTACAGCAGTTTACAGCAGTTAGTTGGGATGTGGGATGGTAACCAACAAATATTCCAGATATGTCATTTTAAACACCTTCAGTGTCAAACCATACATGAGGCAGCAGAACTAAACAGAGGTGCTTTGTGTGATTCAGGTAAGATGGAAGATTAATTCCAGTTTAAACTTTATTGTCCCTTACAAGAATGATTTAAGTATATTGTCCTCCATCTTAGTTTCTTTTAGCTGGATGATGATAAAAGACTTGACCTGTTTTAACAAGGGAGTGGGGTTTTTTTCTTTCGGGATAATTGCTATTGAGTTTATGGCAAATAAACATATATTTATATATAGAGTTTTCCCTCTGCATTGCAAATGTTCAGTATACAATATTTGGTATATTCTACGCCTCTGTGGGCTGGCAGTGTGTATGACGTGAAAATAAACAGAAAGGTACAGACTAATATACCAATATACAATATACAAGGAGCTGCAAACATATATACAAATATCATTGGATTAGGAAAAGCAGTAAAGCGAAACTATACTATCTATAACTGTACTCAAGAGTCAAGAATCAAGAGTCTGAATTTAAAGATGGTTATCTGTGTCCTTGTTCCTCTACACAGAAATCTTATGCTACTAATGAATGAATCACCCATCACCAGCGTCATATTTTACAGTTTCCTCCACACAAAGTGATTGGAGACAGAGAAGTGGAACAGCAGAAACAACAAGAATGAGTCTCACCTGCAGGACAGCCATGATGATGCTGGCTATCATGAGGGCCAGAAAGAACTTCCTACTGCGGACAGTGTTGGATTTCGAGAAGCTGGTGATGAAGAAGGCCAGCGCCCCAATGAAGTTAAGGGCTGCCATGGCAATCATGGTGGTTTTGGCTGAGTAAGGTGAGATGTAGGAGCCGTAGCTGTTGCCGTAGCCTCCATAACCTCCGTAACCTCCATAACCACCGTATCCTGAACCGTAGCTGCCGTATCCGCTGCCATATCCGCTGCCGTAGCCCATTCCCATTCCCATTCCCATTCCATACTGCATGTCCCACATGAGAGTGGAGGCCACGCAGGCAAATATCGCCACACACAACACGATGACCGTAGCCATCATGGCCTTGATGATCCCCGGAGGTGACAGCCATTTGTAGAAGTGCTGCGGTTTCTCCTCGATGTAGTAAGATCCCGGCGGAGGTGGGTATGCGTTGTAATCGCTCTGAGGGTCATGGAAGCTGCCTGGAGGGCCAAAGCCATTGTTGGATGGCGAGGTGAAAGGAGGACTGTAGACAGGTGGGCTCTCATAGCGCTGCTTGTCAAACATGGCTCAAAGATGCAAAGATGTCCTCGAACTGTAAACAAAAACAACAAAACAAAAAGAGTTTGTGGACAATACAGAGAGAGACTGCACAAAGCTAGGCAGAGTTGTCCAGCTCTGTTTTTCAGCAGCACTGATATGAGCAGTGCTACGTGGAGATATGGGAAAGTTAGGCGTGACTGTCTTTGGTACTGAGGCTTAGTAACAGAACAGTGTAAATGTTTTACCAATTTCCAAGGGAGTGTGATTTATGAGGGCACAAGTTAGGCTTGTTTACTGTCTCTTTCTGTCTGTGAGTAAAAGAGGTTTTACAGAGAGAAGAAACTTCATCACTTATCATATCACAAACTAGATCAGACCTGCTTTCCTACGTTGACAGAAAATAGATATATTAGAGGAATGACCTTAGCTTTGAGATCTCTGGACCAGCAAAGTCAGAATCAGTGTGGAGATGTCGGTACCAGGACAGGGAGCGCAGCCAAACAATACGTTCCTTTTTGCCTCTTCATAGGCTGTAAGAGTTTCTCTCCAGCCCCCACAAAGTCCATCCAGACTTTGAGCATTTCACATCCCACCCTCCAGCTCAAAATTCTGTTTTCTTTCTGCCACAAATCTTACAGAGAGACACCCAAGGCCACAGTGTATACGACTTAACAATGCCCATTCTTCTACATGGAGCCCTGTAGGGAGTGGGCTGCCTACATGTTTGTGTGAAATGGCATGTAAACAGCCGGGCAAAGTTACTATAGAGGGCAGAAAATGAGAACATTAATGCCTACTTTTTCCTTATTTGCCAACTCTAATCTCAGCCTGATACGAACACAATGTTGAGTGCAATGTGCTTGTAACAGACTTGTAACTGTTAATACGCCACAAAACAATAGGGCAAATAACTCATTAATCCACGGTATGCACATAACGATTATTTTGTTATTGATTCATCTATCATTTTTTTGATTAACTGATTGTTAAGTCTATAAAATAGTGTAAATTGCCCAGCACACATTGCCAGAGCCAAATGTCAAGTCCTAAAATTACTTGTTATGTCAAAAAGGAAAAGACATGGAGTTTTCAAGATATAAAACAGAGAAAAGTAGCAAATTCTCACTTTTGAGAAACTTCAAGGTGGAGAATATTTGGGATTTCAATTAAGTGATTAATTGTTGAGTCATTTTTTCAAACAAAAAGGCCAAATATTCTCTGGTTCCAGCTTTTCAAACATGGAGATTGGATGCTTTCTTTTGTCATGTGTGATAGTAAACTGAATATCTTTTAGTTTTCGACTGTTAGCTGAACAAACCAAGTTATTTGTGTCACCCAGAGCTCTGGGTAATTGTGATGGGTATTTTTGCACTATTTACTTTATATTTTATGTGCAAAATAATGACTGATAATGAAAATAATCGTTAGTTGCAACCCTTTATTAATTCTTTCAGCTCTAATTAATTCTCTATCAAGGGATATTTGCAGTTCTGAACTCAAGTGGAACCACAGCACTGATTTTAACAACTAAAACATTTCTGTCATCTCCACGTTTCTCCTGTTCAGGCATCTTGGTGGGATTGTGAGGGAGGTAAGACGCCCAGCCATTCAGAAACTTAGACACACAGGCGGACGGACAGAGACACTGTCCCTGGCACTGCCCACAGTCTACAGTCCCCGGTAATAACTCTCCTCTCTTTATGGGACTCTGGGACAAACGACAGAAGAGGTCTCGCCTCAGAGCCTCCATCCCAGACACCTTCCCATTATTCCCTCCCTCATTCCTCAATATCCTTCATCCCCCTCACAATTCCCCTGTCCCCCAACTTTCCTCCCCCCTTCTCCCCATCCCTCCATAACTTCTTGCCTTTGTTTTGGGAGCAGGAGGGGCAAAAGTCAAGGCTGTTCGTCACGGGAACAGTGTTGCCATGGAGTCGGGGGGGAAAAAAAAGAAAGAAAAGAAAATTGGGGCACTGTCCGGGGAAGATCAAACAAGGGCTCCTCTGTGCTGCTCCTGAGTGGAGCGATGCAGGAAAGGGAGGCAGAAAGAGGGGCGTACAGGTGGATGGGTATGTTGTGCACAGCGGTGTCAGGTGTCCTTTATTGTTGATCAACAGGCTGTCTCGTAAACCAGTGAGTCTTAGTTTATCTTCTACTGCAGTTATATCGATAACTGCTAGGAAATAATCTGAAGCTCAAGCCCTTTTTCCAAGCAATGAAATTACACTGAGAAAGACCAAACAACTGAGTTCAACCACCCAAAGGCCTCACAACACAGTGAAATAGTCCCTTTTCTACTTTATTACATTAGGAAAAGTACAACATTGTGAGTCCAAACTGGCTCTTTGTCAGGTACAGAGGAATCAAAGGCTTTAAAGTTGTCAAAATCTAAATCTTAAACTCCTCTAAACCTGCCAAAGATCCAGTTTGGGCTCAAAAGTACTTTTCCTACACTAAAAAAGTAGGGATTTCCTAAAGGGAGCGTTTACCAGTAGTGCAAATCTTTGGGATGCAGAAATCACAGGTACACAGGTGCATTTTGGACAAGTGATTATTGATGGTCAGAACATTTGATGGTTCCAGCTTCTCAAATGTAAGAATCTGCTGCTTGTTCTTTTGACATTATAGTAAAAACAATATCTTTGGGTTTTGGACTGTTTGACGGACAAAACAATGGGCATTTTCCACATTATTTAGCAATAGTAGAAGTAGTAGTAGCAGCAGTAGTAGTAGTGGTAGTACAGTGGTGTTTGTCTAAAACTGTCTCACAAATCTCATTTTCAAGCTGGGCAGAGAGTGCAGCGTTTGGACCACAGTCACAGGTCAGGTCAGACACCCACCAGCCGCAGCCTGAGCTCCACTACAACACAGAGACTCTATCATCTGCTGCTGATAATGGAATTCCAGTCATACAGTCACATGTCTCACATCTGTCAAAAACAATTAGGCCCCTGCCCAATGTAGGCTGGGACCCACTGGCATGTACACACAGCCTGCCCAAAAACACCCACCTGAAAAATCTCCTGGGCCATACAAAACCCAGTAAAACTTGCGGGATAAAAACATGTTGATATGCATTCAGTAGCAAATGTTTCAGGTACAACTATCTAAAGCGAATGCACACTAATACAAAAACTGTTGATTCAACTTGTCATTTTGGAGACTGCAGGGTTGTTGAAGCGTATTACATTATATTGAGGGGGGGTTTCTAATATTTTGTCCAATGAGGGAAGACTAAATGTTGTTTAATCAACACAAACTTGTTCCTTTGTGTTTTGTTTTGTTTTAAGTATTTTGTGCATATTTTTTTACTTCATACTATAATGGTGTTCAGTTAGCATATTAGTTATTGGACTCTATGTTGGATGTTCGTGTGCTTCCTTTATGTTTTTGTAAGACAATTTTCCACTCTGGGAGATAATAAAGTTGTATTCTAATCTTCATGAAGGTAGGTATTGGGCTGTATTAGTTTGAACTGGGTGTACCTAATAAACTAACACCTGCTTGTAATTAATAAGTCATTAGCTAGTCTACCACACAAAACACAAAAACCCTCCTCATTTTTCTACCCATATAAATGACAATACATCTTTGAGTTATACATATGGATGAAGCATGATGAAGCATTGTATGTGTGACTGCTTTACCTTGATTTTGAGTTTACTGTACAGGCAATTATGAAATAAACACACATTTAACATCACCATCATCAAAAAATCAAAGTGAAAAAACTGATTGTAGGTTGTGAACCTGCTGTGATTTTTGGCGGTGATGTTGTTTGTTATTGATCACGGTTTGGCTAATGTGTATAATTCAAGCCGCAATTGGCTTAAATAATACAGCCATAGATTTGATATGAGCTAATATATGCTAACGTTACCGTCATGGAGATAACGTTTTTCAGTGGTGTGGTTTTCTTTTGATGCGTCCCGGCAGATTTTTGGTATAAATCGTTGTAAACGGATTCCTTTATGATCAATAATAAAGCGTAGCTTATCTCAGTAACGTTGTTAGCTAACAAACGTTAAGTGCCCACCTGTCGTTAGTTACAAATCAACCGTTAACTTACACACCGTTAACGTTACAAATGCTGTTCACTCAGTACTTCAGGCTGTAACGGCAGCGACTTTGAACAACTAAACTGAGTTTAATGTGACAGAATAACTCTACAAACTGCTATTAAAATCACATTTACCCATCGTCATGTCGTCTTACCTGAGGGTCGCTAAAGGGGAGTAAAAACTTCAACACTTGCAGTCCCTGTTTCCTGTCAAAACTCTCCTTCTTCTCAAAGTTTGGAGCAGCTGAGAAGAAAAGATAATGTGTCGGTCAGAAAATGAACCTGTGTCTGAGAGTTAATGTTAAAGTGAACCCTCTTTTATTTGTAAAAAGTCGAGACGCCGCTTTAAAACTGCTGTCCCAGGCGGAGACAGTAACAACGGTTCCTTCACAGACCGCAGCCTCTGAACAAGTGCTTTGTCCCGCCTGTCCGCGGTGATGAGGCCCACCGCTACACCGCACAACACCGCTACACTGGCCGGTTTCGACCGCCAGAGGGCGGGCTTTCTGCGGTTCACAGCAACCATACAGGGGGGCAGAGAAACGGTCAGAAAGACATGTTTTAACCAATCAAGAGTGATGGAAAGTAACTAAGTACATCTCCTCAACTACTGTACTTAAGTACAAATTGAGCTATTTGAACTCATGCCTCTCTATACTTACATACTATATTAAATATTTTACTCCACTACAACTATTTGACAGCTTTAGTTACTTCACAAATTAAGATTGTCATTTTTCATGCAAAAACATTTCATAGTTTCAGCTTCACAAATGTGAGGATTTTAATTATTTTAATTATTTTAATCTATTTTTAATAATTTGGAGATTTGTACAATTGACAAAACTAATGTCAATTGAAATTGACAAAACTAATATCATATTAACTGACGTTCATAACAAATCAAATCAAAGCCTGAAATACAAAGTCTTGACTTAACTGCAGCAAACCAAAACCCCTTCAAGAGAAAACAGGACTCACAAATGATGGTTGAACCTGCTGGAATTTATTTTTAAAATGTGATTTTCAAAGCAATTTCCATTACAAGAAGAATTTAAATCACAGAAGTGTGCAGCTTGTTAAATGATTTTAAAAGAATGCAATTATAAAGGAATTAATAAAATGATCAAACAAAATGCAGTTTTGTTCCTGTGTAAATGTTGTGTTGAGTTTTCCCTTCAGTCAGAACAGATGCAGTATGTGTATATTTTCATTTTCAGATTTACTTTCTCTACCAACCAGTGTTTGGTTATTTTTCTCCTACAGTACATACCATAATAATGGTCAGGAAGGTAATACCTTGCGTGCTTACAGTCTCACACACACACGCACACGCACACGCACACACACACACACACACACACTCACTCACTCACACTCACACAAGAGGAGTCAAGTTCACCCAGTTCAGTTCCTTGGAACAGCGCCACAATCGCTGCCAGGTCAACGAAAACATTTGGCTTCATTCTCAGCAGAAGCAGAGGTTAGATCACATTATATCACAAGCACGCGTCTCATGTATGTCTATATGAAATGTCAGTGAAGATCCTGAGTCATCCAGGTCAAAACTAGGACTGCTGAGTCAAGAGCAACAGCTAGCATTTCTAGACATCTGAATCCAATAAAAGACATTTTTTCTGGTCCCAAATGTCACCTGTGATGTGGAGCTTTTACATGTAATATAATTCTCAAAAAGCCTCCAAGCCCCTGCAGAAAAGCTGTGTAGTTACAAGTTCATACACTAGGTGGTAGCATGGCTTTATCCTCTGCACCATTTCCCTTGTCCAACAACAAAGGCGGTCCTTTATAAACCTCAAAATGACAAAATATTTAGTTATTAAAGTGAATTATGTCCAAATGTTTTGAAGGATTAGTAAGTAAGGCAGGATCCTTGAGGAGCTTAAGTACGAGCTCTGTATCCAGCTGAGATAGTAACACTGAATGTAAACAGAAAAAAAAGCTAAATCTAAAGAGAAATCCTAAACACCCCTGCCTTTAATAATACTGTAGGTTACTAAATCTCTGACATGAGTGGCTGTTTTCTATGTGTGTGCGCAGGTATGAGACAATGACTCCCAATGATTACCATTGACTACCAATGGTCTAACTTTTCCGTATCCTGATTGGCCAGATTAGAATTGTGAACAGGCAAAGTGCTGCGGCCACGGCCACGCCCCCGGTGACTGTCGCCATGACGTTGCGATAAAACCAAACACAGTCTGGGCAGCAGGCGTCTGTGCTGTTGAAGAGGAAAGAAAGAGGGCTTTTGTTAAAATGGGGAAAAAAAGCAGAAAAAAGTTGTGGTCTTCGAGGAGTAAAACTGTTACCGAGCTGTTCTAGGAGTAATCTCCTAGAACTAGAACACTGTAGTGTTCTGCAAACATTATTTAAACAGGAGTAAATAGTGCATTTGTTGGGGATTATTTTCCGCCATGGATTCATACAAATGTGGTGCTCTAGTGAGCGTTTCAGGCAGCAGGACGTTGTATGTGGAATTGAAAATAAACTACAGAGCCCTTGTTCATCATAATGAAGGAACATGTCAGCCAGTGCAATGATGTGGAGGACTATGACAGAGAGGAATTAGCTTTATTAGGCTTTGGATACACAGACAATGCTTATTATGATCAATTCAGTGTTGGTTTTGGTCTTTTCATGGGATTTGATGACAATAAAAAATATATAAATATGATCAGCAGCTTTTTTCCTTAAAAGCTGTGGTTCCCAACCTGAGGGCCGTGACCCCCAACAGCTGTCCTGATGTGATCATCCAGGTCGTAAATAAGAAGAAAACTAAATTCTGCTACACAAAAACATGTTTATTTTTCAGATTTTTCTCCAATCATTTCCTCTTTTTTGTAATACTGTACAGTTTTGCCTCTTCAGGCCTCTAAAGAATATTTAAATGAAAGTCTGACAAGAGAAAATGAACTGTTCACAACTTATAGACATGCAACCTGTGACGGTCTCAAAGAGATATTGCTTCACAAGGAAAAAAGGTTGGGAACTACTGCTTTAAGGGACTAGGAGAAACATATACATATTAAAAAAAACAGCTGTCACCATGTCAGTTGTTTCCTTTATATTGTGGCCGGGCAGAAAAAAAGCTGAGAGAAGTGAAAACAGACTGTGGGAAATACCTGCGTCTTTTCTGACAGCTTTCTCCAAACTTTCATTTTAATGGCGTGTCGGTGAAAAGGACTGCTAAAGGCAGCGCAGTGTCAGTCACAGAGAGACTCACCTGCATGGCCGGATGCTCTGGATGAGGATGACCCCCACACCATTAGCCACCTTGTCTGTGAAGCTCATCGATCCATAAACAAAGGCTCCACTTTGCTGCCAAACGAGACAGAGATCAAAGATTATTAGAGCTGCTGCAGCAAAGCACAAAGGGATGAAATCTATCTGGAACGCCTCCGCAATTCTTCACAGCGTCTCTTCATCTCTTTTCAGACAGCGTGAGTGAAGAAAGTCAGACATGAGAAGAGATGTGACAGCAGCAAAATGTGCTGTGATACAAACACAAAACCTCCCCTTTAATTTCCCAAAGCAACTTCTAACATGACTGTGATCTAGTGGCACAAACTGACGGGTAATCTTACTATTACAACACATATTAGCACGCTTATCATACTGTAGATCTTCTGTTAACTCTCCTGTGATTGGACGGCTGATTCTGGTGACATTTAAAACAAAAAGGTTGCTGTTTGCTTCTGCCTTGTGATGAGGTTTCTCTTGCCCTCAAGTGTTTTGAAAAGTAACCACAAAGTGAAACTTATGTTTAAAAAATAAAGATAAAATCAGCATCTGCATGTTCTCCTGCACTTGCAAATGTCATTTTGAAGTGGCATGTGATGTTTGGAATTTGTTCCTCGATAGGTCGTATTTCTGCTTTTTAAAAGAGGGAAATTTTCAACCCAGCCTGTTGTGCAGACTGATTATCAATTCCTACAATTTACAAATTCAAAGGATAAGGCTGGCATTCTTCTACATTTGACCTTTTTTCTCTTTTTCATTTTTCATTGTCAACAAATCCCATGAAAAGACCAAAATCACCAATATCTTAGTCTGTCTTAGTCAGTCCCATTCATTCCTACTAAAGATAAATCTTTTAAAAACAGGACAGGGGAATAAGATATATCAGGCTTTGGCTATTGTTTTGTTCATGGAATTTGTTGATAACAAGAAAAATAAAGAATACGACCAGAGTTATCCTTTAAATTCCTCCATGCAACAACTCTCCTACAAAGCTGTGAACCGTTGTAGGTCAGTTCCCCTCCACCTACTGTCTGCTCCCCAATGAGTTTGGCAGTCATGGACAAAGACATGACCAGGATTGTAGCTGAACCGGCTCCCAGCAGCACGGCTGCTCCATAGATGCTCTCAGCTCCCATGTTCTTGTCCACAAACACCCAGGAGGCGAAGCCAAGCACCAACAACAAGCCGACCAAATAGGTAATCTGACAACGGACAAATGCATTTTGTCTTTCAAATCACAAATGTATTAATCAAGCAGCAGACATGAATTCATAACATAGAGGAGTGTTGTTGCCAATATGGTAACAGAGTTGATAAAAAAAATGCATTATCAGGTCGAGACTCACACTGATTCCTATAAGCTTGCTGACTGGTTTCATGGCCAGAGAGCAAACAAAGCCACTGACATACATCGACAGAGGTATGATGGCAATGAAGTTCTGAGGAGAGAGGACGGAAATTAGGATTTAAATTGCAACACAGACGTTTGAGAAACAGTGGCTACATACTGAGTTACACAAGTCACAATATGAAAACTCACTGCGTTGCCTTACCTTTGGTAGCATCAGTGAGTTGGTGAGGTAAACTGAGATGTAGGTCTGAGATAAGTTGACTATCATTCTGGTGCACATGTAGAGGAAAGCCACCTGGTACAAAATCAAACAAAAGAAACAAGATGTAAAGGACCGATTCAGTGTTTTTGCAGGTTTAAGCAAACAAATCTACAAATAATACAGTGTGTACTTTTTTTTGTTGTTGACCATTTTGAATGTATGCTATACAGTTTTTTGGATCTATTTCTTTCCAAGCACTCCGCCATTGGTTTCCACTTCTTTCTATGCAATATGAAAATCAATTGGCTCTTGAACTCTTGAAACTTGCTTGAGTTGTGTAAGGCATCACAGTTAGGACTGCATATCGTTTGAAATGTTTTGATGCCAGAGCCAAAACCAGACTTTCAGTACATATACCAAAATGATGCCTTTTTTTGATTAAACTAAACTAAGAATTAGAGCATTCAATGCTAACTTTTTGTACAGGAGTTGATCCTGTGACCACATTTCAGTCAGTACTAAAAACGCATCACATCAAGTTTGCATTAGTTTTGCTAATGATATATTTATTATAACGGGTGGTAATGCAGTTTAAATGTAGATTAACTTTGACAAAAAATAATGCAGACTTCCTATTCACTGTGGATTACACAACCCAATCAGGTTTCAACCCTGCAGAAATGGATTTTCACACCATATGGAAATGAATGGAAGCAAATGGTCACCGGGTACAACAGAAAAAAAAACCCTCAAATTTATAAAAGCAAAATGGTAAGCTTCGATGTACAGTACATGTGCAGCTTTCAGCAGAAAGTAACCCAGCACAGATTTAGGAGTCACCTGGTAGAAGGAGGGCTCCTTCAGCCAATGCTTCCACTGAAATACAGGACGAGCCAAAGCTTCCTGTGAGGGGGAAGGTGTTATCAGAAGATTCTCTCTCCCTGAGGCTGAAACACTCTCTTTTGTGCCAACGTGGAACACCAGGGAGAACAAAGCTCCAGTACCTAGCATAATGAGGGCCAGCGTCTATGAACAGAGAGCGAGAGAGAGAGGGTGAAAATAGGGATACTGCAGGGGCGTATAAATCTCTCTGGCATCTCTCTTCTTACTCTGAACAGAGGGATGTCCACCTGGCCCAGGTCATCTGTGATGGAGGGGTCCACATTGAGCTGAGCCTGGAAGTGAAAGAGCAGCCAGGCCACAGTGTACACTGTGATATTTGCCACCACAGTGAAGGCATACCTACACAAGGAGGAATATAATGGAAACAATCAAACAGTAACTTGGTTGTTACAGCTTGAAAGGAACTTTAACAGAAGACATCTTGTTCTTGCTTCAACATTCCCACATGTATAGCTTCCACATTGAAGCTGCTCTGAATAACATTTTCTTTTCACTGGAAATTTGGCTGCTATTTCTTTCTTATTGTTTTACTTCCACTGGCATTATAATTGCCTGCGACATGAATCTGATGTTGCAGCAAGCTGAGCACAGACAGTTTCGTACGTTCTGCTCTTACAGTTTGGACAATGGAAGAGGAAGAAGGAATTAGAGGAAGTCACGACAACTTTTTCAAGATGGGAATCAGACTAGGGTTGGGCGGAGGAAAAAGGAGACAGGGAAGGAGGCTGGGTGGACAAGGAGAAGTTGGAAGACCTGAGCCCATCATTCACCTCCTCACCTGTATGCCGTCAGCTCCACCTTGTCGCTCTCACTGGACACCAGCTCCGGGATGAGGGACAGGTGCGAGATCTGAGTGGCAGCCCAGCCGAACTGGAAGATGATGATGAAGGTGGAAAAGTAAACAACCTGAGCCCACTGGGGAGTGCTGTCGTTACAGGCCAGGCAGGGGTTGAAGATGAAGGGGAAAGACACGAGAACACAAACAGTTCCTGGAAAGCACAGAAGTCTTTTAATCTTTCTACAATATTATTAAACCTTATAGTGTTGTGAGCATTTTATGTTCTGATTATATAACAAAAAAAAAATATTGTTATGTTTCCAATTGCTACAATTTATGGTGGTCACTAAAACATTCCTGTAGGGACGTTTACTGTCATATTTCTATAATATCAGTGATCAGTTCACTTTTACTCAAATAGCTACTGTACTCGAGTATAAATGTGTGGTATTCTTCCATTTGATGCAACTTCATACTTCTTCTCCACTGCATTTCAGAGGAAGGCAGGTTACCTTTAACTCTGCTACATGTATTTTATAGCCACTTATATCATCAATCAATAAAATATGATGCATTGTCATAGATTAAACTATCGAACAGTACATAAAGTAGTAAAACGTCCGATAATCCAATAATATATAGCCCATTCCACTCTAATGGGGGCCATTCTGCATTATAGTTACTTCCACTTGTGTTAGTTTCAGTTTATTTTGCTGGAAATACTTCTGTACTTTTACTTGTAATGTAGTAAATATAGTAATGAATCTGAAAACCTCCACCAATAATATTAATATCTATCATGAGACTACCGTGAGCACGTTTTCTTTCCAAAAGCCCGGACTCTCTGGTGAGGAGCACACGCTGTGCGGTACTCACCCAACAGATGCCAGGTTTTTCTCTTGCCGTAGATGCCCGGTGTTCTGTCCGACTCATATCCAACCAGAGGCGTACAGACGCCGTCCGCTATTTGACCAATCAGCAGCATCACACCTGCGTAGGTGCTCTGGAAGCCGAGCACGGAGTGGAGGTAGACCAGCAGGTAGGTGAACCACATAGAGGCGCACAGGTCGTTTAGAAAATGTCCCGCTGCGTAACATACCCGCCTGCAGACTGACAGAGACCGATCAGCAGGCACAAAGTGCTCCATGACTGATTTGACTCTCGTGATAAAACTTCCTTTATTCACAATTAGAGATCTGTCGTTGTCATATTTACAAATACATATTGCAAATAGTTACACTAAAAGACGTTGAGCAAAAACACAGTTCAACCTTGGTCTGAGCATCTCCAAACAAAATCTCCCCAATTATAAATCATAAACGCAGTGTGGTGGATTATGCCAAGCTGGGTCCCCACGCAGGTCAGCTGAACCGGTTTAGCTTCCAGCGGAATAAATTAATGCGCCAACAAAAGCTTCTTCTTTTTTTATGAGCTAAGGGCGAATTGAGACGCACCGACGACTTCACGCGTAAAAGCGCGCGGGTGCACCCCGTGCCGTCCTTGGAGCAGCTGGAGATCGGTTTAAAGTTCTTATACAGCGATGCAATGTACACGCCTCCGGTGTGATCTGTATGAGATGAATGAGTGGTTATTATGACTGCCTCTGAAAACTCGTGAGTTACAATACTGTTAGTTAGTTCCTCTTTGTTCTTCACATGGCGAGTGATTCAAGCGCGGAGCCCCACGTTAGTCCTCTAAATCATGCTTACACATACAAACATTCACCTCTCCTCCAGAAGGTCAAATCAGTTAGGTTTGCAGACACTTGAGAAGCTAAAATATCAATTTCGTTAAAAAGCGGACCAGATAATATGTAAGCAAAGTGTCAGATGTCAGATTTCATATATATTGAGTTTTTCTCGATTGCAGTTGTGTTTGGCTTCTGAACGGACTTTTATTCTGACATTCAGCACCTCAACTGGTCTCCGATGTCAAGTATGTGTTTTCAATCCATTAGTATGGATTTATACCTCTGTAATATTGCCTTTTGTAAACTTCCAAGTGGAAAACATCTTAAACTTCCCTTTACCCTTTCATGACACATATGTCGTGGTGCTCATGGTCATCATCCACATCACACAGTGGTGACGAGCTGGTCAGTCTGTCTTGTGTAGCATAAAATCTAAAGTTAAACTACAATGAATCATAGTAATGAGGCTCAAGTGGGTCTTTAAAAAGGACACACATCAAGTTCAGTTCACCCATCTTCAGGAGTACTAGGGCTCTGGAGGGAGTCTGGGAAAAAAGATTAACCCTGATGACGTCACAGTGATGCCATCAGGGTTAACGTAGCATGGGCTTGAGACTTAAAAGTTTTAACAGAAAGCCTGTGTTATAAACTGGGCATGTGGGCTTTAAAAGGAGGGGGCATTTAGGAGGCAGGAAAGATCTAATGAAAGACACCATCCAGTTGCATCATGGGAAATATAGGATCCAGTGTTTTTGGAATTTGTCCCATACTGGTCAGGATATCTGTTGCTTCGATTTTGACCATTCATTTTAAAAAATCTGTCTCTTGTGAGTCCCCCAACTTCATGCTGGCACAACGTTAAAATCACTGGAGTCCTCCTTTAAATAACTCAAGGCCGTAAAACTCGCAATCTCTTGATGACTGAGAAACCTTAGGGGAGAATGAAACAATCCTGAACACAGACAGAGCACCAAGCCAGACATACATCTTATTTTGGCCAGGAAACAAAAAGAACACACATAAAATAAATGATCAAAAGACATACATGAAATGAATCAGCAACTATTGTGATAATCGATTAATCATTTGTTTAACATTTGATGGTTCCATGTTTTCAAATGTGAGAATTCACTTACATTATACTCCATTGAACGTTTTGGACTATAAGTCAGACAAGTTGATATTTGACATCACCGTGGGGCCTAGGATAATATAATGACCATTTTCCACTGTTCTGATGGTTTATGGTCCAAATGATTAATTGATTGATAAACAGTCAGCAGATTAATCGATAATGAAAATAGTCACTAGTTGCAGCCCTACATGAAACTACAGTCGTTAGCAGCAGCAAGGAACTCAAAAAAGGGCAATTGTTTTTTTTTCGGATCCAGTACACATTGAGTTTGGGGAGGTTCCTTTCTTTTCAGGCTCAGAGACAGCAGCCCATTCATTTCAGAGACATGATGTACCTTATAAACAAGTAGACCTCATTGAGCTGCATGTCTGTCTGTGACCTGCTGACCAAATGAAACCGTGGTTCAAACAGATTTGGGTTGTTGTCTGTTAGATCTCTGAGCTGGCACCATGCGCGTGCACATTCTCACACATTCACACTTATACTCTCTCTCTCTCTCTCTCATACGTCAAAACACAGTGACCTCTCTCCAAACCAAACAACGCCACTGTACAGATGTGTTGATTGTCACAGCAGAGGATGAAGGGAAGGGATGTATACTGCTTATGAGAGCAAGAGATGTGCACACAGTCATTAAACACATTCACATACAAAAACCTCAAAATTTGCAAGCATACACACACAGACAGACACACACACACACACAGACAGACAGACAGACAGACAGACACACAGACAGACACACAGTAATCCAGTGAGCATTTGGGACAGATTAGATAAAATGTCATTGCGGGACACTCACTTGAGCTTTAAACATTTTACTTAGAAAGGCACAAACTATGATTTCCTGGTAAATTATTTTGATGTAAGAAATAAAAATCGAAAGACATATCTTTTTCTTTTTTTTTTTTCATGTAAATCGACAACATTTTTCGGCCATAACTCAGATATAAGCGTTGTGAAGGACTCTTCCTAGATCAGTCTTTATTAAGTTGTTTTCTTAATTGTTAATTTCAAACCTAAAGTTTTCCACTGTAATTGTTTTCTTTTTTTCCAAAAGTGCAATAATAGCAATAATAATAAGAGAGCTTAATATCTGTTTCTCTCAATCTTCCACAGTACCTGAGGCCAGTGACTGTGCTACAAAGTCCACGTTGACAGACAAAAAGAAAGCCAGAGTGAGGAAAAGAATTGAACTCCAGAACACTACAACATAAAAATAAGTTTTCAATGCAGGGATTCAACTTTGAAAACTGAGGATTCAATTACAAAAAAAAGGAGAGAAAAAAAAAAAAAAAAAACATAAAAATCCTCCAAATTCTGCTTCATAGATGAAATGCTTCCTGTGTCTTTCAGATTTAACATCAGCATAGTTCACCTTTTCCTCTTTACCTTGATCCCAAAACACACACCAAAGGAAGAAAAGAAAGAAAAAAACAAAACAATTTCCTAATGAGCATTTCCTTTCACTCGAACCACTCGAATGGTTCCCCCTGATCAACAGCTGACTGTTGGAACAATAAGCGTCCTTTATGGAATCTAGAATACAACAACTGTTTCAAACAGTATCATTTTTCATATTCACGCCACAGTATTCGAGTTTCATTGTTACAGCTTTTTTACTTTTTCTCAAGCCCCCCGTTGTAATGCAGGTACGTTTATTTTTCGTCTGTAAAGGAATCGAGAGTCTGTTGTGGAGTCAGTAGGACTGCAACATTCCTTTAACTCGCCAGTAGCCAGGGAGCACTGAGAACGAGAAAGAGAGAGCGCGAGGAGGGGGGGTACAGAGTGACAGGGGAAATAAGGTGAGAGGGATAAAGAGGTGAGGGGGAAGCTGGAAAGAGATAAGGGACAGGGGGTCTGTGTAGTTGCTTCCATTTAAAACTTGACAGTGACCACAATGTTTCAAGTTCTCTCCGTTCTCTTCTTTCACTTGTGCCTCTGGAGGGCTTTCCTCTTTCTCCTTTTGAAGAAACAACAGCACCTGCGGGCAAACAAACAGATTCAGGAAAAAAGACATTTCGAGACAATCATCTATACAAATGAGATATTGGTAAATCACTACAGCGATTAACACGTTGCTTGTTAGGGCTGAGTTTCAATAGCTGGTTCAATTTTCAATTTTTTTAATTTTATCCAGATTCACTAAACTCCAATCAAACTTTTCTTCTTTATTAGCAAAGAGTGACATAGAAAACATTCAGTGAATTCACATCCACTTAAACGCGCGATCCACTTTCTCCAGTAAGCTGATTTCTTAAATGTCATGCAAACAAGAAACCTGGTTTCTGTAAATATATTTTATACATACCTTTAGCTCTAAATTATGCTACTTTCTACTCTTGAATGGGAGCACCAGTACTGTACAATTTCCCCCCGGGAATCAATTAGTATTTCTGATTCTGATTCTGATTCTGATTAGAGAAACCCCATTTCCCCAGTGAGATTTCTCCTGGACAAAGCAGATTTCTTTACCATTTACCAGTTAACCAGGTTTCTAATCTGCCTATGTACATGACAAAGACTACAAAGGAGAGATAATAGCGATGCGTTCCTGTATTTAAAACAATTAAAAAATTAAAAAATAATAAAAAGTCAGTCTAAAACGGAAACTAACAAAGTGGCCTCTTGCAGTCTTAATAGGTTGGTTTCCAACGCTGAACCACTGTTTGTAAAATTAAGATCAGGAAGCAACTCTTCTACCACTACTAAATTAAGTAAGTACTGCTTCTAACATAGGGAAGGGGAGGAAATTGTTTACTCATCTGCTGTATGTATACACACATTAACAGTACCCAGGTTACTACAATGCATTGAATGGTATTCTCTGATTATCTGCGTAACCTGGTTTCTCTGAGAAACCCGCTTTCTTAAATGCACGTAAACATACTGATTAAAGTCACAGGCGTCCCACTTTCAGCCGGCCTTGAATGTCACTTTCACTGGTTGAAATCACCTGAGTTGTACTTGCAAATAACAAAAGCTAAACCTTAAGAGACCCAGTAAGGAATGCAAAAGGATAATAACTGGATTTGGACTCAATTACATGCCATCAAACCCCAACCCTACTGCCAGCAGCACTGTCTTCTACGCATCTGGACAGTTGTTTCGTACTTTGTTTCGTCAGCCACTTCAACCTCGGTGGGAGCGGTGATGGGAGCGTTGGAGTGTCCGGCTGTGGGATCATCAGTGTTCAGCTCGCCATTCGTTGAGCTCATCACCTGCACAAGTACAAAAGGAAACCAGATTGCTCACACACACACACACACACATTCACTTTGAGCCACTGATTGCAGGGTGGAGATGAACATTCACATAAAAATATGTAACCTTGATTATTTCTATTTATCCGCCCTCTCAGATAAGGAGAGCCGTTCAGCATGTAACCTGGAATGCCCCAACTAAAGCAACTAGAAATTTAAAGGATAGCTTCACATTTTTTCATGTCTTATTTTGCTTGCTGCAATCAGTCCTGTTCTTACTGCCCATTAAGCGGTCCTTCTCTAATGAGCTTCCAATACTAGAGACTAGAGTCCTCGATCTGAGCAAATATATGCTCCAGAGTTAAACTAAAGCTAAAATGAGGTTTCAGCAGTTTGAGTTAAGTGAATAACTTTCAATACAGTATTTGTAGTACATTTCTTCTTTGTGTTACAATCCCTCCACTGCAGCTCAGCATGGAAACATGTGTTGACATGTCATACTAACAAGACTTTACACAGTTGATTCAAGTAACTCAGACCACTGAAGTTTCACATTTGCTTCAGATAAACTCATTTTTGCACAGATTGAAGACAATGTTGTCCCCCATCTCTTCCATTAGAAGCATATTAGAACAGGAGGAATGATTACAGTAAAACAAAACCAGTTTTGATGTACATTTGGGAATGTGAATACTGTTTTGAGATGGATTTGAAAAATGTGAACCTATCCTTTAAAAGCTGCAGTTCTATTAGCCAACACTAGGTGGTGTATCTGTGCCACATTTACTATGGAGGCCTGTGATTTCTAATGATATACAACTGGCCTTTTGACATAATAAGTTCATGGGGAAAAAGCAGAAAGGTTTTTATTCATAGTTTCCATTGCTCTGTCATATTTTTACTAATGAGGAAACTGAAAAACAAAAATGTGCTTCTCTGCTTTTGGCCTATTAGTTTGTGTTTCTCTAGCGATTCAAGAATCTTAATTTCATGAGGTTTGCATGACAGTTGCTGTTGGATGTCATCTTTGCATGGCCCTTCCTGTGGGCAGCCTTCAGCAGATGAGGCGAATGAAGCAGTGAGAGCAAACAGAGCAGGCAAAGCACTGACACACAGGGATTCAAACAGTCTGATGCAGACACACGGAGAGAGTCGAGACAGAGCACCTGACAGGCAGGCAGCGTGGGGTCAGACACATAAAAAACTACGTGGCTTCATGCATTAACCGTCAGGGCAGCAGCAGTAGCAGCAGCAGCAGTACCTGAACAGAGCCCCCCAGCCGCTCAGCTGTGAGGTGCGACCCCAGAGTCTCCTTATTGGTCACTGGAGTGGGCTGAGACTCACTTCCTTTGGGCTCAGGTGACTTGACGCAAAGAGCAAAAAGGGTTGAGGCAGGTGGTCGAGAAGTGGTGAGAAAAGAAGATTGTGGGGTGAGGGGTCGGGGGTTGAGGGTGAGGCAATGTGGTGGAGGGGCAGAGTTGTGGGGGAAGGGGGGGGGGGGGGGTGAATGAAAAAAAAGAAACAAAAACAAAAAAATTATAGAAGACATCTTCCAAGCAGAAGCAGGCTTGTTAAGACAAACTATGTTAATAGAGGAGTAGAGGGAAGCAAAAATTTATGCGAAGCACAGATCAACACACTAACAAAGTCATGCAGGAGAAAAAGAAAACAGCCTTGATCACCTGAGCTAGAACTGCATATTCAATACAACACAGACAGTTATCTATGTTACTGGGCATTTAGGCAACAGCATTATTTGAACTTGTTTTGGGGTTTTTTAACTTTGTGCTTTCATTCGCGGACCTAAACGTGTACTTTTTCCCACCAACAAATATAATCTCCAACTACAGAGGCAGATAGCAGATGTTTTCTGACTGTTTTAACCAGGATATTACAGGTTTTTACAGTCATGGGCATCGTGCATCGTACTGGAGGTGGTGCTTTGTGAGCTTCAAAGGGTGGCAAGTTGTTACCAAGCCAATCATGTCAAATGTAGAACAGTAAAAAGAGGCTAGAGTCCACTGTAATAAGTCTATCATAAAATCTAATGCACTCCCTGTATGGCTTTACGGGAAACAATGAGTCAGACTCATCAAGTACAACAACCATTCTTTGTGCCCATCAGAAGGATTTCATGGTTGTTTTCTACTAAAACTCTTGAATTATCACCTCTCTGCTAAATTAAACAAACAAAACAAGGCTCGGATAGCATGCCAATAAAGGGAATAAAAAAAATAAAAGTACACACTTTGTCACACACTAAGCATATAGCTTGTCATTACTGGTATGAACAATGCAATTTGCATTTTCAACTCATGCATGCAATGACTGCAGCTTAGAGTGGCACGGTGTGAAGAATAAATTGAAGCCAAAAAACGGTGCTTTTGTTTCACAGCTGGAGCAGGAGAGCCTGCCTCATGATGGTGCAGTTCATTTATTAATAAGGCGTCAAATATTGTCTGCCAAAGACTTGAGAGAAAGATGACGTCACTGCCAAGCAGTCAGACTGTGGACGGGAACAGGAATGAAGGAGAAGTGGAACTGAACGGCAGCCATTTTCTCCAGGAACTTGAATAAAGCTGGACACGACAAGAGTAGCCTGGTGGAGGAACTTGACTGACAGGGCTGGCTGATTGGCTGATCAGTTGATCAGTTGTTTGGTAGATTGGTGTTTGGTGTGTTTTAATGCTGATCTCACCTGGTTTTTGGTCTGCTGTTGTGCTTTGTCTCTGCTGCTGGGCTGCAGGGGCGTGTCACTGGGGATAGGGCCTATCGGTGTGGGCTGTGGAAAACACAAGGACAGTGTCAAAATGTAGACAATTTAAAGGAAATAAAGAGGAAAAACTATGGTGCTGAATTTAGTGAAAGGTAAAAACATTTAGCACCCACAATGTAAGCAATTTTACATTACAGGGTTTGCAAAAAGAATCGGTTATGACCTCGTGACAAATGATTACAGTGAGAGCAATACAGCAACTGCAGCCGTGAGACTCGATCCAATCAAAGGATTTCAGAGGGAAAGGAAGGGGAGGATGAGTGGATTCAGTAAGAGGCACTCACAAGTGATTTGCCGACCCAGTCATATTCATAGTCAAAGACATAGCCGTTCCTGTCGAACAGATCAGTGAAGAGCTTCCTCAAGTAGTCATAATCAGGCTTCTCAAAGAAGTCCAGCCTCCTCACGTAGCGCAGGTAGGTGGCCATCTCTTCTGTAGCAAAAGAGAGCATATCATTAAATTAGAAATCTGGGTGACTGAGGAAGAAGTTAAACAACACAGTAACCAAAGGGACCTGGTTGGTTCTACTGACCAGGGAAGCTTTCACAAAGCACTTCAATGGGTGTCGCCCGCTTGGTGTCCCCAATTTTCTGATACCTCTCCTTCAAAGTGTCCGCCTAGAAGGGAGACAGGAAAAACACATATTACATTCAAAGCTTGAGCAAATACGTAGCTGCAGGCAGTGTAAATGAATAGGTGTAATTTTCAAATACGTTATATACTGGGCACTTTAGTAGCAGACAGATGCAAATGCTCTGGTTAGTCATTCTGAATTCTTGAGTCACTACACAGATATGTACAGCACTGGGGTACTTCACACATGGCGAGCCCTGTTCAGTACACTTCTAGACCACTTTTGCCAAAAGCTATGGCAGTGACTCAAAAAGGGACCTGTAGCATTACGACTATGTAAACGACAGAACTTGAATGTTTCTCCAACCATCCCAGGATGATTCTTGTATTTGACAGGGAGCGCTGTCTTGAACATGTCTAAGTTCTCAAATTGTCTAGTGTTTTTCAGGCAACACACTCAATCTACCATCTAGAATTCGGGATTCATCAGACCAGTAAAACTTCTTCTACTCATCAGCAGTCTAGTGATGATAATTCAATAAGCCTGCAGGGTTGAATACTGTTATACTCCATACAGGCGTGAGTACAACTCATTGTGCGTTCCTTATCTGGTCATTATACTGGCTCATTGTATTTTGATGCTAACTGTCATGTTGTGTGTTGGTGAGAACTTGTTTTGGCCTGAGCCACCCGACATCCCCCACATGAATGCATCCCTCACATTCATCTACCACGAGCTTCCTCCCACATAACAAATGTTCAGATGAGGTGTCTTGTCTTCCAGTCTGTTCTATGTACACCTTTGATATCAACGCCTGTATAAATTTTTTTTTAAAAAAGCAACAGAGCAAGTGTGTTGTTGCATGTGACTGTTTGTGTAGCAACACAGGCAAAAACAAGGGAGGGCCCACATCTACAGGGAGTCTTTGTTTTTCTCGTCACTGATTATATAGATTTGATTGTGAGCACCTAACAAACATAAACACAAGTGGTGTGTGGCCACAATACACACAGAAATTGATGACAGATTACTTTATAAAAAAGGAAGACAATATTACCTTTCATTCATTATTCTGAGATTTCTTGATTCTGACTGGCTGACAGGTGACAAAGTTAGTCGATGCATAACTCTGCCGGAATAATAATGTTAACATTGTGCAGCATGTCATCTACCACTATTCTCTATTCTTGTATTCTGAGTGCATTTAATCAGTAAAATACCTTTACTGTAGATTTGTAATCAAGTTTTAAAGAGTTTAAAACTCAGGTCTGTGGTTTTGGAGAGATTGGAGGGACCAGCTGTACCCTTTGCTGCAATCAGCTGTTCTAACATAAGCAACAAGAACTCTAAGGTAGGAACTGTATTTCACGAACAAACAAGTGAGATCAAAAATGTGTTATATACTGCCAATAAATTGATTTGATGACATATTTGTTGTTTGTTGGCAAGTGGAATAACACAAACACTTTGTATCGCGTAGTTAACCAAAGATAAGATCCCTACATAAGCAAAAGAAAAAGTATAAAAAGTGTGACCATAATGAACAATGAAGAACCCCACGGTGTCCTGATAAAGAAAATAAGGGACTTGGCACTTGGAACACCACTTCTCTTCACGTTGCCTCCGCCCTGTCATTTCTATCTGAGCACCTCATCATTGTGCATCATCCCCACAGATTATATCAAGTTTGTATTAAGCAAACAGCAAATTAAACAACCATAAACAACCAGACGTCTCAATAGTTTCTCTGTCTGAGTGAGGGTGCTTCTTAGTCTTTCAGCTTCAACAAACAATACAGATGTATCAGTGGGGAGACCTTAAAATGTCACCAGTGTGACAGAATGGAGTTTGATAATAATATAATAAAAACAAAAATTAGTGTGTGCCAATATTTGGTTGATGTCAAATCATGCACTACCTTTAGGCCCTGCCAGGGGAGGCTACCTCGGAGGAAGTACATGAACATGTGACCCAGCGCCTCCAAATCATCCCTTCTGCTTTGCTCTGGAATAGAGAGAACAAGACAAAAATTAGGTTAGCTGTGAGAAACAAATTCATTTCATAACCAGCTGGCAAGGTTAACAGGCAACTGGGCGGTAGGAAATACAGCACGACAGCACAATTATCCAGGAGTCATAATTAACCATGTACAGAATAAAAGGCCATGATTAAGCCATGGGGTGGAGGGGGTGTCCTGTGCCATGGAGAGCCAACAGTCTGCAGGTTTTCATTCCAGCAAAACACTCCACCCAGTGATTAGCACTCTGACAAGCAGACGGGAAGAACTAATCAGTGAAATCACCTCCTGAGGTGATTGGTTGGACTTAAAATGTGCAGACTGTTGACTGTGCATGGCACATGGTTGGCCACCCCTGCCATAGAGGAAAAACAGCAGAGTGAATTAAGAGGAGAGGCTTCACAGAGAAATCTTAACAATTTATACGAGCTTAAACTGACACTGCTGATCTCAAGAGACACCTTAGGTACAGTAACTTTCAATGGTTAAACAAATAACTGTGTGTAAAATCAGCTTAAGAGGTATTTGTTTAAAATGCTGGGTGCATACTGATGTTGTATTTGTACATGATACTGTTAGGACATCTCCATTAAACTTAATATAAATGCGAATCTAAAGGGCAAATCAAACCACAGCCCTGTTCCTGAGACTTTCTTACCTTTTCCCAAGTGTGTGTTAATGCTCATGTAGCGTGCCGTCCCAGTCAGACTCTTGTGCTCCCGGTAGGGGATGTGTTTTTTGGTCTCGGGGTCTATGTACTCTTTGGCCAGACCAAAGTCAATGATGTGGATGGTGTGCTGCCTCTTGCTTCCTGGTCGCCCAACCAGGAAGTTTTCTGGCTTCACGTCTCTGTATATCAGACTCTTGGTGTGGACATACTCCATCCGTGTTATCTAGAAGCGCAGTAAAAGGATCAAGATTAGTATTTGAAATTTTAAATCACTCAACCACCCATCCATATTTCACAATATTTTCTGTAAAGCTAGCTTATCTAAATATAAATATCGCCTGCTGCTCTCCTCTCCCAGGCCTTACCAGCTGTATGGCTATCATGAGGACGGTCTTGAGGGAGAAGGTGCGGTCGCAGAGGTCAAACAGGTCCTCTAGACTGGGTCCGAGCAGCTCTAGCACCATGGCGTTGTATTTCCCGCAAGGACCAAAGTAGTACACCTGAGGGATTCCCTCTGTGAACAGACACACAGAAATAAAGTTAGTGGACTGTAGTAAAATATTGCCTTGTCAATTAAATGATCACAATACAATGGTTGATAACACTTTCTCTTTAATGGGTACTTTTATTCCACTTGCCTGACAATGAGTTGGGGTTACTTGATATGCAGAAAAGGGTGCAGGTTTATTAAACTGCATTACATTAAATATTTGTGATATATTCTGTACTTAAAAAACTGTTTTACTCTTATCTTGACATGGAAACATGAATAAGCTATTGAGAATATTAACACTTTGTATGGAATGAGGTCAGTGCACTGTTTCTCAACTTTTTGTTGCCCAAGTTCCTTTTTCTTCTGGGTCATCTTTGGGTCATAAAAACCAAAAGTTATGCAAAACATTATTTTACCGGTATCACCATTTAGTAAATGATTTAAAACCTCAATACTAGTGTAATAACTGAATTGAACTGAATAATCACCCTGGTTTGTTGATAAGAAAGTATGGGAGGAGACTCTTCACTGACAAACTAGAAACGGGCGTGGCTTACAGCTTCTTCCCCTCTCATGTACGATTGAAGGGAAAGGTGTCTAAAAGAAACACCAGTGACTGTAAATAGCCTTTGCTACTGGAAACCACCACACCCATTTTGTGGTAACGTGTATGACTTTTGAAGAATGTGGATGGATCAACCCGGCAGCATGTACTATCTTTATGTATATTGGTGGGAAAACTGGGGTGGGGCAAAACACAACAGTGTATCCTTCTGATGGAACAATAAGGCACATAACTAAGAGTAACGGTAAAGTATTTCTAATTTTGAAAAAAAAATCCTACATATCTTAAAATCATCAGGGCAATTTCCAATTTCTTAATAATCTGGTACCACATTTTCTACTTAAAACCACAAAAAAGAAGCATTCTCACACTGACCTAAAGCTGCTCTTTCCTAAAGTCTGCTGGCTACAGACTGAACAGCTTTGTCACAACGAAATTAACTGCTGAGGCCTGTGAGGAATCTGCATCATATTTCACAAACACTCTTGAATGACATGCAACAGCTCGCTGGAAAAAAAGATAAGTAATGCTACGTAGACACAAAAACCAGACTCATTTATCTGGCATTTTTGCCAGCCCACCCCCATTGAAATTTCAGTCATTTTATAACTCATTTTTGCCTGAGCATCCATTGAGTTCTGATCAACTGTCAGAAAAGTTGTAGCCTACCACTTCAACCCGAGCCTAACCCACGATCTAAACCACCAGTCTCCAGGTCTACCAGATTAGTCCTTGTCGTGTTGGTTCTATCACCAGTCAGCCATCCTGGGAACTTTGAACCATGCTGTGGTGCCAAAGGCCTAGTGTCTACTTACTCTACAGCTCCCTGAAAGCTCACTAACCATGGGACACCACATCAGTGCTGCTACAACAGCAGGCGTAACAGCACTGAGAGAGAAAGTCAGTGACACAGACAGATAAAGAGAGTCGGTGAGATTAAGACACATTAAAAAACAGGACAGAAATTGAGAGAATGGGCAAGCACATTTGTACTGTTCTTGTGTGTAATAAAAAAATAAATGTGTGATAGAGATAGTTGAGAATGGGCACAGCACTGTGTGCACAAGTAATCCGTTTCTATGTGCATGTGTATGTCAGCTGCCTGGGGCAGAGAGTTTACAGTCGGATTTACCTGATCACCCCTCAACATCAGACTAACAGGGCAACAAAACACACCGCGCATGCATGGATGTAAACTGACACACATACTCTCATGCATGCACGCTTGTACGTACGCACACACAAACACACGCACACACACATACACCTGTCTGCCCTTTAGTCTCTAGGATTTTCCTGGTAATGATGCCCATGACAGATGAGGCAGTGACAAGAGATCACTGTGAGGCTGACTCATCAAAGCTTGGCCCAAATCTAGAGGGCATTCAAAGCACACTCATCACAAGAGGAAAGCACACAGTGTTTTATAATCTTGTGTTGGTGGATGTGAGCAAAGACTGCTCTAGAAATGGTTGGTGGAAAAATCCCAGAGCACTTTTTTGGTGAGATATGTATTGTTATGGCTGACACTAACTCAACCATAACAAAAAAAACAAACTTGTTGGAAACGGCAAAATTCGATAAAAAGCAAAGAAGTTTTTATGCTCACTTGAGATGCTTTTTGTTGATAAAGACTTGATGCACTAAATGGGATATGGAAACACCCTTGCCGAATAAGTTCTGATGTGGCGAACATTTAACTCACATGACTGATCAGCTGTTTCCGCTGAACTATTCCACAGTAATTTGTCTTTGTCTCCGGACAGCACAAAACATGGCCAATACTAGCTGACATGAAAGAACAATTAAAACTTGCCCAATAGAAACAAATTTTCTCCCTTAGATGGGTTAGATCGCCAAGGCAACTTGTTTTGTTTCTGGTTTGTAACCTCTACTTCTTCTGTTTACTGGCGGATAACAGCCATATGTAAAACGTAGCCTATACCACCAACTTCTTATGAAACTACGCTTTGCAACGAGCCTAGTTTATTTGCTCCAAACCAGTTGATACGTGCCTAATTCGCATTTCTTTTTTGCAACGTTTCAAAGCTTTGCTTAAAATTGAATGGAAACACGGCTATTTTCTCTGCCACAGGAAACAGTGAGCATGACTGCATCTTGCAACAATTTTGTTCTCTTCAAAAGCTAAAAGCCAAGAAACCATTTCAACAGTTCAATGACACAATAAGAAAACTGAACTATGAACTATTATATAAAGTCATCTCAAAAAATACATCCAACTGTGTTCAGCATTATGGGATATGCTCTGGCTTTCACTACAAGCAAATGTCAGTGGTGGTCTGACCCCCGCTGTCTTGACAATTTGAGACAATCCAACCTATTGTTATCTGCAGGCAGGCCTTCCCAGGCAACACAGTAAGAGGGAAGGCTGCATCACAGCAGCTGAAGACAATGTTGCCCTACAATGAAATGTCAGAGTTAAGGGCCAAAGAGGAGAGGGCTGGAGAAGAGAAGAGATGGCCAGAGAGGGTAATGCATATTAAAGATTGAGATTATGTAGTGGAGTGCACTGAGAGAGGAAGAGGAGGAGGAGGAGGAGGAGGAGAAGAAAAGAAGTGACTTCCATTAGACTCAGTGCTCTGGAGATGTTCTCACAAGGATGAAATGTGATCACCTCATGGGCTTGCACACAGACGGAGCCTGGAGCTACAAATGCAGCATAGCTCATAAGCACAACAATCCCAGACGCCATAGGGCTGAACACTAGTGGAGGGAAAATAAAAAATTAATACTTGTGTTTTGTTTTGGGTTAATAATTAATTCTACCAGATATTTGCAGCTTTTTACCTCTGTAGATCTCAATGATTTGGCTGAATTTTACAACATCTAG
This sequence comes from Enoplosus armatus, assembly GCF_043641665.1. NCBI lineage: Eukaryota > Metazoa > Chordata > Actinopteri > Centrarchiformes > Enoplosidae > Enoplosus > Enoplosus armatus. The sequence goes on from NC_092186.1 coordinate 20,481,708, forward strand.
GGCAGTTGTTCCATTTCTCTGACTCAACACAGCACTCTTAATTTATTGCACCCAAAACCAGTAATAAGTGGGACAAATTAAGTTATTCATCGGACTTGACAGTTTGTCTTTAAGCTTAGTCACAGGAAAGTTGTCCTTCTTTATCAAGCAGTGCAATGGTTTATATGATGTTCCACACCTAATTTGCTTTCTTACATTGCATTCTTTTGACTTATGACCACTGGACATACATACATAGAGTCATAGAAGCAGAAATGATTCATCATTAAGCCCTACTTAAAATGTATACAAGCCATCATTTTAAAAAGTATTACTATAAAATAATAATAATAATAATAATAATAATGTATCACAGTAAAATTGATCAATTTCAAAAAATGTATTATCGTGCCATTGTGAAGTGTTACAGCATGCTACTTTTATAAATCAAGGCAAAATATTTAATTAACTAAACTAGTAAATATTATAATAATATTTTTATGAATTGCTTCTTGATATTTTACTATGGTGCATCTATCTCTATGGTGTATCTATCTCTATGGTGTAGCCTCTGATGACACCTCAGTTTTGTTTGTTAAAATCATTTTATCAATCTGACCTAGGATAATCCTACAACAGCAATAAACACGAACAGATTTTTCTCCGTAGAATTATCCACATGGCATGGATAAGAGTCCATGATTTGAATGAAATAATATGATCAACATAGACCCTGTGTCACAGACACGGCATATCATGCCATCAAAAGCCTTGATGGGGCTCATGAATATTCACAGGCATGCTGATACCCATCACTGAATAATATACAAGTGGAAACCTCCTTATATATGACACTGATTACACTAACACCCATGCACATGAGTTAAGTCAGCCAGTTAAATACAGTTAAATGACAGTTGGTCAATAAAAACTGCATGAAGTCTGAAAGTCATTCCCCTGACAATAGTAGTAAAGTTACTGAAGATGAAGCCACAAACTCTTAGGTTGACTAGTGCAAGACTTGTGTCACTATAACCAGCACATTTTAACAACTATATGCCAATTAGTAGTACTGCTATTACTTCCCAGAGCAACTGCGATGTCAGATCTATTGTCAGTTGCTGGGAGGCAGGATTCCCAACAGCTGGGATCTGTTCAGGACAGAAGAGAATTAACAGTGTGCAGATAAGCTCCTCCTGGGCGTTAGGCGCTGAGAAGTCCACGCTGTGACATATTTGAGGCTCTTGGGTTGTGTAGGACTAACAGGGTCACATGTGCCCATTTAGCCAAGTTGACAACATAAGTAGATTTAAGATCTATCGCCTTGACTCCTCCCATGCTAGACAGTCAAGTGAGCCTTCCTGTCATATCATCATGGAGTAGCCAGTCATCAGCTGGAGACAGGACCACTCTGCTCAACTGTGTGGTGATATTGTAGCTACATTTTTAGATGATAGTTAATCTACTAGTGTCTCCGTCTCTGGCTCAGCAGACGGATAATGTCTAACCTTAACACAGGATAAATATATTACGAATCAGCATTTAGCCAAATCCATTGTCAACTGATTTTTGTTTCTTGACAATTTAAGTGCTTTATCTTGGCAACTAAATATTCTGACTCTGGTACAAACTATCATGTGAGCAGTGAAAGACTGACACATTGTGGGAGGGAATTTAACATCATCATCATTAATTGTGTCCTTGATTTCCACACACTCATGCCAGTCACACTTTGGCAACAACATGTGACACGTCACACCACCTGTTGAATCTGTTTGTGTTGCATCAATTTTTTGATAATGTCAAAAAGCAGAAAGATCTCACCAGCTGTTCTAGCCAAAATAAATGGGCCTCATCGCAGATCAAGTAAACGCAGTATATCTATGTGTGTTTCCATTTTTGAGAGATAAAAATATCATATGATAGACGGCGTAGGTCAAAGTGAAACCACTAGTACGGTATGAGAATAATGATGCGATACACGGCGTAATAGAGATAACAGAGATGGTGTGTATATACCTGTAAAAATGTCACAGGAGTAACATAGGGATTTACACATCATAATCACGTTATTCTGAATATAATATTTTTACCATGTGCAATGTGCCTACCCAGAAGACCAACAGTGATGATGTGTTTAATGCACCAGAGGAAACAACCAAAAGGCAGAGAGAGACAAGCCTGGACTAAAGGAATCCTCTGCTATATTCAGGGGCAATGACACAGGAGATGACAATTACAGTTACTGTTCAATTTATGTATGTGTGGACATGCATTGTGTAAGACATAAAGAAGAATAGGCCACACCCTGTTAGCAATGCATGCTAGAGAGTTCCCCTGAAATCTGCAGGCAACACACAGTTAATCAGGGAGGCAGAGGATCCTGTGGCTAGGGAAGCAATCCAAGTAGACACACCATAAAGGCCCAAATGCTTGTAGAGGGCCATCTATAAATAGTCAAGGACTGCCCTAATGCCCCACCTCCTTATCAACAGTGGAGGGCTTTTGCTCTGGCACAAGGAGCAAGGAAACTGGCACGTGTCACTAAATTAGACCACGACACACACACACTTGTCAGATGGGGGAGGATCACCGCAACAAGAGGACCGGGGCACTTGCAATAATCTTAGAATGACAAACACACATATACATTCAAGCATACTTATACAAATACAGTATATAACATGAGTTTTTAAATCAATATTGTTATACAGAGATCTCTATTAGGGTTGGGCGACGTGACATGGTATGGTATATGCCATGCGACAGCAGAAATGTGTCCACGGTAGGGATTTGGCAATACCGTTTCCAGCTATCCCTTAGTGTCTCTGCTATATATTCAGGGCAGGCTATGTAGCAAATCAGTGCTTCCTCGCAAGGTAACGTGTTTTGGGCAGCAGGACTGCTTACCATATTCTCACATGACGTGAGAGCAACAGTTGGTGGCGGTAATGCACCTCTAAGCTGATTTGTCAACCACCACAGAAGAAAGTGTCAAGAAAACATGGAGGTGGAGAGTGAAATTGTAAATACAGAGCATGAAGTGCGGTATGGTTATTTTAAACCATTTCTTAATTTCATTTACAGAACAATTACCGTATTGTAACATATACCATTACCGTGATATAAAATTACATATACCATGATAGAAGATTTTGGCCATATGACGATCCAAAAACAGGTCTCTTACACAGACCTTAAAGAGGAATTACACACTAAATTATTCTTTGCACTGTACAAACCAACACAAAGATTCTTGCTGGCATATAATGATATGATGTTAACAAAATTCCTACTGTGTGTAAAAACTGCTTTTTCTACTAAAATTTAACATGTATGTATTTGCTTGAGTTTGAAAGTTTGCCCAATTCTCTGGCCCTTCAGTCTCCCTCGTCTCCCCTGACCCTCCACATCAAACACTAAGTAGCCACAAGGCCACACCTCCTACCGTCTTTGCTCCCTCACTTCTCTGTTAGGGAGCAAGTGTTCTAGCAGAATTTGAGGGTTTAGTTACCCTTTAATAGACTAAGTAAGGCTACGTTAGGATAAATTATGTGATAAAATGTCAATTGGGACATGGTACCTACATTTACGCAATTATAAAAAGGACTTGGTCTGGGAGAAGGGACAAAAAAGAACAGATGGGACATGCAGGTGTGGGTGGTTGCAGTGCATAAAGCAGCAGGAGTTGCTTTGTACCTTTTGCTCTTGTCAGTTTGACTAAGTAGTGGTGACATGTTTGCGTACGGTTTCTGAATTAAAAACTGAGCAGACTGAGAGTTGTGAGCCAGCCAAATCAACACATGCATCTACACAAATGTACACAAACATGACAGATTAGCCTTTCAAAAAAAAAAGCTCGCCAGCCAGGCAGTGCTGTGAAACAAATCAAGTCCTGGTACCTCCCAACCATCTGACTGCCTTCTCTCTCACCCTCTGTAACTAGATGACCAGCCAGAACAGATCAAAGAGCTGCTGCCCTGGAGCCACAGCTATGGATCATAGCATATTAACATGTTCTAGGCAGTGCTGTAGGAGAGGAAAGACTCTGTGTACTGTAGAGTTGGGATTAGAAGAGGCTTTCATTGCATCCATTGGCTCCCACAGATGTGGAAAGATAAACAAACACAAACTGTGAAATTTAGCCTCAAGTAGAAAGTAAGCCGTTGGAGTTGCGTTTATGTGTACGTTTCCTTGATGTTACATGACCACACTAATGCAGAAACATTTGAAAATACTTCCTTTCCTCTCAATTTTTGCCTGCCATTCACACTACCCTGGCAATTTTCTCATACAAAAATTGTTTTTCCCTGAATAATGTAAATCTGAAAGCAGAGCTCACATTGCAGTGCAGAGAGGAAAACTAAGCTTTTCCTAAATGAACACAATGTTTGCTAATTGGATGACTACAGAGGAAGGTAAGTCATATTCGTACTAATTCAACATGGAAACCTGAACAACAGCTGCACAACTAAATTGCAGACCTGGCATATATGCAGAAGGTTAAACTTAGCATTCACTCAAGTCCATTTTTCCAAAATAAGAGACAGAATAGTAGGACATGATCACATTTGTTGCAATACAGTATATAATCCTTGATGTAAACAAACTGTCTCACACAAGCTTAATACCAGTGGCATGGCATAAAAAAAAATCCACTCAACCAAGTAAAATCAACATATTTAGTCAACTCCATATTAGAGTGTCAACATTTTTAGGGATTAAATCTTTGTCCTTCTCTGTCTCTCTCCCATTTGTGAACTTGCTCTCATAAAAAGGCATCCATTTCCATGCTGCCATTATTCCTGATTACCAACTCCGGTACTCTCGCAAGTGAACCTGTCACACACATGATACCAGACGAGACTACTGCAACCTGTCTTCTGTAAACTCTGCATTAGACTTAACATCAGCAAATTTAACCAAATAAAAACTACATTAAAATCATTGTGATAATAATTATTTCGCCTTCTTTAATATGTCAAACACAAAAGCAACCTAAAAACATGTGAGTGGAAGTCATTTTCAAATGTAAACAGTGTTATCACGTTTCCACCTTAGGGCGCACATGATTGTCTGTGTGTCTGTTTCTGAGTTTTCTCTTCCTGTGCAGCACAATCTAGTGTGAGAAGGCCATTTCACATTTAACTCATCATTATGGCACTGCCTATCAGAAACTAACAATCTACAGACTGCATCTCTCTTACCTGAATTTCCCAACTGTTTGTAAAATCTATATTCCAAATGGAGCTGTGGCGCCCTGGACTTTATGGGTTCCTGAAAGAGAAGAGAGAAAAATAAAGTGAAAAAAAAGTAAAATATGTCATAGCTCACAAATCAGAAAAAGCAAACTGTCAATATCTACCATGACATGTTGGTTGTTTGGCTCAGTTATCCCTGCGGGGGAAAATTATTCTCAATGGAGAAAACTGTGTAGCACATTTGACATCAAAGTCATTTTGAAACATCAATACGTCCATGGCTTTCATTACAATGAAGGGAAATTATAAAGTAACTACAACACCACAAAAGCAAAAATGACTGTTAAGAGCTTTACCCCAAGGGAAGAAAGTAGTTTGTGAGTGACAACTTTGCATATACATCAACATGATGACCTCAGCCTGCAATTAACTTAAATACCTATAGAGCAATGTTGTCCTTATTTTAATGCCTAGTAGAACTTAAATTAAGTCTCAGGTCAGACTTGTGGGATATGAGAGGATAAAGAGCAGTTCCAGCTGGTTAACAGCAGGCTTTTGTGATGACATGGCTGATAATCAACCCACTAGGACATATTGTTCATTATATCGCTAGCTCCAGCTTTACAACCTAAAATGTAATCTGATTAACCCCACTCTCATGATGACAAGGGCATTATAGACAAACGTGAGGAGGACAGAACAAACACACACCCAACTTAATGCCTTTCCTTAATCTTCAATAGCTGTACCACAGCCTATGCTAAAGCCCTTGACTACAATAGCAGTAAGCAGTCCCCTTTTCACACACTGCCAACCATCCAAAGATGTACATTATCCTGTTTGTCAAATGGATAAAATAAGCTCTGATATTCCTAAATTTAAGAAACAGGCAAACATAAGATTTACCTCTATCTATAAAACAGTGGGACAATTAGTTATGAATGAAGAGTGAAGCTTGGCTATTTATTTAGCCTTGCAACTTCTCAAGAGGTGCTTGAAGTGAGATTTAATCTTAAAAGTTGTTTCCCATGTGCATCTAATTCCAAAGCACTTCTATTTTAAATTATATAAACTGAAAGCCGAAAGCTGTTAAGCTCCCACATTCACTCCATTAGGCCTTTATCAAATCAGGAGCATTTTCTCTTCTGGTGCCCTGTTAGCACGTAGGAGTGCTCACATAAAGTATGAGCCGTGTTCAACACAATGAGGGACTTTTCATCCTTTTATGATGACCGTTCTCAGTCCTATGGGATGTGTTCTGTGGTTTCACTTCAAGGTTCAATCAAAAGATGGTTTAACAGAGATGGTTAAAAAAAAGAAAAGAGGGGGCTAGCAAGAGACATTAACTTATCATATTTTTTTAATTCTTGCAAAATCTAAACCCTCCGAGTGGTAGGCCCCTACTGAGAGGCCACTTGGGGAAGTGTTAACAGTATCAGCAAGGTTCAGTTATATTACATAAAAGTTGATTCAATTAAGTTTAACTAGATAACAACATTTTCAGCACTTTTTGTCAAGTATCCCTTGAAACACTTTTATAAAAGAGAAACAATGAATGATAAAAGAGAAAAGGTCAGAACAATGGAGTTTAAGGTTATATCTTATGAACAACAACAAACATCTGGCAAATGCTGCAGAAACTATGTAGTTTAACAGTTTAGCTTTGGTTTGCAATCAAAAAGAAGAAACAGCAGCCATATACAGGTGACAAGGTGCGTAAGCTTCTAATAATTTGAGCAAAAACCTCAAACATGTAATAAAGATGACTGTGACTAATACATGTTTTTCTACAATCAATGGGAGAAGAGATGCATTCTCCTGTTCCCATATGATGCCAACATGGAAAATATGGACCATAACATCCCCACAAAACCTATGGTCTATTATCTATGGAAAAAAAAGATTTCAGCATGCTGCTCCAACATCATGCCAACAAGGAAGAGTGCCAGAGAAGTAAGAAGCTACTGTGCATGCCAGGGGTTAGAAACTGAGAGTGGAAGACAGGAGGCAATACAGAGGAGTGGAAGCCTGTAGGAGGAAGACACGTGATTAGTCTGGGAGGCAGAGCGGGGACCTGCTGAAGCGTCATCCACCTCCCACATGAACATGGACAACGAGCACGTCTCGCACAAGTCAGGCCATGCCGGGGAGGACAGGGAAAGAAAATATTAAATATATAAATAATGAGTCAAAACAGATGGCACCAAACCACAGGACCCTTTAAAACAGCTTACAATAGGAAACAGAGGCTTATGGCAGCTTTACGTACTTAAGAGTCATCTCTATTCCCAGCAGATGGGATAAGCTATGGCTGTGTAAATGACCAGGGCCAAGCTGCAAATGTCTGATGTAACATCTTTGTATGTGACGATGATTTTTCACAGCTCCTGCCCGTATCAAATAAGTTGTTATCTGCTCCCTGTGCCGACATGCTCCTCTGACATAGCAAGAGATGCAGCGACAGAAGAAATTTTGTAAAAGGGAATGTATTGTATTCCTCCAAAGCATATATTCTAAAACGTAAGTCAGCCACATCCAACACATCATCCCCTTTGGTATTTATCAAAAAAAAACCTATGTTGCCTGATGGAACATTTGCAGGGACAAATAAAAGCAAAAACTGTTTTCTGATGATTTAACAATTCACCTTTAACTTCATCTTGTTTACAATACTTAACCAGAGTTTGGCTGCAACTAACGATTATTTTCATCATCGATTAATCTGCCAATTATTGTCACCATTAATCGCTTAGTCTAAAAAATATCAAAAAATTGTGAAAAATGCTCATTACAATTTCCCAGAGCCTAAAGAGACACCTTCAGATTGCTTCTTTTGTCCAAGCAAAAGGCCAAAACCCAAAGACTCTTCATTTACTAACATAAACGACACAGAAAAGCAGTAAATCCTCACATTTAAGAAGCTGGAAACAGCAAACGTTTTACATTTTTGCCTGAAAAATGACTGAAATTATTTATCGATTTTCAAAATAGTTGGCAACTAATTTTCTTTCAATCGAATAATCGATTAATTGAGTAGGTGTTGCGGCTCTAAACTGGTGTGGACGTTTTGGTTACCCCTTGTGGGGTCATGCAGAGAGCAGCTTTCTGCCAAGTGTGCTGGCCTGTGTCCAGGGCAGCTGACCCACAGGCCAGAAGAGCCCTTCCCTGTCTGACCTGCTGCTACAGTAACCTCTCCACCTCAGCTGTTCCACGCTGCAGCCGTGTGCGTTTCTGTGTATCTGCGTTCAATGCATCTGAAACCAACCTGCCCTTGTACAGTGGCTCTCTGCATGAGACCAGCGACAAGACAGGTTTTGAATCTAGGAGAATTTGAATTCCAGCTTCACGAGAACCTGTTTTCAAGACGACAATAACGTGCTCCAACAAAAATCATAGCTGCTGTGTTCTGGTGGAGTGAAACAAGCTTATTCGGCTTTGGGACTTAAATGAAACTTCAGGTAGTGCCACCATGACACTAGCCACTAGGGCTGGACCACACAGCTTCTGCATCTGTGCAATAGAGCAAAGCACACTAGTGTTTCCTTTAACCCCGCCTCCCAACCGCTCGGGCTCCCTCACATTCATTATGCCTAGGAAAATAACTCAATGGGCCAGAGTGCATCATGTGACGGACCCAAAAGTTGTAATTACACTATGTCAAAGTGGCTTCAAAGCCCGATGCACTTCTTGGGGGCTTGGTTTGTGCCTGTAAACAGACGTCACTTGCAACAACGTAGGACCAGCCTTCCCAAAACCACAACAGCCAATCAGATACCACCATTTCCACAGCCACCATCATTGGCTGGCTTCTCCCTTCACGACTGCAGGTGTGATGGACAAGACTGGCAAATAAATAGTGGATACTGACTTATATACTAGCTGCTGCTCACAGCTAAAAAGCTTACAGATTTGTCGATATTAGCGCTACCAGCAAATACTGCCCTAGCGGGATCAAATCCTGTAGCTACAACAGCCTGGGGGTGGGTGTGAGATGAAATGTTACATGTCATTTCAAGGATCCCTCTTAAAGTAAAATACTTCAAGCTTGTACAAATATATGATTATGTCATCACGGATTAGGCGGTGGTTTCTGTATTTTAACCTGTGGTAGCCTCCATAGACTTGTGTGGATGGAGCAAGCCATCAGCACCACACAAAGTCCTCTTCCTGGGATTAACCAACTCTGCACATGATGTCATCTGGGCTAAATCTGATCTCTGCTCCAACACAGCTGAGAAAGATCAGAGTTGACCTCAGTGACTGGATGGAGTAGTGACCACCAAATGAAGAGGAAAAAGAAAACTATAAATGAAATAATGAAATGAAATACGAAAATGAATAAAAATATGCCTTCAAAACAAAAACAAACATAGAAATGCTGACCAATGGGAAAAAAGCTTAGGCCAACACAACACCTACAATTTCAAGTCTAGCATATTCTCACATAGATAATTACATCATAATTATTCAACTTGTGACTCAAGAAAGAAATTTATTTTGCAGGAGTTTTCATTTTTGTATTTGGGATGTTGATCATTTTCAACTACAGTCAATGAGAGATAAAATAATTAGTCGATCACCAGAAAGTAAGAGTGCAGTGTTTTTGATAATAGATTAAAACCTTTCAGCAAAAATTGTCAACATTAACTGGTTCCAGCTTTGCAAATGAGAATATTTGGTTTTCCTTCACCATCTATAGAAAACTGAATGCCTTTAGGTTTTGGACTGCTGGTCGGACAAAACAAGCAATTTATGTCAATGTCAACTTGGACTCTGGGAACTTGTGATGGACATTTTTCACTATGTTCTGACATTTTATAGACCAAATGATTATCAACTGATACAGAAAAATGGTGGCAGATTAATCGATAACACAACTCACTGTTAGTTGCAGCCCTACAGTCAAAAGTGTAATAAATTGTTACTTTTTAACATTACCATTGGTAATTTGCAATATCCCAATAGTTTACCATTATTGCTTTCACACATTCAGTTGTGAGGTCTTACTAGACACATGATGCCATGTTGGTAAAATAGAAAGAGAGACTACCCTTTGACCGCATGAACAATATCTTGCATTTTAAAACAGCATGGTACAACAAAACAGACAGTTGGCATCATGTAATGCAAAAAAACAACTGTGTTGTTTATCATCTGGAAAGCCAGTGTGACACAACGGGTGCATATGTATGCCTATGTGTGCCATGTCCGGGGCAACAGACCCAGCATTATGTATAAGGCCCAGAATAGACCCTGACCTTTGCCTGACACCCAGTAAACCATTTCACAATATGCAACTGGCAATGTGACTCATCTCATCTTAGACAGAGCAACTCAAATGTCAACATAGTGCGTCTCTACTAAGCAGCCTTCATAGGGGTATTAATGATGCTAACTGCTAACTGCAAGGCTAAAACAACTGGAGAAGACTGAAGTGTGTTTCCCTGTTCAAGCAGTCTTTATGATCAGAGGTGTCTATGGTTGGGAGGTGGTGTTAAGGAGCGAGTGGAGTCAGAGAGCAACAGCTGGCCGGTGTCCAGCACTTCTCCTGTTTCAGCTCAGATTTAACACACCCAGATGGAGCCATCAGCTGCCTCCCAAAACCCAGTGTGATAATCCGGCACTGCTTGAAATCAACCAGAATTAGACATCAAATCAAGAATTTTGTAGATGATTGGAGTGGGGTAACTGTGGCCTTTGACCTAGGTTCACTTCATATGCCAATTCAGAATTATTGTCATGATTTAGACCAGATGATTCATTTTAATTGTGTTGTAATTTTTCTACTTCGGAGGGGCTGTGGGAGAGGTGTGGTACAGCTAAATGACTAGCATCGGGACAATTAATGGTGTATCAAGTTATCTCATTGTCAACACTAAAGATGGCTTCAATTGCAGTTCGAATACTATGTCTGGTATCATTATCAGGCCTTGGGTACATCTAGACAGCTGCCATGTACTTCTCAAAATGAATAAAACTGAGGTTCTTCAGGGTGTATTTTGTTGTTATATTGATTTAGGAAGTTGAAAAACCCTCTGTCAATGCAACATATCAGCTTTCAATACTGTTCCCCCCATTTGTTTCCATGACAACATAAAAAAAAAAATCTATAGCAGCCAACTTAAATGCGCCAGTGAAATTAGCAGGTTTCAAAACTTCTTTTAAAATTGTCCTGGCTCTTTAAAACCTGCTGAACTCAGCTGCTGCAGTCAGAGGAGGGCAAACACGCCACACAATGTTGCCAGTGATCTACACAGTCATGGGAAGTCCCACTCACATGAACCCAAGAGGCAAGTATCCTTTGTCATTTAATAGAGGAGCGAGGCGTGGTATCAGTACAATGTATTGCATTGTGCACTCCCTCATTTGTTTAACTTTGAGCCTGTACTCAATACAGCTGTTTCTATTGGTCCTGACATGGCTACGAGTAATAACACAGCACAGTCATTAAATAGTAGGACAGAGTTATTTCTGTTGTTCTGGATCTCTACTCCAATGTACAGTGTGAACAGAAAACATTATTTATTGGGTTTGAAATTGAACAATGACTGTGAATTTGCAGCATTAAGGGTGTTCACATTCAAATATAAAGAGCAATGTATCATTTGTAAGCCTTTTTCTTATATATAGTAGCCCAAATTCTGCAGCAGGACGATGATCCTAAACAAACAGCTAAAGGTGGAAGGATCCTGACTGGTTAAGTTGTTTACTGAGTATCAGTTTCACTTGGTGAAGATCAGACTGAAGGCAAAAAGCCCCTGAAAAAAGTAAGAATTAAAGATAGCTTGAGTACAGACCTGAGAGATCATCATCAGAGAAGACACCAAGTGCCTGCTGATATCTCCTGATCACAGACGTCAGAGAGTCATTAACTACATTTCCAACCACATTTTAATTCAAAACATGTTGCTCCCCTAAAATCAGGTTACTGTATGTAATAAGGGCTACACTTCCTACTGTTCTTCTGATGTGGATGTAACACCCTCAAATGAAAGCTGAATTTCAGTGTAGTCATGGGGGGGTTTTCACAGCACAATTTTGACACGTCACAGCAGGAAAAGCACTGGTGTAATTAACACCATTAACGATGGCTTTGTTCCTTTTAAGTGTGTCAGTAAGCCATGTCAGAGAGCCTGCATGCAATCGAACAGGTAAATGGATAGTAACCCTTATTAATATCATTAATTACATCTGTTGTTGTTGACTTCAAATCTTATATGCTAAACTAAAGAGTCAATACAACAAAAGAAATGTGTCACTGTCCTATTCCTTATGGTCTGCACTATATATCTTGTCAAACCCAGGCCATGCAGCAACATATTTTAATTTCTTACATGGTATGAAGCAGCTTTAATTCAAACCTTGCCATTTTGTCTTGGTACGCAATACTCTCAAAAATAGATCTGAGGTCAATTTGGCTTTAGCTCTTTTTAAATGACCATAATCTGATTCTGGTTTGGTTATTTTGGCTCTAGATTACCACTTCAATTATGATGCTATAAAGAAAGTTAAGAGAACAGTGCAGTGCTGCAGTAAATTCATGTCACCATAATCACAATCAGGAAAATGTGATTGCTTTACATGTGCATTGAGCATTACATGTCATTTAGTAAATACAAAAAAACTGTCAGTGTAACTCCTTAAAAAAATTGGGAAATGGAAATGCTTTACGATGAACCAGGATGTACACTGACAAGGTACAATTACACAGCACTCACTGCGCTACAGGCACACACCCTATACTATATTCAAACCCATTTTTTGTGCAGTCACAATTTCCACTTATGTATGCAATATATTTCTATATAAAACACTGACACTGTTCTTGCTGCTACTCTGAAGTCACCAACATTTAGACTCTCCTGTGTAAATTTAATGACTGCTACTAAATCATCCTCAAAGCAACAATGTGTGTCTGTGTGAGCGTACAGTGTTGCTGCTGGCTACCGATTCATTAGAGGATTAGCTAGTTGACTGAAGGTAGGCTTTTACATGCTGTTGACATCCAAAGATTTATTCATTTAGTCTGCCCAGCATGCTCTCTGGAGAGCCCGAGCAGGGTAGGGAAGAACTTAAATCGTCAAAATGTCACTTTAATTCTAGCCAAACATGCTGATAGAGCTTTTGTGCCTTCACAGTTCTTAGACAACTGCCTCATGAAGAGCTGGTGAAAGCTGCTGAGCTAGACTGCAACAAGAGCTGTTTATCATGCTTCAGTGGGAGGCAGACAGGAGAGTTCAGTACAACACCTCAGATTCCCCTCAGAGAATCACGACTGACCAGCACCGCGAGTGGCTTCACTCATATAAAGCACTTTACTCCTATGCCTCTGCATCAGTGACTCAGTCAGAGAAAACAAAAGGTCTGCCAGAGACATTCCACCCTTCTCCAAAGATACAGTACAATTACATGCCAAGCAGTACATGGGTGCTCTTTGGAAGCAATACACAACATTTTATGAAATACTTCTAGCATCATTAATCTTTTCTGGCCACTTGGGAGCAGAACTCACAACAAGCTGAACATCAACATGTTTGACCCATCGTTGTCGCAAAAAAGTTATGGCTAACCTGACGAACATACTGTGAGCCTAATATTCACTTTCCTTACAGGAAATCACTGAGAAATGCATCTGTGCTAACTTTGTCAGTGTGTTTTTCGGTGCTGGGCAGGTAGATCATTTCTGTCTAGATCATTTCCCTAAATAACAACACCCAACTCTTTTGAACAGCAAAAATACAGCCTAGTATCCTTTTGAAAACCAAAATGATAGTTGTGTTTCTTTATTTAGTGTAAATGGTGCCGACACCAACAGAGCACATTTACCAGTCAAATAGAAGCCAAGTGTTTCATTTTGTGGTTTGTCCAACTCTTGGAATTAACCTTAATTAGCTTCAGCTCACAAAGTCCAACACGTATCATTTCAGCTAAAGCAATGGAGGCCCCAGGCTAAAAATAAGAAGTTGGACTACCACTGCATTTTTGGGGGGCAAAGGGAAATTTCATTTTCAAATCTGAAATCCACCCATGCATTGACCAAGCACTGCCAACATAGATAAAACACTGCTCTGTATGTTCATGGCTGCCACACAATGTACAGCAGGTCTCTGTGTTTAGTGTGTTTGTCTCCCTTGATGATCACTCCAATATCAGCCCCTCTCCCTGAGCTATGGGAGGCACTGTGCTGTACAATACGTCCCAACACTATAACATTCACTTACTACTGTCCACCTATGTTGGGTAGATGTTATTACAACCACTTGTCATTGTCACAAGTGTTTGTCGCCACAAAGAGGCCTCCAATTGGTTTATTACTTATTACTGATAATACCAGCTTTGCAGGTCTCACAGGCACCTCCTATCTGTCAATGAATGACCAACTACATGAAAAAGGTGGCTACAGTGAAATACAAGCTGTAAAGTTTGTAAGTCCAACTCTTTGCAGAGTGGACTGGCGGAAATGTCAGTGAAAACCGATTCAATTGGATTTCTGAGGCCAAAGAATGGATTAGATGGGTGAGTGCATGTGTCCTGCACCCAAGGCTAACACAATGATAGGGTTAAGAGGGGGCTGATGACCTTGATAACACAGTACCCTGAAGATAGTAGCAGAAAATAAGAAGAGAGAGAGAAAAGCACTACACCAAGATAGCAAGACTGTTCAAATTAAAATAGTATGACACAGTGGTGTGCAAAATGTTCTGGGGGAAAAAAGAGGATTAGATGGTCATTTTCTCAGTGGACAGTTATGTCACCACTCCAGGGGAGTGTATTGACGGAGATGGTGGCATCCCTTTACCCTTTAGATGAGTCTGATGGGTGCTAGTTTATACAGGAAGCCTCGGCAGAAAGCAGACATTAAATGCTGCTGTTTCTTTAAGACATCGGGATCTCCCCTTGGGACTAAAGCCTGCAGTGTACTTACAGCAGTGGCTATATGGTCCTGCCTCCATCACACAGGCGTTTGTCAGTGTGAGAAAGCATCCAGCTGAACCAAAGACTGAACCACTGTGTGTCGACAAGGCCTGCTAACAAAGACAACCTTTCAGCACTCAGCAGTTTCCCCCTTCTCTCTTGCTTTTTGCAGCAACATTCACAGCAGTTCCAAATCCACTGACAGAGGATCTCTTGCACTGGCCTGCCATACATCTCTATCTCTGCTGTCACGTGGTGGAGCGGGGTGACACTAGCATTGACCTTTGTCCCAGGTGCAGGCAGGCACAACCCACATGCCCAACTCTGCAAGTTGGTACACGAGACACACATAAAGGCACCAGCTCAACACTGAGGAATCACAACATGCTGTCCTTCAGAGGCTGGCATTTACAATTCAGAGAGAAATTAAACTAGTTTTAACCAGCCAGATAACAAATTACACTTAGCAAAGCTGCCTTATTGGTTTCCTGGTAGATCAGCAACACTTCATCCAACCAAGTAATAATTTACACTTCCTTAGAGTTTCACAGAGACCAACGGTTGATCAGTTAAGAAATCATATTTGTCTACTTTATTTTAATGGACAGGGGAATGTTAGAAGGAATGTAGTCTATATCAAAGTCTGTATTAGAGCTGAAATGATTAGTTGTTCAATCGATTAGTCTGAAATGATTAATAGATTGTCATAATAATAATCCTGTATCATGTATCACGCAAAAATGCCAATTATTCTTTGGTTTCAGCTTCTCAAATGTAAGCATTTGCTGCTTTCCTCTCTTTCTTAAATAATAAAAAATTTAATTGTGTTTTTGACTGATTGGTCAGGCAAAAGCAAAATACATCATCTTGGATTCTGGGAAATTGTTTTTCACAATTTTGTGACATTTATAGACTAAACGAGTCAATCAGTAAAAAAAATAAACTACAGATTAATAGATGATCAAATATGATTAGTTGCAGTCCTAATATACTAATACTCCTGTCACAGAAAATAAGATTTCTACAGTTTAATGTGTATATATATGGATTCTGTCAAACTGTACAATAAACACAAAAAAAACAGCATTTTCCTTGTCCTATACTTTGTCAACGAGGGAGAAGCCCTCACCATGTCAGGCTTAACAACACCCATGTAGAAGAGTCCAATTTGTCTAGTTAATGTTGAAAACATAAGGCTAAAAGAGATCATTTTTTTCATCGCTGTAGCTTTTCTCCAAAAATACAATTAACAAAAAAACATGAATCACCATCTGAAATTAGTTCTCAAAATGAAATCTGAGTCCTCACAATCAGGCTCTACTGTTACGCGGGCCTTGTCGAGCTTTGTTAACACCATTAACACACTTCATCCTCTCAATATTATGCATTCAGATAAATGCTTGGGTCCAGTGGGCCATGAGATTCATGGAGCAGTGTCATGGCTCTAATGCCAGATCCAGATATAGCTGGACACCATGGGGATAAAAATACCCAAACAGATGGGAGGGTTCACAGGCAAGGGGGGAGAGGCAGCAAGCACAACTGAAGATTTCAGAGGAGAGCAGAACTGCAATTACAGCTGTTTGCAAACCTCTGCCTTCCATGTGGTTAGCAAAGCCTTCAGTGGATGCCCGTTCAGAGATAATGACCTCGCTGGGAGATACAAATGTAAGGATAATCATAATGGTTAAGACGAGTACCACATAACCACATCCACAGTTCGAATCCCGGCCGGGGGACCTTTGTTGCATGTTGTACCCCTCTCTCCCTCAATGTTTCTCTACTGGCTGTCAAATAAAAATAATCTTAAGAATAAAAAATTAAAAAGTAAAAAATCATACACAGACCAGTGTAGAAATCAGCTTCAGTAAAACTACTTAACTTGTAAGGCCTTGCTTACATTAAGGCATTGTCAGAGGAAAAAGAAAATATCAGCCAGTGATCAAAGCGCTACAAGTGGCAACACATTTATAGCAAAGAAATGATGTGCAGAGGAAATGGTTGAGCAGCCACTGGCTGGCACAGAATCTAAGAAAGCAAAGAGGCCATGACATTTCATGTGGTTTTTCACAGTCTGTTTAAATGCTACTAAACCAGTGGCTCTGAAAAAAATGTATTCATGCTGACACAAAACAAAAAGACACAGTAAATTATTGATTGCTCATATGGCCTGGTGTGAGCTTATTAGAGGAGAGCTTGCACAAGAATTGACATAAACTCCATGGGGGGGGGGGGGGGGGGGTGGCAGTTCCTATTTACTTCCTGTGTCTGTATCTCTTAGGTATGAGTTCACTGCACATTGAAATTTGTAAAAATTTGTAAAAATTAAAAACATTTTTAACTGCTAAAAACACATAATAAACATCAAGTAAGCAGGATTCTTCATATAGGACACAGATTGATACTGGAGATGTAGCAGATCAGTGGTGTGGTCGTGCATAAGTGGAGTTGTGAGTTCATATTTCTATGTTACTTCACCAACCATGATGATGCACTTACCAATTTGATGGCCACATATTCGTTAGTATAGAGATTTTTTCCCAACCGCAGCTCTCCAAAGTTCCCGCAGCCGATTTTTTTACCCACACGGAAGTTTGGGCCAACCATAAGAACTCCAGAATTGGTCCCTGAACTTCGGCCCCCATGTCCAGTCCTGCTGCCTGCTGTCTTAGACATCTTTTTCCCTTCCTCTGTCTCTCCCTTGCCCCCTCTCTTGTCAAAATCCATAAGCTTGTGATACCCTGGCCTCTCCACGGTTATTCTCCAGCCATGCAAACCATAGAAACTCCAATAACAACGACAGAGAAGGCTTTAGAGAGGGGGGGGGACAAATCTCACAGGACAGAGGAAAGGTGTTGCTGTTAAAATGTGCAATGGTTCAGAAGACACTTAAACGAGCTGAAACTACAGACAGCTCTTTTGCTGAGTGCTTCCCTTTTTTTCTTCGTTCCTTGTTTACCAGAGGGGCTCCTTCCTTGTATGTTTCTCCAGCTACAGTCTCAGAGCAGCATGTCCCTGCCTGAGGAATAGGCAGGTTGTGCTAGGATGTGCCCACAGACACACATACAATACTAGTCATAAAAAAGCCCTCCGAAACCCAGCTACTGCATCCACAAGGCCACTTGGGAACATCTCCTGGAGTGCCTCATTCCTTCCAGTCAGCCTTCAGTGACACAGTGGACACTCTCCATGTTGCAGGGCCACAGCAGACAAGGCAACCCAGATTTAGAGAAAACAGCGACAAGAAAGACAGGTAACGGATGGGTTTGATGTCAGCTGGAGATCTGCAGAGGCAAAAACAGACAGAAATCAGTTTGTTTTCTGTATAGCCTGGAACAAAAACACAAGAATTACTTATTCTTACAATATCTTTTGGCCTGTTTAAAGATTTGAAAAATGGATAAAACAGATATTCACTATGTTTACTAACTGCAGATGAGATACCCTCTCCAGTAGCCATCCCATTCTACAATTACAATTAAATGTACTGTCAAACACTATACAAGCATAATCTGTGAAGCGATCAATATAAGCCAAAATACTGGAAAACTTAACAAATCAATCATCAACTGTTCCCATAACACTCCCTGGCCACAAAGAGATTAAAATCTTAGAAAAAAATACTTAAAACCTTTTACTTGAAGATCAAATTATGTCTACTGTGGCTGTTCTTTACTACAGCTGAAATGAGATCTTGCTCCAGACAGGCAAAAGGCAAATTCAATAAAGCAATCGATATGAGCGGAAATATTCCACAGTGGACCTCAGATGTTTGAAAAATATATCTTTTACAATTAAACCACAATTTTTTGAAAGCCCAAAACACAGTGCATTACAGGGATTTGGTAAATCACAAAGTCGTATTCTTTTAAACATGACTGTATGTATCTTATGCACTGAAACACTGTTGAGCTACGTTTCAGGCTAAAATAGTGCACAGTGGTAATGTGGTAATGTGTATAAACACACAACCAAGAGGCCAAGATTAAAAAAAAAGTCAAAGTAAAAAGTGACAAGATATCAGACTATGGTATACACAACTATAGAAGCAATGCTAGGCACAAACAACATTGATAACAACCATAATTTCAGTTTTCATTGACAGTGTAACTTGGCCATCTCTGTACAGCTTTTTGTTAGCAATCCCATGCAGATGTCTCCAGAGCAGCTCTCCTAACTCCCCTACGTCCATGATCTAAGATGTTGGTGGTGCTGAAGAGAACAGGTAATGCAGGCACTAGCGATGGGCAGCTACTCTTTCCTTTGGAAAGGCACTTACGCAGATCAATGACTGCTGTAATGGTTCATCTCATCATAACATTTGCATCATTGGGAAGCATATTATTGGAAGGATTTGGATAGTCTAGTCTAGTCTAGCTAGCTCCACTGTATCTCACAGAGTAAGAACTAAAATAGCCATCACAGGACTGAATGAACAGTATTATCAGACATAAGTATGCTAATGATGAGTGAGTATTGTTTTGTGTAGGATATTTATTGAAATCCTTTACACATGATACCTTTCTGACTTATATCTTCTACACAAAGTTTATTCCACGAACAATTGGAGGGATTACATTTTCTTGAGGAGGTAAAGCTATATCGAAACTACACTAGCTAGTGAAGCCTGAAATGTTTTGAGGCGCAAGTGTGGGTAAATAAACAATATAAAAATCAACTGGAAATCGTGAGTATGTGTGTTTTATTTCACTACTGCAGTCAGCACGTAGTCAACACATTTGTAGGCCAGGTATGCAGTCAATCATTACACTGTCATGTCTTCCTTGTAGCATGACGCATGGCAACTCTTACTCTAGGAAATGAGACTAGTCTACCTGGTCACAAGATTGGAAATACAATAACCTAGCTGAGTAAAGCTACTATCAAACTATCACAACAACTGAAATGGTAAAATGCACTATGCCAAGCACTTCATTTGTCAAGGTGACCCAAAAAAACAATACTAATCCATACACTTAATACAAACGTATGTTAATAGATAGAGATAAGATAGAGATGTCCCTGCTAACAACAAAGATCTAAATAACTTACTGTTACGGGTAACTCTTAGGCAATCTTGGCCCATATGTCTAGACTGTCTCATTTCAGGAAGTTGTGTATTGTTTTTCATAACAGCTCTTTGGCATACCTACCAAGTTGTTTAAAAAACAGTGAGTTAGTAGTCATATATTTCAAGTTTTGAGGTGGCACTTAAAAATTCAAAGATAAATTCCTATGAATGATATCTCGCCATAACAAAATATTGGAGTAGACAGTGGCTCTAACGTCAGCTACTATTAACGTTGTAGTCAATACGGTTAGCTAGCTTGTAATAACACGACGCAAGACTATTTAAAACGTTATAATAAGGAATACAACTACCAACAGAGAACCTCAAACTGACAATAAACAGTAGTACCCGGACCAGACTGACAAGTTTTCCTGGCCGTGGTACAAAATATATGTCTTTTAGAGCTTAATGCTAGCTAACCGCTAACTGGCTACCGAATTGTGCTTGGCAGCTGTCATTTAACGTTAGTTTTGGGTGATTCAAAGTACCTTATTTCTGTCTTTGATTGCACTAAGTTTGTTTTCTGATACGAGATGAGAAAAAGAAAGTCTAATCGTACAAGCAAACCCCGACAAGTGTCTTCAGAAAACCTAGGGTTAACATTTGACTAGCTTGCTGGCTCGGCGGACAAGGCCAGATACTCTCAGGCTACCCTAGCAAGCTCAAGTTAGCTAGCTTGATATCGTTCAGTCGTAGCCAATTTGTTTCTGTTAAACCACTTTCCTGTGCTGTTTAAATACAGCATTAACGGTAAATTAATGTAGGGTAGACGTTTATCTTCACGTTGCAACTCAATCGAAATGTCACACAGCAGTATTAATCTAACCTAGCTAGCACCTACCAAAAACACCGTCCCTCTTGGCCCAACGCCTGATAAAAAACAGCTAACGATGTTAACAGCTAATCTGTTAAAAACACTGTGACACAAGAACACACGCCAGCTAACCGTTAGGGAACTGATGCAAATTGAACAAGTCGAGGCAGGACAGAGCATAAAATATTCATTGATTGACAATCCCTATGCTACATTAAACTGGTTAGTTAGTAAATACTTAATAACTGAGAAATAACAACGTCCCAAGCGACGTTGTAACTAGTTAATGTCATCGACATTGCGATAAAGGGGATCGTTGTTTCACCTGAGAGTAGCGTTTTGAGTTCAGATTCCAGATATAGCCATTACCCTGACCACTGCCGGGCAACTCCTTAATCCTAAACAACCGACTGCACACCAACGGCAGCCTGGGATCTCTTACCGCTTAGCTCACTAGCTAGCCATTTAGCAGGCTAGCTCACGAAACATTAGCAAGAACGTAAATGTGCTGCGAGACGGTGTCTTTAAAAAATAACAGTTACGGACATATTTCTGTCGCCATGTTACCTTTAACTTGCAGCTATCGAAACGCAGTCGAAGTCATGGTTCTCCGTTCGTGGGTATCTTTCTCATTTCGTTGCTCTTCCTTAAGTTGATTTTGCTGTTGTCTCTTTAAGCCTCCCTCGGCTACCGATACCCAGCTACAGCGTCACACAGGCTCGCAGCACTGTGCTACGCTGAAAAAGTAACGCAATTGGTTTGGGGAATAAGGAAAAACATCAGGCGTGCGTAGCTCATTGAGTCGCTGCTCCAAACTGGACATTTTGGTTGACAAATTATTGTCCTAAATATGACCCCCTCAAACATGAGTTATCCCACAGGTGTATCCAAAGTATGACCAGTACTTGAGTCAATACTTCTGTTACCTGCACTAATATATTGTATATCTCATCTTAAACAGCTCTCACTTTGTTATATTTTAACAGATTAAATTATTTTGAACAGTTGCGAATACTGTATGTTGATTCCCAGCTGAAATCCTGATGTGGAATTTAGACCAGATATATTGAAATTTGTTCATCTTTTCTATCAGTTCCACAACCGGAATATGTGCACACTGATGAGTTTACTCATACCATAGTAAAAATGTTGGTGAAACTAGATTGAGAGCTGAAATAATTTAACGATTAACCAGTTAGTCAATTGACAGAAAAATAATTTATTTTAAAAAAAATAATTTATTTAATTTATTTAAAAATAATTTTATTTGACGGGGACAGTGCATAGCTAATTTACATATGTAGTCCATGGGCAGGAAACAGAGAATAACATCTCTATTAAGAAATGTTTTCTCATGTTTTAAGCAAAAATGCTAATATGTCACTTGTTCCAGCATGTCAAATGTGAATATGTGCTGGTTTTCTTAGTCTTTTATGACCGATAAAAACTGAATATATCTTTGGGTTTTGGAGCAAAAATTTAAATATGTTGACTTGGGCTCTGGGAAATTTTGATGGGTAGTCTATACACTTTCGGTTTATAAACAATGAGTCAATAAATCAATAAAACAAGTGACAGACTAATTGACAATGAAAACCGTAACCTAATTCACATCCCAGGGAATGATATTGGAGAGGAGCTTTGATCATATGGTCCATCTCTGATTCAGGAGCTGAAAAATATGCCCGTTTAAAAATAAAATGTAAATCTAAAATGTGACTTCATAATCCTGTTTGCCTTCGTACAAACCTTCTAATATTTGGTCTCTGTCAAATGAAAGTTTGTCTCACTTGCTGTCCACATGATTTAAATACTTTTTTTGTGAAAAGTCAGACTCTTTTCTTTCTACAGGCAGCTGTCCTTATATCTTAAGGATAGTACCCCCAAGACACCAAATGTCATGTAAAATTGAACAACTTGTAGAAGTAGATAAACCATTTGTTGAAATTTATTCACCCCCTCAGCCTTATACCAAATAGGTTGCATCTTTTTCCTGAAAGAGACCACTGAATGAATACAAAAACTACACCTTACTCTTGTGTCTCAAAATAGTTTTTAAGTGAGTGAAACCCATCCTACTGGCTGCACTACTAAACCTCACAAAAACCAAAAGAAAAAAACAGAGAATTCAGGTACAAATAAATTTATTTCACATTTCTATGTAGCAGTGCCTAGTTACAATAAGGAACTTCTCTCAAATGCTTTTTCCACAATTATTACTGCGTAGTTACTTGGCAGTGTAGTCAGCTAAATGATGCTGCAGGAGACAATGGTATCTTTAAATGTGGTGTTTTCACTGCTTGTTGTCTGAAACCAAAATGTGCGAAAACTCAAGCAAACTAAAAACCAGCCTGTAGTAGATCCAAATTAGACTTTGTGTACTAAAAAAAACTCTGGAAGTACATGACTGTGCAGCTTTACATCCCTTTAGACAGGCAATAAAGCTCACTAAATAAAAATTCTGTGCTCTGTCTGTAGTCATGTTTACAGGAACAAGGCAGTAAGTGCTTCTCTACCTTGTTCCCTGTCTATTCCCACGCAGGGTTGCTTCAGGTACGCCTGAATCCACAAGGAGCAGAGATCCCGGGCTGTAGGTGTACAGGTCTACAGTTACAGCCCCAGGTGAGGGTGAGGCACAGCTTTATTGGAACAAGCAGTCTGAAGGGAGAGGCTACAGTTTTTAGTAACTGGCAGTGGAGGAACCCCAAGGGCGGACCTGTGCTGCTGTATGATGGGCCAGAAGACCGGGGGGAGGGCGAGCTCAGTGGACAGCACTCCCACAAGCGGCTGGTGCGGTGGGTGGCTGTAGCGCTCCCCTGTCATGAAGGGGAAAAGCGGAGGAGAGTGAAGTCGGAGGGGGCACCGTGAAACGTCAAAGTCTGAATGAGCGAGAGGTGGGCAAACATCCCTAGTTTTATCCATATGAAGAGGAGGAGGAGGAGGAGGAGGACAGCGATGAGGATGGATGTTGCTGTCAATGTGTGATGTGGCGATGTCCTGTTTGTCTTCGGCCCTGACTTCCTCCTGTCCCACCTTGCTGCGATGTGGTGCCTCCTCCAGACTGTGGTCTCTGGGGAGTGGGGAGCACCTCTGACCTTTACGAAACTTTGCCCTCCTGTTCTTGAACCACACCTGGATGAGTAAACAGCAAAGTTAAATTTATTTATATGGCACGATTCACACACAAGGCAGTTTCAAAGTGCTTTACGAGCATTTAAACTTTAAAAGGATCTGGAAACTTTAAAAGATTCCATAAAAAATGAGAACATACTGTATGTTGAAATTTAGAGGCAATCCTGATACGAATATGAGGGCAGCAGTACAGCGGCCAAATCACACATAAGAATCGCAAAACAAACACACAAGGACAAGAGGCAAAAACATAAATAACTAAAATCTTATCTAGAAACTGAGCTATAAGACTAAACATCATACACCAGTAACACCATACTTTATCTATATGTCAATAAAGCTATATATATATATATATATATATATGTGTACAAGTATGTATAGATTTGCTGTACTCCATAAAATAGTATTTGTGTTTTTAAGATCCATATCATCCACTTTCTTGTAAATGCAGCAGGGTTTTATTCATGCTTTGCTGCTAAATGTTCATCATAGATTAACAACTACAAACATGCAGTGTTGGTTTCAGCAGGTTCACAGTCAGGTGTCAGGCAGCGTGTGCTCTCACCTGTATGCGAGCCTCAGGCAGGTTGATGCAGACAGCCAGCCTCTCTCTCATGCCGACATCTGGGTACTGTGTCTGCTGGAAGGCTTTCTCCAGAGCCTGCAGCTGCGACACTGTGAACGCCGTTCGGCTGCGGCGCTGCTTCTGCTGGTTGCCATAGCGAGCCTCCAGAATAAGCTCTGACAGGACGGACGGAGAGAAACAAAGAGTCATCATCAAAATACACACTGAGTCAGCAGCAGTCTCTCCAACTTACTGTGATAAGGAGCACGACAGGGGAGTCATTTGACCCACTTAGACTCAGTTTGGACTGATTTTAGACTTAGAAAGTTACCTCCTTTCTTAGATACACATTAATATAGTAAAGTATAAATTCATAGCAGGCTTTGCATCAGTGGAAGTTGTATCATATGAATGCCAGATATCAACAGTGGTGGAAGAAGTGTAAAGATTATTCACTTAAGTCAAAGTAGCACTAACCCTAACCCATTACAAATCCTGCATTTATGCTTTCACTTAGTGGAAGTACAAGCAATTTTATCAACAAAATAATGTGTAAGTGGCATTGCAATGTTGGAGCTGGTTGAGATGGAGCTCTTTTTAACTCATTTATAGACTGCTGGGCAATTAAATCCCTTTTTAAAAAAAGCATATTTTCATATATAAAATCTTTGTTCTGGGTGGAAGAAGAACTGAGATCTTTTACTAAAGTAAAGGTAGCAGTACAACAGTGCAGATCAGGTAAAAGCACAAACGTATTAGCACCAGAATATACTTACAGAAGCCTACCAAAAGTGAGAAGTGCTCATTATGCAGAATGGCCTCTGGTGTTCAGAATGAGGCATTGTATTATATTATTAATTGTGTTATTATTATTGTTTTAAGCATTAATGTGTACGCATCACTTCTTGGACTGAAGCCTCTTGAAGTGTTCGGGTCTGTGCAGGACGACGGTGACCTACCTGCCAGCCTCTCGGCCACAGAGAGGGTGTGCACCGCGGGGCTGGCTGCGGAGTAAACGTGGTACTGCTCCGCCATCTGGTGGCGCAGGTCGAACAGCATGGAGTTAACGCCGTGGAGCGGGTACACGCCACCGCTGGACGCCCCGCAGAAATTCAAGGAGTTCATATTGAATCTAAGGAAACAGAGAGAGCTGTTTTACTGAGTGAAGGCCGTGTTTTTAACAGGTATGTGTACACTCAAACCCTGCAGGAAAAGTCTCTAAAATGTTCTATATACACTTGTTATGAGGCCAAAGATGTTATTATCTGTTAAATTAGAAAAAAATAGCCAACAAATACGCACACCTGCGACACACACATTATTTCTCAACGCTCCCTAAAGTACTATTATTACTGTCAAAGTAGTTCAGTTAATTCATATATATGTATGAATTGGTAAACATTCAATTCAAGATCAATTTGGACTAGTTTGAGTGCTCAAACCTAGAAACCCAGGTTTGCATCTTTCGCCACAAAAGCTGCAGCCCCCCCCCCCCCCCCCCAGCGGCTTTCTCAGTGGTGAAAACATCTTTAAAAGCTCTTCTGTCCGCGCAGCTCGTCCAGTATCCTTGGCTGTTTACCTGAGATCCGGACCCTGAGCAGCAGCGCCAGATCCAGGTGCGCTGTTTACGCACAGGAGTCGACCTCGGTGAGCTGCAGTCCAAGTATTTCCTAGTCCAGTTTGGGCCTTATATCCTCGCACACCAGCTCTCTTTGTCGTTGCACGGATCTAATTCTCCGAAACCATTCTCACCCACGACTATTTAAGAAGCATTTACCCAGGCTCCCCTCAGCCATTAGCCAATAGAAAGAAAGGTATTAGCCGGGATTAGGTGGGATGAGGGAAGAGAGGGGGGTTGCAAGGGGCTCAAGTTTTTGAAACTATTGAACTTGGGGAGATTTATGCCAAGGATCCCCCTATAACTGAGCGTTTCATTCCCTCCCGTTAATACAATTAAAACAATGTGGTCGGCTAATCTCCGAGGCAGGGCAGATTAAAATAACAGCCTTTGATTGTGCTCTCCCTCTCAGCCCCCTTTCTCCCATACCGCTGGCTTTGACAGTCTCCCCTCGGAGGGGGTTTGTTTTGCTAACAGGCACCATATTTTGCCTATAAACTGTCACCATGTGAAGTTAATCTGAATCCTGCGCAATGTGAACAAATTCAAAAAGATCCAGCTGAGCTAAATCACAAGTCTTCCCAGGAGCAGAGAGGGCCACTCAAGAAAAACACCAAATCACCACCAAGATGGAGTCCTCTAATGCTTTTTATAAACCAAAGTAACTGAGTACATTTACTCAAGTACTTGACTTCATTACAGTTACTCTCTAGAAGGCGTTACAAAACGCCTTCTAGATCAATTATAACACACTATGATGTAGTTGTCTGCAGCTATAAGGACATTTTAAGTATTTAGTAATGTACAGTATTTGTCAGCAATTATAACTTTATATTACTACCCACAGAATAAACACTGCGACACCGCAGCAATTTGTGTGTTATAAACAATTTATTAAACATTATGTTGTAATGTTATATACTGTTTATAAATGCTAAATAGGGTTAACGTAAAGTGTTACCTCTCACTCTTACTTTAGGTTGAGTATTTCAATTTTATGCCACTTTATACTTCTACTCCACCACATTTTAGAGGTAAAAAAAGTGTTTCACTACATTTATCTGACAGCTATAGTTAGTAATGACTTTGCGGATTCAGATTATTATAAAATACGATGTACTGTAATAGATTACACTGCCCAGCAGTATATAAAGTAGTTAAAAGTTGTCCTTAAAAACACAAACATGCTTGAGATTGACACTTTATTCATTAATTTAAGACCATGGAAACCTCCGAGTCCATTTAGTGCTGCAGCTGTTCTGGAGCTTTTGATTGTATCATGCGATCTTCCTCAGCAGATGAAGTCTGTCCAGTTGTCATAAAATTGTAGATGAAAAGTAACTAAGTATTAAGCATTTACTGAGCTTGAATTCAATTTTGAGGTACTTGTACTTTACTTCAGTATTT
Organism: Enoplosus armatus; assembly: GCF_043641665.1. NCBI lineage: Eukaryota > Metazoa > Chordata > Actinopteri > Centrarchiformes > Enoplosidae > Enoplosus > Enoplosus armatus. The sequence goes on from NC_092186.1 coordinate 20,509,413, forward strand.
CCATTTTGTTGCTACTTTATACTTTTTATTCCACTACATTTTTTTGACAGCTTTAGTCACTTTGCAGTTTTATGAATTATGATGTACTATTTTAGATATAAGACTTTACATACATTATCACCTCCACCTTCACCAGCTGCAGCATTAAAGTGATGAATACATTCATGCATTCATAATGATAATAATCCAATAGTATAATATATATTATCCTGAAATGGACCATTCTGCTTACTGAGTACCTTTGGTACTTTAAGTATATGTTGAAGCCAATACTTCTGTACTTTTACTCAAGTAAAAGTTTGAATGCATGCCTTTCACTTGTAACAGAGTAGTTCTGATTTCCCATTAGGCCAAGTCGAGTCAGTGTTATTTCACACATCACTGTCTATCCTTAGATCCTCAACCTGGAGAAGAAAAAACTCCTCTGATGGACAGACATGCATTAGATGACTTATATACTGAGAAGAGCATTCAGGCCAATCATTGTTTCCCCCTTCAAACGGTTACAAACAACAACTCTAAAGTAGATGTGACCGAAGTCTCTGTTTTCAGAAATGAATATAATAGATACTGTATGAGACAATTAAAGCAGGCTGGAATATAAAAGGTAAACTTTCAAAAGTTGGTTTGAATACTGTAAAATCTGAGAATTTCAAAAAATCTAGGAAAAGGGTTGTAATCAGTTTCACGGTGTGTTTACTTGATATCTTCTTGTTAATTTTATTTAAAATGTGACTGTATTCATTTACAACACAAAACCTGTAAAGTTCTCTAAAATAATGCTTTGTAGTGAGTAGGACTTGTTGCATATCCTTTGTTTACATTTCACATTCTCATCTAACAAACCTGCAGGTACATTCCTCCACCCCGACCAACTGCACAGAAAGAAACCACTTAATATTTGACTAATATTCACAGATAAACACGTGAGATGTCTTGACTGCTGTGTGCACAAATAACCATGGTCCTTCTTCTTCCTCTCAAACTTCGCAGACAATCAACTGCTCAGACTTCCAAAATATGTGAAAATGTTTGTGCTCTTTTCTCCCCTGGCTTTTTTCCTCCTCCTTTCGCTGTTCTTGGCTGTCAAGCTATATTAGTGTCCGATAGAAATAAGTCATTTAGAAGAGGCTCTGTCGGCCAGCCCCTCAGCCCCACTAAAAGCTCCAGGATTAGGTCCCAGAGGCCTTTGTCTCCGCAGCCCGCAGGATTAGGGGAGATTTACTGCGAGGAGAGAAAAAAAGTAGTTATTTCATGGCACTTTCATGATGAAACCTGGCCAAAGCTGTGTTGGCTGGGGGGATTAGAGGCACACAAAGAGTGTGGTTGTGTGTGACCCTCCCCATCCCAGAGCCGCCACCACTGACTCACTCACGGCCGCCCCCTCCCCTGGAGCATTTCCCCTTCCGTGGGCCAGGCAGGGCTCGGCCGGGTTCACCTCCTACCCATCAAGACAAGCAGGGTTCAGTCTGAATGGCCTCTTCAATTAGCTCCTCAATTCCCTGTCATCCGCAACTGCTTCATCTTCAGATTCCCACAACAACCAGTGAGCTCTAAGCAACACTAGCACCAAACTCCATTAGTTAATCAGCAGTTTTGAGAATTCCAAGCAAGAAACAGGCCTTGGTGCAGCCGGTCTAATCATCAGGATGTGAGTATTTTGCATTAAAGACTTAGGTGCAGAGGTAAATGAGAAGTTACTGGATTTGAGTCCCTCCTGTAGTGTTTAAAACCGCTTAAAAGGAGTTATCCTGCTCTGAGAGGATCCACTTACACATGCATGGATTACAGTGAATAAAAGACAAAAGGCTGAGTCACATCACTGACAACAGTCTCACCACGCGGCAGGTGAGAACCCGCGCACTGTTGTCACACAGCAGAGGGAATTACAGGGACCTTCCTGCTCTGCTGCAAGTGAGAAAATGACGATGTGAATAGCCACAACATTCACTCTTTATCCTGCTTGATTTCAAATAACATGAAGTGATTAAAGTTTCGCTAATAAGCCCCATAACATGTTTGTACTGCTGCAAACATACACTGAATTTACTGCCAAACATTTGGTATGAAGACATGACAAAAATATAGTATTGACTGAAAATATTGAGAAAACGCTCCTCATTCTAAATAGATTTAGTTTATGAACACATAAAACAAAGAAAAGCAGCAAATCCTCACAATCAAGAACCTGGAACTAAGGATTATTTGGCACATTGGCTTTAAAACGATTAATTGATTATTAAAGTAGCTGCCACTTACTGATAATTTCAGCTCTATGCGCCTGTTGTTTCATTTAAAGTTTATTCATTAATGAAATATTAGAAAACTATTAGCCTTGGTGGAAACTGGGAGGCAGTGGAAGTAAGTGAGGGTGGAGGGGTAGTTCATTGTCTTCTTTCTTTGTCACTTAGAGGTTTTTGTTAATGTCTCCTGTTTAACAGATGTTTCAGAGAACACTCCCCTTATGTTCAGGCTTTCTATAATTACTTATCAATAGTGGAAATTTGTATTGACAAGGGCCTGTCAGGAGGGGACCTTTGTTGTTGTCAGTTATCTCAAAGGAAGGCCCCCCCTCGGACACCAACCGGATCGATCGGCATGCAAAACACAATTGAGAGGCCTTTAGGGGCCTTGATGATAGTCCGGGAGCATGTGGGGCGACGAGGGGAGAGCAGGCGGAGGAGCTAAAGACTTCTTCATCGGGGGGAATCGATAGGGCCGGCTGGCCTTTGACCTGAGGGAGACAGGGAGAGCGGGCGGCGGGTCAGTCGGTCTTCTTAAGCCCCTCTGAGTGCCAGGATCACGCTGTGAGGCCTGACACTGGCTATGACACACTCAGGGCTTAGAGTGACATTGACCCGGCTGCAAACACACCAAGTACACACACACACACACACACACACACACACACACACACACACACACACACACACACACACACACACACAAAATCTCAAACATACACAAACACAGAGATGGCTTTGGTTCAGAGAGCAGAATTTAAATGAGAGCATCACTTTAAATGAAAAAAACCCCATCCATTAGTCTGATTTTGTTGATCTAAAATGAAGAGCGGCAAAGTCTGAGAAATGCATTAGACTCTAATAATTCCTCTTTAATAAGACCGTGAGACTTATTACCTCCCAATTAGCTTGTTATGATCTCCTGTGCAGCCCTGGGGAGCACAGCAATAAGCAGCTACGCCAGTGGATCAATACGAGGAGACTGAGTAAAGATCAGTCTCTTAATTGGGCGGGAGTGCTATAGATTAAAGAGAGAGAGGGGGGCAGGCAGCTGTGGGTGTCCCGGGGGTCAAGGGCACCCACAGCGGGCTGGACTGGGGTGCAAAGGGTGAACTCAAGACCAACAGAGAGAGAAAACAAACCCCGGCCTTTTTAAGCCATCGTCTTTTCAGCACCATTTCTTAAGGCCCAGTGATAATACGAACTGTGTAAACAAAGATTTTTGGTCCACTTCCAAGTTTGAGTTTCATTCAAACTGAAGAGGAATGAAGTTATGCAGGAAAGAAAGAAGAGGAGCCAGAGTGCAGGAAAGTGAGAACATTTAAAAGGTTAAATATGTGCACAAATACAGACATTCAATGGCATCAAGCACCACGCTTCTGCACATATTTAGAATATTAATGGCCCCCCTTCCTCTTTTCTGTGTATTCCTGTTTGAGAAGACTTTTTCCACTGATTCTCTTGCATTCGTAATGAAGTTACACATGTATATAATGTCTTTTAAGTTCTCTGCCTGAAGAATTTTGATTCTTTAAATGCACTGTCAACCATCTTCTGCAGTTTATTCTGGCTGTTATGTGTAAACTAGGTCACCCTCTGCTCGACTTCGATCTTTCCAGCACTGCCGATGAGTTATTTAAGGATGCAACAGATCAGGACCCTTTTCCTAAATACCTTTAGATCTGAAATTATTCATCAAATAATTGATTATTAGATTGACAGAAAGTTAATTGGCAACTATTTTGATAATCGATTAATAGTTTTTGTCATTTTTAAAGCAAAGGTCCAGCTTCTTTGATTTGAGGATTTGCTGAATATCTTCGGGTTTATAGCCTTGTTTTGTCCGATTTGAAGTCCAAAACCCAAAGATATAATAGTTTATAATTATAGAAGACCAAGAAAACCAGCAAATAGTCACAGATGGAACCAGAACAGAAGCTGCACTTTTGCTTAATTAAAAGACTTTTACAGTTAATTGATTTTCAAAATAGTTTCAGATTAATTTCCTGCAGCTCGACTAATCAATTAATCAACTAATCGTTTCAGTCTATTCAGGGTGTCGGCAGTAAAGTGTGTCGTTGCTCTGGCTCTCGCAGAGATAATGCAGCTCTCCATCACTCAGCATGAGGTCAGTTTCGGAGCCCCGGCCTGCAGCTTCCCCCTCGTGACCCCCACTAGTCAAAGGTGATCAAGGGGGAGAGAGAAAGAGAGGCACTGATCGAATTTGATAATGAAGACGACCCCTCTAAGCTGCTTTGCTCCACATGTTCGAAATCTCTGCAACACTCAATAAACACTAGGAAGCCCCCCTCCCTGTCACTGGAACATTGTGTAGGTATTGATCCCAGCTAACTGGCTCTTTTAATACCTGGGGTCTGTGGCCCAGCCTGGGGAAATGCATACTGACATGTGACGGGAGGAGCTTAACAGGCAAACACACCGAAGAAAGGATGGGCCTCTCAGTTTAGCATTTCTCTCCCATTTTTTCCAATTTACACATCTGCTGAAGAAAGGAGAATTACGGCCGCTGCACCTGCTGTTAAAAAGGGACATATAGACTGCAAGAGGCCCGGCACTGTACTGAGGAGAAAGCTGTCACACTGTCAAAAACTATTTGTGCAGCAGAGGTGGAAGAAGTATTCAGATCTTTTACTGAAGCAAGGAGTAGCAACAAAACTGTGTAAAAATACTCCCATTACAAGTAAACATCATGAAGTGAATCTAAAGTATCAAAAGTAAAAGTTTTATTAATTCAATTTAAAACATCTAGTTTTTATTTTTAGACCACTTCAGTACTTACAAATAATGATGAGCTGAATTGATCTACTGCTGAGAGTTCACTTCACTCCTCAAATTAAGTTTCTAAACAAGCATGACTTCCCAGCATGCATTGTTTTGAGTTAAACCTCTACAGTCTTTTCGAGTTTGAAGAAAACATACGTGAAGGAAACTTGCTGTGTGTGTTTTAAGATAAGTCTTGGTTGTTTCTTTTCATAGTAGTAAAAACAATGCTAAGTTAAGGAAGTCCCTATACTCGTACAATTTAACAAAATCACTCAACATATCTGTGAACTCTGGTGCAAAGGGGCTCGAACTGACTCTTCCAAGTGAAGAAACATAAGCGAAAGCTAATCTGTCTGTAGTGTTTGTCAGTGCGACTGACAGTTGGCGATTCAACTTAATATTTTAAGTTTACTGAACTTGTTTTCTTAAGTTCAGCGAATTTAACTTAAAAGTTGTCTTACGAGTTGTGAAAAGTTCAGTTAACTCAAATTTTTAAGGCAGCAAGAGAGAGAACGTGCGTTTTTAAGTTACTGAGCCAAATAACCAGTAACTAAAGCTGAATATCAGATACATTACATGAATTCTGAAAAATAGTGGAGTACAAGTAAACATTAGCATTAAATGGAAGTCAAGTACAAATATCTCAACATTGTGCAGTACTTCGTTACATTCCACCACTTGCATTTGTTGGGACTGTTGAGAGGTAAAGACAGAGCAACATCTTCTTTTAACTAATACATTTTAATAGAAAAAGATAAACAACAAAAAATGAACAAATACAAAAGGAAACTGCTTACAGCGTATTTACAGCACTCGAGTATTTTTTCAGTCATTTTCAACATAAAACTGCACAAGTTAGCTGGTACTCACTAAATGATAATGGTTTGTAATTAATAACCCAGGCCTAATTCAACAATACTTAACCTAATGTTGTCGTTTATGGAGGAATAACATGTCATACCTGCTATCACAATGATTCCTGTTTTACTTCATGCAGTGCACATGACACAGAGACAGTGGTGGATATAGTCAGTATTTTGTCTGAACTATAAAATGCAGTGATATATTGCATCAACTATACCAAATAAGTAGGTAGCAGAGACTTTACATTTCTGCTGAGGGTCTTTTATATGATCAAGTATTAAAGGATTAGTCAGGTTTGAGAGGCCAACCAACAACTCAATAAGAGCCGCACCTTAAACAGAGCATCAGTGACAGGAAACGAGGTGCAATGTGAAAAACACAAGTGCATTTACATAGCAAGCTTCGACAGACTAAGACATAAATGCACTTAAGTGTAACTAAGAACAAGTAACGTGTTATTCATTAGAAGTGAATGCTTTATAACACAGATGAGGTACTCAGACTTGGGCCCTATACAACAAGAGCTTTTCTATAGTGCAATTTAGGCTGAAGATACAGCCTGGCATGAATATCATAGTTATCATCATTGTTCAGCGGACAATGCCCTGGCATTTTAAGTAGTTCTTCTATAGAAAGGTTTTATTCATAAATTGTTTGAGGCCTTAAAAGACACTGCTCAAATAAACAGGAATACACTTTAACTAACATTATTTAGAACTGAAATACCAATAAGCAAATGAAAACACTGTTAATTTGGGCTTCTATTGCTTTGAAGGGACTGGCAGTTCTCTTATTCAGCCCAGTAGGTAGCAACAACAGTAGGCGCCTTTTCTGCTGAAAACTTCCAACTGTGCCGAATCATCCCTCCCCCCCCCCCCCCCGACACTCTGACCTTAACTCTCTGAGAGCAGGTGCAGGCCTCCTGAACTTCCCTGCCTCCCTGCAGCCAACATGAAGGCAGGAAGTTGAACTGAGGAAAGTGGACTAGAGGGGTCAGAGGTCATCTTTTGACCTTTGCATCCTCCTTGATCTTCCAAAACATCAGCTCCATACAGGCAGATGCATCTTCGCTCGAGTCGTGGCCCTCCACTGGAAACGCACGAACAAATGACAGAAGTTACTTTTCTTTACCTGAATAATGCAGCGCTGAACATGTAAAAAGATTAGCATGACAGTTTCCATTAGATTAATACAGGTAACATTCTAGTAATCTGTACATAATATGAATGAATCAATTAAAAAAAAGGTTGTGTTGGTGTTGCTAAGGATGTTTAAAAATGATAACAAGGCTTGCTGTAAGGTTGAAGGATGTGGAGAGGAGGAGGTGAGAAAAGAACGGCAACGCTGTTAAGTTTCCCAAAGAGCCTCTGAAACTGACAGACCTTAATATTTCAGGAACACATCATCAGGTAGAGATGGAGAAACAAGGCTTTCTAAGGCTTTTAGGTGTTTCAGCAAACTGTACTAAAAATGGATTTAATGCTCAGACTTCAATGACTGACATCTGCTGGTGATATTAATGTAGTGCAGTCGAACAGGACTACATTAATATCACCAGCAGATATAAGATACAGGCGTCCTCTGGATATGATGTGATGCACCACGCATACATATTTAGGAGTTTGAATTTATAGCGATTCAGTCAAATTTCATGAGACTCACTGAACTGGACGCCTTCTTTGGCCTTAAAACATTGCGTATGCGATTATTCATGTTAACTTGGCAGGTCTGTAAATCTGCAGGCTGTGATCAACAAATAAAGATCGACTGATGCCGCCCGATAAATCAATCTTTAGTTGTTCGTTATTTACATGGAGGCATTGACAGGAGTCGGTTACAAATGGAGATTATGGGATTACGCTCTAGGTCATAAATGTGGTCTGTGTGCAAAGGAGAGGGTCTGTTTGTGTATTCAGGGCCATGTTAATGTGACAGGGGATTACGAGTGTGTAATGGGGATGAAATGCTTTAAAATGCCTCTGAGCTTCACTGTCACTAGTTAGAACAACATCTTCTTTAATTCCTGGATGCAAATAAATCTGTAAGAATTAATAACGTAATATTATTAAATAACACATATTAGATGTTTGCAGTACTATAATTTTTGGAAAACTGATGTCCCCACAAAATGGATAACAGTACATGTCTGTAACACCTCTTGCAAAAAGCAACAATTCAACTTGCTGCTACTTCTGTGAGACTCTCTCACCGTTGTCCTGGATGATGCGTTGGAGGTGGTCGGCCATCAGGTTCCTCAAGGCACGTTTGTAGGGCAAGCCGAGGCGGTGAGGGAACACGATGGCCGTGTCTACGACTGAACTGTGGATTAGCTGAAGGATAGAGACAGAGGGACAGAGACAGCGTTACATCAGGGGGTTTTCTTTTATTTCAGTCCAGACTCAACGTTATAAACTCAGTGTTTCAGCCTGGAAAGAAGGCAGACGAACAAACTGATTCTCCCTTTAAAGCAAGAATCCTCTTTGTCCTCCTTTCATGTTTTACCGCTTTGCTCTGCTTGACTTGCAACAAGTCATCACAACTCATATGTGCTGAGTTTTACTTTTTTTTTTACTTTTTGCAGTTAAAAAAAACAACTATGAAAACATTTATCTTCAAAATGTAACGTTGTTGTCAGTCAACTCTGTAAAGCACAACCACGTTTATCAATTAGGTACATTTGTAATATTTGTTGCGATACTGTATTTTGAATAATCATTTCCTCTGGGAAATGTTTTTTGGTCTAACAGTATATATTAATTGGACAATAATAAAAGCAAAAGAATAAATAAATAAAACCCTCCTCTGAGTCACAGCCACACACACAGAGAAGATAAAGGTGTGACAAACTGTGACAATTCTACCAAAGACAATTCTACGTGCTAGTAACGAGCAGCAGAGAGGGACGATAACGGCATTGTGGGAAAAGCTATCATAGTAAGAATCATTTAAAAGCATCAAATAAAAAGCCTTGAAGATTAATGGCGAGCCACGGTACCTTCAGAGCGAGCAGGTCGCTCTCCAGACTGTGTCCTATGAGGATGGACTCAGCACTGAACATACTGAGCAGCACGGCCTGAACATCTCTCAGACTGATGGTGACGCTCTCCAAGTCCTCCTCCGTCACACCTGAAAATCTGTGAGATAAATACAACACATATACTGCCTTTACACTACTGTGACTGTTGCAAAGACATAATTAAGACTGGGGTACAAGACACGACCCACATAGTGTCAAGTTGCAGGAGACAAACTCACCGCGTGTTGTAATCCACCACTTTGCTTTCAGGTTTGACAAATGTATCATAGATGACTTTCATCTCAGAGTCAATGACGGTCACCCTCGTCAGTTCCAGGCCCTGCCTTGTGTAACACTGATTCAGAGGAGAGAAAAACACATGTTCATAGGACTTTGAATACAAAATGCACAACTGTATAGTAAAAGTCACATTTTATCTTAATTTTACCCATGTTGTAACAAAAGAATGAGCACTGAGTGACTCTCCATGTCCCATTCCTATTAAACTGACCTATAGTAAATCAAATCTAAAATCAACACACACACACACACACACACACACACACACACACACACACACACACACACACACACACACACACACACACACACACACACACACACACACACACACACACACACACACACACACACATACCAGATGGCAGTTTAAGGCCAGTTGTGCGTATAGATTAGAGTTTTTCAAATGTCTGACTCACCATCTCACAGTCCAACGCAAACACCCCTCCATTGCCATCTGGTGGGAGAGCTTTACTGAACGTTGTGACGTAGCCATCAAAGGACTCTTTGCGCCCGTCCTGAACATGTTGCTGTCAGAATATGAAATGTTTTAAGTTTGTGGACGTTTATCAAACATGTTTCAAAAAGTGCAGAAAGTTACTATTAAGTAAGAGGGAAGTTTTATTGTAGTATTTGATGGACAGTTTGTGGTGTTTCACACCGAAGGCTCAGAGAAAGATATATATATATATATATATACACAAATACAATGGGCATTTAAGTATTCATTAGGAAGAATTATGTTATTTATGTATAAAGTAAACAGCAATGGACCGAGGATAGACCCCTGTGGAAACCCATTTCTGATGGTAAGATGGCTCGACCAAGCAACAACAGTCTGAGTTCTCTCTGTAAATTAAGAGTGGAACCAACTGAGCGTGGCTTCATCGAGACACACAGACTTTAGTCTGTGGGGTAGGATTTTATGAACGACGGTATCAAAAGCTTTTGAGAGGTCAATGAAGAGGGCAGCACGTTGTTGCAAGTTGTTTTTTATCCAGGGAGGAGACAATGTTATCAACGACTGAAACTGCAGCTGTCATTGTGCTGTGACCCGTGCCGTAGTATGCTTAGTGAGTCAAGGTATAAGTATATAAGTAAGTAAGCGTAAGGATTTTTGTTAAGACAGGAAGTTTTGATATTGGATGGTGATTTTCCACAAAGCTGGAACCCTGCATGTTAAAAAGGTTTGATTAAAAATATGTGCTAAATGTGGACAGATTAGGTGGGCACTTAGATGAAGAAGATATGGGTGAAGGATGATACCTTGGAAACTTGGCAACCTGGCGTTCCCACAGCTGCAGCACAGCAGCTGTAGTTGGTCTCCCAGCCTCCAGCGACTGATCGAGAAGACAGGACAGAACGAGTCGGGCAGAGACAGAGGTCAAAAAAAGTTTAGAAAAGGGGAGAGTGTTTTAGATTCGGCAGTATGATTTACAAGACACAAAATGTGCATTCATAATGTTGATTTCTGTTGAAGGATTTACACTAAATAAATGCAAACAAACTTACCTTTATGTCTCCGCAATCGCCCCCAGTGAAAGCTACATTCCTCTTTCCGCACGCAGTTGCCATTGACATTGATCTTATACTCGGCTCCACATCGACAGCATATCTTGTTGAACGCTGGAAACACATCACAGTGTCAGCTGAAAGTCAAATAATTTCTGGACCACATGTATCAATGTTAGCATTGGCCATTCGAGCTGTGGGGTCACTCACGGTCTGCAGTGGCCTTCTTCTCCGGGAGGTTGTATATGACGGCTTTGCCGAGAGACTCTGGGTTTGCTCTCGGGTACCCGTGCTCCTGGAGCTGCTCCTCCGTCATCAGGTACGCCTTCAGCTTCCTGTACAGTGTGGCTCCTACAGTGACACAGAGCGACAAGGAAAACAGATGGAAGATGGAAACACAGATTTTTACTGTTTGTTTATACTCAGACAATTTGATCACAAACACTTCTTCGTGTGGAGAGACATTCGTAGGTTGCAAGAAAGTTTCAACACAAGCTGCTTAAGAGGTACGAGGAGGACTTTTTCCTGGTATGCACTGACAACCAATTAAGAATAAGCAATACTCTAAAGCTGCAACTAATGTTTATATTCATTGTTTAATTAACCTATAAATTGCTTGTTGATTAATTAATCTAATAATAATCTATAATAATAATAAATAAATAATAATAATCTAATTAATTTGGTCTATAAAACATCAAGAATAGGTGACATCTTCAAACCTTTTTTGTCTGATCAACAGTTTATAACCAAAAAATGATTCCGTTTATGATCATGTAAGATCGCTCCAGAAATTACTTAATTATTTCAGCTTCAGTTTTCAATTAATAATGAAAAGCTGTTTAGTACTGTTTTACTTGATGAATGACTTACTTAAATGACATATAGGTTTATCAATTACTTTCCTGTTAATGGCACTAATCAACAGTTCTTTCAGCAGCACTACAGTCATGTAAACACATTCTCTCTGACTTGGGGGAGGTCATGGGGCAGGGGGAGTTTACTGTAAACAGGATCTGGAGGTTGTCACATGGGTGTTTGAACAGTTTCACTGTTACAGTAAACTGACTCCACACATCACAGAGTAAACGAAAGTCTCTCCTTGATACAAAGAGTCTTTCAGGAATGTGGTCAGGTGACTCAAGAAAAACAGAACGAGAGAAAATGGGAATGACATGATAAGAATTCTCAAGAAATGTGTTCAATAACAAGTCTAGAAGAGGAGGACCAAAAACTCTGAAAACGTGATACTTCTTGTCATCTTGACTGCGGCCCTCTGTGGGAGTTAGGTGAGCATAGAGTAAAAGAAAAATCTAACTTGTCCCTTACCAGTGAGTTTCTCCTCCTGTTGTTTACCCATCCTGTTGACAGTGAAGCTGGTTGTAGCAGCAAGGCGACCTCCCAGAACCTCCTCGTGGGACTGGGCCCTCCTGTTAGCAACTGACCCCGGGTCCTCTGCAGAAAAAACACACAAACACATCAATCATAATCACAATGTGTTTTTGTTTATGTAGGTAAACAAAAGCATTATGTATATATGTATATCAATTAAGAGTAAACACTGTATGTCATACTGCACAGGGACTGAGGCGACATACTGGTGACAGGCGACGGACAGGAGCTGCTCTTGCTGCGGAGCTTCTTCAGAGTGTTGACAGCGACGTTGAGGTAAATGTTCTTGCTGCTACTGCGCTCATACACGAGCTTCTCCTCGTCAAGGGCCTGAAACAGTAAAATCTCAGTCACTGACAAAACCACAGCTTGTTGAACTGAAGCACTCCACTGAATCTCCTCTACATTCAAGACCAGGGTGTGATTAGAGCCTGTAGCGTTCTCTTCATGAAGAACCATCTCACCTTGGTATTAGGTATGTTGGGACAGAAGAAATGTCTACTAAACAATTTTAAAAAAAACATCTAACTCTGGTGCAATTAGTGAAAACTGGGTGTTATTCGTACCATCTGGAAGGCAACGTCCTCTGAGGGGCAGAATTTGACACATTCATCTATGAAAGTGTTGAGGTAGCGCTGGCGGATGTTGGTGGGAACTTTGGCCCCAAACTCAGTGGGGATGACGGGGCGCTTCATTGAACCACTCTGAAAATCAAAACAGGAAGTGAACACTGACGGTAAATCACATCCTACAGATTAAACACCTCTGCCAGTAAATCGTCAAGGTTGTGCAGACACAAAAACACAAAACAAATATTCAGAAAAAACATCCGCAGCATGAAATGTTGTGGATTTTGTGGCCTTTGGATACCTTCATGGTGGGTGTGTGTGCCATCCTCTTCTGCATGACAGTGGACGTGGTCTTGGACAAGATGCCAGCGGTGGTTTGGGCCTTGACGGTCTGATGGGTCTGGCTGGGGGATAATACTCGACTGGCGGCTGGTTTAACATCTGCAGGACCTGGTCAGACACACACATAGTACATGAGACTTTCTACTTAAACAGTCAAAATAGTTCCCTCTCTACCCACCAGAGATGCGATGTGATTATGTAAAAATAAAACCAAAATCTGAATCCTGCTACAATACAGAGTAGTGGAGGCACTCCTACTTGTTTTGGAGGATGTTATCTGTGGGTTGGGACGGTGCGCTATTCTCTTCCTCTCTCCAGAAAAGCCGGGGCTGGAGCTCTGTGAGGCAGCTTTGACTGAAGCAGAAAGCTGAGCGGCTTGCTGTTGTGCCATCTGCATACGCTGGTAGCAGACCTCCTGGGCTGTGAGTCTCTTGTATGGCCGCACCGCAGACTTTGAAGGTGTGTCAGTCTGATAAAAACAGAAGCACAGTTTATCCAAAAGTGACCGCTTTGTTCTTAATGTGGAAAGTTATGATGCTGAAATAACAAGGATTAAGTCATAGGCTTCCTGCACTACAGACAGGGCCTGTAATGAAGCTGCTGTAGACAGCGTAGTCCAGAAAGGCCATGTTGTTAAAAGCCTCCTTATACCGTGAATATATCAGCTGACTGTTTAGGAAACACAGCCAGTTGACTGCTTCCTGTCAGAGCAGACGGTGTGTTAAAATGCTAAAACCTGTACGAGTGGAAATCCCCAACACCACCCCAGCTACGCCAAAAATGTTCATATTGTTCTTTCAGTGTCCACTTCCTTGTTTGTTCTAATGTAACCGTGTAGGCCTCCTAAAGTATCGCCAGCACCACCTGTGATGACAATGTCACAATGCTCTCGCTGCCTTTGGCTACCAGTGTGACACATAGAGTCAGCCAGTTGTACAAGTTTTCAATAGAGTGATGAAGTTTGACGAAGTGGTGATGACAAAACTGCTTCTTACCCAAATTGCTGAGTCTCCATGTCATAATATTCATTCCCCCTGTGATAAAGTTGTGTTGTCATGGTAACAGAATCTGTACTCCTTTTAAAAAATGACTGTTTTGTAAACACAATTTGTATAAAATGATGTTCTGAATTGCGGCATTCCTGGGATAACGTTTAACACAGGTAGAGATATTGTGTGGTGCCTCGTGACGGCGCTGTGGGATGGAGAAGGTGACAAACTTACATTTCCTTTGGCAACAAAATGGGAGACTCTCTTCTTTTGACCGGGAAAGAGAGTGGTTAAAGTGCTCTCTGTGCTTTTCTCGTCATCTGAATCCCTAGAGGGCTGAGAGGACACAACATAACATGTTAATTCAATCACACCAACTGGCATTTGAATAATATGACTCTAATAAAAAAAAAAACTGTATGTGGTAAATGAACCAACAGTATGGTGAGAAAGAAACAGCAATACCTGTTTAGCTTGCCTTCCCTTGTCTTCCCTCTTCACATCCTTGGATTCGTTGAAGATCCGCAAACACTCCTCCATGGGATCTGAGTCAAAGTCCAGATCGTCCTGGAAACCAGAGAAGTCGAATCCAACAGCGTCGACCTCGTCCTTACCTGCCATGCTGCCCTCCACGCCGCGGTCATCCTCATCGTCAGAGGAAGACGGAGTCAGCTCCGATGCTTTCCTCTTGTTCAGACGCCCCCTCTTCAAAGCATCAGCAGATTTTCTCACCAGCACTTCTTCGGGTTCATCGTCGTCATCGTCATCATCATCTTCATCATCATCATCCACCTCTATCGGTTTGGCCTCCTCTGGGCTCTCATCTCCAAACAGATCGGCGTGGCTGAGACTCAGACTTCTCCGTTTGTCCTCGCGTCTTTTCCCATTTGATGAGCTCATGTTTTGCTTCACCTTTTCTTTGCTGTTTGCAGAACTAACTTTACTGTTACTACTACTGCCCGCGCTACTAGAACTGCTTTTACTAATTTTCTTTACATCCTTTTCTCTTTTACTGCTATCAAGTTTACCATTTTTGTGTTGGCGGTCCTTATATTTGCTGAGTTCCTTTTCCTTGTCTGATAACTTGGGTTTCTTACTTTCCCTTGGACCATTTTCTGTATCTCGTTTGCTTGAGTCCGTTTTTACTTTTTCCACAGCTTTGATCTTACCATCTTTTCTCTTTTCGTCTCTGCCGTCCCTCTGAAGTTTATCAGATGTCTTAACCTTAACAGTGTTTTTCCTATCATCTCTTTTTCCATGACTCTTGTTCTCCTTCTTTGCAGAGTCCTGGTTTGAGTTCTTTATTGACCCTTTGTCTTTAGCGCTGCTGCTACAACTCTTACTACCAGTTGTTTTGTTTACTTCCTTTTCAAGTTTATGTAATTTCTGAGATTTGCCGCTTTTCTCATGACTAGTTCGACCAGCCACCTTCTTTTTCTCTAGGCCGTCCTTTCGTTTGACATCTTCCTGGACGTCTGAGTCGCCTGCCAGCTCCTCTTTGTTCCTCTGTGTCAGTGCATTTAGCAAACTTTCAGTTCTCTCTTTTCTCTCCTTCCCCACAGCGTCCCAAAGTGACCCACTGTTGCCTTTTCTCTGCTGGATATTACTAAGCGAGGTGGGTCGATACTCTGTTCCAGAGCTCTCCCCATCAGAGTCAGAGAAAGTGTACTTTTTTACATCTACACTCTGCGGCTGTGTTTTTTTCACAGCTACAACACACTCCTCATCTGATATATCTGATCCTGGTAGTTTGTATGTCTTCCTCCCCTCTGTCTTAACAGCTTGTGCACGCTTGTCCCTCTTGCGTTTCACTGTGATTCCTGCCGCGTAATTGGACAGCGGGTCATACTCCATATCTGTAGATGGTTTTGAATTGTCCAAAGTGTATTTACACTTAGAGGAGGATGTGCTGTTGGAGTACTTCGGACTGGGGGGAGGAGAGGGGAGTTGGTGTGTGTGTGTCCGAGGTGGAGGCTTTCTCACTGAAGTGGGAACATATTCCATGGAGTTAATATTGTTCCCCTGGTTGTCTGAATCCAACGTATACTTGCTGCAGCCAGGAGTGGGATTATAACCTCCAGATGTCATCTGATAACTCCCAGGGTCATAGGCCATGTGTGAAGGGGGTGCTTTACTTTTAACAGCATCAGATGAAGACAAATTGGTACTCTCGCTGGGATTGTAGGGTTCATCTTCAATCCGGGAGAGCTTCCTCTTCTCCCTCTCCACCTCGCTGCGGACCTCCTCGATGGCCTTGTTGACCAGCTCCAGAGCACCACTGAGGTCTCCAGAGGCAGCTGGCTTTCCATTCTGCTGCTCCTGGGGCCTCACAACTTCTGGGTTGAAGGGATCATAACCTTGATCTGAAGGGATGCAAGACAAATGAAATAATAAAAAGGTTCACTTTTAAGGAGCTTTCAAACAGGGATGCACCAATCCGGTCTGCCTCAATACTGACCTCATTAAGCATCAGCCGAGATGTGACCGATCCACATTACAACACTGTCTTTGTCACCGGAATGATAAAACTCAGTGTTTCTGCTTTAAGTTACATTCATTCAGTGACAGAAAGCCACTCACTCAAATTTAGTGCCACAGCAAACCCTGGAGCATAATGTACTGTATTGTCTTATTTATCCAAATGGTTCCATGCAGGGAGGTAGCTATTATACAGACTGGAAATTTGGGAAAATTAGAGAATTGCTATCTGCAGACTTCTTGAGTTTAGGTATCAGAATCAGGACCAGGAGAGAAAACGTTGGATTGGTGCATCCCTACTTTCCACCACATCTCAATGTCTTCCTTACGAGGATGTAGTTAAGCAGAAAGCGGTAAATATACAATGCAGTTAAGGTACGTAAGTTTTGGTAAAACATGAAGATCAAACTTTCACACTCAATTATAAAACAAATTTAAAAAAACATCAAAAAAACAGCTCAGATGGTCTATGGGTGGATTTTATAGAGTGGATTCTGTTGGGGTGTGAACATGATAAGAAGAGACAACTCTGGGTGCCAACAAAAACATCCAGTAGGACAAGTGGAGTGTTATTCTTCAAGGGGAATATACCCAGACGACCAAAACAACTACTGGACTATAAGTCTATCACATTACCAACTGTTCACCGTCTTTGTATTATGGGACGCACACTTTGGTTTCCTGCTACAAGTGCAATAACTGTATTTTATCTTGCAAACACTGCTACCTGCAGACACAGGACACTTTCCACCTGATTCCATTATCTCAAGTGCAATTTGTGTATTGATTTTTCCATTACAACTTCCTTGTCTGATTACTTTGTGACTATTTTGTCTCAATACACTTTGGTATAGGTGTATACAGTATAAGGTACCTTATTTTTGTTTTTTAGTGCTTCGTTTTGTATACACCAGATGTTTGGGGGTTTTTTTCAATTCCTTGAGCATCTCTTCTGTTGCTTTCACACATCAATTTCCCTGTGTGGTCTCAATACAGCTTATCTTGTACTTCCTAGCTATACCTCAATTTACAACAATCATGGAGGGGGGGTAGAAGTGGTTATTTGCACAGTGCAGCTAACGGTAACAGAAAGTGACTTTACACCGTTATTGGTTTCGTTAGCCCGTTTCGACACCTTTTCAAAACTGTGGTCCGGTCCACACACGACCTCGCTACCGAGTTAAGACGTTAACGTATCCAACTCAATTCTGGATTTAATTAAATAATACTCAGCACCTTTCTGTGCGGAGTGAAGGTCTCTTTGCTTTTTAACATCAGCTGGTGCTCCGTAGGACGACCGTCTCTGCTGGCTGTGCCTGAAGTGACAGTACGGTCTGTTGCACCCATTTCTGCTTCCTTTGCCCTCGCTGTACTCCGCGTAAAACGGACAGTCAATCCCTCGGAAGAAGCCGGTGGATCTTAGCATTATCTCCAAATGTTCCTCTCATGCCCGCATGAACAACCTCGGTCGTTTTTCTGCGTAGTTTTTTGTCGTACTGCAAAAGCTTGTAGGAGCGACGGAACAATAACAACGTCCCTACGGCGCCATGTTGGATTGGTCGGGTGGATGAAATCTCGCGTGAATTCACGTGTCGCGCTCCTTGACGTCACAGAGCGTAGTGAGCGGTTATCGTTGCATGTAAGAAGCTAACTTTAAAACCTTTAACCCAGTCTGCTCCCAAACCTCCGCAGTTTGTCAAAGAAAGCCTTTAGTGTGTTACTTTTAGACCACAAATTAGCTCGTCACGTGTGGTGGTATTTTTCAGGGTTAGGGTTAACGATATCCCGGAAAGTTAGTTTTATCCAGATATTTCCGTTGCTTTCCTTCTATTAGTATTAATGAACTGAAACACCTCGTTGTGCTCCTCATAGTGAGGTTATGGATTGAAGGAAAAAAAAAACAAAAAAAAACGTTGAGCCCGATTTGCAAAATAAGGGAGACAAGTGTTTCAACATTTTATTTCACAGGTATCCATTGATCGGTTGTCCAGTCGAAGTCATCGGCTCACATGGCCTGGAGAGGAAAGCAGGAATATGGTCCATACGTGCAATTTACTGACAACGACCATCATCAAGAGCCCTCTCACGTGGTGGCATGTGGAGCTAAAGACAGCTGCGAATAACCACTCCTTTAAATGTCCAACGGAACAATTCATTTGTGAAATCACGTTTTGCCCGAGCACATGCTAAAACTGAGACGTCTTGTGCATCTAGACATGAACACATCTAGTACTTTTAAATGCTAGAAATAAACAAGTCTTTCAACAAATCAACAAAAAATCTCACACATAGCCATTTTGTGTCTGCTGAAGAAAAACATTTAACTTTTTATTTATTTTATTTTACCGACCAGCAAGTTAATTTCTGTCAAAAATCCCAGATGTCCTGACAGGAAGTAAAATAAAAAAATATTTAAACTTCACAAATGGTCCCTAAAGTGCTCCATGATACCTACCTCCAGCTCGACTCTCAAACTTCAGACCAAACACGTGCTCAGGTTTTTTGTGCACTCCATACAGTCACGTGATCCAGCTGGAGCCAGTCCTAATCGCTCATGCTCAGGTGCGCTGCACAGGTAATCAGTGACGTAGTACGTGGCCCTCTTTCAGCTGTGAAATCTTGTTTGCGAAAGTGAGATCCACTCTTCAGCCTCAGAGGTGTTTTATTCTGGAGCAGGGCATCAGTCACGTGGATATATAGTTAAACGTTTCTCTTTTAATGGAGATATTATTTATAAACAAAGGAGGAGTACTGAAGGGTATGCCAAATATTACTCATTTCTGCTTTGTTAGATTGGTTAAACACAAGAAATGTCTAAAGTCATTGCACTCATGACTCTATCCTTTTATAAGCCTCTGATGTGTAAGTTTCTTTGCTTTATATGTTTTTACCTCCTGCTTTTTATCTCCGCAATTATTGCGTCAAAAACATTTTTTCTATACTTATTTTTACTTTTTATTCACACTTCATCATCATTACTTACACCTGCACTGGACTGCTGTATGTTTGTACATTTGTTCCGTTTCTACAATAGAAAATCAGTAAAATATAGTTTGTATATATTAATTGTTTTAAAATGTGCTCACTGATATCACAGTTTCATGGGCAGGAAGTAGCCTAGTATAAAAAAAAATACATGTCTTTAGATCATTTAGAAAGTATAAAGAGCATTCAAAAAGATTGAATACAAGTTTAGTTTCACAGTTTGAAGTCTTGGGCTCAAATGCAAAAGCAGTTACGAGTTTGGAGCGAATAATAAGAAAACGGAAAACCCTGGAAATCCATTCATTAAAACACAGTATGTGTTGAATCTTGCACTATTGACCTGTGACACAGTAGAAAAAGCACAGGTGTAAATAATCTGAAGTCCATTTAGCTGCTTCAGTCTCAGGCTCCTGGTGGTGTTCATGCTGGCTCACTGTCATGGTGCACTGGCACACTTGAATACAGCAGAGCCATCATCAATGTTATTAGGAACACCTGAGCTTTGTGTTGTGAGAAAGGCCTTTTGCAGTATTGATCTTGTGAAAACAAAATGGGAAAAGCCAGGTAACTGCATTGCTGCATTACTTCACACTGTTCTTGTCATTTATTTATGAATTAAGATGCAAACAAGATGGTAAGGCATTTAAAAGTGTAGAGTAATTTGCAAGTAAGAGGAAGACATTAAACCTTCGACTGATCTTGTCTGCAGACTTTTAGAGTCACAAGGAGGCAAAGAGACAATAAAACAGCTGCTGTACCTGAAGTCCCACAACCGAGACAAAAGTAAATAAAAAGTATAAAGAATGAATGTAATATTGAGCATGAATATAGTTTTCTCTTTTTTATAATGTCCTAACTTTATTGTTTATTTTTTAATATTTCCTGTTACTGGGATTGTATTTGTATCCCTATTTTATCAGGATCTAATATAATTATGAAACTTTATTTGTTTAGCACTTTTTATAAAATGCTTTACAGGGAAAAGAAGTGATAAAAGCAAATGGAGTTTAAACAATCATAACAAAACTTTGTGTAGAAATCACATGACACAAGTCGATTTGTTCCCCCTTTATTTATGTTTTATGTAATCAAATAAAATGTTCTTAACTATTGGTTAAGGATATAATCTACTGCATCTTCATAAAAGAGTTCTTCATAACTAACTACGAGGATACTCTTTCTGTTTAATATCGGCAGTGTGACTCTACATGTATCTGAGAGAGCTCTCCACTAGAGGGAGACAAATACCTGTTTAGTTCCTCATCGGTCACACGCTCTCTGGAGACTGTACAGAAAACACTGCTGTTGCATCATTTAATTTCCTCCTGCCTCATGACGTTTGAGCTGCTGACATAGAAGTTATGCAATATAGTTGTTTTTTTTATTTCTTGAGAACTTTTTATTTCTGTGTCAAATGACAAATGACACATAAAATGTTGTTTTGATCACTATGATAAATTAATACATTGATAGTAGAGCTGAAATGATTCCTTGTTAATCACTCAGTCAATCAACAGAAAATTGACAATTGTTTCCAGATATTTGCTGGTTCCAGCTGCACAATGTGAGGATTTGCTGCTTCTCTGTTTTTATATAATTTTTAAATTTAATATTTTTAGTTTAGGTCAGACAAAAGACCTCTGAAGACATCACTGTGGGCTCTCAGAACTTGTGATGGGCTTTTTAAAATTAATTTCATAAACAAAACAATGAATTGATTC
Source organism: Enoplosus armatus (assembly GCF_043641665.1). Lineage (NCBI taxonomy): Eukaryota > Metazoa > Chordata > Actinopteri > Centrarchiformes > Enoplosidae > Enoplosus > Enoplosus armatus. The sequence goes on from NC_092186.1 coordinate 20,530,608, forward strand.
ATAAAATAAATAGACATTACCAGTAATGAAAATAGCAGTTACAGCCCCAACTGATGGGTCATCATGCACACACTGTTATCCGATTGTTTGATGATTATTATTAGTTATAATTAAGCTTCTCAGTGTTGAACTTTTGACCAAACCCAGCTCCTGTTTATCTACTTGAAGTAATATTTCTTCAGACAACTGATTTTTAACCACGGGATGATAAGTCCTGACTTGTAGCAGCATTCAAATGATACACTGGAATTGTGCGACTTCAGCAGAAGTCATTTTGTATTTCCAGGGAGATCATGAGGTGGCAAGCTGGAGCTGCAGCTCTTGCAGCAGGTTGCATCAGTCTTGTCAGATCAGGCCTGTGAAGAGCGCCCCCTCGGCAGTTCTCAGCATGACTAACGCAAGGTGAAACCACCGTCACATTTCAGTGTGTGTGAGAGGAGACAACTGAGCCCGTATTTACCAACAGCCAAGGACATATGCGACATAGTCAGCTCGGGTATCAGGGAGTGTTACTGATAGAGATTTACAGCACTGACTCAGATGAAACGGCTTCGACCTCGGCCAAAAGATAAGCCTGCTGGTTAATATGAAACTAGAGATACAGCAGAGAGCAGAAACCAGGGAAAGTACAGTTGTTTTCACTGTAGCCCTTCAGGCTTTAAGCAAAATACAATAACATTACAGTAACCAGACAGACAAGTGTGTAGTTCAAAGCATTTTATTGCATTTTTTTTTTTTTTTTTTTTAGAAAAACAATACAAAATTCTGAAGCAACTGTCATAAATGTTGCCTTGAGTGAACTGCAATCATTCACATGGTACAGTAAAGTGCTTATTTTAAATCAAAATATTGTTTTGTATTAAAGGATGTATTGATTTCAAATTCCTTCCCATGAACACAATGGGCTTGGGGTGATTCAGACAGTGTTAAAATCAGGTGTCAACTCTCAAAAGTAAAAGATTGAGGACTATCAACGTAGACAGAATAACCCCACACACCATGTCCATGAAATGAACTATTTATAAAACATTTGATCAATGTTGCTGGATTGTAAATGCTTTTGCCTGTGGCTACATTCAAATTGTGGGGAGGTTGATGATGGACTGTCCATTTGAATGAATGACTGAATTTTAACACTTCCTTACTTCAAAATGACTTACAATATAAAAATTGCGAGGCATAAGGATATCATTTTGTCCCCTTTCCCCCCAATAAAAGGCAGTCCAAAAAGCTACTGCCGCCTGACAAAAGTAGAAATGGTCATGACCAAGAAAAACTCTTATTATACCATTCAGGATATTACAGAGTATGGCCAAAGTCTGTGCATTTCAGAGTATCCAACCCTATCGAAAAAGTAGGGACTAAATCATCTGATGCTCAAAAGGGAGAAAAAGGCAGAATACTGAACTGTATTGGTATTTTCAAAACCCCAAGATTGCCTTGATCATCAGCTTTATGCTTTGAGATTACTGATAGCAAAGTAGTTTCCCAAATGGAGAAGAAACAGCTGCATACACAAATTCAAGTAAGTCTTATTATAAGACATAAAACCCCATAACTATGCATCTGTAGAAAGGTATTTTAGAACTATTACAGTGTCCTATTATCAGCATAATGGGTCCTTTGACACCAAGGGAGCCATTTCCAGAGTACCGTCGCTGCAGTGCTGTAACAGGACATGGACAATCAGAAGTCCCCACTTCTCACTGCTAGGTGCTGGATCACATGTTCAATGTCATGACTTGAACCCTCTTTGGTGAAATGGCTACAGTGTTGTGAGACCTCATCACCTGTCCATTACCTGTCGGTTTCAGAATGAGCTTAATGAACTTAATCTGAACAAAAAAAAAAAATTATTGCCAACTCTTACACATAAAAAAAAAAAAAAAAAAACTTAAACTCTCCTTCACTGGGCATGAACGCTCCAGGTCAACTAAACAAACTCTTTCCATCTCACCCCATACTTCACATACTCTGAACTTTTAAAAACACAAAACGTAAAAAAAAAAAAAAAAAAAAAAAACGTAAAAAGGAAAACATCCGGTGTTTCACCTGAACTGAACAGCACCTGCATGAAAATCAACATGTAGAAAATAAAAGCTTATTAACAGCCATGAAAAGGAAAAAAATAAAATCAGTGTGGCACATTGACATGGAGTTTTCAAACATGAAAAATAAAGTAAACTTAAAACAGCTACACGTTCGTGGAAGACTTTTTTTGTTGTTTCTTTTTGTGGAATGTTTTTCCTTTTTTTTTTTTTTAAACGTTTCTTTTTTGAAAAATCTCATCTGCCTCTTATTTTGTAATGAGAATTTCTGATGTCATTTTGAAAGGGGTGTCTCCTCAAAAAAACAAAAAAGTCCAAATAAAGGAATTCAACAAATGACACTGGGGTCACATTGGCCAACATGTGCTTTTCAAACCCCTGATAGGAGTTCTAATCTTTACTGCCAAAATATTCAAATATATTTCAACATATAATTCATAAACTGATTTGTAGAAAAAAAAAAAATACAAGTTCCGGTTGTGGCCAAGGGGACATGAATTCTTTACAATGAAAGTAACACTGACCCAGTTTCACTTACCTAGCCATTTAACATAATTAGCTATACCAACATACCAGATACACTTCAGAGCTAGCTCAGAAGACTCATTTTGGGGGTGGCCCTGCATCATAACCCAAGTACAATAGTTTAATTCAATACTATTAGACTTTCCTGATGGTCTCATATAAACACTGAAAGGTGTGGCCACTGATAATTTGGCATATGTTCATGTAATAAACTGAATGAATCGAACAGTAAGTCATGGCTGGGTACAGACAAACATTCTTTGCTCTAGGAGCATTAAGTGCATGGCCACCAAGCTAGATGAGTGCGCGTTTTATCTCAGACATTTACAGAAGAGGCTCAGCGTTGAGGAATTTCTTATATGGAGAATGGAAAAAAAATTCTTTGAAGTCCCCAGCCACATAATGGACCGCACCAGGCACGGACAGCATTGGCTTACAGCCCTTCCAACCCCTTATATACTGAATCCCTTTGAGACAGGAACAGCCTTCATCTTGGCATATTGCATAAGCTTGTACGTATGTGCAGATGGGCCATTCATGCATATACATACAGGCAAAGAGAACATTCCAGATAACTTAATTCACAGTGGATCCAGTTGTAACGTGGGAGCAGCACAACAGGTTGTCCTTTGGTGACTGAGCTTAGTTTCAAAGATAAGTGTTTGGATTTCTTCTGAACTGAGTTTTATGAAGAAAAAAAACAAAACATAACTTAGAAAATACTTCTCTCTCTCTCCCAAATCATTAACTGGCCCTCCTCCCAAACCCTGACATGCACATATGTGTGTGTTTGCTATATGCAGGCCCTGGGCTGATGTGCTTCAGAAGTGCTGCAGAAGGGCAGAAGGCATTTAGAGAAAGGGCTGCAAGCAGCATCTCCCTTTACAGCGAGGCAAGAAAGCCTGAATGGCAGAGGAACCAAGGCCAGCTAGAGTCAGGGAGAAGGGCCAGAATTAGAGAGGGAGAGTCTCAGGGCAGTCTTAGATCTGGACTTGAATCTTAACGGAAGGTCGGAGGTCAGGGTTGACAAACTTCAGGCACAGTCTCCCACAATAACGAGAGGGGCCAAGAGCTGACGAAGCTCTGCAGCAGAGACAGGCCCTCCCTTGGGCTGGCTGTTTCGCTGCCTGCGCTTGGCCAGCTTGGAGTTGGAAGGAGGAGAGAGCCGCATGGAAGAGCCAGTAGCGGTAACAACAAACGGGACTTCCTGCTGCTGCTGGTCTTCCATGCCATCCTGTTCAGCCAGCTGCCGGTTCACAGCCATGGCCTTGCCAGCAAAGAATGTCAGATCCCTGGCATTGCTGGTTCTAATGGACAAGATCAGTGACAGAAAACAGTCAGTCATTGTGAGCAAACTAAATACAAGTTGCATATATTTTAGGCTTGCCTGTCCAAAGAAATACAGTCTTCTGTAGCAGTAACCAACATTCTCTCACCTTTGATGCAAGATGGATGTTGGCAAAGATGCACCCTGAATAAAATAAAAAGACAAGCTCATTAGTTATAAACCTCAACACTTAAAAATAAAGAACATCTAAGACTTGCAGAAGAGGCTTGATGATATTAAGACTTACCCCCTGCACCCAGGGGTGCTGTAGCACCTGGCTGGCACTCAGGCGGTTTTTGGCATCCCGAACCAGAAGTTTGGATATTAGGTCTTTGGCACTTGAGGAGATGTGAGCCCAGTCTTTCTCTGGAAACTCGTATTTTCCTTCCTGGATACTCTCAAACAAAGTGTTCTAGAAATGAATATAAAAACATTTACCATCAGTTACCTTGACCAGGATGGAGAAGATATATTAAGTTTCACTAATGTCATGTACAAGATACAGAAAAGGGCTGCAGGGCTGAATGAATGTGTCAAATTCTTACCTGGCAGGTGTGGCAGGGTTCCCCTAGTTCCCAGCCGCAGTCACCGCCACAGCGGCCTACAAACGGTGGGTAGCCACTCAGCATGATGTACAGGATGACTCCAAGGCTCCACAGGTCACAGCGTTTGTCGTAAATTGTGGCCTCCTCACTGAAGGCCTCAACCACCTCAGGTGCCATGTACTCTGCTGAACCACACTGAGACAGAGGAAGGAAAAAAAAACAAGTTTGTTAGCACCAGGGATGATAGAAAGCAGTAACTATAGCCGACACAAGCCTCTCTTTGCTGCAGCCCACATTCCTTTGCTCAGCTGATACCTCGTGGTTGCTAGGGGCCCACTCTTGAGATGTGTGTGTGTGTGTGTGTGTGTGTGTGTGTGTGTGGGGGGGGGGGGGGGGTGCAGCCTATGTGACAGTCACATGCTTATTTGCAGTGATGGGTTCACTGAAAATGCACTATACAGCGTTTCTTACTGTTTTTTAGGGCACCTCAGTAGGAACATCGTGTACCATTACATATCAAGGGTAGAGGAAGGGAGGGTAGCTATAATGAAGCAGGTTAGTGTGGGTAGACAGCAGCAGTGAGTCACTGCTTTGACCATCCAGCTGTACACAAGCCAGGCAGGATGGGCTGAGGGCAATGATGGGCTCAGCTCCGACGGTGCCTCGTTATGTAGCTAAGAAAGAAATTAGGCCAAACACTGAGCAGGGAAAAGAGGATTGGGTTGTCCTGCAGAGCCAGAGACTGGGCTGAGCACTCCCCTGTTACATAACTTGGAAACACAAACACCAAATGCAGTTTTATTACTTAGAATAGAAAAGAGGAGCAGGTCGCTAGTTCAGCAGGACACGTAGATATTTGTGGATAAGACATTTCATTGTTCATACATTGCCTTATTCTATCAACTTTTAGTTGTCATGTGAATTAAAGATGTCTTTCATGTCATGAGTTTGGATTCTTTGAGATTTCTAGAGAGCCCCAAGTCTTAAATATAGACGACTACTGGTATAAATTCTGAGAACCTGCTCTGAGAATACCTGTTAATCCATCCTTTGACTGATCAGGCATTTTCAAAACTGTAGCCCACAGCCAAACACATTATTATTTATAAGCATTTGTTCCCAACAAGGCCTGCATCCTGGCAAGCCCCTCTGGCCTATATCCTTCCTTCAATCTGTGGGCAAGCATGTTTACATTGAGCAGGCATCTATTGTGTCCCAGTACCATATCCCAGCTGTCTCCCGACTCCTCCTCCACCCTGCTGCACCATTATGTAATGAAATTTGCTGCACAGGAATCTCGTCTCAGACAAAGCTGCTTCTGTCGGAGAGAAAACCCCAACCCCCACGTTTCCACAAACATCATCATGTCTGGGGTGACTGCCTCCACAGACAAGCCCCCAGGATTCAGGCCAAATGCAGCTGCCACAGAAACATAAACACAAAGGATATTTTTGCCTGCCAAGGTGCCCTAAAACTGAAGGGCAATGTGATAGCTGTGCTATCAAACAACAGCTATCAAGGCTAATCTAATTTCAAAGCCTCCCAAAGTGAAATGGGCAGTGAAATAACTAATCATGGCTCTTTGGTACCGCCTCAAATCTAAACTCGCATTTTGTCTCCCTGAGCTGCCATTTCAGAAAACCTTCTGAACTTGCAGCATTCACATCCTCCTCAAACCTTCCTGTAAGCTGCAGACATAGTTGGTAATCAGCTGCTGTTACCGCAGGCTTTGTTGGCATTGCAACCTGGGGCTTTCCTGAAACCATGTGACTAGTCAGACCATATTGACACCACTGATGACACACACCTCTGCGGTTTGTAAACTACAGGATTATTTGAAGAGGCTTACAGTAAGAAGACCTGTTCTGTCATCATGCAGCTGCACCTGTGACAAGAACAGTTCCTTAATTTTTTTTTTTTTCTTACCATCTAAGCTGCTTGTGTGGAGCGTCTTCATGTTGCAGTTACTCCCAGTTTGCAACTGCTGCACATGAGTGTTGACATTTGAACAGTCAGATTTATTTCATGCCGTGCAGGCAGCCACATGTTCAGATTTCTTAGTAAACTAAAATTAGCCTTTTCCTAGAAACGTCCCCTCCTCTTCCCTGTTTTTCTAGTTTGTACTAGAGAGCACACGAATACATCCACAGTAAACTTGTACATTCTCAAACAGCCCTTAGGATAAAGTTGATTTAAAACATTCAGTGGGATCAGGATCATAGGCAATAAAATGCAAAAGCACACTATATTGTGCAACTGCAGGAATGTGGGTGAAGTGGGGCCAGGGTGAGGGTGCCAATAGTGAGATGAAAATCAGATAACATTGTTCCTGTGATCAAGGCAAAGAAAACAAGCCAGAGCGCATGAGCAGACTGGGTGTTTGTCCCTCCCAGTTACCCTCCCCCTCCCACTGGTCTAGCCAATCACATCTCAGTTGCTAGGTATATGGGGGAAAGACTAAAATTTCTAGAACAAGCCTTATGCACAGCCTTTGTATAAAGAACATAAAGAAAGCGCAGACCAGCACAAGCGTGGCTGGGGCCACTGGGCGGAGACTAAGCAGAAAGAGGGTGGATGTTTTTCTCTCATACCACAGAGAGAGAAAAGGGAAATGAGAGTTGGTGTGTTTTGGTTTCATTGTAACTTCTTCATACCATAGGACATGGCCTTGCAAAAGTCACATTGTGTTCCCTGCTGACATATAACACTTCAACGCTATCACATTGTGTCTTGTCCTCAGGAATCAACTTTTCTTGCACTGAAATCTTTGCATTAGATCAAATCTTGCGGTTCTGTACAAACATTCCTAGCACAACAGAAGTTTGGGATAAAATGGTAAATAGCCAGGCCATATCAAATAATAAAAACAAGACCAGACAAATTAATAATAGGTGCATCCCACTGCACCAAACACACAAATACTATCATTCAGGCCCAACATCAAAGTCTGTAGGCAAAACACGAGGCACCTCCTGGCCCCCAAAAATCTCCCCTTCAAATAGTCCAGGGATGGGCTCTCTATTGTTGTGTTAAAGGAAGATGGAGTTGCCAGTGTAGAAAACTCCCCACCCACCACAACATTCCTGCAGGCTAAACTCCTATCCTCCACCTGTTCTGGTTCATCTATCCAGCCCCCCCGGACAACCAGCAGACAGAGTATGTGTTGACACAAGAAGAAAGCTTGCCGGTTCAACCATTCCTCTAAGGTTGCAAGGGTCCCACTTTTCTGGGCACAGTTCAGAGGATTTGCTTTGTGTTGTGACGATAGCAGGAGAGTTAAACAATCATAACCCCCAGACTCATGGGCCTAAATATTTGCGATTGATAACAGGACGTGGACGTTAAACTGAGGGATGTCTACCAAAGTTTTACTGATACTTCAACATGATAAGGAAATGTAAAAGCTGCCAGCCTGGGACATTCAGGAAGCAATCCACGTCATTTCAGAGAAACTGGCCAACTCTGAACTACCTTAAACCTAAAAACACAACATTTGTCTCTCCCAATCAGCAAGCTGTCCTGCAGGTAACACCACTGAGGATTGCCCAATAGGCAAGCAGCCAGATAAAGACATCGTTTTACAGCCTGAAAACAACCTGCTTATCCATAACAAGCACATAAACCACTGTATAGGAAAATGTGACCAACATCATGACTACGAAGATCAATCTCTTCCTCGCTCTCAATAGATATACCCATACATTGCTAACATACATTTCCCTTCAATAGCACGGTCCCACTCCCATTTAAAAAAGTGGTCAAACTGTTAGGTGAACAAGACAAGCACAATATGTAGGTGTACTTACAGGAGTGAGGAGCTCAGGGGTGGAGATGGGTGAGCTGTCGCTGTTCAGCTTGATCCCGCTGCCCAAGTCAAAGTCACAGATCTTGACCGGGGAAATCTGACAAAGATACAAGTTCAGAATCATAAAAATTCATGATTCATATCATTTCCACAGTTCATAGCACCACTTAAGAACAACGTATCACACTTTATCGCCACATTAGTTGCCCTTTGAACTAATTGGACCTAAACATGTGTGCAATAAACTCACCTTGTCTGCACTCTTACAGAGAATGTTTTCAGGCTTCAGGTCTCTATGTGCCATTCCTAGAAAAGATAATATGAAAGCAATCAGTCACTCTTTGTTAGTAAGATCTGGTTGGGATGGTGCCAGCTTAAGGACACGTTTTTCAAACAATTTCAAAACAACGAGCAAGCCAAAATATGGTGTCAATTCCTAAATACTGTACAGTACTTAAACCCATTTCATGGTACGGTTATAACCTTGGGGTTGTTGTGCCTTTTTGGTGATCATGGGGAATAATAAATTATAAAATAATCAAAAATGATCAAATAATAAAATTGGTCGCCATTTTGTACGAGTGGTTTTACCCTTGTTATGCAGGAAATCCAGAGCGCTGGCGATGTCCTGCACGACAACACTGGCTTCCTGCTCACTGAAGTGGCGTCTCTTGTGAATGTGTGCCAAGATTGACCCTAATAGGAGGGAAAATAAAGAGTATATCACCTCCATTTACACGTGCATAGAATGAATGCCTTCCCATACACAGACAGCTGGCTCCAGACTAGAGCATGCACATGCATTACAGGACATTAAAAAAACAAAACAAAGATGCAGCCGTCCTGCAGCAGCTATGATTCACTAACCTCCTCTAAGCTTTTCAAACACCAGGTAGAATTTGTCTTCCTCTTCAAAGAACTCCACCAGCTCCAGGATGTTGCTTCAGAAAAAAAAGAAAAAAGCACTATGAGGTAACAGTCATCTGGCACGCGTTAACTGAACATTTTATGTGATTTGTGCACTATGGACTAAGGGGCTTCAATCGCACAAATTGCGCCAAATTGCGCCAGTTTGCGGTACATTCTCCACACATTCATCAGGTGTCATTACTTTAGCTGGTCATGACAGAGGGACATTACCTGTGACCCTGGCACTGATAGAGCATCTCAACCTCACGGAAGACACGGCTGCGGCTGTGACCTGGTCTTTTCTCAATGATCTGGAACAAAACAGTATAGTTCAGTCACTAAAAATAGCCCGCTAAACAAAGAAGACTTTCATGTTTTCCACAGAGGTAGAATGGAGGACAATTCTGAAAGTACTTAAGAAAAGTGGCTTAAGAAAAACTGAGTCCAACTTTGAGTGAAGGCCATCCCCTCACGCTACACCACAAAACTCGTAGCCTATAGACCAGACCGTAAAGCACAGATAATATATTTCATATACAGCGGCCTATAACTGGTTTACTTCCAGACCTGCATTTTTCCTGCTTCCTACCTTTATCCCACCCTGTGACACAGTTGCAAAGATAGTTTAACCTTCTTTCAGTGCAGTCTGCCAAAACAGAGACTGAACAGAATGAGAATGAAACAAGTCACAGCAGCTCTATATTTAGCAATCATGTGTGACCCATATTTAAATCTTAAGTGCTCTTAAGGAGCCATAAGTCTTCCTTTAAACATCCCATGAGCTAATCCAAAACTGTTTACGACAACAACAAAAAAAATGCTCTCTAAATATAACTTTGTGCTGCCTGGAACTAAACCACCGTGGGGCCACCAGCTGCACGATGTCCTGCCAAGAGAGACAGAAAGATAGACTGCTGACACCAAAGCAATAGGCCTGAATTTTCCAGCCCTGGTCGGTTATTGTCTGCTTGGGAGGCTGTGCATGTTTCCCTTCCTGGTAGCTGGATTACAGCTGCTATTGAAGCCCAGTGGGGCCAGAGTTTCAGTGTGTGTCTAGGATTAAAGCACAGACAAGAGGCCTGTGAGCAAACCAAAGCCTCTGCACTGTTCCAGTCTGAGTCAGCAGCACAAACAGCCCCCATTCGGCTCACTTTCTCCTGATCACTACACAAACCTCCTACCCTGATAATGACGCGCACAGATAAAAAAAAACTGCAAAAACATAGCTAACAAATGCATTATCAACATTATAAATGGATGGTCCGTTATTTGAGAGATACTAAATGTATGGCTGTTTATCCAAATCACAGATCAGAATCACAACAGCCTGCTGCAAAAAAAGGCCCCACCACGTCACACTGCAGGTTCTAACATCGACCCAGGGTTGTGAAATAATATCTTTAAAGGAGGAGGAGGAGGATTTGTTAGGGACCCAGAGCTTCAGATAGGCATGTACTGCACAGCCCTCTGCTCGTCCTTGGTGCTCTGGCTTTTGTTGCAATTGCAACACAAGGAGCCCACACAACTCGCCTCAGTCTGTAGGGGGAGGGGAGAGACAGGACATCTGGCAGGAGCAGTCTGAGCCCCCTCCGACTCCTAAATGACCTCCAATAACTGCAGACCCTCATGCCTCCTCCCACAAAACGGCAAAGTCCCAAGGGATCATCCCGGGGTAAACAATACTAACAGATCACAGTCGCATAGCAGAATCTGTGCTCCGATTCCTCTGAAATATTTATTAGTATGATATGGACACTTGCTCTATGGGGAACCAGCCTTGAACTGTCAACACTTCATTTCAAACTAGCAGAATTAAACTGCAAACTGGAATTAAAAGTTAAAAAATAGGTTAGTGTTTATGTCCAGTGTCCCAATGGGACTAGTGGGTTAGGGGCCAAGAATTTTTAAAGAGAAAAACAAGCCCCTCTTCTAGTTTTCTACACTTCAGCAAAGAAACATATTTCACAATGTTTTGTTACTTAAAATGAGGAAATAAGCTAGCTCTATATATATATATATATATAGCCCAAAAAAGGAAGTCCCCCAGGAGTCAAGACATGTATTCACAAGTCCACACCCCACTTGGTGAAGAAAGGGAGAAAAAAAAATTACAACTGTACTGAGCGAGAAGGAGAACAAAGCAGTGTAAACACCCTGGGTCATAACTCTCACCCAGCACCCCTCCTTCCTCTCTGTGGGTTTTGTTTTGGCACAGTTACCAGTACACAGTGTTCTCCTAGGAGCGTCCTCTATAGGCAATAGGAGTAAAGAAAAGGGGTGGGTATATCCCTCCGAGCTCTCTGATAGGCTGGCAAAGTATAAAAACAGTGAGGGGAAGGGTTTGCGAACAGCAGCTAGTGTTGCACACTCAGAAAAAAGAAAAAAGAAAAAATGCACAGCAGTAGCACAACACAGATGAGAGCCTGCAGACATCCGCTATTGAGAGCTAAACTAAGAGAAAAAAAAAAGAAAGAAATATCCTGCCCTGGGATCAGAACTTCCCTCAACAAGATTTCTAAAGAATGACCAGTGAAAAGAAGGCAACATGGACACAATGTCACACATCCTGTAGCCTTGCTTTCTTCCACTTAGCTCTTGTATGTAATAGCACAGGGCTCCATCATGTACAAAGGAATCTCTGAAAGTTAATGACGGAGTAACCAAGCACGGTCCTAGAAATGTAACATCTGTATATTGATCACTATCCATGGTACCCCACACAAACAACAGGCGAGTGTTAAGTGGAAATGACGACATTCACAGACGTGTGAGAGAAGAGCACTTACTTGCAGGAATCAAGACCCCATGCATTATGCTAATGTTTTCAAATATATTACAGTCACTCATTAGGTGTGTGAGAATGTCTGCCTGCTTACCTTGACAGCATACTCTTTGTTGGTGATGAGGTTGATGCATGTTTGCACTCTGGCATAAGCGCCCTCTCCTAGTACCTCTTCCTGCAGTCTGTAGACATCTGTGGCACAGAGTTTGACATGTTAGGAAAAAAAAAAAAAAAAGGAGCAGAATCTCACTAGTTGCACCAGACACATTTTATAAAGAGTTTTCATAAAAGCAACATAATGACACTGGAAATCAAAGCGTTTACCCTCGAATCGCCCAGAGAAACTGTCCGTTGCCCGGCAACGCTTTTTCTTCTTGTTTCTCTTCTTGGCATCGGGGATGTCAATAGGCTGACTGGAAGGCATTTCTGTCAAAACAGGAGTGCCTACATTATGTGCCAGCAAGGAAATAACAAACTCAAAGAAAGCACTAAAAACTTTAAGGGGCAATCACAATATTTTTGTTGAGTGTAAACAGTGCACTTGAGTTCAAATACTCACCATGTCTTGGGGAGGAATCAAAATTAAATGACGAATCAATAAGATGGGATCCATTTTTAGTGAAGTCCTCAGATTCAAAGGGATTTTGGCCCTAGGGAGTAATAACAAAAATGTGATTGTTAAGGTATCTTACCAATGACCTGTTTAGCTGAGAGCATCAGTTGTTAGTCATGACTGATAAGAACCTTTGATATCTGCCATCCTGCAATCATAAACTAAAGGTAGACTCAAAACAATAAAAACAGCTGATGGGAAGAAACGTTTAAAAGCCCCATTAACACCAAGAACGGCAAAGTCATACAATAGTCCAATCTAACACAGTACAGCAACAATACAGACATAAATATTGCTAAATATGAATCCAACAGCCATATTTCTTCAACTCTCAGCTGTCACTGACTGGAGTCATACTTTCATTAGCTGGACATACACGTGACACGAGGCCACACAGCATATTTGTCAGCCATAAGATGTGGGAGCGCAACAGATGTGTTTATATATAGCAAGGTGAGGTCCTCTCATACATGCTGACAAATCTGCTCTGATTATAGAGACTTCCCAAAAGGCACGATGATAGCAGCCCTGCATTTACCCTCAACAAATATTAAACTCACCTTGAAAGAGCGGTGAAAGCCAGTGACTTCGGTGATCTTATTTTGCACCATTTCGCTTCGATTTGGGGTGATTTTTGGTGGATGTGCGGCGGCGGCAGTGGTTTTTGGGATATCAATTTGCACTTCTCCAAAACAGAAAATCGTTTCAGAGAGAGTCGCAAGTGATCACACTGCGCTGGATGGTCAGCTTGCTGCGGCGTTTTAAACGGGAGCCCTGTGAACAAAGCAAAACACACCGCAATGTTATGTTACGACCCACATTACCAGAACAAATCACCGAGATACCAACAAGCAATTGGTTTCGCCAAGTTTAAATGAAAGCTTAACCACATAAACCTTGACTATGGCAGATTGACGTTAGCTAATATCCGTCACATGTTCATGTGGTAATAAAAAACAGTGCAACAACAGCAACAGCAAACTCAACGCCACCCACGTTAATCTTAACTGTTAGGTAAACGTTAGTTACAGCTTTTAAATAAACCAAGTTAAGAGGATACACCATGGCGAAACCCAAGACAATGCTATAATTTGGGTACGATAAGCAAATATGTCGAAAAGCCAGACTGTTTTCAGTTTAACAGTAAAGGTAGCGGCCGCTACAACGGCAGCAGGGAAGCTAACATTCGTTTAGCTAACGTTAGCACGCTCCTGAGTCATAACGGTCAAAATGCGAGCACTGGTCGCGTGTTGACCGTTGTGACAGATTTAATTTTAACGTCATACAGCAAAAGGTCAGTTACCGTTAATACCCTAACGTTACTGTAGCTTAGCGTTGCCAGAAGAACGGATACAATCGCCCTTTGGGAGAAAAAAAAAAGAAACAGTAAACCTGCTATTCAAAGATACTACTTTTTTGTACTCACCCCGTTGTTAATTTTACAGCTCCAGTGTTAGCGTCGTTGTTTGACCCACTGCTTCAAACGCCGCAGAGGACGGTCGAGGGGGGATACGCCTGATAGAAGTGCGTGGAAGGTGGAAGACAACCGACAGCGTAGGTGGTTTTATAACCTCACTGGTGACTCCTCCTTGTCTCCTCCCTCCTCGGACTGCATCAACCGACTGGATGGATCATGTGTTTTCGAGAAGAGGATATAGTGGCTAGGTACCATTTTGTCTCGCTGCAGTAAGTTTACCACTTCTCAAGGTAAAAAGCATACATAGCTGCTCGACATGGAGCAGAAGACATAAGATAAGAGGTAACTTGATGAGATACGTCATGTGAGTAGTTTAAAATTGCATGAGGTTCAATTCTGGACACATTTCAGGAAAGAATCTCGGAAACAAAATTGGTAATACACACTAAATGGTACTCGGCCAATGAGCTCTGTTTTGTTTCGGAGGCCTCACGACAGGATGTATGGAGGAACGAAATGGCGAGTACGTGCACATCGGCACAATCAGCACCTACGGCTGTTTTGACGAAAGAGATGTGAGGATCTCAATGGAGGTGGAGAGAGCAACATGTAGACAAACCAGATCCACCGGTTTACTCAATGACGGCGTTGAAATGAGTATAACCTTTTTCTGATGCTGTCACTGGACGTCAAGGCCACATTATAAATAGGAGCTAGTACATGCAATACACATTTGTCAGCTTTGTGCTCTGTGAAATATATAAACAAGCAGACATGCACCACCCCTCTCTCCCTCTTTGTGTGTCTCTGAAATGGAAAAATTTACATTTATGATGCGTTAAACCTTATTGTTACACCCAGTGATGAATGCCCATGGCCAGATGGGTGTTCAAAGAAATCCCCTGTCTGAGTCATTGCATGCAGCTACTCAGACTGGGACAGTGGCATGACTTCAGATGTTGCGGGATTTCAGTATCACATACACAACCACTGTCAAACACACACACATACTCACATGCAATCTAGCAAAAGTAGCAAAGAAGAAATAATTCACTACAAGTAAAAGTCCCGTACTCAGAATTATACTTAAGTACAAGTAAAGAAGTATGAGAATCAAAAGGTACTTACAGTATCAAAAGTAAAAGTACTCATAATGCAGGCAGAATGACTCCTGTCAGTGTTGTATTATAATACTGGATTGTTATTGCTGATTACTGCAGCATTTTTGTAGTGGCTGGTTGAAGTAAAGCTAAATTTAACTATTTCATATACTGTTTGGTAGTTTAACCTCTAACAAAACATCATATTTTATAAGATCATCTGATTTGTATGTAAAACCCTGATCTTTAAAGTAACCAGTAACTACAGCTGTCAAATAAATGTAGTAAAGTAGCATAAAACGAAAGTGCCTCAAAACTGTAGTTAAGTACAGTATTTGAGTAAATGAACTTAGTTACTTTCCACAACTAGAAAATAATCTCTAAAATTTGGATTTTTAACAGACTAACTGATAGATTTAAAGTCTATTTGCTTTGGGGAAAACACACAAAAGTATTCGTACAACGCACAGCAATTATGTGGATTTTAGGTGTAGTAATTGACAGGGAAGGAGAGCACAATTTCCAGCTGCAGCCCCCACCTTCTGTGATGTGTGATGAGGCAGGCGCGGCTCGTTTTGGAGCCTGATGAGGAGGCTGTTCAGACGAGGGTGGAGACACTATCTCATGGTTGTGATAATGAAGGAAATCCAAGAACTCTGATGAAGTAGAAACGTGTGCTCTCTTAACCCATCCGCTAATTGTGAGATGCCAAAGCAATATCGCCACAGACATGACAAGTTCATACAGTATTTTCAGAGATTAAAGGCAATGGTATTTTGAGTCACAGTAGAGGGATGGCAACTTTGTTATCTCATATTAATATTGTTCTTTTACGTGCATCCCCTTAATTACGTCCAGATACTAATGATAGAAAATGATAACAACTTTTCACCATCTAACCGCATGTTGCATTATATGCCAAGAAGTGTAAATGCTTCATTGTACCAAGTGCTTTGTGAAACTGTATGTCCTCTGTTATTTGTTACCTGTTATTTACCATCGTATATAATCCCTAGTCCACGGCCCTATAGCATTCATTTATTGTTTATCAAAGGTGTTAAAGTTTAAACCATTTATTGTTTGTTTTCAGGAGTGAACTGTCTTGTGACCAGAGGCTTTCTGCCTCTCCTCCTTTCACCTTCTGCCCCTCAAACATAAGCCCGATGGTAGCAAACATTACGCAAGCTGTTGGCTGACTATCCCTTGCCAGGAGCACATGGTGTAGTTGAAGGTTTAGTAGGAAAACAAGATCACACGTCGAAGTGCAAGGGGTGGGTCTGTGTCACTATAGGTCAAAAGGAAGAGGGATAGGCCATCATAAATAACTTAAGGTGGCAACAACCACATTTCTGATGTTAATGGCACTCAATCAGGAGATACTCAGGAGGGGGTTCTCTTTTTAGGCAGAGGTTAGGTTCCAGTCTGAAATATGATATAACAGAGGTGTGTCTCTGTGTGGTTGTTGTTGTTGTTGTTGTTGTTGTTGTTGTTCATGACAACACTGCCGTTCAGGGCTAGTCGTCTACAATATCCTGATGCTAAAGCTGTAGATGCAGGTATTCAGGTAGGGTAGGTAGGGTTGTTCAGCCAGTTGTGTTGTTGCCATCTGTCTCTGAGGATGTGTGCATCTGCAGTATTTCCATTGTGTTTAATAAATAACACACCATTCTCTAAAGTCTGAACCAGCAGTATTTGTTGCACAAACATTCCTATTCCAGTACAGTACTACACGCTTCATGCATCTGTGCATGTGCATAACTACTATATGCTCATGCCTGCGAATGTATTCATGAAATGCACATGTCAGGCACGTTCAAATAAAACTGTCAAAGGCAGAGAAGATAAGTGTGGTAGAAGTCTTACACAGTTACAATAAGTTGCATACTTTTCTCAAGTACGGAGGTCACAGTGCCCCAGGGTGCTGATTGTACCTTTTCTAAGAAACCTTCCCACAGCAAACTTCCCAGAAGGAAGTCGCCTCCAGTTAGGAAAAGACTCAAATATAACCTCTGGCAAAGTACAGTAAATGCTTTATACAGTAGAAAGACGGCCTACTGGACCACTGAAATGAATCCAACATCCAGCAAAGCTCCTTTAACACAGAAAGAGTTTCCAAGGATTTTGTTGTTCCAGTTGTGCTCTGGAAAACCTTTTGTCTTTTTTTCTTTTTTGCACTTTGCTCTTGTTACATAACCATGTATAGCAAAGCATTTTAGAATCTCCCTTTTGGGCTTGGCTGTAGTGTTTGTGTCACTATTTAACTTCCTTCTGAATAACTAGATGCACAGAGTTTTAGACTTTACATGTAATAAATCATGCCCTACTTTTAAGAAACTAATGGGAAGTGAGTAGGTGTAAGACGTGTGTAACAGACACAGTTTGCACTTTTTAATGACTGTAATCAGTCTTTGTTGTGCTATTGCGGAAACTTCACTAACATCACAATGCACAGAGGAACACTCGCATGTCCATAACAGAAAAGGTTGGTTAACGTAGACATGGAAATGTTACATGTTTTTATGTAGATTTCACAAAAGGTGATGTTAAACTCTTTACATACAGAGTGAGATAGCCTAAGTTGTGATTTTATTGTCGAATAGTGGAGCAATGTGACCATTAGGGCTGCAACTACAATTATTTTCATTGTTTATTAATCAGCTGATTATTTTCTCAATTACTCATTTGGCCTGTTAAACCTCAGAAAATAGGTGACACCTTTAATAGCTTGCTTTGTCCAAGACCAGTCCATGACCCACAGCTTTTAAATTTGGCTGTCATGTAAGACAAAGACAAGTAGCACATTATTAGAACAGATAAGCTGGCATAAGCAAATGTTTGGCATTTCTGCCTGAAAAGTGATTTGAATGGTTAATCAGTTATTGAAAGAGGGCATGGGCTTGGGTTAGACCAACTGAAATAACTTTCCCTTAAATAATTCATCTTCTTACTGGAACTTTTGTGGGTCCTCTTCAGCTGTGGGCTCATAAAATCACTTTTCATCCCCACTAGCTACAGCATTGCATGAGGCAGCTGACTCAGAAGCCACAAAACCGTTAAGGGTGTGTGCTCATTCCAACATTTGCTGAGTCACATTATCTCCCAAACCCTTTTCTCTACTTGTAAATAATCACGCTGTACCATCAAAACAACAGGCAGACACTGCTGTGTAAACCCTGACACGAGTTGGACAAGCTTCAGTCTGACTGGTTGCAGCCTGAAACTCTTCCCCTTGTTCTTGGCCTCTCTCCAGTACTTTCCTTCACATCTTGCAACTGCAGAGCCCGTCGGGGCTATCTGGTACATTCCAAAAGAGAAAAACACACCACAGGGAGGGAAGAGTGAGAGGCGGACACTGTTCGGCTCTCACGTAACAGACGTAACGCATGCTGCCAGAGTACAGTGGATTGTTTGGAGGAAATGACTCCGCTGAGAGGAGGGACAATCCTGTAAGAGGATCAGGTTGCACCAGCCAATGAGGTCATTTCAGTGGTTGATGTTATTGGGGCAGATCTTTGCATCATGTTAGTTTATTAAGATGTATATTAACATGTCAGAATATTTGGTTGTTCCAGCTTTAATGGAGGGAAACTGGAAACAATATTTATGCTGATAGACATGCAGCTGAGCTGACTGACAGATTATCAGTGGTGGAAAGTAACCAAGTACATTTACATACATACTTTACTTTATACTTTACTTTCTATTTTATGTTACTTAATACTTTTAAATTTCAGAGGGATATTGGATATATTAAATATATACCGCTCTGAAATCTGAAATACTTTAAGCAAATTTGGCTGATAAGACTTCAGTACTTTTACTTCAGTAAACATTGTAATGCAGGACTATTATTATCATTTTTCTTATTATTGGCATCTCAATACTTCTTACACCACTGTAGCACCCGCAGCCTGTCCTCCTGCAGGGGTAATAAAGGAAAATGTCCCGTTGTATAACCAAGTTATATGTTATATTAACGTATTATATTACGTTATATTAACGTGTTATATTAACGTACATCACCCCTGTCCCCCCTGCGTTACATTAACGCACGCATCACCTACCGGACACTTATCTGGACACTTTACTTATTTTGGTCACTGGTTTGTTATTTATCTTATCTTATTTTTATTTTTATTCCTTATTTTACCTTTTATATTCTACATATTTGTTGTCAAAACAATAGCACCTTCAGACCACGGCAAATTCCTTGTAATGTATGTTACTTGGCAATAAACAGTTTCTGATTCTGATTCTGTAAAATGTACTACTTAACTCCTTATGATTGTCACATGTTGTAGTGAGGTGTGTTTCCTGTGTTCAAGATTGCTGCTCATTATTAACATAATACAAACAATTGTGACTGATAACTGCCTCTAAATCTGACCAACAATGTTGTCCTCAAGCATATTCATGACTGTTGTTGACCCAATCATGCAAAGCCAGGCTCATTCAAAACAAAAACTCTCTGTTTTCATCACAGTACAGTCTGGCCTGTTTCTTATATAACCAGCTTAGTCGAATCATTAACCCGAATCAGGTCTAGAAAGGGTTCACATCCCCTCTTCATGACTATAACTGGGACATTGGGCAGATTAGGATTTCAGTATTTCCTCATCACAGACAGGGTTTGGTGTCTGACGCCACCCAGTGGACAGTTTTACATACTGTCTCGTGAACATGTGCTGCCACCCTGAGTTAAGTCATGTGAGGTTCGAGTCTCGTGTGACCTTCAGCTGCCAAGAGTATCTCCAAGAAACACCTGCAGGTTTGACATCTGAGAACCTGCCTGGTGGCCCACGGCCCAAAGTGTGCACAGACATATATGATAATCAGTCACCAGCAGGCCACTACTGTATTTAGCTCATGTCCAAATGTGTATATGACTTTTAAATGAATGGTGCAGAGCCACAATTCTATTATCTAACGCCTGAAATGATCTTCAAATCATAAAAGTTACTCTCAGAAACGTATTTATCTCATTGCGATTTTAACATTTGTACATGATACTTTCTCTCCCTGAAAAACACACTAAATAACCGCACTGAATGTTCAGATGTGAGTGGTAAAACCGACTAAACTGTTTTTACTGTTTGACAGTTTTACAGACAAACCTGGGACAAAACAAATCAATAAATTAAGTTAGCCCAGTGCTATTAGCTCCAGAAAGAAAGAAAAGTCAGCGTTAATTTAAATACTGATTACCAAATCCAAATTATAACAGAGTAAAGAATCATTTTAATGTAACAACATAGTCATTTTATAGACATACAGTAAGAAATCGTACTAATTTTAGATCATTTAGATGGACAGAAAGAGAGAAGCATCCTGGAATGATTGAGATTCAAATAAAATAGAAAAACATCAACACAAACATACACCTCTTAATACTGTGATAAAATGTTTGAAAACTTTTTTAAAAGGAACAAAACGCCTCATAAGACAAGGTTCTTGGTTAAAACCTACATTATGTGGCTAAAATAGATTACAGTACTTAAATATAAAAATAGACTCTTTTTGAATTTGTCTGTTCTTTTAGTTTTTCTCCGCTGCAGTCTTCTAGATGGACGGATGAGTTTGTCCGGCGTGTGTCGACAGGTCACTTGTGCTCCCTCAGTGACACATCCGAGAGGTCATCTCTTTCTGCAGACACAATGCACACAGCACGGTGAGTTAGAGCAGTTAAGGAAAAACCTGTGCTTCTCGAAATGTTACCACACTGTAGGATACAGTAAGCAGATTCTTTAAATGTATTTGAAAGCTCATGTAGAAAAATATAATATTGACTGAAGAGAAACAGATATGGCTTTGCAAATAAAACCTGAAGCGCCAAGTAGACCACAACAAACACTTTTTATCTAGTGTTGTTGGGGCTGTGTTTACAAAGACTAGAAGGTGCTAGATGCAAAAAAAAAAGCAAATAAAAAAAGTCTAAACATCCGCAGATTAATCTCCATTGTAAAAATCCACTTTATTGTCTAAGCTTTTGGTCACACAGGCCTTTGTTACAGCATGAGACATGCCAAACACACACAGAACAGTCTCTCACAAAAGGGTAGAGGGGCTATTAACAACCAACTATCAATTAACAAATAAATTGGGCTGTGCAGTTATTCAGCATGACTGATTAATGTCTTTAAATAGAATTGTACCCTTGTAAAATCATGATTTCTAGCCATCCTGAAAACAATGAGCAGAACCTGAATTACACCTCTAATGAAATGAAATCTCATATTCGTTTGGGAAACAAACATAAATGTGTCTTTGTATAAAATAACACTATAATCATATATGCAACAAAGGTGCCGTGTCAGGGTCCCCTTACACATAAGAGATTTTTGCCGGTGCTGCTTACATTCAGATTGCAAATGGCGGCAGCATCCTGTTTCACAAATGATTATCACTCGCAGTCCTACAGGGCTCAACAACCTTTATTCACATATTTTAAACATAATCTAATGTATTTTTGTATTCAGCTCCATATTAGATCCTATCATCTCTTTGACTCACCAGGGGCTCCAGCTCTTTGTGGTCCGTGAGGTTGAACTCAGTGACAAAGTAATAGAAATGCTTGTAGCAGGTATTGACGTGAGCCTCAGCCCCCATCTGGCTCACACGGTCAAAGTGGTGAATGTAGACGTGAACAAACACCCGGAACAGACGAGACAAAATCTTCTTAGCCACCTGCATGAAGGTCTTAGGGAAGGGAGTACCTGGGAGTCAAACAGATGGAGACAGGAGAACACCACGGTCAATCCAGGATGACCTTTTGCTATTTGCTTCACAGAAAGGAACACATTTGAAATGTTAATGTGTTTAATGCAGTGGTTATAGAATATTTTAGCCAACAACACTCAATGTGTTTCTTAACCTTATTTGTCCTCTGGAGGCCCTCAGGTTGGATACCAGCATGCTATCAATTCATACGTGAATGGAAAACCAACATGACTTGGTCTGGGGGACAAGCCTCTAAGCAAGTGATTAATTTAGTATGTCTTTTTGCTTTGACTAATTCAATAATATTTCTGGAATCTGTTCCAGAGGACAGGCGCGTCAGAGGTCGTTTCTATTCATAGCCAACTGTACATTGTGTGACCCATTTTTAAATCCATTGCTTGGATGTTTCTGTAGTTAGTCAGATGCCGAGCCACAGCACAGGGCATGCACACAGCGACAGACTGAGATAATAGAAAGCCGAGAATGCCACAGAAGATTAGCTGATAGCGTTTGCTATGTGCAACATTGTAGGTATTTTAATAAATGTGGCCTCGCAGATTGAATCTAAAACATCTTTTGGTTATCTGTCTTTTGAAAACAGATGCCTTCACCCTGCAATTTTATCTGTATCTCATTTTAATTTTCCTTTGTATTCATCACATGGCAATCATTAAAGCGGCTTTTTCTGGTCTTTTATGTGA
Organism: Enoplosus armatus; assembly: GCF_043641665.1. Lineage (NCBI taxonomy): Eukaryota > Metazoa > Chordata > Actinopteri > Centrarchiformes > Enoplosidae > Enoplosus > Enoplosus armatus. The sequence goes on from NC_092186.1 coordinate 20,553,097, forward strand.
CAAGTGCTGAAATGGTTATCCATTGAAAGACAGATTAATTGTTTTAAGAAATTTAAGACGTAAAAATGCAGCAGTGGTTCCCAACCTTTTTGGCATGTGACCCCTTAAAACAAAAAAATCTTAACTTGTAACCCTTTGTCATCTGTCCCTGTGTTACTGGAATCATTTTGAGTCCCCCAAAATCCAAACAATTCAGTGCTTTACAAAACAAGGATTCATTAGAGGGAAATCTACGTCTGCTTTCCTCTTTTGTTAATCATCTTGCGATCCCTCGAGTTTATCTTGTGACAGGTTGGAAACCACTGGGTTACAGCATCTCAACTGTGAGAAATGGCTGCTTCTGTCTGTTTTATACCATTAATTGAACACCACTGGGGGTTTGTTCAGACAAAATCATAAGACAGCTCTTGAGCTTTTGTGATTTTGGATGGGCACTGATCATTACTTGGTGACGTTTTATGGAGCCGATAATGAATTGAAATAGCTTAATTGACAAAGTAATGGCTGGTGCCTGCCCTACTTGTGACGCCTACACCTATGAATGGGTGGTGACTTGGTTAGCACACAGGCAGAGTTCACTACCTGACCTGACCCTTTACTGTAGGACTTCTTGAATGTTAACATGTTAACCCAGCTAAGATAAAGTTTCTTATACTGGAAACACTCTTTTAGAAAACACAAAAAAAACAAAATGTCTGAGAGATTAAGGATCTATATCTAATCTCAACACTTACCGACGTTGGTGGGAAAGATGTTCTCATTGTTGATCTGTACCTCAATCCAATCCATGAGCAGGCTCATGTATTTGGGGGCAGACAGCGCCGTTGGCCTCTTGTACTTGTGCTCGTCCTGCCATCGGTATTCGTACTTAGGCCCACCGGACATGACGGGGCAGGTTTGATCGGTGCAGGAGTCGCTGATGGTGCCGTAGATGAGGTTGATGCGGTTGAAGAAGTCGACCACGTGGACGGCCACCCAGTCGTTGAGGTCCTCACCGTGGGGCAGCTGCACGGCCTGCTTCAGGTCCAGCCCTGCGTTCAGAGACGCCTGGGCCTTCTTGTGCAGATCGAAGCGCTGCGTCCCGGGCTCAAACTTGCGCTTGGGCCGGAATGTCCTGTCTTTGTTGAAGACTTGTTTCAGCGCCATGGACATGGTTGCATGGGGTGCTGGCGGGCGATTTGTTTGAATGCTTCTGGTGAATTATTTACTGTTGAAGTGGAAGCAGTCAAAAGGTTGTGTCAACAACCAGTGCAGAGTTTTTGTTATGGACTGGTCTTTTGGTACTTGTTTCGACTCAGCCTGTGATCCTGCATATGATAAAAGGAGAGAAAGAAAGACAAGGAGTTTGATTAATAGATGTACATTTTCACTGAAATGCATACACTTTGTCAATGTATTCCTTATATTTGACGAAATATTAAAAACTATGGCTGCAACCAAAAACCCATTTACAAATGACTCTCCTGTCTCTTCTGATTCTGATTTGATCAATTACTCTTCTGACTATCTTATCAGTTAATCATTTAATTGTTTGGTTTACCAGTCTGTCAGCAAATAAAGGCAAAAGTCCATCACAATTCTCCAGAGTCCAAGACCTTAATAGAGTCAACCTAATATCACAAAAGCAGAAATCTTCACAATTAAGAAGCCTGAACTGGGTCATGTTTGTTTGTTTTAAGCTTTAAAAATGACTTAAATGATTAATTAATTATAGAAATAGGTCTGCTGATCTACTAATCAATTAATTAATCTTTTCAGCTCTATTACAATCTCCCACGCTTATTAAACATGTAATACACCAGAGTTGACTGGGAAATTACATAACAACAGCGTCTGTGTCCCAGTTTTTGCATTGTCTTGGGCCTAAAGTTGCATGCAGAGATGTGGCAAAGGATAAGCCCCTCACCCACCTTCTTAAGCAAATATAAATCTTAAATTCATACTGTTAATCTTGAGAAGTGGCATTAAAAAAAAAGATGGAGGTCATGTCAAGATGAAGCCATAAATGTATGGTACAAAAACATAAATAAATGTGAAACTATGTTTGAATCAAAAGGTTTATGTCTAACGATTAGCAACAAATACAGGACATTTTACTTTGTAATTTACTTTTATTATTTAATCTACCACTAAATGGTGAGCAAAGTGAGGAGGCCTGAATTCACCCTTTGCCTTAAATCATCTCAGGTAAACGACAAGTCTGAACAGTGACAGCAGACTTGCATTAAAGATGAAACATCGTCTTAAAGTGAACATGAGTCATTTCCTCTTTCAGGCACTAATTCCGCCGTGAACCCAGGAATCTGCGGAATGACAATAAAACGAAGTCAAGCCGCCTGTTACTAATATAACAGGGCATTAGTGGGTTTATTTAGACCTCCATCTAAACATCTGCACCATCATCTTCATAATAATGCGGGCTTTAAATCGTTTTAAGCACACTTTAAAAGATAAAAGCCAGAGATTAAACAGCAGGGCACATGACGACTGTACGAAGTTTATTCGTGACGTGACTAGCTAACTCGGTCGGACTTGTTGCTTTCAGCTAAAAAAGCCCGAACGTGACAGGACGAACACACGTTATTCATAGTTAATTCACATCCCTACTGGAATAAAAGCGTCTTAAAACATTCATTATATCAGACGGATGATCAAACGGTGACGAAATCGCACAGTTGAAAGCCACTTTCACGAACTTACTTGTTCCGCCTTCCAGTTCCGTCAGTTTCCTTCGATCTTTTATCGAATATTACCTGGTTACCGATCGATAGCTTTACGTCAACAACATGCACGGACTACATTATGGATACATGTTGCGAGAATGTTGTAGAATTCATGTTAATTCAATAAACATGTCAATATAGAAACTAACGTCTGACTCCTCCCTACGAAACGAAAAGTATACCAGAGTCAGGTTAGAGTCGCTGATGGCAACTTCCGGTCAGAACCTTCAAAGTGCTGTTTTGACCGATGTAATGTAACGTGACCAAACTGAAGACACATGGTCAAGCATGGTTTCACTATTTTAAATAGTTTCATATACTGCGGGGTAACTTGTGAATTTGCCCCCAGGGGTCAATAAAGTCTTATCTTAACCTATAATAATACTTCAGGGTGTATCTTTATGATAATATTTTGTAATATCAATCTGAATCTGCAAAGGAACTTGTAACTCAAGTTATCAAATACATGTAGTGGAGTAAAAAGTACAAAGTTTCCCTCCGAAATGTAGTGAAGTTTAAAGTAGTAGAAAATGGGAATACTCAAGTTAAATACAAGTACCTCAAATTTGTACGTAAGTACAGTTACAGTAATTGAATAAATGTACTTAGTTACTTTGGATTTTTAGTCATTTTATTGTATCATTTTGTCAAATGTCAGGGATTTTAGTTATGATTTAACACTGTATCTGTATGTTTCACTTCAAATTAATTACTTGAGTACATTTTACTTCTAATACTTTTACTTAAGTAAAACACGAAACACGAAAGCAGGACTTTAACTTCCACTACAATTAAGATTTCATTCCACCACTGCCCATGAATGCAAAATGCCATTGCGTAAGCCTCGTTTTTTTTCTTCGAAAACTTTACGCCATTATTTTGAAGACTAATTCCTCAACTTCCGGTCTCGTGTGCCCTTCAGTGTTGCCTGGCAGCTCAGAGGTACTTCCTTTGACACAGTTTGTCAGTAAATGGCTGGGGGCTGCCTGACTAACCGCATATATTTTATAACACAGTCATAATAAACCATAATACATCATGTTTTAATTATTGACAGGAAAACCAAAGGAAATATCTGCATTAAAGCTGTCTAAGTGATTCAAGATTTTAGACCTTAAACTATTCACAGCCCTTTGCCATAATATGTATCACAACATATATTGCCCCTTTAAACTACTGGTTATTTACACTGATTATTTTTTTACTTAGTATTGTACAGAAACATCATAAAGGGCTATATTTCTTTCCAAAATGTAGAAAACTCTGCTAATCTTTTATTTTGGGAGAATATTTTAGGTAAGACTGCATAAAATCATCAATTTGTATCATTACTAAACTGTAAACTTTGTGTGGAAGTAAACCAAAATATTATCTTATGTACAAATAACATTTAAGTGACATCTTTGAACTTATAGTTTATTTGGCATAAAAAAATCGACAAACTCCTCTTAGGTGGTGGGAGATACAGTGAAAAAAACAACTGGTGCATATACCACGTACACCCATCATACTCCAAATACCAGAATATAAAATGAGTTTGTTCATCAGTGTAAAGACGTCAACACTTAACATTCAAACCACGACAGACAGACAGTCCTCCTTACATGGCTGACACACTGAAGTCCAATTTACAAATGCACATTTATTGTCACTGAGGCCTGTTTAGCTGTCTGTACTGTTCTGGTCAGTGTGCACCGTTCATAAAAAGCTCTTTGTTTTGGTTGTTTAATGGCCAGTTGAAAGGATGCTTTGTGCAGCACTGGGACAGAATGAGCCTTGTTTCCTATCTACTCGACAGGCTCAGCAGCAGCTGCAGCTCCCTCGGGCTTGGCCTTGTTCGATATGGAGTAATGGTAAGACCTCATGTACTCCTCAACCTTCTTGAAGTCGGGACGGTCCTCATGCCTGGAGAGAGAGGAGGGCTCAAAACCTCAGAACAAAGATTTCATCCCAATGAGACTCCATGTTTAGATAAAGCTTGACAAACTAAATAACACAGTTTCTTACTTGTACGTCCAGCATTCGTTCATCACTGTATACATTCGCTCTGGACACACTGCTGGACACTCCATGCGGTTCCCACTTTCAATGAAACGCATCACATCTGGTCCTTTCATTTTCTAGACAAAATTGGGACAGAAAAAAGCTGTAATTCAATTTGACGTTCGAGTGGTGTGAATTTCTGTGATCGAGTTAATATGTACAACTGATAGATGACTTTGACGGTGCTCTGCGGAAACACTTGGTACCTTGTAAGGTTTCCCTCCGTAGGAAAAGGCCTCCCACATGGTGATACCAAAACTCCACACGTCACTTTTACTGGAGAATTTGTGGAAGTTTATACATTCAGGAGCGTACCACTTCAGCGGCCATTTACCTGCAGTACGAGCCTGTACAACACAAAATGTATGGCAACATGCAGAATGTCAATGATTCACCAAAGGCAGTGTTAATAATTAGAGGCAACATGCTGTATGATTTGGAGAAGTGGTTCCCAAAGTGGGTGGCCCTGGGGTGCTTTAAGAATAAGCCAAGTGTGCTGCAAGGTTTTATAATTTCCATTTTTTAAATGGAACTTTTCACCTCATTAAAAAAATCTGTGACATTTACTTTAGCTAAATATTTAAATAAATATTTCTCAATAAAAATTTTGTTGAATCACACAGTATGGTCTGGTCTGATCTGTAAATGTCCACTTGTATATCATTTCCTTGGAGTCACTGGAGTCCTTGGACTTTCTGATACCCACATTCCCTCCAGGTGTAGGTCAGTACATCAGTAAATAGGAAATCAATGAGTGTTTACTTTAGTTTGGACGGAGCATGTGACACCTTTGGGTTAGTATTAACATGCGCGGAGGTCACTAACTCCCAGAAAAACAATCCATTGAAGATACTTTATCTATTTGTGTTAGCTGCAACGCTGATAATCTGTACTCCCTGATCCTTTAGTGGTTCTACATTTCAGTCACTTTGTCTTGCAGTGCAACAACTTCATAAAAATCTGCCGATGTGTGTACCTTGTAGTAGTTGTCATCTGCTCCCAGGGCCTTGGAGAGCCCAAAGTCACTGATTTTGGCGAACTGTTGGTTCACCAGCAGGACGTTACGAGCTGCTAAGTCTCTGTGCACAAAGTTCTTCTCCTCCAGATACTTCATTCCCATCGACACCTGGTGCATCAGGTTGACAATGTTCTCCACAGTTACAGTATCCCTGTGGAGGCAAAAATACTCACAAAAATCAGAGGCTTCTTTTCTTATAGAAATGTCATTTTTTTCTAACCCATATCTAGGGTCTGAGGATAGATGGTGTTGTATGTTGCTGATTCCCAACCTTGGGGCCTTACATAAATCTGAGGAGTCACAAGATGATTACAATGATAAGAAAGAAAAAAACGTATTTTTGCCACACAAATCAATCAACAATGTGCACAGGAAGAAAAACACTCTTTGGTTCAGCTGCTCAACATACAGTAATGTTGAGACTATACCCATGGCCAGCGTTAAGGGGTCTTAAATAAACGCTGCTACATTTTAGTTAGGAATCGCTGTCTTATGTTGTACAAGTTGGAAACACCCTCTGAGACTGAGCATTGTTTGAGGATATATAAACAAAAATTGACTTGAATTATAGGGAAGCAACTGTACCTAAATCTATACAGATAATGACTATCTCGAAATTATAATCAATCATAACCTGAAGAAGAACACATAACCAGAAGAAGTAAAATGATATCTGACCCATCTCCCCCTGCTGATGGGTCCTGCACATATGAAAAAGTGGGCTGGTCCTCACTAGCAACAAGATACTACTGTTCATCAGACCAGATCCCAGGTAAGGCAAACTCTTGCAAGTAAATACTGAACTTGGGAAGACTGCCTTTCAGTATTTTGCACCATATAAATGAATAAATTATGAAGGACTTTTAAAGTCTTATCTCATTGGATGAATTTGAACCTTTAATTTTAGACCTTTTTAAAGATGTCTGTAATTGTTTGTGATGCTATTTGCGTTTCGTTTTGTATCTTATCGCTCACAAATATCAACTATTATTCACTCTCAACTGAACTTACTTATTGGTGGAGAGGAATTTGTTGAGAGGTCCGGCAGAGGCCATCTCCATGACCAGCATCAGGTTCTCGGCGTTGCACAGACCCAGCATGCGAACGATGAAGGGGTTGCTCAGCTGGTGCATGATCTCCGCCTCTCTCATCATCTCCTCCTTCACCAGCTTCTCATTGTCGCTCTTTAGCACTTTGATGGCCACGTCGATCTGGCCCCTGAGCGAAAACAAACAAAGCATCTGACCTTTTAAAGATGGCACATATGTGCTTGCAAACCCAGGTGGCATCTGGAGGACACTGGATGTTTGTTTTATAATGTTTCCTCACGATTCAGCCTTGAGGACTCCTTTCTTGACGCAGCCAAAGTTCCCAGAGCCGAGCTCCACTTCATCGATCAGCAGCTGATCCCTCTTGATGTTAAACCTCCTCACTTCATTCGGGTTGTGGTACGGGTTGAATCCGGTGCAGTCCATCGGCAGAACCTCGCGGTCTGCAGGCACAGTGGTGGCTGGCTGCGAGACCGCTGCAACAGCTGGAAAACGAAGGTGCAAACCACATGTGGTTCAGTTCAGTATGTATTGATATTAATCTGTTGACAGGTTTTTATGTGTGCCATGCATGCTGTTAGACAGCTGGTGGGATTTTCAGTAGGATCTTTAAAGACAATCTTTTAAGCTTCTTTATTTATTAACTTTATTAATCTTAATTATTATTAAAGAGAGTTTGTTTTATTTTCTTGGAAACACTTATTTCAAATGCTTGTGTGAGTTTGGAAATGGTGCTGCAGTAACTGTGAAAGGATTGGTGGTGGAAGGTATTTAAACACAGTTTTATGGTACTTACCTTGAGTATTTCCATTTCATATTACTTCTTTAACACTACATTTCAGAGGGGCATAGTGTACTTTTTACTCTGCTACATTTATCTGACAGCTAATGTTTTTATCAGATTAAGATTTTACAGTATATAAAATATGATGCACTGTTACAAATTAAACTACCCAACAATACATAGAGTAGTTAAAATCCTCTTCCCCTCCACCAGCTACAACATTAAAATGCAACTCATACATAAATGAAACCATAATAATAATTTCACTCACAGAAGCCATTTGTCTGCATAATGAGTACTTTTACTTTTGATAGTTTAAGTACATTTTGCTGCTAATACTTCTGTACTTTTACTTGAGTAATATTTTGAATACAACACTTCATGGAGTGTTTTTACATTGTTGTATTGCTTTTATTTGAGTAAAAGATCTGAATACTTCTTCCACTACATTAATTGTGTTTTGTGCTGTTTTGTTTGAACTGTCTTGTTCAGTTTTGAGTAGTTTTAAAGGCCCGTCTGGGGACAGGCACTACAAACTAGCCAAGACTATAAATTATGTGGTATGTGATGTTGAATCATTCTTGTCCCAATAAAAGTGCATAATTATATGTGTTTGGAAATGGTGTTGCAGTATAACTGTAACCTGGTTGTGCTTCCAGTGACTGACCTCGAGGTGGCGGTGTGTATCCATTTGCGCCGGTCCGCCTCTGAAAGAGTTACACTGAAATGAATCTTCGAGGAAGAAAAATATGCTGATTTAAACAATGCAGGATGTAGTCAATACTCACTGTTGCAGGAAGATTGGGTGTCTCTGAAAGATTGTAAAACAGATTAGAGTACGCAGTAGATGTAATGACAATGACAGGGTTGAATGTTACAAAATGACAAACATGAACTGGACATTTTTGCAGCAATCACATAATGTAGATATGACTGAGAAAAGGAAATAAGATGTTCAGTACTGTCAACAGCTTTGCCGTTAACACATGCCTCCCTGAGGACAGTCACCAGGCCATCAGGTTTCATCTTCAGGTACTCAACCAGCTGGGGAGAGTAAGAAAACGTGAATCAGAAAAGGCCATCAGCTGCAACATGATTACTGGATAACGAAAGATGAGAAAAGTATGACGGAGAGCCGACCTGCCAGATTGTGTCAAACTTTGTTCCCTCTGGCATGGAGTATTTCCCTGACTTGTCCTGGAGGACCTGATAGTGGTAAACGGTTTTCCCGTACATCATGGAGAGAGCAAAAGTACCCGACTCCTCTCTGTCTCTCACTCTGAGAAACAAAAAACAGCGTTACTTAAAAAACAGCACAGAGACCTTTGACACTAAATCTTCAGAGGCTGGTTGACAAACGGGCACAAAAGATGCAAACACCTCGAGCAACTTACAGAAACTTGCCATCTGGTTGAGCTCCAGAGTAAAGCCGCCTCTCACCTTCCAGACGGGAGACTTTACCGTGATACCAAGGCATCTTCTCGTGGGCCGTCGTGGCAATCAGTTTCTCCAGCTGAGGAGCTTGACTGATGATGGCCTGCTCCATGGCTTCTCCCTGAGCAGACAGACATGCAGAATACACACATTTAGGAGATAGGAGAGAAGATTTTACCCCATATATACAAATTCATTCAGCAAGGTCTGTAGAATGTTGGACTCTGGACGCCTGATATCTTATGTTTTAATATAGTAATCTGAAAGAGGTGTACATCACATTTTGCAAGCAAAAGTAAAGAAGTATTACCAGCAAAATGTACTTAAAATAAGTATATGCAGAAAAACGGCCCCTGTGACTGATATATTATGGTAAACAACATTATTAGATCGCTAATACTGATGCATCAACGCTTAAATAGCAGTTTACAGTTGGTGGTCAAGATGTTGCTGGTTTGAACTACTTTATATGCTGTTAGGTAGTTTAGTCCTGTGGCTCCCAATCTAGTGGGTCACAAAATAAATCTGAGGGGTCATGAGATGATTAAGAAAGTAGGAAAGAAGAATCTGCGACACAAATTTGTATTTGTTTTTGTATTTGTTTTTGTTTTTTGTTTTTTCATCTTTGCCTCTTTTTTGTGAAATATTAGATAATTTAACCTCTTTGGCCATAGCCACAGCTACACGTGGCTTTTATTGTGTGTCACAAGCCAAAAAGGTTTGCAGTACATTGTATTTAATATGTTTTTCATTTTTTTTATATGTAAAATTTTAACCTGCAATGTAATGTGTACCCATATCTGTCAAATTAATGTAGTGGAGTAAAAAGTCAAATATTTCCCTTTGAAATTAAAGTACCTCAAAATTGTACAAAAGTATGGAACTTGAGTAAATGTACTTAGTTACATTCCATCACTGCTGAGAGGAGCTCTTGCAGAGAAACAGGGCTATGATTTTTCTGGCTCCTTTCGGTCCCTGCTGGGACTCCACAAACATCTGGAGCTGGTTTGTCTGTTTAGATGAAGCCCACCAGTGATAAAAGGCTACTGGTCTCAGTGTGTGACGGTCTGCAGCAGGAGACAAATCATAAAACTGCAGGATTTTGGACTGAAGTGGCACTTCAGAAGGCCAGACCTCAAACTGAGTAAAAAAAGTTTGTTTTGTTCTTTTGGGCGACTGCTGAGACACCAAACAAATGAAACGGTGCGATTTCCAAAATCTCCTGGAGATTCAGCTTATTTGTTGTGTGAGTATCTTCGGGATTTTATAATGAACACAGACTCTGAAGTGAGGCAAGGATCTTTGATGATGACACATTCAGAGCTAAACTTTGGGAAATTTGTCTTTTATCTTCAAGTGTGTGAGATTCCAGCTGCTCATATGATCACATAAACATGTACAAAGGCTGAGTCCTTACCGCAGCAGCCTGGGCCCTTTGCTGCATGTCATCCCCTCTCTATCTGAAAGGCCACATACCACTTGAGGTGAGTGACTAAATGTGTTTCTGTAATTTGGGTGAACTGACCAGTGATGTAAGAAGTATTCAGTATTAAGTAAAATGACCACTGCCACAATGTAAAAATACTCCATTACAAGTAAAACCCTGCGTTTAAAATCCTACTTAAGTAAAAGTATCAACAGACTCTCTAATCTTAGTTTTTGTTTGTGTGTGAAATATTACATAATTTTACCTCTTTGGGCCTCAAACAATTATTTAAATAAAACAATAGACATCTGAAATGTGACAAGGAGCCCAAACTGCTCTTTTGTAAGGGGTCACAAGTCAAATGATTGGAAACAACTGTTTAATCTTTATCAGTGTGTTGTATTTTATAAGCTTATTATATGTGTTTTATATAAAATCTTAATCTGTAAGGTAACTAGTAACTGTCAACTGACCCTTCAATTATTAAATGCATCTCTCTTGTATTTACATATTTGATTTTAGTACAACTTGTTCAACTCCGTTTCTTTTAGAGACTGAAACAGTTGACGGTGACGGTCCCACAGCACCCAACCGTCTCGGCAAAGCCTCACCTCCAGGTTCCAGGTATGCTTCACGTACTCCCTCAGCATGTTTTCTCTCAGGTTGTCGAACACGCCGGGCCGTATCGGTGTATCCGGGGAGCGCAGGCAGGGTTTCCTCAGGTTGCACACCAGCCCGTCAGGGTCTTTGCTATAAAACTCACAGAGCTCTGCGGGCCCACAGTGAGGCTTCCCTCCTGTGATGCAGTAAGTCCCATTCAGCTGCTTGTCTATGGTGTAATGGTGAAACTCCAGGTTCCACACAACAGACAGGACGTAGCCTCCCAGGCTGCGGAGACACTGTCGCAGCAAGAAGAGCCCGTCGACCATCCCGGCCAGCTTCAGATTCTGCTCAGCATCTGAGCGACTGATGCTGCCGTAGAAAAAAGGCAGCTCAGCCGCCGGGTCGATGGACATGGTGAGACCTGGGAGAGAGGAACTGGACTTTGGCTTGGAGTCCTGGATGTAGATGGTGGAAAAGAACTAGAGAGACAAGAAAGGGAAAGCATTTGTAAAAGGCTGAACGTTTTTAGGAATATGCTGATTCAGTAGCCTAATGTGTGACCTGAACACTCAGATTTAAATCCAGTGTGTGACCTCTGACCTTTCAGCCTTTTTGCCCCCACCTCCCCTCCACTGTCTGCTCAACCAATCTTAACTTCTCATCTATTAAATTACGAAACAGCTGAGAAAATACAGTTTGAGAACCTCACCTCACCTCCTCTTCTCCTCGTCCTCGTTACACCGAGGGAAAGTATATAGTTTACAATGTTTGTTCAGCACTGTCAGCTCTACACAGGCGAGCTGTGAGGTGTCATATGTCTGGATGAGATATTTAGCAAGAAGCACCCACACTTTGAGACTGCGTCAAGCTTGCAGATTAACACACTGGTGACAAAAGCCACAACAGGAAGTTACAGTCCGCCCTCATAGCCTCCTTTCTCCAGCATCTCGCTCTTCCGTTGAACAGGTGCTTTTTTCGGTTCTAGATCATTCCCTCTGCTTTAGAAACTCAAGTTTGTAAGTTTTCCTCTACGGGAGGAAAACTTTTTGGGGAGAGTTTACCTCAGCACATCGTTAAAACAACTACTGTTTGCACAACCAGTAATGTGACGCGTCTGTTGGGAGTCTGATGAAGTGAAGACATGAAGATAAGATTACAATCAGGTTTTGACTGCAGTGTGGAACGGTTTTGTGTTGGCAGGTGGAAAATGCCTGTTGGAGAAACTAGACAGAGATCATAATACGTCAGCACACATCAGCTCACAATACGCACAATATGCAGACATACTCGTAATAAGGCTTGAGATTTATAATAATCACATGAAACTACAAAGAAATAAGAGGAAAAAATAAAATGTCAGAGATTAGCCAGATTGACAATCAAGTTTAAGCTAAAACCACTTCTACCACCGTGTGTATCAGCCATTTATGCCAATCTTGACTTTGTCTTCCTGTTAGATTTTACAATCTCCATCAGTTTCCAGCCTTACTGTGAATGGAAAAGCTCAGAAAACTGCACTCACATTTATTCTATGGAACCTGAACAGTTTTTTAAATAAGTATACTTATAACAATTTTACACTTCACGTTGTGAATTCATAGAGAGAGAAAGAGTGTGAAAACCTCAGCTTCCTGGCTACATACCTACGTTGTCGCCCACATCCACAGTGGACAACTGAGCAGAAACATATAGTTGCCACAAGACATAAGACTCCACTGTGGCTTGACCCCCCCTCTCACCACAACAAAGGCCTCCAGGCCCTACAGCGTGGACAGAGGGACACCCCACACGTCTAGATACGTGATACAATATCACAACAATGCATGAGTGCTTCATAAACTACACCCAAACCTATCTGTATGGTGTTTCTAAAGGATATTTTAATCAGTACAGTTCGGTTTAGGCAAATGTACTTTGTTTGGGTTCTTCTCAGCATCTTATGTTAAGGTCAAATTGTGGCTTAAGGCAACTTTTTGACTTTATTTAAATTCCCAGCAAACACTGAGCAACATACAGTAGATAACACCGTGAAAAATGTTTCCATCAGTTTGAAATTCATCACCAACTACTGTGATATTACTTGAACAGACTGAAAGAGAAAGTGAATTTAATTACATACCAACGAACCCTCCTAACACACCATGACAAGAATATTGGCCACACTGCTGTAATTTATGATACAACTAAACTAACCAAAATATTGACTGTTTTCTAACAAGACATAAAACCTTCCAACAACAATAGCGGCCAAGTCGTTTCTTAGCTCATGTTATTTTTAAAATGTGATTTTTTTTTTGCTATGGCTTTTCTACTTTACTTGTATATTATGAACCACAAAAGCAAAGAGTAGAGAGAGATGAGGTGACACATGACACAGTTCCTCAGCCAGCTTTGAACCCACAGTGTTGCGTGGTATCTTTCATACCGAGGCTGGGGCAGTTTTCATCAAACGATACTTTATAGGACAGAAACTAGCTGAATGCAATGTATAAACCTAAAAACATACTTTTGTAAATGAGGTATTGCAGAGTAAGCAGATAGTGACCCAGTGAGCAGTGGAAAAAGTCATATGAGTCACCCTGTTTTCAACAATGGGAGGAGTACATAAGTGACTAAACGCAAATGCTGCTCAGTGTTTTCCACAGAGAAGAAGAGGGGGTGACTTTTTTTCCGGCATGGTTTAGGTCCCCTGAGACCCCAAAGTAAATGTAAATAAATACAAAGCAAAAAAACCTGATCAAGTTTGTCATCTGGTTAAACTTTTCAATTCTGGAGAGAAGTGACTGTTCCAGGTCAATCAATTTTGATGTCAAGCATGAAGAACTGAGTGAAACCAAACACAAGAGCGAATACAGTATAACAAAGTATAACAAGAACTAACATATCACAATACTAACATGCAGATGTTCACCATCTCGGTGTAGTGTGTTAGTATGCAAACATTTGCTAATTAGCATGAAGCACAAGCTTAGGCTGATGGGAATGACATTGGTTTTGATCATAAACAATAAAGTTAGAAGTCAAATGTTTACCTGCTGATGGAGCAAGAGGAAAAATCAGGGGATTCCCAAAGTCAACAGGATTCATCCTCTGGGGACCATGAATGTCTGTACACAATTTCATGGCAATCCGTCCAATAATTGTTGAGATATTTTAGTCTGGACGAAAGTGGTGGACTGGCTGACTCACAGACGCCTAGAGCCGCTAGCATGGCTAAAAATGTCCGAAACAACACATCTATGTAGAATTACACAAATATTGCATCATTAACCACCAAATTAAAAATATTACATAGAATATGACATTCATGTCTCTGCCTATGCACTACAACATCCAAACATCTCAACATTTTCAACCCCAGACCTCAGTAACATGCTAACATTAACGTCAGGCTGGCAGGATCAAGTAGGGGTCATGTAAATACTGACATGTCTGCTTGAAAAGAGTAAAAACACAAAAAGCAAAGCCCCCCAACAGCACAAAGACTCAGCAACTCATTCGAGCAGAGACATTTAAGCTCTTTTACTCTTCTGAATCATACATGTAAACCATGAGGTCAGTGATTTAACTAAAAAAAGCTATGTTTTCTGTAGATTACGAGACTCAAATTATGTCAAGAACATTCCACTGATAACTATTCATTAAAGTTATTTTAGGTCATGATTATTTTGGTTGTGCTATCAGGAAGTCAGCTCAGGGGTTATGTAACTCAAAGCATTCCTCCGTATGTACATCAACATTTGAGACAGTGTTGGCATCCACCAACAGATACTGTGTCTGTTTACGCTCATACGTGAAATGATTTTCTCCCAAACTGGCCTTTGTTTCAGTGACAATTTAAATCTACGCGCAACAAAAAAAAAACCAAGCTAAGTGCCATTTTCATTAGCATTTTAATGTCTACATACACAAGCAGTACAGCCTCAACAGCTGTGTCATTTTTGTTGATTAAAAAAAAACACCTGCAGCAAACTGTCTTGTGGCTTAATCTGAAACTAAATGTAATGTACAAATTGTCTGTAAACACTGAACATTACACTTACACACAATTAAAAACACATTTTGTACATAAAGTCCTCTCTCTGCTGTCCAGGACAATATTGTCTGACTGTGGCTGGAACATTTCGCAGATATGCTTCAGTCCAGGACCAAAAATACATCCAGTAATTTCAAGAAAAGTTACAAGCGATAAAAGACGCACACACTTACGTACCTCTTCGGTGTGTTAAAACTTGGTTTTCTATTCTGAGGCACAATGAAAGCAGCTATTTATATTTTGCACATGTAATCTCTACTTTTGTAAGCCAGAGCAACAATGCCTCAGCCCGACTGTGGTGCACACACTCTTTTATTCTTTTTTTTACAGCTCAGACACAGCTGTGGAAACACAAAAACACCCCTTTTAACTGGATCAGTAAGAATATAAATATCACAGATTATTGTAGGTTCACAGACTCAATCTGGATTAAATTAAAAACTCTCCTAAAGCGCTACTGGAGCTCCAGTGTTGCTGTTGGGGCTGTGGGTTACTGAAATAACGTTGGTTAGTCAACTGCTGCTATCAAACTTTTGTATACTGAACTATGCATTTAAGAGAGAAAATAGATGATCAACAAATTAGATTTCAATCCGTACTGCAGGTTTTTGTTGATATACTGTATTATTTCAATACAACTTTTCCTCAGGCCCGGTCTTAACCTAATCATATTGTCACCCACTGTATTATTTTTTTGTTTTTAACACAGGAAACATGTGTAATCCACCAGTACAAAGCATGTCTGCTGTTCAATCAGATATAACAACAAAACCTACTTACGTTTCACTGCTTCACTGCCACGTAGAACGAAGTTGAGGCTTCAGCGACAAAGATGTATCTGTTGATCTGACAGCAGTGTAAGGTGCTGTGAGCAAGTGGGGGTTAGAGACAATGACACACACACACACACACACACACACACACACACACATTCACAAAGTAGCTTCCTATATAAAGGAATGGTTCGACATTTTGGGAGACGTGTTTATTTGCTTTCTTGCTGAGAGCTAGATGAAAAGATCGATACCACACTGAGTTAAACATGAAGAGGAGGAGGGCATGGATAGTTTAGCTTAGCACAAAGACTGGAAAAGTCTAGCTAGCGTGGCTCCGTGTGAAGGTAATAAAATCTGTCTACCAGAAGCTTTAAAGGTCAGTAATTAATACACAATATCTCATTTGTTTAATCCATACAAAAACATCCATACAAAAAGTGTGGTTGTGGCCTCATGGGGATGTGCTGGACTATTTCTTGGATGTGATGGTAGACGGATTTTATTTTACCTTTGGACAGAGCTAGGCTAGCTGTGTGAAGCTAAGCTAACCAGCTGCTGACTGTAGCTACCTATTTGAAGGAATTGTTCAACATTTTGGGAATTACACTTATTCGCTTTCTTACTGAGAGTTAGATGAGAAGATCAATATCACTCTCGTATATATGTCCTTTAAATATGACGTTACAGCTAGCAGCATGTTAGCTCAGCTTAGCATAAAGACAGAGGCAAAGAGCTCGCCTTGGCTCTATCCAAAAGCTCTGCTTCCATTTCTCATGCTAAGCTAACCGCGGCTGCTGGCTGTACCCTTATTTCACAGACAGATATGAGAGTGGTATAACTTTATTCTAACTCTCCGCCAGAAAGCGAGTAAGTGGATTTCACAAAATGTCAAACTATTCCTTTAAATATGAAGCTGCAGCCGGGTGTTTCTTAGCTTAGCTTAGCACACTGACTGGAAATGGGGAAACAGCTAGCCTGGCTCTGTCTAAAGGTAACAAAATACACTTTTTTACACTTTTATACACATTTTACACGTATTTTCTTGCCTTCATACAGAGTCAGGCTAGCAGTCTCTCCCTGTTTCCAGTCTTTATGCTAAGCAAAGCTAACCCCTGTTATATTTCGTATTAATTTAACTTGTTGAGGGCTTGTGATACACAGTGACCTTTTTATTAAAGGTCCAACACCTGTGCAAAACCCACAGTAATGATACTATGAGTAACCCCCCCTGTACCCCACAACCCACACACACACACACACACACGCACACACGCACGCACACAACCATACACACAAACCCCCCACCTCACCAGCTGCAGCTGCTTCCTTGGAGCCGCAGATCAGGAGCCAATCAGCAGGATCCCGCTGAATCAAGTCAGACAAAAACAGACAGAACAAAACCGGAGAGGAAGGTGCGAGCCTTCAAAGTTAAAGCAGCAATGTGAACTTAAACTTCAGTGGTGAGTTTTCTCTCAAAGGCCCAGACCTTAGTGATCTTGATTGGGTCACATGTACAGACAGATTTGTTAGAATTCAGACTGAAGTTAGAGAAAAGTTAAGACTTAAAGATAAGTGTGGGGAACCACCATGTATATGTTTGAACAAAAATAGTCAAATAGTCAAGTGCGATTGCACTTGGATTGTATGTGTCTTGCTTTTGCTTTAACTTTGAATCATCACAGCAGAGAATTTAGAAAAGATGGTTACCTGGAAAAAAGTTGGGCATCCATAATGGATGTTTCACTTTAATTTCACCACTGACAGAAGACACCCTTCCAGGTTGTCTGATACATGACTTTATTGATCGCATATTAAATGAATTTATCGCTAAATTTGGTCCCCGGCTCCAAAAAAGTTTGAAATAATATAATTGAATGATGACAAACCTCTTACCTCTTACCCCTACCTCTTTTCTGATTCAGTCAATCTTAGTATTAAGATAATATTGTGAAACTTAACATTGATAAAGTATTGCAATCACTCAATACATTGTGGTCAGTATAGCAGATACAGGAGAACATTAAACATGGTGATCCATCTGATTGAAACCCTTCTATATAGCTTCAGTATATTCTGTATCTTCATTGTCTGTGGTTGGATCCACCATCTAAGGGTTCAGACTCCGGGGGGGGGGCAGCATGGGTTTGGGCCTTTTGCATGTGCAACGAGAAAATAAAAATGATCCAAACTAAATTGGGTGGTGCAGCTGTTGAAATAAATAAATAAATGAATAAATAACATGAAAAAAAACTTGAGAACTGCAGTTTGCTGGTCAAGGTCAGTGTCTTCTGCTCTCTGCATCAGTGAAACACATGGAGGTTGTAAAGAGACAACAGGAATGGAGTAAATACATTTAGTATTTGTAGCCTAATACAAATTGTTACAGGTAGGAGTGCTTTTAAGATGAAACATCCATGGAGGTCTTAAAGAAGTCATATCACTAATCCCGACCCTCAATTCAGCTCATTTTACCCCAAACTCTCGCAGATACGACTTTTATTTTGCAGGTTGTAACCGGAAGTGTAATCATGTAAGTGTGGGTGACTTGACGTCAAACTGTGGCTCTCTGCTTCTGGAAGTGGAAGAAGTTGAGTCTCCTCAGTCACCCGCCGGCGCCGCCTCCTCTCCGCTCCGCTGCGGAGGACAGAGGACAGAGGACAGACTCACAGCGGAAACTCCTGCAAGGGGACACGGGAAGGTAGGTCAGCGAGCCCGGCCACACTCTCTCTCTCTCTTTTTTCATGCACAAGTCTGGAGGAAAGCGGTCATGACATGATGCTGGCAGGAGGCTGTTCTCTAACTCTAATGCGCTCATTTCTCCAGAAATATTTCTGCAGGCTTTGAAGGTCGCTCTCAGTAGTCTGTCAGGTTTTTTCATTGTTGTCGGTAGCCTGCCTGTCACAGGGTCAGGATATGCACCCCCATGTGCTTAATGCTGTCTTGTGGTATTTGTGTAGTATTCCTCCTGAAATCTATCTTTGGATTGGCTCTTCTCCTCAAGAGCTCCTAGCCATGGCTGGGATCTCCTCATTGGCTGATGTCAAGGAAGTGTGTGTGTGTGTGTGTGTGTGTGTGTGTGTGTGTGTGTGTGCGTGCGTGTGTGTTGTGTGTGTGTTGTGTGTGTGTGTGTTGTGTGTGTGTGTTGTGTGTGTGTGTGTGTGTGTGTGTGTGTGTGTACAGGGATGATGTGGCCGACAGCACACGTCAGGTACACAAATGAAGGGTGGCATTGTGCCGTCCAGCGGCCCGTGCAACCTGCAGCTTCTCATTGATAGACAAAGCTACATGACATCCTATAGGGATTGTAGCTCCAGAATGTTAAAGCTCACATTCAGATTCACAGATGTAACACAGATGATGTAATTAGCTGTAGGACTTGTATGCACATGCATGCCTGTCTGTGGTACAGCAGAAATTATGGATGAGTCATTTGATCAGCTGACTTTGCAGAAATCTGCAGGTTTATGTTGTCATAAGCCGCTGCATTCATGATCTTTGAGCACTTTTAGTTTTATTCCATAAAAATGCATCATTTCATTATTGTATTTGGCCAAGCTGTATGGAGATACTAGATGCTATGACAAGAATTAACATATCCTCTTATACCAGATACTATAATTTGTGTTGTGTAGTTGTAGTTTGCATATGCTGGTGGCAGACATGTGATGAGTTTAGTTTCTCAGGTTTTTGGATTTTCAGCATCAGCCAAACCACACAAACACACATACATGCACTAGAGATGCACGATCCAACTTTTTCTCTACCGATACTTCAACTACCATGTGCGTTTAAAAAATTAGAATCTATAAACTTCTGCGTGGAACTCATCGGGATCATTTTTACGTACGGCAACATGAGGCCAGGCGTTTCTGTGGCCCAAAACACTGAGTTGTTAGCCCACCATGAGTTAAAGCATACGGATAACTACTAGCGGAAATTTCATTTTAACATTAACAAAGAAATCGGTCACGTCATGGCTGCTTCCATGAAGCAGTAACACTGTGTTTGATGTTTTATTTTATTTTATTTATTGTTTTATTGATGGTGATATTGTTTTAATTCTTCTTATGATTAACACTTTCAAGATTCCTGTTGTTTGTTGTTTTTACTCTGTAAAGCACCTTGTAAACCTTGTTTTGGAAAGGTGCTATGTAGATAAAGTTTATTATTATTATTATTATTTAATAAGGTAATTAATGGCACCAATAGCCATATTGGATCATTGCACACCTTTTTACCAAAACACACACACACACACACACTTACAGGCCTTCCTTTGCACAACATCAATGCTATGTGAAATATTATTTGCATCCTAAGGTGGGTTACAATCCAGCCTCTAAAACCTTGAGGGGATAGATAAAGAAGATAAGAACTGAAACAATTAGTTGATCAATCTATTAGTCGATTGAAAAGCCAAAAATGCCGAACATTTTTTCTCAACTACTTTTTTTGTCTTATGTGACTAGTATATTTTTGGTGCTTTGGACTGCCAGCATTCCTAAAGAGGATAAAAACTTTGCAGAAAGGAATATGATAAAAGACAAAAGAGAAAAACCTTCCACTACCATCTGTGCTCTGTTCCCAGTGCTGCTGGCTGACTCACTTCGTGTCGAGTCAGCTCTCTCTCTCACTAAATATTGTTTCAGACTCGAGAGGCACATTTTCAGAGCGAGGGGAGCACATCCGAGGTTCTCCGGCCTGTTTATGTTCCCACTTTTCATCTGCACGCTGTTTATTTGGGGAAATTGAGAAAGGAATGCCTGCCTCTTTCTCTTTCTGTCTTTGTAGCAGACAGAGAGAATTAAGAGTTTAGTCTGAGAAATATCCCCCCAGTTCTTTGTGTTATTTCTATCACCTGTTCAGAGTTTGGTGGAGATCTGTGTGAATCTAGACTGCTATTTTTTTTTTCCAAGGAGGGAGTAATTGCTGCTGAGGCACGTCTGAAACGCTACATCTGACTTGTGACATTCGTCTTATGGGCTATTTGATCCCACAGCCTCATGGTCTTATTAGAAAAGAAAAGCCGCACCGCCGGTTTAGTGAAATAATAAACTGAACCTAAAGCTGATTCATGAGCTACTCCCTGATCAAAGTGGAAACAGTGTGTGTGTGTGTGTGTGTGTGAGAGAGAGAGAGAGAGTGGGGGAGTGCTAGACTTTAAGCTAAGCTGAGGGACACTTAGCATCTGTTCGCTCCACACAGACTTTACTTTGAGCCGGTCATATGGCTTTGATTAGTGTGCTAGTTTTCGGATAGCTGCGCTCTCCCTGGCAACAGTTAAAGACAAGGACAGCATAGTTAGCTCTAGTCTTAAAAAGAGAAAAAAAACTCACTGTACATCCCTTACACCACATGAAAAGCACCAGTCACTGCTCACTAGTGGATGACAAGATGAAAAAATGACGTGTCAAAAGGCTGCTGGGTCCACTGGCTTGATTACATTGCAAATTTGGCCCACCCTTAAATTCCCACCTAATTATCCTGAGCGATCCAACTTTTCTCTCTCTTATTAACAACGGTCCCTTTCTTCTCCCCTCCTTCTTTTCTCTTTTGCAAATTGTGATTGCATTGGAAATTGTGTGGCCTGTCTGCAGTTCAGACCACTTTCTCTCTTGGCTGTGATTGCAGCTATATGCTCAATATTCGTATCTAATCCAAGCAAAACAGCGAGTGGAGAGTCGGCGTATGCGCTCGCTTGGCCTTCTGACAAACATAAGTTTTTTATTTCGCTAAAAGTGATACAGCCCAGAGGGAAAGTTTTTGCACAACAGACCGCGGAAGATGTACGACACCGTCACCTCAGCGAGACAGCTTACCCTTAATTTGGCTGCATTTCTGCACGGTTTATGATGGAGTAATAATTTACCGAGAAGGCAGTGCATGCATGTTGTTGTGAGGATCTTTTGAAGGCTGTCCACAAATCTTTCTAAGCAGCGTTACTTAAAAAGTACCAAGGGACAGCACCGGGGGGTCCAGTTTCTCCCTCTTTCTCTTGTTTAAATAAACAAGAGGAGAGTTAGTGGTAATGAAAAGCACTTGATATCAAGCTGCAAGTTTAATAACCCCACAATAAATCGAGAGCGGGAGCAGAAGAAGTAATGAAAATGGAGTTTGGCTTGTGCAGGAAATGACTGGGAGAAAGCCTGAGGGAGGGGAAGAGAGAAAGACTTTCAGTTGTTCCACGTATGAGGGAAGCTGCAACAGTACAAAGACCCCTCAGTGTTTTTCAAGTAAGTTCTCCTCCTTATACTGTACCTTCCCATTGCTGTTTGAAATTAAATAAAAGGCACATTAGGGCTCTTTTCAACTCATTCCTCCACACTCAGTTCAGGGTATTAACACTCAACTATGGCTCTCCCAGCTGGCTCGAACAGCTTACACTCCGCTGTCTCTCTTTCATTCCCCTTGGGCTTTGCGCTCGTTTTTTTTCCTCCTCTTTTCAGGAGGCAACTTGTTCCCCCTGCTCTCGTCACCAAAAGGTTTCCCATCTGCTTCCGATTACCTTTGGCTGCAGTTGGTTAGCCGCCAGCCATCTGGGCCAGTGTGGCGTCTCCGCTCGCTCTTCTCTCCCCAGACGGTACTGAGGGAGGGATGGAGGGGAGGGAGGCAGCGGAGGCTGGGACAAGAGTGAACTGGGTGGGCAGACTTTACGGGGTAACAGTAAGGGTTGGGTTTTAGCTGACACTGCAATCCATAGCCAGGAAACTCAAGTCAAAGAGAAGGGCACCCATGAAAATGTGACTCCTGATCCTGGCTCTGGTCTATTTTTGTAAATGGGTACTGTGGATCTGAGGAAGTCATTTTCCATTGTTATTATAAAGCGGACGTGCTCTATGTTGGTCTATAAGTACAAAACAAACGCAATAGTGCTCAATTAAAAGGGAACTAGGGGTTTATGTATAGCATGGGACAGTTAAATTAGTAGTGTGGAAAATGAACAAGAGGCCCAAGATTTGAATCTATGATGTCTGGCTGGATGAACTGTTACCTCCAAAAGATCATCGAGAGCTGTCATACAAACTTCACTTTCTATTCAGTTAAAATAGGAAGGAACAATCTTTTCCATGTTGTTTCTGGCAATGGGAAGCAGTAATTAATGTTTGCTGATGGAGAAAACCCTTGAAGTTCACAGGCATTGTAAAGGTCTATGCAGATGATACGCAACTCTATGTTGGGACAAATCCAGGTCCCTCCGATGTGTCCTGTGTTATGTCTTGCCTTGCTGAAATTAAGAATAAATGGCTTCTATCTGTGATCTGCTTGAGATCCTCTGGCAGGCGTTATCTTCCTTTAAATCCCTTTTTAAAATGTTTTCATCTCATGGCTTTCTCTTCATTTATTATAATTGTTTTTAATTGTCATTTTATCTCATTTCATCTTTGACCTCTTTATTGCTATCGTTTTACTGTAAAGCACATTTCCAACTGTAAATATCTTCCTCAATATGTGTCTTGGCCACATTAAAATAAACAAAACAAATCTAAGGTATCCGCATCAAGATTGCTGTTTATTGTATGTGTTTATGTTAAAAAAATCACTATAAGCTGATATATCCGACAAAAAAATATCGATATCAGTATTGGTTCAAAAATCTAGTATCAGTCTGGCTGTAATTATTACAGTACCCTACCCTTTGTCTCTGATGTAAACAAGCTTCATATAGGCACTCATACCATCCGTCTGCTAGCCAGGACGCCAGCCAATTAGTAAGCTGTACAGTCAGGCAGCCAGCCAGCAAGTCACTCAGCCATACAACCAACCACCACAGTCAGCCAGCGTAGCAGTGATGGCAACCTGCTGCTCCTCTCAAATTGGCTCATTTTACCCCCAGAGCCTCTGACATAATACCCACTTCAAGCCCTGTTTGGGCATTAAGCGCAGCTTTTTACAAGATCAATGGCTTCCTTTGTGTTTGAACTCTTTCCGGTGGGCAGGCAGCTTAAAGAGCGGGGCCTCAGGGGCCCCAGGTTGGGACCTGCTGTTGTCTCTGGTCATCAGAGTGAAAGACAGGGTGTTTGCCCTTCGCCAAAGCTAAGATTGATTAGCTGAAGGAACAATGCAGGACTGGGCAGTCCTTCACTGGACGCTGGGTAGATTTGTCTTAATAGACTGGGAACTGCATGGGTCAATGGGATCTTATGCTCTCTCTCTCTCTCTCTCTCTCTCTCTCTCTCTCTCTCTCTCTCTCTCTCTCTTAGTCTGTGTTTCACTGTGTCTCCCTTGTTCCTCCCACCTTTTTGAGCCTTAATCTGTCTCTCTCTCCTCCCTTTTCACTCCCTTTCCTGGCCATCCTCTTCCTCACTGAACAATTTCTCCTCTACAGGGCTACAGAGAGGAGTCCAAAGCCACCACTACGACTGAGCCCTTTGGGTCATCCGTCCGGGCCTTTTCTACTTCTGTGAGGACTCGTCCAGGATCCCACTGTGGAGGCTGCTATGTCTGTCTGAACTCACAGATCTTCCTGCAGCCATGGCCCAACAGAGCGCTGAGCTGTCCCACTGCTAGGCGACGGGGCATCCGAGAGGGCAGAAGACATGTTGGGACAGAGGCCCGGGGACCACTGCACTGAATTCTGTTACTATAGCAACTACTGTAGTAACCATGGAAACGCTATGGAGGACTGGTCTGGTCTGCACTGTCATCGTCGTCATGGTTGCCACCGAGGTCGAAGGAGGTCACAGAGTTGAGTTTGCTCAGTCACAAGGTGAGAGGAGGCGATTGTGATTAAGGTGCTGCCTGTAAACCAGAACATGGATACATCAAAATCTAATTGATAACAAAGAAATCCTGTTAATTGATTATGAGCATCACCAACAATGGCCTAATACACCCTGGGATATTAAAGGGAAAGCTACCACGCTATAAAAGGTATGGGAAAAGCTCCAGTGTTATATATATATATATATATATATATATATATGTCATCAGACAGTATTATACTTACACTTATCACACACCCCAGACCCATTCATACCAGACAGCTTTTTAACACTACTGTCGAGTTTTGGTCCTCGTAGCTCATTTGTTCTATTCCTACATACATTCTATTCCTAAGTTTTCCTACAAACCCTTTTTTTATTTAACAAAACAAGCCAAAGTTCTCAAGTGTTAAGTGTTGTCTTAACATAAGCAGCCATTCAGGAATTTTGTCTAAATAAACTAGTAATAATAATAATAAAACAGGCAAAATACTGATTTAAATTGGGGACTATGTGATCAGAGAACAAGTTAACAAGATTGTGAATCCGACCAGACGTTCAATGCCAGATTTAGGTACTTAGGTCAGTATTTGAAACTCAGTGCTACAGACACATTTCGGTCAGTACCAAAAAAGAATTGAGGCGTGATACCCAGCCCTACCTGCCACAACTTTAGCATTATACCTAACCAGACATAAATAAAAACAGAGCTGTCAACACTTGGTTTATTAAAAGTTTTCCCTGCAGTAATGAGACTAAAGAGTCGCCATGGCAATGTGTCAGAAAGATTTATTTTTGGTTACTTTATGACAACTTCATATAGCAACTTAGACTCAATCATGTTCAGGTGTCTCTGAGAAAAGCTGGACTTCTGGTAAGAAGGCTAGATGTCCTAGTATATGTACTGTATAGTAATCCTATAGTTATTATAGAAATGTGTGTTCACCCATTCCCGCCAAAAAAGTGCAGCATCAGACTGGTGTCCCACCCCAGTCTGGACCAGGGCTAAAGCCAGGTTGCATAAAACCAGTTGACCTTTATAAACCAATCAAAAGTTCAGTGTGAAAAGAGTTGCAGAGACCTGGGTTAGAATTAAACACACTATTAACAGCACAGACTTTATTCTTTGATGTCTTTATGAATAGTGGGAAAACATCATTGGTTTATTGTCTGTAATCCAGGCTTTATACTGTGGGTTGCTTTAATTATTTTCAGTCTTCGAGAACTTTAATGTATTTTATGGTCGAGGCACCCAGAGTGAAATCTGTTTTTCATTTCAGTAAAAAAAACAACCTTCTCAATGCTACCCGTGTTTAGAAATTCAGAATAAATACCCTTTTTTTAAATTTGAGTATTTGATTATAGTTGAATTGTAATTTAAGGATCAGCATATGTTCCGTGGTTACTGTAATAGTTTTTTTTATTTGTAATTCACATGCACAGTGCCCACATGAGAAAAAGTTGGGTGAAATGAGCCGTAGAAAGCGCTTCAGGTCTGACCCGGCTGTCTGACCGGCTGAGGCACACTCCAGGCCTGCAGGTCTGGGCTGCTGAACTTGAACTCTGCTTCCACAAATCATGTTTCTGTGGCACAGCCACGTGCCCGCCCCCCTCACCTCTCACCACACAGCCTCCCTGTCTGTCTCGCATACACACTGAAGCTGGAGCGACTGAAATCCCCCGAAGGCAAAGACATAAAATCCCAGAGTGTCCGTGTCTCGTCACCCAGAACAAGGCTGTGATTGTGTATTTCCTAAACTTAACCTCTGACCCCTCACAGCCATCTGTCTCCAATAGTCTGCCACGCTGCTTCCTTTAAATAACCCACCCCTCAAACCCTGACGTGGCTCATTCCCTCAGATACTTAGTTTTCCTCAGGTACAGACAGGTCAGTCTTTAAAGCTGCACTAATTCGTATTTTTATATTAACAATGGATCAAATGACTACTTGTAATGTAAAAGGAGTTGAGTTCAGCAGGCAGCTGTTGTTCAACAAAAACCCTCTGATAAAGACTACTTGTCCAGCACCAAACAGCAGACGATGTTTGCGACTAGCTGGTGAATCAGACAGATATTTCCCTCAGGAGTTGGTGGAGACCAAAAACAGAACTAAAAGAGAGTTCATATTGAACTTAGATTCATCTGGTTGACAGAAAGACGACGTCAAATGAAAGCATATGTTGCTCTGCGTCTGCTTGATGTGTAATTAGTCAACTGTTTGCTAACAAATTCACCATAACATCTGTATAAGGTGATGACATCTTCCTTGTTTTCACACAGCAATGGAAAGATCAAATGTGCGCTCTGAAAGGTCAAAATTCATTTTCTTCTTCCGTCTCCTGCATCAACATTTTGTCTAATTTTGCAAAGCATATATGTCGTCCATAACAACCACAACAATGCTGTGTCGGGGTGTGTGCTGTTACCCTAGCTGAATGTGCAGCGTTAAAGGCATTAACATAGAAGACTAAAATGAACTGCAGGGTTTTTTTTGCACATTTGTAGCTGAAACCGTGATTTGATTTTTCTTTTTTATTCATCATAAACAACATACACATAATGCAATATTTACAAGACAAGAAAAATCTAAAATGTTTTACTTTCATATACTTGCTCTCTCTATGTCTCTCTCTTTCTCTCCCCTGACTTGTTGTTGACTCTTGTCGAGGCCTTGGCTGATATCTTAACACAGATGATAACCCCTTTGAGTCATTCTTTGGATAAAACTCTTACAGCAGCAAATGAAATAATGGGAATATGACTAGAAGCATGAAGATGTCTTGTGTTTGCTGGTTCAGCTTAGTGTCCGGCTGTGTGCAGTAGTTGTTGGTGTCTCTGTGTTTGTTTAAAAAGACAAATATGCAGCAGTTGGACTTTTGAGCTTTTTGCGATTTTTATTTTTCTGTCTTTGCTGATGTGTCTTGAAAGAACCCCTAAATGAAGTAAGCAATCATTTTCACTGCATTGAGTCACTTCTACTTAACTATACAGAATATACACATATTGTTGGACAGTATACAGATTTATAAAACGTGTTACTCATAATCTAATACATATCTTCATCAGTCTTCATCAGTCATTTACCTCAGTTATGATGAAAAAGAGACCGCTATTAGGGTTGGATGGGTGGAAGGACTAAGAGGCCCGACTCACAGTCGGCCTTCCAGTTCATCCCAAAGGTGTTGGGCGGTGTTGAGGGTTCTGTGCAGGCCAATCAAGTTCTTCAACACCAAACTGGGAAAAACATTTCTTTATGAACCTTCCTTTGTGCACGGTTGTCATGTTGAAACAGAAAAGGGTCTTCCCCAAACTGTTGTTGCAAAGTTGGAAGTATGCCATCTAAAATGTCCTTGTATGCTGCAGCATTAGGTTTTCCATTATTTGGATATCCCAGACCACAGTCCTCATCTTGGTCACTGCTCGCGTCTTCTATAGAATGGCTAGTAGCATTAACAACTTTAGTGTGGTCAGAGTCCAGCTTTCCTTTTGTTACACTGAGTTTTTAAGTCTACTTGTGTGTACCACAGTCTTGCAAGAGGTGCAAGAATAGTGGGGACTAATTTAAAGAAAAGACCTGATGAGATTAAATTGAAAACGTTGAAGTCTTCCCCCCGCCACATCGTCACCTTGAAGTTCTTATTCAGAATGAAGAGGGCTTGCCCAACCCATGAAAAATAGCCCCAGACCAACAGAACATACCTTTTGGCCATATACTGTATGTGCATTTGTCACTTCCCTGTGTGCGACCCAGACTGCATACGGGAGAAAGACAGGAGAGGTATAGACAGACAGACACTGACAGATAAACCGACAACGTGAGTGAGGTAGCAGTTGTTGTCAGCTTTTAACAGCTTCATTTAGAGCTGCAGTAAGTGGGATGGCTTCTAACAAGCGTGTTATCTGAAGGTGAGCCGCTCCTTCCACCATTTCTCACTCTTGTGGTTCATACCGACTAATCACAGATTCTCCCTCCTCTTGTAGCTGTCGTTTCTAACAAGGCAGAGCAGCGTTTGGCCTGAGGTGCCATGAAGGTGTGTCTGGGATGGAGGGAGGGACAGTTTTCCATTCAGAGTATTTCCTTCCACTATTTTCATTTGGTGATAATAGAAACCAGGGTGATGCCCTGCTCATGGGTGGATGGGTGTATTTATCAGCACAGAAGCTTTTGTATGAAACCCCTTTAGCCAGGGAGTGTCTGCTGTTAAATTTAGCAAGCGTGTTTCCACTGTTAGTTTGCTTTGATGTCTACTTAACATTTTCAAATGCTGAATCAATCGATGAACATATTTTGAACTGTTGGCTGTGGCACGGTAACTACAGGCTCCATTTGCTACCTGTCAAAGAGAGGAGAGGTCAAATATCAAATATGTGTATATAAGTGCAGTGTAATAATTGTGCAGAGCGAGGATAAGAAGATGTGAGGCAGGATGTACAGCATGTAACATGTTATGCTCCTGAACGAGCCGAGCATAACAAGTCACATATCATGTTTGTTTGTAACGGAGAGTAACGTGTGCAGCCAAATGCGAATGACGCTCCACTTTACGTACTGCGTTTAGATGTTTTCATTCTGTAAACAACAATAACACTGCTGCTCTGAACCCTGGTGTTCTAACATCTGGTGTGAATCTGTTACTATGGGAACCAACACAAACTATCAGAGAAACAACGATTTTGTCCACTTCTAGTAGTTGAGTCGCTTTTTGTTTTCTTTTTTATGGATTACAAAAATGTATATTAAGGACAGCGTGTGTCTTTTTTCCCCCCGTGGGATGGAACAGACAGTGAGTGAGATTGGTTGGAAATTCTGTGGAGAGGAAGCTCAAACTTTTAGTTCAAACTACGTACTAATTTGTTTTGCTGGTTTTCATTAGTGTACAGGTCATTCTGCGTGAGGTCTCCTTAATTTCTTCCTGGGAGGTGAGTTATATCTACTTTATGGACACCCTCCCTTCATTTTCTCTCCAGGAGCTTTTTCCTGTGTTTCAAAGGGAATGGTAATACCACCTGCCTGATTAGTTGCTGCGGTTTGTGAGAGCAGGATGGATGTGTTGTGGGAAACAGCTCAGAGCTCTTATGAACGTAATGCTTTTGAACGAATTTGTGGAATTGTGCTGTTGTGGTTTCGGTGGCTTCAAGTGTCCATTTTAGGCCGTTTTCATTGGTGTTATTTCTCAACTTTGTAAGTGAACATTTTCTGATAGCTCCAGAGACACTATGGCAGGGATAGCACATTAGCTAGCTAGATGATCTGGCAAAGTAGGATGGCTTAATGGCAGCCAAGGAGGGAACTGGGAGCAGGTGTGCAGGTGGGCGTGGAGGTCAGGTAATGAGGAAAAACAGGAACACACTGCTGTTCAGGGAGGGGATGGCAGGTTCTGAAAGGACAGGGGAGTTAGAGGTAAAATAAAAAAGTACAGAAAATGATGAACTGGCTGCCACTATGACAGTAACAATACCTTTTTCTTCTAAACCTTGGAATTGTATTGCATCTTTTTTCTGATTTGTAACCACTATCATTGAATTGTCTGTGTTTTCCCATACTGTTTTCACAGTTACTTCCAGTAAAAACTTAACAGGCCATCCCACCTTCTTGAACCCTTACGGGAAGTGTGTTTTGCTCGCTGCATAGCTGTGCAGCTACAAAGTGAGGGAAGGAAATTAAACATGAAGTTATAATGCAAAAAACGCATTCACCATTTTTGAAAAGGGAACAAGGCATCGTCCATATTGGTTCTCATGACTAAAACCACTTGAGCGCCGAGCATACTTTGTACTAAACTTTCCATGTCGAAAATACAGTACAACCTCACAAGTTCCATGTGAAGGCAGCATTTGTAATTGTGCTTGCTGTTTATTCAAGCCAGACCTATCCGCTGCTAACAGAGTGGTTTTTCCCGGTACAGAGCTCTCCAAGTCTGTACCAGGGAACTCTGATCTCTGGGTATTTACTCTGTGTGGGAAGGGGCTGCTTCTCCACTAGCCGAGGCCAAAGGTTTGATGAAAACTGGGCTCATTTGCTGGTGACCTTTCCCCGTTAGTTAGCTGACGTTGGCTGTTTGGAGCCGTGTGTGTTTGGACAATAAATCTCCACCAGGCCCCGGCACAGACTGGGACAGACAGGAAGTATACAGTTTCAGTGTAACCATGGCAACTTCCCTTTGGCCTCATGCAGGAGGGGGTTCTCGGAGTGGAGGGACCTTTTCAGTAATGGGCCAAAAAGCCTGCAAGTTTCTCTTTGCCAACTGGGTTACTCTCTCAATAAAAAGCCCCATAGCGTTATTCAAAATAAGCAACTCCCAAATCCTCAACTGTTTTTAATTAGAGTCAATTAGATTAAGCTGAATTTTGGCTTTATTACATTAAACTCTGATTTTGGTTTCATGCCTTCTTTATTTCTCTCCCTCTAGCTGCCTTCCTGTCCAGTCTAGGCCAGTACGAGATTGCCATCCCAGTACGTGTAGGACCTAATGGTGAGACGCTGGATGCAGAAAGGCCTCAACACCACCGAAGAAGAAGACGCAGCACTGAAGACAGGCTGCCTGACTCTGTATTACGCTTTTTGAAATTGTTTCCCTTTCATTTTTTCGTCATTTCGTCATTAATTCTTAACATTCAGATCCAAGAGCATTTATAAACTAAACTCTCCCTTTTTTTTTTTTTTAATCTCTTAGCTCTTCTACCAGCTGTCCACGTCACGTAACAACTTCCTGCTGAACCTAACGCTGCAGGGAGGCCTGCTGTCCCGGCAGTTCAGGGTGGAGTACTGGAAGAGAGGTCGATTAGCCTGGAGTCATCCTTACTCTCCGCACTGCCACTATGTAGGACACCTCCAAGACCAGCCGCACTCCAGCAAAGTGGCCCTGAGCAACTGTAACGGCCTGGTAAGAGTGAAACCTGCAAGTCTAATCCACATCTAATACATGGAGCGAGGTCAGCAGCGGCAGCAGCGCTGGCTCAGCAAATAAGGGATCAGTAATGCTTGATTCGGACATCAAAGCATGAAATTTTAACAAACCTTGAGTACTTAAGCCAGCTTTAATCTTTGCCCAAACCAACCAGTGTGGTTCTCAGAAATTAAAATTTTATTTCAGGTACTTTAAAACCTTATCTTAAAGGAAGGATTCATCCAAAAAAGGTGCTTCGTTTCTTTTTCTTATTTTTTATCCCTACATGTAATTAACCAGGTGTAGAATACTTGATGACATAAATATCCAAGGAAACTACTTTTTTTAGACAAATTTGCACCAGCTTTTACCGTGAAAATCAGCAATATCATTGTAAAAGAAACAGGGATGCTAATGTTCTCCACCAACAGCAACAAAATTTGGGTTTAATCATCTTGAATAACAGACTTTGACTGACACGAGGTGTCCATGTTTGTGTGGTTTTTAAGGCAGTTTCATCTTATTATTATTAACAAAAATCTGAGTTTCCCTGTCTTAATGAACTATTATTTTGATGTGAACACTATTTAAAAGTTGGAAACAGGTAGTAACCATAACTCCAATCCAATATGCATGCACCATGAAACGAGCGTCTGACCACGACTAAAAGCAAAAGTTTTAATACTTGATCCAAACGGCCACATCCGAAGGTGGCCATCATAGAAAGATGTGAGACTCGATTATTTGTACAAATAAGGATATGTAGAACACTTTTGAGTGTCTCTCCTCTAGGGCATTCATGTTGTTGCACTCTGCAAACATGGCCCATCGCTGCGTGAAGTGGGCGTGATGGTCGGTTTCAGAAAGATACAAAAACTGTCAGAAGCAGCCCTCTTATTCCGACGTAGGAAGGGTGTGGGGGTGCTGTTAGACAATCCAACAAGCACTTTGTTTGAAGTTTGATGCCCTTAACCTCTACCTATAACCCAAAGTGCGTCAAGTTCTGGCATGCTGTCCTGGGGCTGTTTAAAGGCAGACTGGGAAATGTAGGAGATTATTAACTGAAGCTGTGGTCAACAAGTTATGGGAAGCAGATTTCCAAAGTGGTCTTGTTTACCACTTAGTAAAGCATCAATTCCTTTTCATTTATTTACCATTCTCATGAAGTCATGTGCTTGTTAATGCCCCAAACTACGAGATCAAAGTTGGTCCCCCCTCTGAATCACTTGACTGGATCACTTAATTGTGATGCATCATTTTGTTGGCTGAAATCATTTTCCTGCATTCACAGCACCGTGTATCTGTGTGTCCTCTCACCACAAACAGCGGGCTCCACAATAACAGTTGTATACACAGCTGAGGATTAGATGTGTTCACAAAGCGTTAATAAGCCGCACACGTAATTACTGTTGGTCAGACCAGCGTGAGCACATTCACCAGCGAGCGGGCTGTGTGTCCAGGGGAGCATCACTAACTTCATTATGGGATTAAAGGCACTTTGAAAGCTGCCGCAGTGAGTCGAGGGGAGACACTCGCTCTGACCGGGGCCAACACATTTGAGCAGAATCAAAGGAAGTGTTAGTGTATCGCTCTCTGTCTCGCTCTCTCATTTTTCTCGCTCTCATTCACTCTTTCATGCTCTCACGTGTGTTTGTCTGTATGTGTGTGTGTGTTAGTTCTGTGGGGTCCTGATCCTCTTCTCACAGCTCGCCAACAGAGGACCCTGTGAGGGGGACAGTGTTTGTAGTGGGACGGTCTGAACACAGAGCGATATGATGATAATGTTAAGCTGGTATCTCTAATATAAAAGACATGTGGCATATTATTGTACCTTTATGTCCATGTTAATGCCAAGGAGTTGAATGTGTTATTTCTCACCAAGGGCTTTGTAGCGGCTCATATTGTAATAAGTATCAGCCAATGTAACCTGAAAATGAAATGACAAATTCTACTGTAAATGGGGGGAAATGTTATATACATATAATAAATTGCTGGTGATTTAATATAAATGGAAATTCCAAGAGAAAACTATCAACCACCAACAATCTATTTTTTTTGTTGGGTAGTTATTGGTAATTGTTTTTAGTTAATAATCACATGTTATTTCAAAAAGGGAGGGTAGGGGGGTGTCACACAGACAAAAATAGCATTTGCAGCGTCTGCACTGCTAAGTTGACTACTCACTTCTCAAATTATCCAAATGGCATGGCAGTATATATTGCGTCTTCACCTACTGGAACTGCTTCCCCATCATCTCGGTCTGTTATTTGTTGCGTCTTTTTTCACAGTGCCATTCCTTCAAGCGTGTGGAGGACATTTCACATTGTACTATCAACGTTACTACAGTGTCATTGTGTATTTCTAAGGGCTCGTATTATGTCTCTGTTATTTTATTTGTTTTGTATTTTGACCTAAAGTCAGATGACTCTTGCCCCTGTGGGACAAAAGCGTCTCACTGTGGAGAAGACACCTTGCATGTGGGCTGTAAACCACTGTACCTTTCTCCAAATATGATGCTCCCTGATCAACAATGACAAGTGCCGCCTCTAAAATAAACTACGTAGACAGTGGTCATTATTGGAGGGCAGAAACTGCTGCAACGCTGCTAATCACTGAGCTCAAAATCTGCTGCACTGGAAGCTCAGAGGTTGTTATGAAGTCTCCTCTCCTGCTGTCACTGTTCTGACCCATTAGCACCAGGATCCCTCAGAGGGCCTCTGATTCACTTCTGCCTTACCTTAACTTACCCTGCCTGCTCTGTTGCTCACTCTTCTTTGTCAATATCAAGAGTATAAGTGATTGATTGTTGTCTTATGATTGATGGAGCATTTGGGATGATCTGTATTAGTGGCTGTGTTATTTTATTTCTTAACATGTTTTAAAGATTGGTTAAGATTCACACCATCCGTGTAATGTGATGTTGTGATATTTGTATCATGAAAGCAATGATTCCTGTTATTCTATTCTATTCTATTTTATTCTGTTCTATTCTATTCTACGTATCTGTCTCTCTGCAGCAGGGGGTGATTGTTGCAGGGGGAGAGGAGTACCTGATTGAACCCCTTGTCTCACCAGATAACCAGACCAGGACGGAGAGGGGGGAGAGAGCAGAGGGGCGCCCCCATGTGGTTTACAAGCGGTCATCGCTCCGCCATCAGTACAAGGGCCAATCCTGTGGAGTCATTGGTGAGGGGAGAGATATTCTGGTCTTTTTAGTAGCAGCAGTTTGGTCCAGACTGGAGGAGTAAACTGCCCCAGGCTGATTTGCATAGCAGCCAGCAGCAGAAGATTGTGGTTGTGTCTGAGTTTCCAGTTGTGATTGGGTGTGACTGAGTCTGTGTTACAGGGCGTTGCTGAAAAAGCAAAAGTATGTTCAGAAAACCATCTTTTGGCAAATAAAAGTTTAAAAAAAACCCATCCAACTTTGTAATGCTATGCTTTTATCCTGCTCTATGTTCATGGAACGTGTGTTCAGGCTTCATTCTGGTTGCATGGTAAAGTGTTTTAGATTGCCATCATTAATCTCTTGGCCTTTTATGGAAAATGCAAAATGTACATTGAGTGATTGGGTTTTCTTTATATAATTGGCTCAACTGCTGCTGTGCTTTTGTGGGTTTCTTATATGTGTCTATATATGTCTTCAAAACCTGAGTGTGTGTGTGTGTGTGTATGTGTGTGTGTGTGTGATCTTCCTCAGACGAGAAGCCGATGAAAGGCGCGTCATGGTGGCAGCGAACTCTGAAGACGCCTCCCCATCACGTCGGTCGCGGCCAGCTGCCTCTGAAGCGCTCAGTTAGCCGGGAGCGCTACGTGGAGACGCTGGTGGTAGCCGACAAGATGATGGTGGGTTACCATGGTCGCAGAGACATCGAGCAGTACATCCTGGCTGTCATGAATATTGTAAGTTTCACAACACAAAAGATAGTACATACACAATGCATTAAGAAGCCACTTTCCCCAGGGTCGCTGGAGTTGTTCTTTATGAATAAAAGGGGAATTTCTCACGCATGGCAGAATTATTAAAAGCTTCAGTTTCACACTAAAACAGAGTCAGACTGAGAAGATGTGGTGAAGATGATACTTTGCTTTTGTATAGTTTAGCTTTTCTAAGCTTTCAGCAGCAATCCAACTGCCAATCGTGCTTTGGTTACTGGGTATCGAACAAAACAAAAGACCAGCTTGGAGTCAACGAAGAAGAGATTAAAGACTAGAAAGAATAGAAATGTCTAGAATGACAGAAATACGTTTCAGTGCTTCTCTAACATCAAGGATCAGTTAGTCAAACGTGTTTATACAAAAATGTGTCAGAAAACCCAAGTTAAGTTCAAATGAATCAGATTGAGGCATGCATAATGCTTTTAGACAGAAAGAAAAACAAATGTGTAGACCTTTTTTGATTTCTCCGAGGGGAGGCCACATGTTTTAGTCAGACAAGCTTAGGTTGTATGTCATCATCTGTACCACTTCTGTCACTGGGGATCTCTTCACACACAGTTAATCACTTTAAACCTATGCACACACGTGTTAGGAATGTATTTAATGATGGGTTGGTCAGCTGCTATTGTTACAAAGCAGGTTGCATCCGGAGTGTTACAGAATCACAGAAACCAACAGCATCTGTTTAGTGGTGTGGAGCAAAGTGGGCCAAATTACACCAGACACCAGTAATGACAAGTGTCTGAGTGCAGCTTTAGTGCTAGTAGTGGTTTTAACTCTGGTCTTTTTTTATAACTGTTGGTGCTTTGACTCTTTAATAATCATTGGCACTTGCAGTGCACTGACTTGACACCTCTTTTAAGACTCTCAGACTGTGTTTTGACTTAGTGGCGCAAGGGATGCCTTCTTAGCCCGCCTCTGTTTACTTTTTCCATTGAGCCTA
This sequence comes from Enoplosus armatus, assembly GCF_043641665.1. Classification (NCBI taxonomy): domain Eukaryota; kingdom Metazoa; phylum Chordata; class Actinopteri; order Centrarchiformes; family Enoplosidae; genus Enoplosus; species Enoplosus armatus. The sequence continues at coordinate 20,589,457 of NC_092186.1, forward strand.
AGCCATCCCTACACAAATGAGTCCAGACTTTCTGGGGGTCACATTTGGAGGGTTGATGCAAAAGTTGTTGTTATACATGGACAATACATCAGGGCTGGTCTCTGAACAGGAAAATCACAGCAAAATCATGCTGAATCAGCTTTTTTAAATTTTATTACAATTTTCAACACTGGGTTTCCTTTTCTGGGACTTCGCTTGCCATTACAACTCTTAATTTATGATGCATGACTCCTATGTCTATTTCTAGTATTGTCTCAGCTCTAGTGTAATGTGCTCAACTGGTGTATCAGCTGTTTTTAAGACTGGTCTTTTCTTGTTTCCCTGGAGGTCAGGTTGCCAAACTGTTCCAGGATTCTAGCCTGGGGAATGCAGTCAACATTGTGGTGACACGGCTCATCCTGCTCATGGAAGACCAGGTAAATAAACTTAGTCAGCTACTGTAATACGCTGTACAGCCCTCTCTTCTCCTCTGCTTGTCCTCATCACCTCTCTGTCCAGACTGCACAAATCTCTTCCCTGACTAGCATCTATGAGCTCCTTGTTTGTGTCAAATTATTGGCTTAAGTGTCTTTTCCTCCGCCACTCCCGGTGGACTCTGAGTGTGTAAGTGGGACTTGGCTGTAATGAAAGGTACAAGAGGGTGTAAGGAGGCGAGGAAGAGGGCGATGGGTGAGGAAAGGCAAAAAAGTCTGGGTATGAGGGGGGTTTTGTACCTGTCAGACAGAGCTGCTTTGTGACTGTCCTGCTGGTTACTGTGGGGAACAGTGACCTCTCTGACCATTGCTATGACGCACATCCAGGGTGTAGAAAAGCTCAAAGTTAGATTTGGACGCTGATGCAGAATACATCAGCATCTAAATCTGCTACACCAGAGAAGATGCACAAACCTATATGTGTTGCGTTTAAGGCACTCGAGAGTCTTCAAGACTCTATGGATAGCAATGTCAGTCGGTCACTTGGTCCACCACTTTTGTCCAGACTGAAATTTCTCTATAACTATTAGATGGATTGCCATAAAAGTTTGTACAGACATGCATGGTCCCCAGACTATGAATCCTCCTGACGTCGGTGATCCTCTGACTGGGCAATGTCGCTGTAAGCATGTTAGCATGCTGACATTAGCATTAAGATCAGACACGATAAGATAGCTCAAAGCCTCACAGAGCTGTTAGCACAGCTGTTGACTCTTGCTGTATGATATAAGTGAGTGCACGGAGGTCAGAAAGGAGGCAGAGTTAGAATCCACACCCGACCACAAGGCAGGGGTTCAGCTCATACAAAGTGCATGACCTTACCAGCATAGCACAGGAGATGACTGGGCCATCTGACTACCTTGTAACTGACCTTATTAGCCTGCCATTAACAGCATGTGGTGAGACGGTGCAGCCGGCTCCATCGTAATATTGACCTTCAAGCAATCTGACAGATGAATCATACTGAATTAAAGGGGCATTACAGTGTGGCTTTGAGGTTTCCTCCATAGCTGTCTTATTAGGGAACATTTATGATTCATACTGTTCATACGGCCTCAAAATTAGCCCCATAATTTACCGCTCGGATGTGTTCGTCATCTGACATAGTAAAGAAGTAAATGTTAGGATCATTAGCGGTGGGCAGTATTAGTGTTGTTATTCTTTCTCCATGGACCGTTGAGGTCGGGACAGGATTGAGAGGAGTCTCTGCGAGTGGTTCTGCTGCTGGTTTCCAGGTCTGAAAACGGCAAGCTGCCCCTGGAAAATAAAATCAGGCCAGCAGTGGGCCCAGAAATGAGGGACTGTGGGATGAGACAATTACTAGTTATGTCACCACATGCATTCCTGGGTTACGAGTTCTCGCCAGCTGTGGCCAGCAGAGCACTCCCTCCTCTCCTTCTCCTCCCTGCACTCTCATAATACTAGAAAGCACCTTCACTCTAATCCTGCCTCCACATTAGCTTCTGTGATAGTGTGGAGGGAAGTTTCTTAAGCTTTTTAAGCCTACAATTCAAATTTTAGAAATGTTGTCTCACCATGTATGACATACAGTCTAATGAAGCTGCTGTCAAGTGAAGCATATTTCCCCAAATTTGGTGAGTTTAAGTGTTCTTTTAAGTATTGAGGAACTTCTTACGCTGAAAAATGTAGTGTCACAAAGCCGAAAGCACAGCTTAGACGAACATACGAGGGCGGAAAACAAGCCTGAAACACTGTAATACAGGAAGCCTGGGGCTGGGTTATCATAGCATTGTTGGGCCTTTTATCTGATTGTTGAAATCTCTCCTTTGTTGACACTGGGATATCCTCATGATTAAATTAAGTAGCTTTGCAAAAATATATAAATTGCTGGAGTTGTAATCTCAAGTTTTCTCGTGTTTCCCAATTTGCTTTTGACTCTGTATTTCCTCTCTTGTCTCTCTTCCAGCCAACACTGGAGATCAACCACCACGCAGGGAAGTCTTTAGACAGCTTCTGTAAGTGGCAGAAAACCATCCAGCACCGGAGCAGCTACGGTAACGCCATACCAGACAACGGGATCGCTCACCATGACACTGCTGTGCTTATCACCAGGTCAGAAATACAAAGAGACAAACCTTTCTCACAGGAGTAACCAATAAAGACTGTAACCCTTTTCTGGATTTTGATTCATATATAAATGAAGGTAATTTACAATGAAGACATTGTTTGTGAAGCCAAAGCAAAAAGCGTTTTTTGTCTTGTGGGTACCAGGGAAGTTGGTTCACATATATTTAAAATACCCTAACCCACCGACTGCAACTTATAAACACAAATATGTTTAGTATGTTTCCCTGTTCATATAAGGGTTAAAACAGTGTTTCCTCTGAGCTGAATTCTTACATTCCCAGCCCCTGTCCTCATAGGTTTTCATTAAGCCAAGTCCAAGAGAGCTGGGCTGTATCTTGTCCTGTCTGGGGTGACGATAGCTGGGGCCGCTCTGCCCAGCTCAGCATCTGGAGAGAAAACGTAAAAGAGAGATATGAGGAGGGAGCGAGAGAAAATGACAGATTTATTATTTATTTTTTGTAGAGAGCAGCCCAGAGAAAATGGAGAGACACCCTTAGAGGATGAGAGCGAGAGCAGAAATCAAAGCAAAGCTGCTTTGAATCTGACAGTGCTGCTTTCTCTCAATGTTCTCGTCCTTTTTCTAACCACGCTCTCTGTTACTGATACTGCTGGAGGAAAACAGAGACAACAGTGGTAGATGCATATTGAGCAGATAAAACACTGATGCTATTGACAGAGGAATGTGCAACAGCAAACAACACAACCATGATTTGGTCAGAGTCATCTGAATGCAATGGAGCTGGGCAAGAGCTGCCACAAATACTTTCCTAACAGAATGTGCTATAAGCTTATGTAAGAGGGGGCGTAAGGAAAGTGCAGATAGATAAATGTCTGTTTTTTGAGATGTGGTTTTGGTGGTGGCTTTGTGAGAACACTTTGGTTTTACGACAGGATTTATCAAGCAGAGGATGGAAGCTGTCCAGACAGACGACACCACAGTGACCGTCCATGATTTCCTGCTATTGTTCTTTTAAAACTATATCTGTCTGCTATCACTGCTGTCCTCTGTCTGTCCATAATGTCTGTGTGAGTGTGTCCGTCACCATCTGTGAATATACTGCATTTCCAGTGTGTTTGTACGTGTCTGTTTGCATACGTTAGTGTGACTACATGTTGGATTTCATCTATTGAATGGTGCTGCTTCCGTTTGTGTTTGACTACATAAGTGTTAGTTTCAAATATTATATATATATTGTCCTTCCCATCTGCAGGTACGACATCTGCATCCAAAAAAACAAGCCCTGTGAAACTCTAGGTAAAACACATATACACACAAACACATATTTGTACTTCTATCCATAAGAGAACCCTCATTGACAGACAGCGTTCCCTCACCCCTAATCCTAACCCCAACCCACACACTAGACCAACCCTAAACTCAATTCCAAGTGTCTTAACCATCAAAAATTGAAGGTCCAGCCTGAAGTGAGGACCGTCCTCACTTTCAATATCTGAAACTCAAATTGGTCCTCACAAAAATAGATGTACCAGAGCACACACACATATTCTCATTCACACACAAAACAAATCAAGCATGACTTGACTGATTCATCCTTTATAGGAAGGTGTGTTATCTGTGTTGATGTCGTATTTGAATAATTACCAAAATCCCTGAGAGGAAGGTGCTGCTGCTACACTTTCAATAAGACTTTTTGGAAAATCCAATTATACTTCTAAATAGGATTCAGCTAAGACTGCCAGCATATTCCAGTCTGAACATTTTAAGTCTCTCTCAGTCACCCAGAAATTGAGATTAGCAAGGTTCTGTAGGTCAGTCTGCATGTTTCTTATAGTATTCATATATAAATGTGTGTGTGTGTGTGTGTGTGTGTGTGTGTGTGTGTGTGTGTGTGTGTGTGTGTGTGTGTGTGTGTGTGAGACAGGTCTGGCTCCTGTAGGAGGGATGTGTGAGCCAGAGAGGAGCTGCAGCATCAATGAGGACATCGGCCTGGGAACAGCCTTCACTATCGCCCATGAGATAGGACACACGTGAGTGAAACACACACACATGCAATAAACTGAACATTTACAGACCTGTATATATTATTTTGTAAACCCAACACAAATCCATTTAATGTCACATGTATCTTTCACATCTTGTCTTATTTGCTTTGTAAAGGCCTGATGAGTAAAATCAAAATGCAATAACTTTATTTAATCAGGCAAAGTGTTCAGGAACAAATTTATCTTCCCTGCAGGATTTTTGGATGGTTGGTAGGTCCACATCTGTGGTACCAGAGTGAATTAGCTTGTCAGATATTGAATAGATTTCCACTTGAATGAGTTTATCTATCGCAGACCCAAAAGGAGAGATATATAAATGGGTCCAACGCAGGTTGAGCACGTTTCCAGTGGACCTGCATCACAGTCCATGTGTCTGACATCTGAAGTTGGTATTAGTCTTCTTAAACAGTATACCATAGGGCCGACATGTTATAAATCTTTCAGTCCAGGTTTCCACAATGTTGCATGCAGAGATCATGCACATTAAACTATGACCCACTAAGACTCGTGAGGAGAAGTTCATAACCCCATGTTGTCCTGCCCCTTAGAAAAAACACTGAATCCCTCCCAGATCCACTGGCTGCGGTTCTTTAGCTGAAGCTGAAACACAAAATGTCCCTAAAGGAACCCCTGAGGTGTCTCATATGTCTTTTCTTGTAGTCTGGTCCGAGGTGATCCCTCCCTCCACTGAGAAACTGTCCTCAGATTACATCTCCAGATCTCCAGAGAGAGTTTATGTAATCTCTAACACCATGAGTCATTTCCATCAGTTGAGAATGTGTTAATAGTTGTATATTTTCTTTCCGTCACACTATTTATATGTGGAATTAGTTACATGTGGGGCTGGTGCAGCACCTGGAGATGCCTCTATTTTTTTTATATCTGGCTCCCCTGGATTACTTTGAGCCTGTGTTTTTCTCATTTGCCTGGTATAGCTGATCTGTATCACTTAGTAAGAAGCATTTTTATCTGCCTGTATGTTTCTCTTCTGTCATGAATACAGTAAATCAAGAGAGGTTACTGATTTTATCCCTCTTTTTTTCCTGAGAAAACCATCAAGATGGATTATTCTACTTGCTCAGAGTAATTGAGTGTCCCATTGCATTGTGTCCACACACAGCCCTGAGAAGTATTAAGACAGATGGTGGATCCCTCGTGGTCCTGCCTCCCTAATGATTAACACAGGTAGCTTTCGAGTACTCAGACCACAAGGTTTATTCGCCAACATGACTGGACATAGTGTGCTGATTAGTGTGTGTCTATATATACAATCTGTTTCTTAAATTGTTTGTACATCACAGTGCAGCATTAGATTAAATGCAGGCCTGTTTGTGGTGGAGGGCACCCACATGAAAAGACAAGACGGACTAAGACTGAAATGAGTCAGTGAGGAATGAAAAGCTTTCCGAACATTTTTATTTCAGGCTCAAACACAGCTACTGTCTTTGAGTTTTATCGCTGTCTGTCATGAAGGCCCAAATGTGAGGATCTGATGCTTTTCTTTGTCGTATATGATAGTAAATTGAATATCTAGGGAGTTAGGACTGTTGGTCAAATACAGTAAAACAAGCATAAGTTATGTTGGGCTCTTGGAAATGAAAATGGGCATTTTCCACTATTTTCCGATATTTTATAGACACATCGATGAATCTTTTAATCAAGAAAATAACTGGAAGATTAATCAATAATGAAAACGATCATTAATTGCAGCTTTTGTCAGCTTTTTTGTGTGAATTACAAAGTATTTTCATAATGTTATCACATTAATAAAGAATGTAAACTTGACTAGGGCTGTAACTAACGATAATTTTACTATTAATTAACCTGCCGATTATTTTCTCCATTAATCGATGAATTGTTTGGTCTATAAAATGTCAGAAAATAGTCCAAAACTCAAAAATGTTTGATTTACAGTGATATGAAAAAGAGAAAATACTCCCATTGAAATTTGGCCTTAAAAGATTATATAGAGAAGTTTGTAGTATCGTAATATGTAGATGAGTAATTTTACAATTATTCGATCATTAAAAGCTCTAAACTTGACCTTACTTTATACAGTGTTACAGTCTTCTTTTTGTTTGTTCAAAGTGCAACATATTTACATGTCAGTCAAGAAGTTGAGCCCCTTTCAAGTTGCACTGATTCCACTGAGTCCCTGTGAACAGAACTGAATTTATTACTACTGTACACTGTCTTATGATGTTAATAATGAAACATCTGTTCATAGGTCTTTGATAGATGAAGATGAACACACCTTACAGCTGTGGACTATAGTCTTTCACATTGTGGCGATCTGCTGCTTTTATGTAAATAATCATATTTCTTGTGGGTTTATGATTCAGAGTTAAGGTCATATATCCTTTCTGTGGTTTGATATTCATTTGATTTAATTAATTTTGTCAGACAAGACTCTGACTGGCATCCCACATCTGACAGTCAAACCGCTACAGTTCTTTAGAGCCCGCTCGGTTCTCCGCAGTGATCTTTTTTCCACTGTCCCCGTCCCTGCTGCAGAGACTATTACCGGCCCACACAGCCTCAAAGTGTTGTCACTGTATCATCATGGGCTTTAGGTTTGGGATGAACCATGACGGTATGGGGAACGCCTGTGGGCCCCGCAGCCAGGAGACCGCCAAACTGATGGCTGACCACATCACCATGAAGACAAACCCATTCATCTGGTCCGCCTGTAGCCGGGATTACATCACCAGCTTCCTGGAGTGAGTCAGCCTATCAGATATCTGCAACACCACAAATAATTTGGTAATTAGAGGTTGGAGCCAGAAACATTCACTTGGATGTCAGAGTAACATTCTTGATGGTCAGAGAAACACTCAGCTAACAGATGGTTCTTGACAGTAGGCAAATCCACTTCAATTAAATGATCTGTAGCCTGTTTGGTGTTTCAATAAGACTGTCTCTGTCTTACTTTGGGTGTTCTCAGAAGAAACGACCGAAACATTACCAGTTATTGTATATTTGAATCTCCTTCTTAATCCCTTTTCTTTTCTGTTTGGTGTGCTTTAGTTCAGGTATGGGCTCCTGTCTGAACAACGTCCCCCCAAAGCAGGAGTTTGTGTACCCCACCACAGCACCGGGTCAGGCCTACGATGCAGACGAACAGTGCCGCTTCCAGTACGGTGTCAGATCTCGACAATGTAAATACGCGGTGAGTGCTCTGTGTACACTTTCCCACTTTTCATTCAGCTTTCAGCAGCCTGAAATGATCATAACCCCCAGCAATGACAGCCTTCCCAGGTTCTCATATGTATTTGAGATGTTATACTTTTGCATTCTATTTTAGAAATCATGCAGGTAGCTCTAAAGGGATTAAATACTGTAGAAATAGTGATATTTATTACATTTATGGTATTTTTTGAACCTGATGAAGCCTCTTTGATGTTGCAAAATGTCCTCAAGATTAAAATAGTAAGCCCAGTTCCCTTTTGAATTTAGTACCTTGAGCTTTTATAAATATGTCAGTCTTAGAAATCGTGGCTATTCAATGATCCTGTACATGTCGAGTTCCCCTATGACACTTAGCTTTAGATGATATGTTTAGCTCTCTGCAACATTTTTACTTTCCCTTTTTCGGTTTCCACACTTACTCATCAATGGGTCAGGTGATTATTTGTTTATTTATTTGATTAGCTTCACTGTCCATCCTGATGGAGTCAGGCTGACTTGATCTTTCTCTTCAATCTCAATTAAAGTTATTTGTCTCACCGCTCACCCCTGATTTGTGTTCCTTTGGCTCTCGGCCTCCCTGACAAAGTGAAACATCTTGCAATACCTTTGCTGAGTAGCATCCACTTTATTGCATGGTCAACTTTTATGGGGCCAAGTTCGGAGCGAATGGACATCTGGAACGGAATACTGCTTTATAGACTCATTATTATGGATACTATATGGTCAGAGCATATGTACACAATAAAACATAACCCCCATGTGTTATATGCATCGCTGTAGAGGGAGCAGAGAGGAAGGTGGACAAGAGTGTGTCTGATCTTGTGTCCTTATAATGAGCTTATATAGAAAACACTGACAGGTTGTCTCCCCCTTTTTCTTTTCTCTCTCTCACCTATGTTTGTATTCTCCTTTCACTCACACACACAGGAAGTCTGCAGTGAACTTTGGTGCATGAGCAAGAGCAACCGTTGCATCACCAGCAGCATTCCCGCTGCAGAGGGAACCATCTGTCAGACCAACACCATAGAGAAAGGGGTAAATACTGAAATTAACCTTTTTCGTACGTTATTCTTTTTAAAGTTTTGTTCTCCTGCTTCTTTCAAAAATAAAAAAGGAGCAGCCAGCTGACTCATCTTGGCTGTTGTTTTGTTTGGATAGCATGTTTTCCAATAAAAACATTTGTGGAGAAGATCATTTTAAGAAAAACCTGTAAAACACAAAGTAAAAAAGCTGTTCTTGGGGTTTTTCATTTCACTGCTGTTGCTGTCATGAAACAGACCAGAAAAGTTTTTTTTTTTGTTGTGTGAATTCTGTGTATCTGAAAATGTGTATGATTATACGTGCGTTTGTGCTGCAGTGGTGCTACAAGAGGGTGTGTGTGGCGTATGGGACTCGTCCGGAGGGCGTGGACGGGGGCTGGGGTCTGTGGTCTCCCTGGGAGGAGTGCAGCAGGACCTGTGGAGGAGGAGTCTCCTCTTCTATCAGACACTGTGACAGCCCCAGGTACTGGTGAAACGCATCACTCTTGTGGTGGGAAACTCTACCTGGCGGAACACTCAAGTTACTAACTTCAAAATGGCTGGATATCTCAGGATCAGCAAATAGAATAGGTCTTTGAATGTAATAGAGAAATTAGCCAGCTAATTTCTTTCTATCCTTTTATTTTTGTTCTGTAAACTGGGTGTTTACTCAGTAGATGATAGTGAGGCATTGATACAATACAGTGCATCATTATCGGTGCAGATACTGGCCGTATTGAATGCTTCAAATATCGACTGACGATTAAATACTGTTCATAGTCAGTTTTAGATATTTATGATTAAAATTGAAATAAAGCCTGAAAAGAATGTCGGATTACACATTTTCACTTACTTGTTACTGAGTGACACGCAGGAAGAACATGCAACTCAACGCAGAAAGCACAAAGGCTGGGATGTCTCCTTCTTGCAGGCAGCAGTGGCACCGTTTTTATCGTGTACTTAATAATTCAGATAGGAGTCTGAATCATCACCAAACGACTAGCAGACTTGCTCTTGAATCACAGTCACCTGATCCCTCATCTTGAATTGATTAAACTGAGAATGAATTGACCCAAATGTGGGGCCAACAGTGTTCTTTCATATTATTTTCTGAGCATCGTTTGCATATTTGGCTGTCTGTGGCTTCCTTCTCAGCTGTTTTTTTTTTGTTTTTTGTTTTTTTAATGTAGAGGTGTTGTCGTGATGGTCTGTGATAGACAATAAAGCAATAAAATAGACAGACAGTGAGATTGAAAACACACTGTTGAAGGCAGACAAAGCAGAGATCAGGAGCCAGTGTTGTGTGGTGATGCGATGGAGGTTAGATCTTGTTAAATTGTACTCAGATGTGACTGACTGGCCTGATTCTCTCTGTGTTTGGTTGTAGGCCAACCATTGGTGGAAAGTATTGTCTGGGGGAGAGAAAGCGCTTCAGGTCCTGTAATATTGATGTGAGTATTGCTGCTCTTCATGGCATCACCATTATCATCGATCGGTCAACATTGAACCGCAATGAAAATCATGAATATTATTTGATTTAATTTGTTTTTGTGTGTGTGGCCATTGCATGGGGCTCTGCTTGCATGTGTTTGGGGTGCATGTATATGTGTGTGTGTGTGTGTGTGTCTTACAGGAGTGCCCTGCAAGTTCTCGGGATTTCCGGGAGATTCAGTGCTCTGATTTTGACAGCGTTCCGTTCCGGGGAAAATTTTACACCTGGAAGCCATACAGAGGGGGTGAGGGAGTAACTGATCTGTGTGTGTGTGTGTGTGTGTGTGTGTGTGTGTGTGTGTGTGTGTGTGTGTGTGTGTATCTATGTATCTATGTATCTATGTGTGTGTTTATTTCCACGATGGTGATTGCTACTGCAGATTGCCTCATTGTCCTACATCACTGTCAATCAGTGGTTGAAAGTAAGTACATATACTCAAGTACTGAACTTCACTGCACTAGTCTTATATATATATGTATATGTATATCATCAACACCTTTTCTAGCAGCAGGAAGCTGTTTTTAACAGAAAGCTAAACCCTACGCTACCTGACCAGCAAAGTTGGTGAACATAGTGGCACGTATAGATGTCAGACGTTGGTGTAGACCAGACAGAGCTAAAAGGAGAGTAAATGTTAGACTTACATTCATCAAGTGGACTCAAACATGATTCCACATGAATGCTAATGTTGCTCCATATCTCTAACACGTTCACAATATCAACTCTACAAGGTGATAATATATTAATGTTGTGTTTACAGCTTGTTGCTTTGACCCCAAGTGGCTAAAAAAATCAATGAATGCATGTTTAAGTACAATTATAAAGTACACATTTTTTAAGTGCTTTTCATTATATGCTTAATTGTAATACTACTACTTCTTTACTCCACTGCATGTATCTGAAAGCTAACTACTTAATAGATCTAGATTTTACATAAATATCCATCCATCCATCATCTGTATCTCCGCTCATCCTGTGCAGCGTCGTGGGGATTAAAACAGTCCCTTCTACTACCTCGACTTGTGAAGTAAAGGATCATTTCTTACATTCTGAGCATCAGCACACCTATAGGTTTAAAAACACACATAGCAAGTCGTAGAAAAGTGTTATTTCTCTAAAAACTAGTTTTATGTCTTCTGTGACACTGTGATAACATATCATTGCTTGTTTGTCAGAATTTCCTCGAAAGAAAAGATGAGGCTAGACGTTGATTTAGAAGAGGAGTAGATTAAATTAGGAAGGAAGAAGAGAATATTAAAGGTGAACCGATGAAGATGGACAGAAACATGTGAGCCAAGAGTTGATGACAGGAGACGAACAGAAGTCAGGAGACGGATCTACTAGTAATCTACGTGTGTGTGTGTGTGTGTGTGTGTGTGTGTGTGTGTGTGTAGAGGGAGACAGGAAGACAGGAGAAAGTGAATCGAAGCTGCAGACTCCCTCCTGTCTGGCCCACAGATGCTGGTTGCAGAGAGCCATGCATCCCACAATGCCTTGCGAGAATTCCTCGCTCCTGATGAGCACTACACTGGACGTGAAAGATAAATAGTTTCAACGACATAACTGCCTTTAATCTAGCCCTCCAAAAACATAATGGCTTACAGAGATGGCTGGCCAGCCAATTCCAACTTCAGGCAACAAGTGCTCCTTTCATCAAGTCAGCTGATTTTACAATGGAAATCCCTTGCAGCTGTTAAAATAGGACCGGTGCCATAGACTCTGCCCCGCGTTAAGGCCAGATCACACCGCCCAGCCCCTTCCCTGTCCTCTGCAGCCCTCTCACTCTCCTCAAATTCTCATTTCTGCTTTCCTCCTTTCACTTTTACCCTCTAACTCGGGGGAAGACAGCTTCCTTTTCTTCTTCTTGCTCTTTTTCTTTGTCTCCTCTGCCCTGGTCTCTATAAATGTCTCTCCGTCTCTCTTTTTATTTAGCTCACCATTATGCAATCTCTCTCTCTCTCTCTCTCTCGTTTCTGTCCTGACACTGAGAACACAGGCAGCCTTTCTCTCTCAGCTCAGGCAGCCAAGGACAGTTCATTAAAAAAGGTCTGTTGTTTTAAGCTGCTTTTTATTTAAGTTTTTTCAAACAAGCTGCTCCACATTGCTGTTCTCAGTCCAACAGCCTTCACATTCAACCTTCACACTCCATACAACACACCCTGCAAGTTATGATACGCACACCCTGCTGCAAACCATGATTGCCCTGCCAAAGCTAGGCACCATGGGAATTGTAGTTTTCCGTGGTCTGACCACTTTATCGTCTGCAGGCCGTGCCAGTACATACTCTCTCTCTCTCTCTATCTGTCTTTCTCTCTCTCTCTTTGCCTCCTTCCCGGTACATACTGTACCTGCTTCAGCACTGCCAGCACAAACAAGCACAGCCCAGACTGATGTCAACAGCCACTCAAATAGTGGAGCTGTTGGCGAGCTGCACAGATGAATGAAGGATATATACCACTTGGCTGGAGGAGACCTCTAGCAACAGTGTGTGTGTGTGTGTGTGTGTGTGTGTGTGTGTGTGTGTGTGTGTGTGTGTGTGTGTGTGTGTGTGTGTGTGTGTGTGTGTGTGTGTGTGTGTGTACAAGTGTCTCTTCACATGTAGATGTGTGTGTATATTTATGATTTTGTTTGTCACAGTGCATTCACTCTAAATACTGAACACATTCAACTAGAGCTCCAACAATAAGTTGATTAATTGACAGAAAATGAATTGGCAACTATTTTGATAATCGATTAAATGTTCGAGTCATTTTTTTTAAGCATGAATGCCCAAAACTCTTCTCCAATATTCGGATTTGCTGCTTTTCTTTGTCTTATATGATAGTAAATTAGTCAATATCTTGGACAAAATAATTCATTTGAATATGTCATTTTGGGCTTAGGGAAGTTTTGATGGGCCTAGTCTCAGCCCTAAATTCAAACTTAGCTATCTGCAGAGTCAGTGTTATATTGCTTATATTATACCCATTCTCAGTGCTCTGTCTGTGAATGTGCATATTTGTGTGCATTCATTTAGGTAGTATTCAGTAGTTTTGTCTGTGTGTGTGTGTGTGTGTGTGTGTGTGTGTGTGTGTGTATTCGAGGGAAGCAGGGACCTAATCACATTCAGCTGCTTGTTCTCTGGTTGTCAGCACTGAAAAACATTTCCTACCCCCCCGCAGATGCTTCTCTCTGCACCCTTCATAACGATGTGATGCATTCAGCAGAACATGTGTGAAAGACTTGTCACACATGTCAACATGACACGTATCACTATTTACCACATGGCTCATTGAAAAGTATTACAGATTGTGTTGTAGTGTTGAAATCTATACTGAAAAACAACATTCCTAAATAGATTTGACTCCATCTTTATTTTATTGTCACATTAATATTTAAAGCAAACGTGTCTGGTGTTCAAAAAGGAGTAAAAACCAAATTAAACACCCAACAGGACTTTCGAAGCTGCTAGTGAACCTGTGAGTTGATGAAGGAATTCAGCTTTTGGGCAGTTGCCCTGCAGGAGGTTTTGCTGCTGTCTCAGTCACTATTTCATTAGTCACCCACATTCAAATTCTGCACAGATTGGGATATTTGCATTAGCTGCAGAATACCAGCCACAAGCTAGCAGGCTACTACATTTGCACACATACACACATAAACCTGACGATGCCAGTGCTACAAAGTGTGTTGTCACTGGAGTCAGAAGCATCAATTTTGGGCCATTCATTTTCTCAGAATTTAAATGACAAAGTTCTTTAAAAATCAAGACAATAGAAAACTAAGTTGAATAGTAGTTCTTTGTCAAAGATGAACAGTTATCATCTGTGAGTGTGTGCATGTGTGTATATAGGGTATAGATTTGTGCAGACTTATGGTGCGTGTGCATTGCTGCTGAGCTACAGTGTGGATAGATCTGGTATATTGATACCGCTCCCTGTGTGTTTGTGTTTAGGTGGGGTGAAGCCCTGTTCTCTCAACTGCCTGGCAGAAGGATACAACTTCTACACAGAGCGTGCTCCAGCTGTGGTGGACGGCACACCTTGCCGAGACGACTCTCTGGATGTGTGTGTAAACGGAGAGTGTAAGGTGAGATAAGGCCTCTCTACCGTATGTGTGTGTTTGTAAGCATTTGATTGAAACACAAGCCATCAGACGTCTGCATGTGAGCAGACCGTTTCAGCTGAAGCAGCAGAATAGAGGATCAGCACAAGACTGTCTTCAACTGAGATAATATTGTTTATTCTCGCTCTCTAGACTCTGGACAGCTGCCACTGTCTAGTTTATGCACTGACTGCTGACGATCATCACTATCAGCTGCTCAACTGAAAAATCGTCTTCGCTTTGGCAACAATCTTAGATTCCCATTACCGATGCTCTCTCTTAATCCCGGCTGTTAATGAAAACAAAACATGTAACTGCAGCTCATTTTGATGCAGTGGAGGTGGTCTGGTCCTGGAGCTCAAACAGGTCCCTGGAACCCATTTTGACACCCACATGGCCCATTTGTAAAATGATGTAGACAAAAAAAACCTTAATGGTAATAGTGCACAGCTTATGTGGTTGCTGTTGATTCCCAGTCTGTTTTTAGTTCCACTTCTTGTTTATTTTGGATGTAGCTCTTCTCCAAAAGGTCAGTGGAAGCTTTGGACGCCGAGAAAAGATGTGAGGACAGAGAAAACCCCCCCCAAACATCAGGATATCCAGCTTGTTGTTTTGTGGTTGCCTGCAGCTTTGCAGAGTGCAAAAAGATTGTATTTCTCAGCTCCCTCTCTCCTGCCTCTTGCCCCCCATGATCTCGCTTTATTTTCAGTGTCTCAGAGAGTCTCAGGTTGGCTAGGCTGAGGAGCCGAGGGAGGCTGGAGTCCCTGCACTCATCCAAAAAGAGGATTTTGTTTATCAACATCCCCTCTCTGTTCTCTCCTCCTCCACCTCTCCTCTCTTTCTCCCTGTACTCTGTTCTGCTCTGGAGGAACTCAGTGACCCTCCAGCTCAGCTGTTAGTCTGTCTGCTCTGCAGGCAGGCTTTCATTCACTGCGGTCTTATTATCTCGCTCTCTTTTTCTCTTTCCCTTTCTGACGCTCTGCATCCATTCCTCTCATTTTCTTTCTATTTGCCTTCTTTTTTTTTTTCTTTCCCTTCTTTTTCTTGCGACTTTTCTGTCTGCAATAAAGTCAGAGCTTCTTCCTCCCTCTCCTTCTGCTCTATCATCTTACCTCTCATACATTTTATGTACACATAAAACTTCAAACACACCGTGGAGACATCTCTGTCTCTTGTTTGCAGCCTCATGCTGGCTTCAGTTCCACAGTTGGGGTCTTACAGTGAGGAGAGGGGAGAAACAGAAGGAGAAGTGTGGGAGGTAGAAAAAGGACCTGGGAACAGATGGTGCAGTTGAACACAACATGCCGCTGCAGACGAAAGGCACGTCGGCCAGAGCCCCTTTTCCCGGATCTGTTGGACAAAATATAGAGCGCCAGATTTACTTTACTTTAACAAATGGCATTGTGCACATGTGCACTGTGGTTTTCATTGAGTTTGCGGCCACAGTGTGTGTGTATTCAGCGGCTGATTTATTAAGGCAGCAGCTCATTACGCAGTTAGCTCCTGGACTGCGCCGGGTAGTCAACCTCCAAACGCACTCTGCCAGTAAAGGCGAGCTCTTAAGTTCAGAGGTGGGATTTCTATGAGATCACTGAGCTCATCATGATATTATAATCTGTAGCATATATCTAATGAGAAAGAGAAACAATCAATAGTAGCCTGATTGTTTCATTTTTGTTTGCAATAATCAGTTGTTAGTTATATACAAGCACGTTTCTTTTCCCACTACAATCTTCCTCGTGGCTCTTCCCAAATCCCGTCTGTGCTATGTTTACACCTCCTCTTCAGAGGTGGAGAACTTTCCCCACAAAACTGACAAATTGCATGACCTTAGTAAATTCAGCAGATTCCATAGTTTTTCCCTTGTTTCATATAATATCAGGGTTGAGTTCCCCTGTCTTTGGAGCAATTGTCAATCCAAATCTTGCATCCTTGCCCCCTGTTGGAGAAACCTTTATAGCAAATACAAAAACAGATGTATCCTTGTTACTCTTTGACATCTACTGGTGTGTTATGCAAAGTTATTTAAGGTGAAGGTGGGTTTGTTTATTGTCCAACCAACTGCCCTAAGATATTCA
This sequence comes from Enoplosus armatus, assembly GCF_043641665.1. Classification (NCBI taxonomy): domain Eukaryota; kingdom Metazoa; phylum Chordata; class Actinopteri; order Centrarchiformes; family Enoplosidae; genus Enoplosus; species Enoplosus armatus. The sequence goes on from NC_092186.1 coordinate 20,605,883, forward strand.
GTTCACTATAGTATATGACAAAGAAAAAGCATGACATCCAAATCCCATTTGAGACGCTGGAACCAGTGACTGTGACATGACATTTTTGCTTCATAAATGAAACGATTAATCATCAACTCATCGATTAATTGATGATTAATTGTGGTGTGAAAGTTCTCAGCACCGCAAACACTTTTATATACATTCTGTATTGTGATATTGGTCCTAATGAGTTCTGGGAAACACTGTCTGCACGAGGACACAAGAGGTCTCCTGCTACTTTGGACCTATATCATTTTAAACTTTAATAACTCACCACTATCCATATTATAAAGCCACCAGATAACCATGGGGTGAATCACAGTTTCTGTGATCTAATCAGTGTAAAAGCAATGATAAACTTAAGCCTCATTATCCCTCTCTACAATAAGCAACTGCCATATGAATATATGAGAATGAGAACAGTTGCCATTCATTCTCTACACTTTTGTTTAGGTTTGGTTCACTGTTAAAGAGTTTGAGTAAAACCACCTGCTTAGCTCATCATGAAACTTATTTATGTCGACAGCTATGAGTTTAGCAACCTAAGAGCATTATGTCTGCTCAGGATCAGAAAACACATCTGGACTTAACATCTGATATTTCTGTGTTTTGGAAAAGTGGTCTGGAAGACATTAGAGGTAATCCCTCAGCCCGGCCTCTGACACCTCTCGACTTACTGACTGTGCCCCTTCACCCATGACCCTGAGTGACCCTGTAGCTCACTCGCTTCTCCCTTCTCGCAGCACGTAGGCTGTGACCGTGTCCTCGGCTCGGACGTTCGCGAGGACCGCTGCCGGATCTGCGGGGGTGACGGGAGCAGCTGTGTGTCTGTGGAGGGACTCTTCAACGACTCGCTGCCCGAAGGAGGTACAGAACTAAAACACTCAAGCACGAGTCATCTCACCAGTTTTCCTTTGGGAGCTGCTGCTACAGAGGTTTCTGCACATATAGATAGATTGGGTCTGTCCTGGTTTCATTGGCAGGGAGGGAAGAATGATTTAAAGTGGATTTGGAACAGTCTCCACTGTCCTGAGAATCAGATTAGGTTAACGTGAGGCATTTACCATGAGAAGTTATGCAACATAATTGTTCTGTTGTCCCAAAAATGTGCACATGCAAAGTTTGGGTTCTGATACTCGGGATTGTGAATGCACCTTGGAAAGCTGCCTTGTAATGTGAGTTAGGACACCCCAGACATTCAAAATGTATCGTATAATTGTCTGTTCACATGCAAACTCTGTTCACGGCAGCATACTGTTACAGTTATTTATTTGATAAAGCCAACAAAACTCCATGTTGCTGCAGGACAATCATTTATTTCATCACCTGCTGTACTTAGGGTATTTCTGATGAATGCTTAGAGATAAATGATGTCTATATACAAGCGCTGAGAGTTGATGCAGCCCAGATTTAAAGTTGGCATTACTGATAGTAACAGTCACTCGTCTCATCCATCATTGTATCTACATCAAGCAGTTTTTTCATGACAACAGGGGACAAATGTCGACCCTTGATGCACACCGCAAGTAAGTTTTGTAGATGAAGAAATGAAGTTACTAAGTTTAACAGAAAAATGCCGTCAAGAGAAAAAGGATTTAAAACACTCAAGTGCCAAGCCGCTTATTCCAACGTGATCATTGAGTCGATTGCGTCAACAGTGTCAAATGCAGCTGTAAGGCCAGCATGGGCTACGGAGTGGAGGTCGTTCTATAGATAAAGCTCCACACATCTTTACATAAAGATTACACTAGTACCTTATAAAATATACAAATAAACAAATACAGTGAGTCAGGTCAGATCAATATCACATACAGATGCACAACATCAACAGTTCCCAAGTCAACCCCAAGATCTATAAGAAGACAAAGAAAAGTTCCTTGAAAAACTCTTAGTGTATGAGAATGCACAAATGAATATACACATATACATAGCATACAGTGTATATCCATATATATATTTACCCACCAGCCACCCAGGGACATGTGGCAGACAGATTTAGTTGAGGTCCGACCAGTGTGGCTTGAGGTCCGGCTGCCTTTGGATCTATTCTTGGTTACATTTCTCCCCACAACTCCAACTTCAGAGTTTCTCACCCAACTGTCGACACCACTCACCCCCTTCCAGGATTCCTCAGAGGGGACGCACCCTGGGCGGGCAGCTGTGCTCTGGACCACAGTGACCAGGCCATTCTGTCAACCTCTCAACTACCCTCAAAATATCTAACATTATCGTTGGCCTAAAAAAATCTGTTAGTAAGGCTGAAGTTGAAGTGTAGGTTGTTAAGTTGTGTGTTTTGTGATCTGGGGATGGTATCCATGGTCAGTGCTATTATTAAACGGGTGCTCCCGTTAGTATTGCGCTTCCATAAAGTTGGGGGAATTGCAAGAGACCACTTAAAAAAGACTAAATGAGGCATTAGTGACAACTGCAGTATAGCTTGGTCTCATCCCTAACCAAACTCAAACTCTATGGCCTCTATTGGAGGCACAGAAATATTTATGACTGTCAGAATCACTCTGTCATGTCTACAACAAGCTTTGGACTTCTCTGAACTCCTAAAGCTTTTAGCCAGCCCTTCTCCTTTCTGCTCGAGTGCTTTAGGTATGGTCTGGGATTAAGCCAAACCACTGAATCTACACTGTAGTAAAAAAAAAAAAGGTCACAAATGACTAATGGAGTTCCTTACATCCTAGAAAAATGAAAGTTGAGGTTGCTGTGTTACTTAATTCTTGCTCTGTGCTCTCAGCTTAGATGCAATAATTTCCCTTTAAGTCTCTTTCCATCTGTCCAGCCTGTGGCTCTGGTAGGCGGTGAGGGGTTACTGAAGTGTCAAGGGCCGGCTTTACAGCTCTTTTGCTGTCTGTTTACCGCACAGATCCCTAATTGTTAACAGAAGAACACACTTTTCTCGCACTTTTTCTGTGTCTGTCTTCGAGGCCAAAAATCCGCAAACTCTGTCCCTTTAATCTTCCACTCCAGAGCAGGGTCGGTCCCACCTCTCAGAGCTCCACGGAGAGGTCACGAGCCAAGCCTGTCCTTTCCTCTTGTGGTCAAAGCGCTGGAAGGAATTATTTCATTCCTTCAATTTTTATTCCTGCTTCCTCTAGTGAGGCTGAAGCTATTTACAGGGCTGCAGTGGCTGGCCTGCTGGCTGGACAGCGGAGCAGAACGAGGTGGGGCGGAGGTGAGATGAGCGTAAAAAGAAAGGGGACAAGAGACCAAAACAGATGGAAGAAGTGGAGAGAAGACGGAGAGAGGAGAAGCCGGCTCTTGGCATAGTTTTCGCTCTCTAGCAAAGAGCTGAGCAGGGCAGCTGGGGCCGGCTGCCCAGGAATGTAGCTGGAATCTGAAGCCTCTGCTCAGTCCATTGGTGTCCCACAGAGCTAAACACTACTTATGCATTGCTCCCCCTGACCCCCAGTGAATTAAACCCCTTTCACCTTGCTTTCATTTTTTGACTTTGTGTGGGTCTGTGTGTGTCTCAGGTTATGAGGAAGTGGTCAGAATTCCTAAAGGATCAGTGTTCATCCACATACAAGAACTCAACATCTCCCTCAACTACCTTGGTAAGATGATTTTCATGCTAATGTTTTGTATAATTGCCTGTCAAAGTAAATAGTCAAAGAAATATGATATGAAAATGACAGGAGCCACAAAGTTGTGATATATAGCAATAAGGTGTGTTTAAATGTTTTAACCTCTTCTGGAATACTCCACCGTTTTGGGTAATTTGCTGTCTTACCAAGAGTTTGATTAGAGTTTGACTTTTTGACTTATATATATGTTATAGCAGGAAAAGCACAGGTGTTACCAATAACATGATGAAAGGAATGCCATTTAGGGATACTTGAACACAACAGAGCCATCATAAAGGTCATTCGTGATACTTGTGCTTTTCCTGCTATGACAAGTCAACATGTCACCTTCATAATTGTAATTGTAAAAAAATGTTTCATCTAAATAATGTCCAATATTAACACTAATACAGTCAGACAGTTAAAAAGGAGCTATGCATTTGTTTATCTGATTTCACAAATATGTAATGAAAGAAGCAAATTTAGGGTGTTTAAATGGTGTGTTCTTTCCAATCTCCTAACATTGCATGAATGCGGCTAGAATCAGATTTTATTGATCCCCGAGGGGAAATTATAGTCAGAAGCACCGGCTTCCAGTGTTTGTGCTGGCTACAGTAGCCTAAATACTTCACAGAGCTATCTCTGAGACAAAGCTAATGTTGAGCTTCTCATCTAACTCTCAGTAAGACAACAAAACAAGTGAAATGTGTTTGTCTGCTCCCAGGATACTTCTTATGGTGATGCTTCAGATGCACTAAGTGACAATAATGCATTATTGATTCCTTTTACTTTGCCGTCTTCCTTACACGTCTTTCTCCCTCTCCTCTGTGTCCCAGTGCTGAAGAGTAAAGGGGACCAGTACTTTATCAATGGGAAGCTGACCATTGACACGCCGCGCAGGTTTGATGTTGCCGGCACCACCTTCCACTACAGGCGGCCCACTGACGGACCAGAGACTCTTGAAGCTCTGGGGCCAACAAACATAACCCTGATTGTCATGGTAAGATTGGAAAGAAACCCCAAAACAAAAAGAAGAAATGTCCAACAGGTTTCACCACTGTGTAATGGTAAATGTTTGGTCGTATGTAGGTGCTGGTGAGGGAGGAGAACCCAGGGATCCACTATCGTTTCAATCCCCCAATGAACAGGGATCCTCTGAGTGGCTTTGCCTGGCACTATATCTCCTGGTCACGCTGCTCAGCTCTCTGCGCTGGAGGTAGACACACACACACACACACACACACACACACACACACACACACACGGACACTTAGGGGAGGACGTTGCATTGACCTAAATGAATATCCTGGAGACTTACCCTAACCTTAACCCTCCTTGTCTCTCCCTCACACGGATGTACAAACACACACATACAGCCTCCCATAAGAACACACAGCATAAATCCCTGCTGTAGACTAACACTGACCCAGGGAGGCCTTGAGACTGGAGTGTCTGCGGAGTCCATGTTGAGCAGTTCGCAGGCTCTGAGACTTTGGAGATATCGCACATAGCCAATCTCCGTTTTCCTCTCTGGCGTTTGTGAGTTAATGATCCATGTTGCTTTACCTGATAAGAACTAATCTTCTCCTCTGAGAAATAAATAATTTCACTTGGGGTAATATAAGGAGGAGGACGTGAACCTGGAGGGTGAACATTTAACCAGGTTGTGGCAATAATTTTTTTTTATACTTTTGTTCTTTTATGAAATCTTTTTTATGAAATAATTTCAGGCATCCCACTTTGTCATTTACCATAGTTGGTAAGTTGATGGTTTTTTAATGTCTCACTGCAGCTCTAGAAGGACCTTAAGTCAGCATGTAAAATGTTGTCATCTTGTTATGAATGTCAGTTTTACATCACTACCAAGGCAACCCTGCCTTTGGTACCACACTGAAGTTTGGGTGCCAATGAAATATCGGCCAACAGATAAACTGTACTATTTGGTGCATATTTGTTATGTTGTGTACATGAGTTTTATGAGATATGTCACTTTATGGTGCCTTGTGGGCCAACACTGGCTCGTTAAAAGTACTTTGTTTTTGTTGATCCAATGAGCATTGTCCCTGTCAAATAAATAACATAAAATTTAATAAGTATAAATATCAGACATTGTATCTGGTATATTTGAAGCTATTCCTGTGAGCAGCCCATTTGTTTTCATTTACTTTTGCTGCCAGTTAACTGCAAAAAATGTTGTTGCTTTCAGCAGAGTGGAATTGGTTACATATGGGAACAGACTCGACACATATTGAGTTTTTTGTGTCCTAGAAGAATTATTAAAAGCACTGCTTATCCAGATGATTAATCTCAGCAATGCGGCTGGTTACATGTGTGAATAGGGTTCAAAATTACTAACATGGAGAATGAACGCTGATGTATTCGTGGCCCCTTATAATGCCCCTTTTGCATGTTTGTCTTGTGTTGCCTCACCTGTGGTCAGGTGCGCAGATCCAGCAGGTGGTGTGTAAGAAGCAGACAGATCATTCAGTCGTCTACAACCACTTCTGTGACAAGAAGAACAAACCCAAAGAGAAGAGAAGATCCTGCAATACTGAGCCGTGCTCCCCAAGGTTAGTAACTATTTCTTCATTTTGTACCTTTCTTGTTGAATGTGAGTGTGTTTTTTTATTTCCTGTTTTAGCATTTTATGGCACATTCACATTTATTCATTACAAATTGTCATCTTTATATACTTGTTGGTGCACATATGCGCTTTTGGTCCTCCTTGGTATATGTATACTTTTCCCACCTGTGATTCCTGTTTGAACAGTATCATCTCCTTCTGTAGTGTGTCCACACTATATCATTCAAAGGAGGACATTAGAAACAAAGTAAAGGTTCTTCTCTGCCTCTAGCTGGTGGACAGGAGAGTGGTCGGAGTGCAGCCGCAGCTGTAACGGCGGCCTGCGGACACGGGAGGTGTTATGTAAAAGGAGGATCTCTGCGACAGAGGAGAAGGTCCTGGACGACTCAGCCTGTATCCCCCTACGCCCTTCTCTCACTGAGCCCTGCAGCAACCACAGCTGCCCCCCTGAATGGCTGGCCCTGGACTGGTCAGAGGTAAGCAGACGTCTCTCATCATGCATGTGGTCTGAATGCACTCCTGCAGTGTTTTTTAGTCAACTCAAGGCTGACTTTGAATCAATGCTTTCTGCAGAATTACTCTCACATGGAGCAATAGTTTATTTTCCAGTTGAACCTAAGAAACCCAAACATCTGCCAGGAGAAAGTAAGAGTACCTTAACCATGAAATACACAGCAGAGGCACGGAGCAGACAAATACATCACGCTGAACATGTTGTTGCAGTCATGAATACATATTGTTACACTTGTCATGTGGGAATTCTCTGACCTACTTCTAATTCTGACTGTTTGTGGAGTCTGTGGGAGTTTAAGGGTGTCTTTCACGTCCTTCAGTGTAGCTGTGCAGACATGTAAACTACACTTTTAAGACAGGCCTAAAAAGTCCGTCTCATATCCCACTTTGTTCCTGGAGCTAAACTTTGTTCTCACAGTTCAGGATGAATGGAAACCAAATTAAATGGTGTCAGAAGTGCTGCAGTGTTCAACTTTTCTCTGACGTCTTGTTGTAATGTAGCGACGGCACACACAGAAGAGGAATTATGTCCAGCTGATTTACAGGAACTAAGCAGGCTCTTGACTTTGTTTCTTATACAGCTGCTGCCCTCTGCTGAGGGGATTAAGAAGATTTCTTTTTGCATGCTTATGACCGCGGTGACCCCCTGCTGCACCCTCCCATCGCCTCCATCTCCCTGCCCTCCCGCCTGATCTCTCCCCCCCACCCCACCCCCTCTTTCTTCATCTCCCGCTCTGTCCGCAGTGTACGCCCAGCTGTGGTCCTGGCTACAGGCACCGAGTGGTCTTGTGTAAGAGCGGGGAGAGCGGTGACACACTGCCAGAGTCCAAGTGCCCAAAACATGGCCGGCCCACCTCCAGGGTGCGCTGTAACCTGCAGCGCTGCCCTCCCCCCCACTGGGTGACGGGTCCCTGGGGAGAGGTAAGACAGGCCTTTGGTTTATTCTTGCTCCTATTCATGGTTGTAGTGGGGCATTTTTATACAACTCAGTGTCCATTTTGTACTGAAACACAATCCCCAGTTCAAATATTTGTATGTTCTGTGTGTCTATGTGTCTTAGTGTTCTGCCAAGTGCGGTCTGGGTCAGGAGATGCGTTCGGTGCAGTGTCTGACCCACACCGGTCAGCCGTCCAATGAGTGTCTGGAACATCAGCGGCCAGCAGCCATGCAGCAGTGCAAGAGCAAATGTGACCTCAGTCTGCCCGTCAGTACAGACAACCCCGAAGGTCAGACGTCAAAGCTCACACGCTGCTCCTTCTCATGTTTCATAGAAAGAACAATATAGAAGGATTTTCCTCTTAGAGGTTGAATTTGTTGAACGTTTTTTTATTTTGTATTAAATGCTATTTTCTGAGGCAGTGAAATTATCATGAACTGGATGTCATCAAATCAAATTGAAGTTAAAAATGTCTAATCCCAGACTCGAAATGTAGTAAATATGAAAGTCTGAGCTGCCAGTGTAGCTTGTGCAGGGGATCTGTGTAATCAGATATCAGTGACTCATTCTGTAGTAAGCCTTTTTTCATTGTTTACAGTTGTAATAAACCAACATTTTAATGTTTATATACAAATTCATCTGTTTGAACATTTATAACTCGCGCATCAAGAGGTGAATTCATGAATGACTTAATCCACAGACCAAATGTCGGGGGATTAATGTCACTCCAATTAAGCAGTATACCTCTTTGAACAATAGAAGTGATGATATTCTTGGTATTTTGATTGACATCCTGCTTCTGTTTCTAAAAGATCTGTATTTCATGTTTGTGTTCCCTGCAGAGTGTAAAGATGTGAACACTGTGGCCTACTGCCCCCTGGTGCTCAGGTTCAAGTTCTGCAGCCGGCCATATTTCAGGCAAATGTGCTGCAAGACCTGCCAGGGACACTGACCTGCACACCACAAAACTCACAGCATCCATCTTTGGGTCCTGTACACACTCACAGTAAGCCTGAAAACCCTCCCACTGAGCCTTGTAACAGCAGCCCTCACACTACCTCTACCAGAGGAGTGTGAGATCTAACTGGGACGCTGTCGGACTGACACCTGGTCACCTGTTAAGAGGGACCTTTTTCCAGCCAGTATCCAGCCCAAACCAGACGCCTCTCCGGGCCGAGCTGAGTTATACATTCCACTGGAGGGAGGGCTGCTGAAACCTGGAGAGACCGAGAGACATCGTCTTTTAAGATGAACCCTCTCTCTCTGTCTTTCTAAATGATCCCTCTGTTGTAATATTTTTGGTGCTACTATATTTCACTTTGGCCGCAGGGCTGGTCGCAGTACTCTCTTCGACCTGTATGTTAACAGGTGATATTTGTTTAGTTATGAATCTAAAAAAATCCACTTTGTAAAGAAAAACGATATTTTTTCAGATATCTTTGCCCATGAAAAGGAAAATCTTATGGTATAAAATGAAAGATTTGTTTCTATGTTATCTAATAGTTGTTACTTGACCACATTGTTTCATGCCATTGCTTTGTTCCCTATCAACGTATTCATCAAGTCCTTGCTGTTATTCAGCTGAAGTATGAGCAGAGTTTGATTTGCACAACGTGTCAGCAGTCGGAGGACTTGCGTATTTTATGTTTGTTTTGACTTGATGTCTCTGAGGAAGCTATCAATGTCTCACTGCAGTGAACCTGCCATAGTCTTGCCATTTGGGTTAGTTTGCTTAAATGTTATCCCCTCTTCAGTAAAACAGTACTTCATGCTGCACAGGACACACAGAGACACTGCCTCAGTAAAGTGAGTGCTGACTCACCAGGACATTTCCACATTATAGGATGTTATTTTGTGTCGTGGCTGCCGACTGAGGCAGCTTGTGCATAAAGTCTTCAAAAAGGAACTTTTAACAGCTCGGCTCAGTGTCATTATCTGGCCTTGCTGTTAATTTTTTTCGGTGGGGGGGGGGGGTTATTTTTGCCACATGTTACCACTCATTCAACAGTGCTAGTAACTTTTACTACGAGTGGAAATTCAGAGCACAGTGAGACACAGTGAGTCAGCTCTGCCAGCAGGAACAGGCCCAGTGAGGAGGAGTGGGGACCTCTGACCGCACTGCTTTCAAAGAGCATTTTATAGCAGGAGTGCTAATCTGAGGATGGATTTACACACCCATAAAAGATCTGATTTCTCTGTGGCACAGATCTGATCTGTATTCACGGCTGCCTGAGACCATCATTCAGGCTGCTGTGAGAAGATTTCTGCCACAAACTTAAATAAATTAAAGATCATTTCAACTTCCAGTGTGATCATATTAAACCTGCAACAACTGATTTTGTTTTGGGCCACATACCTTTTAAGTTGATATGGCGAAGCTGTTAGGAAACAGTTGCTTATTTACACATCCAGCAGTTACTGAGCAACATAATCATTTGGAGTCGTGTTTGTGTCCACCTGATGAATGTAAGTGCAATAGTCACTCTCCTTTAGCTCTGTTTTTTTGTTCTCTACCAACCCCTGAGGGAAATATCTGGTTCCTCAGCTGCTAAATACTCCACTTTGTTCACCAGCCAGTTGCTAACTGTGCCTGTCTGCTGTTTGATGCTGAGCAGGTAGCGTACAGTGATTTTGTTGAGCCTTTTAGCTGAAAACAGGACAAACACGACGCTATGAGAGCGTGAAAATGAATCAAAACAGTAAAGTTGAGCTGAAACTCACTATAAAGCTCCATAAAGCCGAGGGGAGCTGCAGATTCAGGTGATCATTCTCTGTAGGTTCATCACTACGAGCGACCACGTCATCATTTGATTCATAGTTATTAAAAAAAACAAACGATTACAGCTGCTTTAATGAATCACTCAGTGTATAACTGGGTGCTGAATTCTCAAAAACAGGAACCCAAGTTAGGTGATTTATTCATGCACAGATTCATGGACAAAGATGGTGATGTGATGTGTGACCCAAAAGGATGTGTGTCATCTGACCCAAATTTGTGTTGTACTGATTTCATAGAAGAATTTACTGACACGTTTTTTTTTTGAAAAAGCACTCTCAGCTGTCTCTCTTTAGAAATGCCGCCTCAGAGTCTCTCAGTCATCACTGTGACGTCCGCTGTGCTCTGAACTCTGCAGTGGACGGACTCCTCACACATGTTCACACTGATCACCGCTGAAAGCAGCTCTGTGTTACACTAAATGTCACATACTTTCATTGTAAGAGAGGAAGCTACAGTGTGTCTTTCTGGGGATTAGCTGCAATGTTGTTGTTTTTTTCTTGTGGTGCTTTGGTTTGGATTGGTGCTATTAGTTCACTGTTGTTGTCATTGTCTCCGAGTTATCATTTTAACAGTTAATTATTTAGAAATCGATTTGAGCCTTTTTGTAATAATACCAATCTGCGGAGCTGACCTGAGATGTAAGAGTGCAGCTGCTTAGGGCCCCTCACCCACCAGGGGCCCTCTTTGGGTTCCTTTGTTCATTTTTATCATATTGTAAGCTTTTAATTTAAACTCCCTGGCTTAGTTAAAGTGGCCAATAGTGTCCCTAAAATCCCAGAATGCAGCTCACTGTGCCAATTGTAGGATTAAATGTCAAATACAGTAACAATTTATAAATGGGCACTATACAAGAAAAGAGGGCATTTCCAAGCGCTCTTAACAATTTGGGGATTATAAAAACAACTTATTTTGGCAGCATTAAACAAACATTTGGGTTTTGGGAAGTTTAACAAATAAGTTTTGGGGGGCACGTAAACAGAGGTCTGCTCATCCATCCATGGAAACATAGAAACACTAAGAATATTTAAATTCACAATTTAAAAATTCAGTTCAGTTGTATTTCATCAGAGCTAACTCATCCCTGCAGTTTTTCGGGACAAATATCATTTGTCACATTTTCAATTGCACATACGGTTTCAGAAGCTGTTTCAAAGAATACCTACCAGAGATATTTCCTGTTTCAGTGTCTGAAAGGCATTTTCTTTTCTCTGTATCTACCTGTGCCTATAATAACGGTTCACACTGAGTAGTGAGCCTGTTTTATCTGAGTAAATAAGAGGGACAGTACCGGTAATTGTTGTTTTGTTTTTCACATGCTAATTATAACATGACATGTACTGTATGTTGTTCAATACTATAGAAGATAAATCCATTTGTCCCCCATGTACATCTTTTTAAAAGGAAATATTAAATTGATTAAACATGGTGCATTGTTGATTCAAAGAAATCTGATGTGAGCCTCCTTTATCCATTTAGTGTACTGATACTTGTATCAGTACAACAAACATTTGACTGTATTTGTGCTAAAATAGCATCCAGACAGAGGTTGAGATCGTCAGCGATGGTCATCTATTTCTGGGTCTGACAGCCTTCACGGAAAAGATGAAGCAAGAACTTCTTCCTCTTTGACTGAGGCTGAGACATCCCTCATGACAGAGGACAAGAAAGGGTCAGTTGATAGAGTGTGTGTGTGTTATTACACTGTATGTGTACATATATATGAGTGTGTACATGTAAAGATTGTAGATTTATGGTCTCTTCTACCCTCCTCGCATGTAGTCTTTAGTGATAGTGGACAGACAGTGAACATGTGAAGAGCGAGGGGGAATGAAACCAGGGACGTTGTGCTTTCATGGTCTGCGTCTTGACCATGACGTTAACACGATGCCATGACATCATGTTTTTTTAAATGGCTCGTGCTACGGACACTTTTGTAGCTCCCGTGTTCAAAATAGTTTAAAATGCCAGTTATAAGTTATATAAGTTAAGTTATATCCCCACAGCCCAAAGTGATGTCCTCAAATTTCTTGTTTTGTCCGAGCAACAGTCCAGAGGGGGGGCCCCCCGGGTTCAGGCCCGGGGGACCGACACTCTGTATGAGGTGACTGTTATCATTTTTTGTTGGAAAGTCATTCAGACCATCACAAAGAGACACATGCAAAATGACCACAAACTGTCTTGGTCCTATGTTGGGGGCGGGGGCGTCCAGGTTATTCTGAGTTAGAAATAGCAGGTATTTATTGATATGGAATATTTAAACATTACATTACATTAATTTATTACACTGAATAAACAATGTAGCTATTAATAATGTAGTTTACTACAAGAACCCAGCTTTAAATGTGAGTCTTAACATCCCCTCCCCCTTCAAACAATCTCACTCAGCATGACATAAAACAGCAAAAACCATACATTCTGACACCACACACACACACACACACACACACACACACACTCCCACCAGCCCGGTGTACACTCCACCTCTGTGTGAACCTGCATCAGTTATTATGGGTGTTGGAAGCAGCAGCCTCTCTGAGGACACAAACACACCGTGAAGTAACCACAGCCTGGGTGGAGCCGGCAGCTCACAACTGAAACACCATCATTTGGCAACAGATTGAAGATAATTATTGTTGTTGCCGTCAACACTCGTCTGCTGCCGCAGAGATGAGCTGGATTGACTAATTTTGCCATTAACCTTTCGGATCAGCCGACGCTATCATCAGCCTGTCATTACTTCATTCTCGCTCTGATGACTTTGAATATGACAAAAATACAGAAGTAGCTACTTAACTACTAAGTGTGGTGAGTGTGTGTGTGTGTGTGCTGTTCTGTTCTTGTTTCACACACACATCTGTGGGAGTATGAGGAAGTAGATGTTTGAATGTTGCAGTGGATGTCTTGTAGGTTGCTGGCTGCTCTTGGCTCTGACCGCCCCGCTGTGTGATGGCTGCAGTCTGAGGAGGTCAACCTGTGGATTTTAACGACACACACACACACCCACACACACACACACTCTCTGGACAGTGGACACCTGAGGAGGAGAGGCCCACTGGGACGATGGTACGGTACCACACCTTCATTTTCTATCTCACACACCTTCAGACAGCTGTTTCGTGTGTGTGCACTCCTAAAACTAGCGCTTTTGTGTCTTGTGTTTTCTCACTCACGTAGCTTTACGGTGATCTCACACAGTTTGACTCGAGATGCTTTGTTTTTCTGTTTGTAAAAGTGGAAACAGCTCCCAATTAACTGCATTTCATTTGAGTAGTTTTGATGTGACGAGCCTTAATTGGGTATTTCAAGCTTTAAAGTCAATTTTGACATGATGAGGGATGTGATAAGTGTTTCTTAAAAGGCCATCTCTTTAGGGAGCAGCACCAGCAGAGTTTCCTCTTTTTCAGAACAAGCCCATTCATTGAGACTAGCTCAAGGCACCAAAATACATGGATTGCATTGTTATGTACTTTGATATATGATCAGATTTTAGGTAAAAAATGTGGATTTGGACTGAAATCCATGTAAAGCATAAAACAGGACAAGATATCGACATAAAATGTGGTGTTCATGTTAAAATAAGCAGAAAAATACATTATCTTGTAACTTATTGAGCTGTACTGTAATCTCAGTTACAGTACAGCTCAGTTACGGGGGGGCTGCTAAAGAGAGCTGCAGGCAGTTGCAGGAAGAGAACCGGTAGCATGTACAAAGTTTATAGGGTTTCACAACAGCCAGAGATGAGGTGTAAGAGGGGAAGTGGACTACAGGAGAGGCCTGTAGTTTCTGTCACAACACTTCCTCACACATCCAAGCTCACACACGCTAAAAACACACGGCCAAAACTCTTTAACATCTCTTTAGTGTACCTGTAAAAGTAGATTCAAGGGTAAAGGATGTGCAGAGAAATGTAACTGCCAGTGTTTTCACTCTGATCTTAGACACCTTAGTGTTTTAGATGTGTGACAGGTGTCAAAGGGTCAGCTCACTTTTTTTCAACAACTGTGCAGAAAGTTCTGAAGTTTGATGCAGAGAGGTTTTGAGATTGCAGCTGACTTTTGCCAAAACCACAACACGACCGAAGTGACAGGCATTTTGTTTGTGGTTCTCAAGGCATGTGTAATTTGCATTTTTAACTGAACAGCAAAGTCTCTTGAGTGACTTTTCAGTGTCTAAAGAGTAGAAAGTGTTTCTCAATGAAAACTGGTCACAGTGACGTCAGTGGATCTTCACAAATGTCAGAAACATTGTTTTTCTGTAGGCATAGGTTTTTTTTTCAGATGTGTCACAGTCCACCGGCCGTTTTCCACCATAATAAAGGTCCACACAACTGATAATAATAATATTTATTTGTGTAGCACTTTTTAAAACAAAATGACAAAGTGCTTCATAGGAGAACAGAATAAAAAGATGTGAAACCAAACAAGCAATACAAAGGAGAGCGTCGGTCCATAAAGATGACCCAAAATAATCAAAAGAGTCCAAAGAGGCAGGGCACAGGAGGACCACTCAATGCAGAAATGCAAGTTTAGTTTTTAGTCGGGGTTTAACATAATACAAATTTCAACAGGGAGGCTGTTCCAGAGTTTGGGGGCCATGACAGTTTTAAGTCCAGATATGGAAACTCTTGTTGCAGGATCTGAGGCCCAGCTGTTTCAGGAAACTTTTAACTTAAATGAAACTATGTATTTGTGATCTGTTATAAAGATTTATATCTTCAGTAGGAACCAATGGTCTTTAGGCTAAGAGCCACAGACTGCGTAGGGAAGTCAGAAAGTATTGAGAGAAGAACTATCGCAGTGCTGGTTTTGTTTTTTTCAAGGGATTTGTTGTTAATAAGCAAAATATAGAATAAAACCAGATTTATCCTTTAAGTTTATAAGATACATTTGCTGTAATTTAGCCCAAATAGAATGAAGACTGTGACAAAGATGGAAAGAACATTTATATATATACAACAGACTGATGGCTTTGCTGCTGTTGGTTTCATGTGTTTTTAATTAGATTTATACTTGTGACTTCCGTCTGAATTTCCCCTTGAGGGTATTTAAATTTCGAAATAACAATACAAGCTGAATGACACCACATGTCACATATACTGTTTAATATATACCTGCTTAGTCCAATTCAAGCTACAGTACTCGTCTTACTGTCTTTTATTGAAATATTAAGACCTTTATTGCATCTTCGGTTCACATTTCTCTAAAACTTATACTGACATATTTGGTGTCTTTGGAAACTTTAGGATCTCCACTAGAATTTAAAATATAGCTCCACGCTTTGCTGCACAACACAAGTTTGTAACTGACGTGTCCAGCAGAATTTAAGATGTTTTCTTTTTCATGATGATTCCAGAGATAAAGGTATTTTTATAGGGAGATTAGTGGTTTCATGTAACTGTTGTTGTCAGTGGTTTTAATTAGGCTTGGTGCAGAATGAATTACAAAAGAAGGAAAAAGAAGTGAAAGAAAGCGTACCTGTAAGCTTCTACCACAGCCCAACCACCACGCCAATTGAAAGGCCTGTTAAGACTTAACACATCAAACAGACCAGCATCTTTTAGGGAAAACCAAGACGCAGGAGTTCACCTCAGTGTCCTGTACGAAGGTGTGAACAGAAAACTTTTGTCTGTCTGCTGCCCTCTTACTTACAGAAACACAGACATCATTTCTCAACAAGCATTAATTGACAGCCGTCATCAGGCAGATCACACTGTCTGGTGGTGCTTCTCTAAAATGTCCAAGTTAGAAAATGAGCTCACCTCATCTGTGACCTGTTGCGCGGCAACAGGCCCCAGCTTCCTGTAATGACAACCACAATGGGTTACGTTCTTAAAACACATCTGTACTGATGCCAAATTTGTCTTTGTCATTTACTTACTTCATGAGGCACCTCAAAGCACCCAAAAGTCTTCAGGTCTCTTTGTTTGTTTGTTTCTTTTTCCTTTCTGTCTTGTTTGTTTGTGTTTCTTTCTATCTATCTTTCTCTCTTCAGTTCCATTCATTTTAAGAGCTTTTTTTGAAGTGTGCACTTGAACGTTATAGCTAATGTTCCTTTGTTGGGGGACTCAGATTTAAGAACAAATAATCATAATCAGAGCAGAGCCTGAGACATAATAACTTTCAGTCTCGAGTATAAGTCAAGCACTGGATTCACAATAGCATTTTTCGTTTGAGCTTCACTGCTAGGTAAAATGCTCCTGTCTTTGTTTGTAACACCGGCTTTCTGCAAAACATTTGTAGTCTCCAAGCCCAAGATGATTTCTTTTCAAACAAAAGGTCCCTCCAGAGCCACAGAGGACATTATACAACAGGCTGAGTGGTGCTCCTCATGACTGAACTTCATGTTCCCCTTTAAACTATTTAAACAAAAGCATGGTGCTATTTCCATTCCCCTATTCAAATTAACAAGCAGCATCTCAACCTCATGTCCAATGTCTTTCTGTCTCGCTCTGGTGCATGATTCAGGCTAAGTACCACTGGCAAAGTCAAAATGTGAAGCAAAGCGGGGTGGACGACATGGTCCTGCTGTCCAAGATCACTGAGGATGCCATTGTGGAAAACCTCAAGAAAAGATACATGGACGACTACATCTTTGTATCCTACAAGCTGAAACGCACATTTTTTATTTCATTTCTGTTTTTGTTATTGTGTTATTTAGTTTTTCAATTCCAGCCAGTCTTGAAATTGTGCTACTTGTCACAAATATTGATTTTGAATTTCAACAATTTAACTGCATGGACATTAGGAAGATTAGCAACAGCCACAACAGAAGTTAATTGGCATCCAAACAAATTTAGAGGTTTGTTTAGATCCTTGCGGACAACAAGTCATAAAGACCACGGGGCAGGAAGTTTAGCCATTATGTGTCAGAAATGTGGCTGTCTGTCATCAAATCCTGGTAGATACCTTTACCTTTTATCACTCAAAAGCACCACAAAATCGAGAGAGAAAATCTTAACTTGGTGAAATGTGAAGCATCAGTGTTGTGAAGACATTTCCCTCCACAGTCTCTGTTACACAAAGTCCTACTCCGTCACACCCGTATATCCACCTGTAAACACGCATAAATGTGCCACCCAAAGCACAAATACACAGTCAAACAATCGAGCAAACATATAAGGGTGTTAATATAATGGATTCACTCTTCCTCCTCTGCATTCACTGTGTGACTCAACAGCTCATTTCCGTCTTCTCAGTGCACAGCTGAACGTCAAACCATATTTAGAGTGAGGAAAAGGAATTCACATCAAATCCGCATGCAGCTGACGTCACCTCAAGTAAACCTAAACCCCAACAATAAGTCACAATTACAAGGGATTTATAAGTTGTCTGGACTGTTAGTGGATAATATGAATCTTTACTAATCATTACCTACTAAGTAGCCATTTTGCTGCTTAGATAAAAAACTACTTTGAAGTGAAGGATCATGCACAGCATGCTCTGACATTTTAAGTAGTTATTACAGTAATCAGGAAGTATAGACTGTCTAACCGTCATGTAATGGTCAGGGCAACACTGGGTTTTAGAAATACTGAGGTCATGGTGTCGGGCTGTTGGTCACTCGGTCCACTACTTTGTTTCAGACTGAAACCTCTCAACAACTGTCAGATCTATAGCCACGTTTAAATCCCGGCTAAAGACCCACCTTTATAAATTGCTTTTCAGTTCCCTTGCTTTTCATCAGTTACAGCTTATTATCTATTTATTTTTGTTTTTTATTAATTAATTGTATTTAAATTTCTCTGTAAAGCACTTCGGTCAACACCTGTTATTTTTAACTGTGCTCTATAAATAAATGTGACCCCACTTGAATTGTGAAATGTCCCTCCCAGCACATATATTAGTCACAGTTCTTTAATAACCAGGTTAAAGGGATGCTTATCAAAATGTTTGTTAATGTCATGTATTTATGTAAAAAAAAAAAAACAATGAAATATCAACACCCGTTTTGGCCTGAAAAAGCAAATATTGATATATTATTGGTATAAATGCACAGCACGTTCACTTGTCATCACGCTCCTGAACTTCAGCTCTCAGACATACATCGGCCCTGTGTTGATATCAGTTAACCCGTTCAAGCAGATGCCGTATTTCACTGACCGAGAGATCGAACTTTACCAAGGAGCTGTGAGTAAAACTCTTCAGCATTTTATCAACAGTTCCTGTGAATGTGTGGAGCCTGAACCAACCACAGCTCTCTTTCTCTCTGTTTGCCTGTGCAGGCCCAATATGAGAATCCACCCCACATCTACGCCTTGACTGATAACATGTACAGAAACATGATGATTGATGGAGAGAATCAGTGTGTCATCATTAGGTGATCACAACAGAACTGTTTGTCTTCTCCTTTTCTTCCATTAGACTGCGTGTGCATTCTGTTTGGTGTTGGTTGTGTTGAGTAATATCATGTTGTGCTGTGTCCTGTGTTTCTTGGTGTTGTGGTAGCGGTGAGAGCGGTGCTGGAAAGACAGTGGCTGCCAAATACATCATGGGTTACATTTCCAAAGTATCTGGAGGAGGATCCAAAGTTCAGGTAGAGACGACACGCAATGACTCAAGAGATATAATATATATTTATATATTATTATATATTATATTTCTGTTGTGTCTCTCACACTGTGCCACTGTGTGTGTGTGTGTGTGTGTGTGTGTGTGTGTGCACGTGTGTGTGTGTGTGTGTGTGTGTGCTGCAGCATGTAAAAGACATCATCCTACAATCAAATCCTCTGTTGGAAGCTTTTGGTAACGCCAAGACCGTCCGCAACAACAACTCTAGTCGTTTTGTGAGTACGATCTTTGCTTCAACACCTTCTGTGGAAAGAGTTTAAATTGATGAAGAAATGTTTATAGTCAATAAGAAGGATTTGACAGAAATCTCACCACAAGGTCGATTCACTAGCTGTTCTGGAGCTTTTAATCCTATCACATGTCATAGGATTGTAGATGTTTGAATTTAAATTGTTGTCATATCTCAACAACTACTGGATGGATTGCCATGAAATGTTGTGCAGACATTCATGGAGCCCAGAGGATGAATCCTAATGTGGCGATCCGCTGACTTTTCCTTTGGTGCCACCATGAGGTCGCAGTGCTGCTGGCATGGCTGTAGGCCCTTAAGTGTTGCTTTTTATTTTTAACAGAGAGAATAACTCAAAAACAAATCACAACAGAGACCCACCAAGATGACAACACCATCACCAACAATGTGGAAGTCCGTTATACTGAGCGTCCAGTAAATAAACAAAACAAGGCCTTTCGCACATCACTCACTGATATACAGTGAACCCACATTAGGAAGTCGATACTCAAAGCTCCAGAACGGCTACTAAGTGGACCTTGTGGTGAGATTGTTTGGTCAACTGCTGTTTCCAAAATCAAGAATTATCAATCTCAATTAGAAGGACGCATCACTAATTTTATAAAGAAGACAGCATTACAGACTTCTGATTTCTCAAATGTATATATAAGGGTATTAACTCAGAAGCTAATTAGTCTTTAATTGTGGTGTTACAATGCAGCGCAGAAGCATTGTTTCAGCTAACTGTGCCAGTTTGATGCTCACAAAGAAGACATTTCTTTTAATTCCCTGTAGTTTCTCATCAGTGGGGTCCTGTTGCTCTAAATTCACACCTATGAACCACATCAACATGCATGCGTGCATCTTTAGTGCATCAAACTGTAAGGTGTCCTGTCTCCCTTGATGTGGCATGAGGCAATTTTGTGTGTGTCAATGTAGTTAGATGCATGCAGACTATCTTCCAGCTCATACAGATGTAGCAACCATAGACGTCTCAGTTTTTGATGAGGAGTGCACAATGAGGGGAAACTCTCCTCCTGCCTAACCTGCACCTGTTGAGTTAACCAGATTTGACAGATTTATCTGCAGACAGTTTGACTGATTGTTGACTTTGATTTTGCATCTACCAGGGGAAATACTTTGAGATACAGTTCAGCAGAGGAGGAGAGCCAGATGGTGGCAAAATCTCAAACTTCCTGCTGGAGAAGTCGAGGGTGGTGAGCCAGAATGAGAGCGAGAGGAACTTCCACATTTACTATCAGGTCAGAGACTGATGAGAGACGTGCACAGATCAGTCCTTCTTTAGAAAACTAACTGTTCATACTGTCCATTCATGACTCACAATTCATTTAATAACTATTCCTCCTTTTTGTGGTGCCCACTTTGAAAAGCACTGCCTCAGAGATTCATTTTTAACGGCTGGTCTACCTGCACTGTTGTCTTCCAGGTGATAGAGGGCGCTAGCGCTCAGCAGAAAGAGGCTCTGGGCATCATGACCCCAGACTACTACTACTACCTCAACCAGTCAGGGACCTACAAGGTGGATGGGACCAATGACAGCAAAGACTTCCAAGAGACTATGGTAGATATATGCTGGAGGTGGTTCCCAACCAGAGGGTTGGGGTCCTTCTGTAGGGTCACAAGATAAATTGTAGGGGCCATGCGATGATTAGTTGAATAAGAAAAAAGAAAAAAACATTTAAAAACTATTCTGCTACACAAATGAAGGCTGTTTTTTCTGACTTTTCTCTAACCTATGCTTCTTTCTTATAAATTACTAGATAGTTTAACCTTGTTTGGTCTCTAACAGTTATTCAAATACTCAATATCACTCTTTGATGTAACAGTAATTAGGAACCACTAATGTACAGTATTCCTCTGCGTGAATAAATACATGGCTCCAGGTTTACTGTGCGAAAGTACGACTAAACAAAACCATAGAAGTCAGTGTCCGTTGAAATCGTGTAACGGTACACATCAAACAAAGAATCGGGTCAACAGCATCTGGGGCGTGTTTTCTTACATACCTGTAGTATGGCGCCTAGGTTAGGACAGTTTTGGCTTTATTTATCCTGTTTTTGAGATATCAGTCACCAATATTTCTTTCACCACTCAAATAGTTGATTAGAATTCCATCTGTGGTGCTAACAGCACTGACAAATTATATTCAACAGCAATATGTCTTTCCCAAAACAGTGCCTCACTATGAACAGTTTTACTTGGTTGATTCAAGCTAGGATAAACTGCCAAAAAAACTGCTTCCCTTTTTTGCTTTGGTAAGTGGCCATGAATACAATCCCAGTTGCCAGTTTATTGGGTACACCTTGCTAAAACTAAAGCAGCCTAATATGATCCCCCTGCAATAAATCCTACCTTCAGGTTTTGTTTTGTTTGTTTTTGATTCAGCTTCATGGTAGTGTGTGATGCTGCTGAATTGTATTGCTGTTTTTGTGCCCTCATTGATATAGAAAGTGTAGGCCTTTCTAAAACAGTTAAAACCAAAACTGAGCATTTTACGCCTCAAGGTGGTAGGATTTGTTGCAAGGGTGCTGTATTAAACTCCATTAGTAATACTAATAACAAATCTAACTAATCCAATAATAACTGTGTGTAGTTGCTATGGAAGGTGTTCTGATGTAGAAAATGAAGGACTGAGTGAGGGACTATGTCGTGTATTATAGCTTAAAACAAACAGAAAGAACTGCCCTCACTGTCTGCTTTTGTGTTGTGGTCTCCAGGAAGCCATGCAGGTGATTGGGATCCCAGGTAACATCCAGACTCAGGTGCTGCAGATCGTCGCAGGCATCCTCCACCTGGGAAACATCAGCTTCATAGAAGCAGGCAACTATGGGCAGGTGGAGAGCACGGACTGTGAGTGAAACATATGCACACGCACCAGACACACTTGGATTCACTCACGCATGGATGCGCAGACACATTCCCACCTGGCATGTGAAAATTGCCCATTTTCTCCCTCAAGGGATATGAGTAAATTAGAGCTCACCATGACAAAGCAGTCCCATGGCAGACACCCTGCTAATTGATAGAATCTGTGCACATCAGTACTACCTTGTTTATCTTCTCCTTTGTGTGCCGATGACGGATTCCCTGCTCAACAGATAATTGGTGTTTACATCCAGGGTGGCAATTTTACCATCCCACAGTCGCTGTCTACAAATGTACAATTTAAGCTACTGCAGTCTTCAGTTACGTCCACATTTACTGCAGAAAGATACACTTTCAGTCTTGAAGCTGAACAAATCTGATTCTGGTATTTGGGTTCATTTGAAATGCAACTTTGCTTTTGTTTGCTCCAGTGCTTGCCTTCCCCGCCTATCTGCTGGGCATCGACCCCAACCGTCTGCAGGACAAGCTGACCAGCCGGAAGATGGACTCAAAGTGGGGAGGGAAGTCTGAGTCCATAAATGTGACCCTGAACCAGGAGCAGGCCACCTACACACGAGACGCCCTGGCCAAAGCCCTCTATGCACGAGTCTTTGACTACCTGGTGGAGGTAGTAAACAAACAAAAACAGATTAGATGAAGTTAAACATCCTCTTTATCCAACTGAGATACATACACAAATGTAGATAAATGCATTTGTGTTTTATATTTTCCTTCTGCCCTTACTCTGTCTGTCTTCTCCAGGCCATAAATAAAGCCATCCAAAAACCATATGAAGAATTCAGTATCGGAGTACTTGACATTTATGGATTTGAGATATTCAAGGTTAGTTCTCTTACAACTTACAGCTCCATAATATTTATAGGCAGCCACTAACATAACAGATGTTTGTTTTACAGATGGTACAGCACAGCAGGATTCGTTTTACTGTGGTGATAATCTGACATTCACTGGATTGTGTTTTCCCCCGACAGAGAAATGGCTTTGAGCAGTTCTGTATCAACTTTGTCAACGAGAAGCTGCAACAGATCTTCATTGAACTGACTCTGAAGGCTGAGCAGGTAGCTGCAGTGCATTTATTGCTTTTGTAAATTCTGCCACATCTCTTGATTTGTCTTCCTTGTCTCTTGCTGAGGCAAAGGGGTTCTGTTTTGATAGAGACAAAGCCTCTGTGTAATTTAGTCTGAATGTGGTTGTGATTATTTCAAATCCACTGTCTTAAAACGCATTAGAATCAGTTTTCCTTTGAGCTCTTTTCTTTCTATGTCTTCTACATAATTTCCCCCCGGGGATCAATAAAGTATTTCTGATTCTCTCTCTGATTCTGATTCTTATTTTCTCGCAGGAAGAGTATGTTCAGGAGGGCATCAAGTGGACTCCCATCGAGTACTTCAACAACAAGATTGTGTGCGACCTCATTGAAAATAAATTGGTGAGCTTACAACTGCATCACCTTATCCAAGAAACCAACTAATCATTTCAGGGTTTACACAGATCAATTTGACATTGGCGCTTCTCCAGTGGTCGAAAAACAGAAAAGATTCACCCCATGTGAAAAACCATGTGAAATATTGATGCATGAGGGAATTCTTTTGCTGTTTTTCACCTCGGGAGTGCCACCTTTCTTTCTGGCTTTAATGGATTTACCAATATTTTAAACAGGACATTGTCAGTATCTTGTTCCTTTAATGTCTTCTTAAAATAATTACTCTGTATAATGTATGTTTGCATGGGGGGTCTTTTCTTTTCTTCCCAGACACTGTCGAATGTGTAAAATCAGTTGCGATTGTTTACAGTAAAATGAGTCCACACCATCCTCTCCTTGCAGAACCCTCCAGGTATAATGAGTGTGCTGGATGATGTGTGCGCCACCATGCATGCCAAAGGGGAGGGTGCAGATGACAACCTGCTGCAGAAACTGCAGGCCGCTGTGGGAACGCATGAACATTTCAACAACTGGAACTCCGGCTTCGTCATACATCACTACGCTGGCAAGGTAGGACACCTGAAATCAGCCAAACTGAGCAGAAACACCACCCTTTGACAAGAGAATGTATTTCATTACCTTTTAACAGTAGTGTTGTTGCCTATGATGTGTGCTGCCTTGGGACTGAGGTTGTTGCACGACCACATTAAACTGCAAGCATATTTGCATTGAAAACTGCACAGCAAATAACCGGACAATGTCCTCTACTAAATAATAACGTTTGCCTGGCCGGTAAAGTTTACACAGCAGTATTAATGTCTGGTGTCGTCTCAGGTGTCATATGATATCAACGGCTTCTGTGAGAGAAACCGGGATGTGCTTTTCCCTGACCTCATTGAGCTCATGCAAAGCAGCGAATAGTAAGCCTGTTACACCCGTCTGATGTTTTCACTTCTGACAGATTTGGTAAAGAAATGTAGTGGTAATAAAAATCCCTTGAATATGTCTCCACAGTGACTTCATCCGTAGCTTGTTCCCTGAAAATCTCAACACAGATAAGAAAAGCAGGCCGACCACAGCCGGCTCAAAGATCAAGGTGAGAGTTTTGACTGACAGGAACCATGAACTAAAACCTTTTCGCATTAAATACAATTAAGATGGAGCTCTTTCTCACGATGGCGCGCTGGTTTCCCCGACAGAGACAAGCTAATGAACTGGTGAACACGCTGATGAAATGCACTCCGCACTACATCCGCTGTATCAAACCCAATGAGACAAAAAGGCCGAAAGACTGGGAGGAGAGCAGGTCAGCGCCCTCGCTGTGACAAACGCACACACACACACACACACACACACACACACTCAAACGCCGAGTGACCTCCTCTTAATGTTTTCAGGGCCAGGCATCAGGTTGAATACCTTGGACTGCGGGAAAACATACGTGTGAGGAGGGCTGGATTTGCGTACCGCAGAGTCTTCAATAAGTTTCTGATGCGGTGAGTTTAATCCTGCGCCTTTTTTTGAAAGTGTTTGTCCTGAAGGAAGAACACAGCTCAAACACACTCTCAGAGTGACTTTTGCTTGGCGTGTGTGCACTTGTTGAATCCAGGTATGCCATTCTGACAGCTGAGACGTGGCCATCTTGGAGGGGTCCAGAGCAGCAGGGGGTCCTTCACCTCCTCCGGTCCGTCAACATGGATAACGACCAGTACCAGATGGGCCGCACCAAGGTCTTTGTCAAGAACCCTGAATCGGTAACAAACGTTTTATATATTTCAGTCTGGGTGGTATTTTGCATCAATGTTTTGGTGGAATGTAACTACCTACATTTGCTTCAGGACGGTATTTTACGGTAAATTTGGCTGACTTACATTTGTACTTGTACTTTCCATCTGCATGTAGTGTAATGTTACAGTTTAAATCACTTCATTTAACAAAGAAACGTTCTAATTAACAGACAGAAAGTTGATGCAAAAAGACATATTCAGAAATAAATGATGAGATGTCAACTCCTTCCTGACGCTGGATGCTCCACAGCTTTTCCTGCTTGAGGAGATGAGGGAGAGGAAGTTCGACACTTTTGCCAGGATCATTCAGAAATCCTGGAGAAGATTCATTGCCAGGAAGAAGTATGAACAGATGAGAGAGGAGGGTGAGTTACAGAGACAAAAACTCTCCATATTGTTCCCACCAAAGTGCACATTTGGATCTGTGATTCTAAATGTTGGTCCACCTTTGCGACCCAGCCTCAGACATCCTGTACAACTCCAAGGAGCGGAGGAAGAACAGCATCAACAGAAACTTTGTCGGAGACTACCTCGGCCTGGAGCAGAGGCCTGAGCTGCGACAGTTCCTGGCCAAGAGGGAGCGTGTCGACTTTGCTGATTCTGTCAACAAGTTTGATCGCAGGTTCAAGGTGAAGCTTCATGAAGCATCGTGCTTTTGTCCTTCAGAAGAATTAAGGAAAAAGTTATGTTTAGTTTTATTAAATTTGACCAAGAAAGTTACTGGTGTTACTAATGTAAGACTTTGTGGACTTGAAGTTCACACCATACTTCTTCCCCAAAACGTCTTCTCCTTTCTGGCATTATTCACAGTTCTCACTTCTTCTTATTTTTCTCCCCAACCCAGTCTATCAAGAGAGATTTGATCTTGACCCCCAAGGGCATCTATCTGATTGGTCGAGAGAAGGTGAAGAAAGGACCTGAGAAAGGACAGATAAAGGAGGTGCTGAAACGGAAACTGGAGTTTGGAAGCATCGGCGGCGTCTCTCTGAGGTAGGTCTCTAGTTTGGAAGAGATACAGTAATATTTAGTAACATTTGTGGTTGATGCTGTGGTGCAAAATAGCAGAACTAGCATGCTGCCTTGTCAGTCAATAACCACTGCATGAGAAGCCACTGTGAGTAAATATAGCACATGAGCATATTCTGCTGAACGGAGGATTCACAGAATCTGGTCTTGTTATTGCAGCTGAGAACTTGACATTTTCAGGGTCAGTTTCACAAACATGAATGCTACGTGATTAAAGCAAACAATGTCATGCTCGACTTACATTGGAGACATTTTTCTGACACTTTTACAAAGTAATGAATTCAAACCCTGAGACAGGTGTGCATTCTTGAATCATAACAGTTCCTGTAATTGTAGATATTACATTAGCTATTGCTATGACTACTATAAACACTTTGTAACCTATATGTCATGAAGTACATTTACTCAAGTACCATACATTTTGTTCATGCTACTTTATACTTGTAGTAACAGTATATTTCAGAGATAAAACAGCAGGACTTGTAATGCAGTATTTTCACCCTGCAGTGTTGGTACTTGGAATATGTCATCCACTGACTTTCACTTAAACTGAAACCTGAATTTTCAGTAATGCTCTTTTAACTTTAAGTACAGCTTGATACTGTACATCTTTAATAACTTTAAATTAACTTCAGCTATTACTGCCATTGAGCGACATTGCAAAAGCTGAACAAGTGAACACAGTGAACAAGTGTTTCAGCAGTGGCATATGTTTTCTTCAAAATGTGAAAATGTGAGCTTTTTTTTAGTTCTCTTTAAGCTCGTAACGGTCTGATTTCTTCTCTGCAGTACGAGACAGGATGATTTCTTCATCCTACATGAGGCCCAGTACGACAGTTTGCTGGAGTCCAACTTTAAGACAGAGTTCCTCAGCCTGCTTTCGAAACGCTACGAGGACGTAACCAAGAGAAAACTGACAATCTCCTTCACTGACAGGTAGAAGAACCTACACACTCAAACCGCCTGTATTTAACACGGAAACCACTGACACACTTTCTTCCCACTCAGGCTGGAGTTCAGAGTGAAGAAGGAAGGCTGGGGTGGAGGAGGAAGCAGGATGGTGGTGTTTCAGAGGGGGCAAGGGGACCTGTCCCAGCTCAAACCTGGAGGGAAGACCCTCACCATCACAGTAGGGGACGGTCTACCCAAGTCCTCCAGTAAGTTAAAGCTGAAAGCTTTAGAGCAAATTTCACACATGCACACAAAAAGCAATTAAAGAAAAGATGACACGCATGAAAAATGTGACTATACATAGATTCTTGTTTATATGAATGTTATTGTAACTAAGCATGTATTTCATCAGAGCCCACCAGGAAGAGTGTTCCACAGTCTCATGGTGGAGGGAGAAATAATGTTGCCAGCAGAGGTAAAGCGTCTACTTCACAACTCTTTCAGTTTCTTTGTTATGTTCAGTATATTTTTGTAAATCTTACTTGAATTGATCATTTACATGAGCCTTTCGACTTGAAAGTACATTTACTCAATTACTGTAGTTAAGAACAGTTTTGACTATTTGCGTTTTATGTTACTCTATACGTCAAGGATTCAAGGTTTTTTATTTGTCATTATACAATAGGATTTCACAGTGAAATACAGATTTAGCCCCCTCCATGCAACACACACAGAAAATGCATAAACAGATATTCAGATATTTAAATTAGAATAGAATATAAACAATGAAATAGGCAATGAAATAGAACAAACTATATAAAAGTAGCACTAAAGGAAGAAAGAAGAAAGAAAACAAAATTGTATTTACAAGGAATATAAAGTACTTCAACTCCACTTTCATATGCAAATATTCTACATTTATTTGACAGCTATAGTTCCCTGTTACTTTGAAGATCGAGGTTTTATGTACAAAACTTGTTGTTAGATTAAACTACCCAACAATATACAAAGTAGTAGAAATATACTGATACTTAAAGTACATTCTGGTGCTCATACTTCTATACTAGTAACGTAATATCTGAGTAGTATTTTCAAGGTTTTCATTCAGCAGCAGCTGTGCAGAAGTCTGGAGGTTGTTTGGGTTTTATCTTTACTTTTGTTCCACTGTCTCTCTCCTCAGCGCACCAGAATGGAGCAGCCCAGTTTTCCAGAGCCCCTCACAGCCAACAGTCAGACATCACATATTCCTCCCCGCACAAACAGGGCCGACCACCCAGCACAGCCCCGCCCAAACTGGGCTCCCAGAGGGCCCCACGAGTCCCAGCTCACAACCAGTACAACCAGGGGAACATGGACTTCCTTAATGTGCCCGACCAGGGCATGTCAGGGTAAGAAAGATCACTTCATGAGATATGAAAAAAAAAAGGGAAGGAAGGGATGACCACAGCATGTGTGTGGGTGGAGCTGATTAGTCACCTAAAATCAGTGTATACTAGCAAATCAGTTGTTAAGGCATGTCAAGGTGAGGCTCAACACCCAAATGAATGAATTTCATGGTGAGAGAGATAAACCTGTTTATAGAGAACTGAAGTTTAAAGGTCAGGGTATGCTTGAAGCAAACTGGTTTGCAGGAATTGTCGCCCAAACACGTCCAAGGGCAAAAGTGTGAAGTGTAAGTCAGATTCTTGGTTTCTGTAAGTTACGGAAATTGTCAGATGCAGCCCCTCCAATGTTGAAGAAATGTGTGTGGGGAGGGGATGCTGTTCAAAATTTCCAACTAGCATTTAGTTTGAAGCATACTGATGCCTTAAGTGAAATGTGTTGCTGGGGTTTACTTTCCACATTCTAAAATAAATTAGTTTCTACTTCAACGTTTGCTACTGAAGTAGAATTTGAACTTTTGTGATTTTTAGAAAAATGAATGTCACGTCTAGTGTCTAATGTCATCTTTCCAATTAGTTTAGCTGTGATCTCTGCTGTCTCTCTGCTGCCACGTGACTAACCCATTGATTTATTTTTAGCTCTCTTAATGTGTCCATCGACTGGCCCATTTAGTCAAACTGGTGATGTTTAGTTCATGAAGGTCTCTGGTGAAGTGGTGTTCGTTAAAGTCCCCTAAATCAGAAATGTTAAATAAACAATATTAGATCATTGCCCGCTCACTACAGTGCTGAGCAAGGTTTTGTTTCAAGGCTGGATTTTTAGTAATCTGTGTTATTACAAATGTTGATGTGATTTTTTTTTTATCACAGTCTGTGTTCTGTACTTAGAGTTTACAGCTTACTGTCTGGCCATTTAGCTTCAAAGAAACTTCACGAGTCCCTCTCAGCTCCTTTCATCCCTTTGTCATTTCTCCCTCTTTGTCACAGGAAGCAGAGGAAAAGGAGCATCAGTCAGCGACCTCCTCCTGCTCCTAAACCACAGCCTCGACCCCAGGGGCCCCGCTGCCGGGCGATATATCAGTACTCTGGCCAGGACACAGACGAGATCAGCTTTGAGGTCAACGACGTGTTCGACCTCGTCAAAGAAGGTGTGTGGAATAAATAAATAAAAGGAGGCTTCAGCAGGCTCTGATCTGAGAGATTTGAAATGTCCTACAGTGTTTAATGATGTTTATTATTTTCTCTGTAGATCCATCAGGCTGGTGGACCGGCAGGATTCGAGGAAGGGAAGGTCTCTTCCCTGGTAACTATGTGGAAAAAATCTGAACAGGTCTAGGATTTGTCTGTGTCTGGTCAGAAATATGTGTATTTTGTTGAAGGCAGCACATACTGTTTGCTAAAGAAACTGGCTGTGAATTGTTCGTGGTTGCGTGGTAGATCTTCCTCCATAATGGAAACAGGGCTCGCTGACATTAGAGCCACATGTAACTTGTTTGGCATGCTGCTGTACGAGCAGACATCGCTGTTATGGTCGTCATGGTCGTTAAAACACAGATCCACTGCAAAGAGCTTCTCAGGTTTCATCACTGTTGTTGTCCCAGACTCTCCTGTTCTGAGTGACATAGCAACAAGATCTTTGACTTCACCTGCACTCGAACAACACCTTTCACCTCACTGAAAATGACTCTCAACAGAAGAGTGACCTGATGCATTGCTTTCTGGTGTCGAACGTGTTTATATTTGCCTGAAGCTTTTCTCCAGAGCCATGTCTGATACTGCTCAGTATTGTTGATTAAGACAGCAGCGTAAAATCAAGTAATGATAGACATTTTAAGATATCTTATTTTTTATATGCAACAAGTGAACGTGACAGTTATGTTTGCACCATAACAAACCTGCTTCAGATGAATCAAAAGAATCAAAGATTATTACTAATTTCACTGTTGGTAGTTTCTCATATATTTTATATCTCATATCATCTCAATAAACAAAATAAATATATTTTCATATTTTTACCTCAAAGATTTTTGCACTGGTTTAGGTTGTGTCATCAGTAAGTTATAACCGATTTCTGAATAAGAAAACAGAAAGAGGTGACTTATTACTTTTACATTTAAAACGTTTTTTAGTATGTGTTTGATTTGTAAAATAATGTAACTCCCTCACTGTCAATCAATATCTGTTTTTGTATATGAATAAGGAGAGAAAAATAAAGAGTTTTAACACTTGGACTTTCCTGTTTTCTTTATACTCCCACTTCGCTATGTTCAAGAGGGAAATAATGTCTGTTATTCCACTATGTTCAACCGGAGGAAATCCACGCAAACTCCATACAAAGTACCACAGACCCAGCCGGAATACGAACCCAGGACCCTCTTAGTGTGAGTCCACAGTGCAAACCACTGAACCACAGTGCTGCCCATTGATTTCGTTGATGCTTTTATTTTGAAATCTGCATCGCTGTTGTTGGCCCGAGCAGCGGCGGCAGATGGACCGGTTGAGCCTCCTTCCCAGAGAGGACCTGAGATTTGACAGGCAAGTTCAGCAGCTACCTGTAACACCTGTTGCTGTCATCAGTCTGTTCCATATACATCTTGTCTAATAATGATATTTAAAAAATCAATTGACATGTAAACGATATATGAAATGTAATAATGGTTCTAAAACACTGGTTATGGAGTTTATTGGATTTTAAATTACTTTTTGTTTTGTCTTTACAGTTTTTCTATTATATTTGTCGTAAGAAGTGTTTTCCCCTATAAAGGCAAACATAATGGGAGTCCATTCCAGACATTTTCCCCTGATGACATATTGGCCCAGAGAGGTGAAACCGTTCAGCATGATAATTAGTGACGTCACAGCCTCGTGCAACAGGATCGGGAGCATTTCGATGCTCCACCCCCATTAAATCCACCTGTTGTACCACCTGCAGCACAGAAACACTGACAGACCCGAGGCTGGGCCAACAGCAGCATGGGAGGTAAGAGCAATTCATTTATTATACTTTTTTTTAAAACTGAGAATTAATTATTCTTTCATGGCTCTTTTTTGACCAGAAGAGTCAAGAAACAGATTATTGAGATATGTGGTGATCAATAGTGAGTTTTGTGTCACATATCAACATAGTAACCCTATAGTAATGAATGTTTGATGGCATATTCACAAGTCAATATTCAGTCAAGAATATACTTTATTCATGCATACTTTATCATCTACTGTTTACACTCAGCCACTTTATTAAGTACATCTGTACAATCTACTGTTGGTGAAATGTGTAAATTCAATTATATGTTTATATGATATTGACAGGTGTTTATTACTTTTACTGCATTTTTATTATTTGTTTACATACATGAAGGGTGCTTGACTGGTGACTACATGTAGCAGTGTGTAGTACATGTAGCAGTGTGTAGTACCATGGCTGTAAATGCATTAAAGGGGCACTCCACCAATTTTACACATGACATCAAGAGGCCTTCTCAGCTGGGGATGGTCTAATGAAAGATGCAGTCCAGTTGCATTACGGGAAGTATTAAGGATCCAGTGTTTTTAGAACTTGTTGCATACTAGTAACTAAAAGTCAAGATATCTCGGCCTCTTCTATTTTGACCACACAATCTGTCTCTTACAAGTCCCCAAACTTTATGAAAGTTCAATACTAAATCACTGGAATACCCCTTCATGCAAAGGATAAGCTTATCCCCTGTTATTTCGTCGTTATTTTTAATTGTTCTTAGCAAACTCTTAACATACAAGGAATTTGACTTTCTTACACAGAAATAGAAATACAGCTAAAAAGAAAGGATAACAAAGCTGAACATAAACAAGTAGCTATTGTGTAAACACATGTAGGTGAAAGAAGATAAATATACTGTATATAAAGAGTACATACTGTATATAAACAATACAATACTTTATATGCATGACATTGGTGGATATACGCATGCATACATGTCAGTATACAGTATATACAGTAAATAAAGGTTGACATTTGACAGTGATATGTACATGTTAAAAAATAAATAAAAAATATTTTTTAAATGATAAAAAAATACACTAGATGACAACAAATTATCAGCAAGTGTTTCTTACATACATTTAAACAACTATTTAATTGACCATTGTGAAGGTTCTGAGAAAGGGTGCAAAGCCACATTTGAATACAAATATAAATACAGAACACAACTCAAACTGATTTCCATAAACCACCTATACAAATACGCTGCCAGGCCTGTTGCATAAACACCCAGTTTATCTGCTGCAGGAACAACTGACAGAAAAGTCTGTAAAACTGCAGTGTGCTCCTCGTCCCATGTCTCTGTCTGACAGGTTTCTACTCCAGTGAAAAGATGGCAGGCATTTTCTCCTATGAGAGTTCAGAAATCGACTGGTGTGAAGACAACTACAAACACTCTGAACATGTAGTGGAGTACTTCAACACTGTAAGTTCTATTTCTCTGTACTGCAGCATTTATGTCAGCACTTCATTCAGGAAACATTTATGTCAGCAGAATAATATATATAATCAAGCTAGTTCTGGTCATAGTTTTGCTTTTTGAATAAGAAATAAATGTCTAATCTAACAGAAAAAGGGGCATTGGTTGATTGATTAATTTCCCTGTGTTTTCCCTGCAGATGAGCAGCTTTATTTTCTTTATTATATCTCCCATCATGCTCTACCTTCTGCACCCTTACGCCAAGGAGAGGAACCTGGCAATTCACATGGTCTGGACCATGATGATATTTGTAGGTCAGTCACTTTTGTTTTTTATAAATGTCATGCTTGTCTCTGTCTGTCTCATCATTTTTGATACAAGACTAGACATGGACTTGTTTAAATCTCAAGAAAAGTTTGTTATACTTTACATTAACAGAACATTGTTACATACCTGCAGAGAACAAGTCCCAAAAGGGACCCCTGAGGCACACCAGCATTGTGGCATAAAGTAGAGACAGACCTACAAAAGTCACCAAGATGATTCAAAATAGGACATCAGCCACAGACATGGGTCATGAGACAAACTGAACTCTTTAATGATGGTTCACAGCAGTGATTCCCTAACTTTTGATGTTGTGACCCATTAAAAGAGAGCAACGTCTACTTCCAAAGAGATGCACGATTAGTTTCTTAATTGATAGTTTGATCAACCAAAAATGCATCAGCAGTTTTGATAAGTGATTACTCATTCAAGTAATTCTTCAAGTAAAAATTCAGTGGTTTCAGTTTTTTAAATGTGAATACTTTCTGTTTTTTATACTGTTATGATAGGTTACCTCCAGCTTAGGAACCACTGGTTCACAGTATCGGAGGCTATATCTAAGCCCATTCTGGCAATTTTAGACTTCCTTATATGTCGTTGTATCCCTCTCAGTCCGTTTTCTTTGGTCTCCATGTGTTCTGTCTTCTGTATTTTTGTGTTCTGTATTGTATGTTTCACATTAAAAAGACAGCTCTCTCTCTTTTTGCAGGGCTCTTCTCTGCGTATTTCCACATGACACTTAGTTTCGTTGGCCAGATGTTGGATGAGCTGTCGATCCTGTGGGTGCTGGCGATGGGATATGCTGTCTGGTTCCCTCGCAGGCTCTTCCCTTCTTTTATAAAAGACAGGTAAAGCAACCTCACAGCAATAAACCCAACAACAGATGTTGCTCTTTGTTTTTATTGTTTGTCTTTATTCAGCAATATCTCCATGTGTTACTAAGGACCCACACACAGCTCAATAATCCTTTAATAAGACAAAAACAATGACAAAACGTTAGCAAGGCACGCCACCTGAAACCTAACCCGTACTGGCTGAAGAGCCTGTCTGACAGCCCCAGCAGGAGTCATTGTCACAAAGACACGATATGGTGCTGCCGTCTTCACCTGAATGTGACAGAAAGGGGCTGCAACTATTGTGAAAGATTGAAGCTCCACCCAACCTGTGTAAATATTTAACCACAAGGTGGGGAAATTATCAATTAAATTTTGATGAGCACCTGAAAAGAATCCCACAGCCCTGTCTCAATAACCTCACATTAATTTTCCTTTTTTTCAAAGTAAGGGGTTGGTCCTCCTGAATTAATGCTGAACGGGCCAACCAGGCACCAGCCAAGTCTTTTGATATTGAGTTTGTACCAGCCAAATTTCCTTCATATTACAGCTGCATGGCATACTGAGGCTACAAATATTTCCTAAAAATACAGTAAAATTAGTAAATCAGAACAGCAGAATAGTTCTGCAGTAAAGGGGCTACAATTGTTATTTTTATAAGAACAATGTATTAAATGGCAATGTCAAAACAATGTGAAAGGCGTTTATCAGCTGAATCTGCAGCTCCTCTCGGCTTTACGAGGCTTTATGGTAAGTTTCAGCTCGTTGTTTAGCTGTCCAGCTGCAACTTTACTGTTTTGGATCACTCTCGCCACTCTAACAGCACAGTTAGCAACTAGCTGGTGAGCATAGTGAAGCATATATTTCCCTCAGAAGTGGGTAGGGACCGAAAACGAAGCTAAAAACAAAATGAATATTGGACTTACATTCGTCAGGTGGCCAGAACTTTAACTCAAATGTATGCTAATGTTGCTCCATAACTGCTGAATGTGTTAAAAGAGTTCAACATATCAACTCAAATAGTGATGATGTGTCAGTGTTGTGTTTTTTTTGTTTGTTTCCGCTGTCCCCAAGTGGCCAAAAACATTACTTACTGGAGGTGTAAGAAATCAGAACCTGCATCTCAGGTTTTCTTTGATGGTTTCCTGTGATATTTTGTATAGAGTATACTGTGGTATTCTGGATAATGTCTGTGCAGAGGAATGTCAGCATGGATCTGCCATCACAGGAAGTAAGCTTTGGACAGGCGTCAGACAGCCTGTCTTCATCTCAAACATGAACTAAATACCTCAGAATATCACTGGACTACAAACGTCTCACAGTCCATTCATGCTTCTGAACCTTTGCCTCACAGCTTCTTGTTTTCTTTCTCTGTCTGTTCATCCACAGGTCCACATTTTCAAACCTCGTCCTGGTGGTTACTGTCATCACCACGGTGTCATCCTTTGTCAAACCTACAGCCAATGCCTACGCTTTAAACTGCTTCGGCCTCCATATGCTTTACACTCTGGCTGTCGAGATGAGATGGTATGAAAACTCTGATTTTTCGGATATTTGTAACTGTTTCTGGTGCTGTTTTGATTTGTTATGATAACCGGTTTTCTATCTTTCTCAGCTGCACCGACCAGAAGGTTCTGAGACTGGCCAAGCTGTCGGTGGCTCTGTGGGTGCTCGCCATCTCCTGCTGGATTAGTGACCGCTTTGGCTGCAGCTTCTGGCAGAGGCTAAACTTCTGCTACCTCCATGGTATCTGGTAAGTCCTGGCTTACTTGTGTCCTTTTTCGTTTCTTTCATTTCCTTTCCACACCTTTACTTCTCCTTTCATTTCCTGTCCTTATCTTTCCTTTAATTCCCTTCCTTTTACTTTCTTTTCCTTTCCAACCCTGTTTCCTAGAAATTACTACTACATTGCAACAGCAAATACATTGAGTAATAAACATAATGCCACCTGAATTACAATTTTAATTAACATAATGAGGAAAATGTTTACTGAAAACACATTTCATTGTTTTCCAAAAGTCAACAGCGACTTCAAGCGCAACAAAGGTTTACTGGATAAACATGTAATCAAAGCCACAATCTTTCCATAACTTTAACTAAAGTCCTTTTGTTGACTGAACCGAACTACACACAGGACTCACAAACACCCCCCTACAACTTCCGTGTAGTCCAAGAACAAGTATATACATGTCATTTTTAGGAGAGCAGGGTTGTTGTGTATATTGATCTCCATTTTCTGTATCCTCCAGGCACATTCTGATTGTGATAGCCGTGGCCTATGGCAGCACCCTGATAGCTTACCTGGATGCCAACTATGAGATACCCTACTCTCTGCCTGGACTGCAGTACTGGCCATGTGATAAATGGGCTGTTGGAATACCTCACATTGTCCTGAAGGGCACCACCAAAACACAGAAGCGGTGCTAACAAAGTAACTTTTAACTTTGGCAGAACTATTCATATTGGTACACTCCATTAGTACATTAGTTCATGAATTATGTACTAATAATTTTATAGTGACCTTTACTCAGCATCACCTTCTTACCATAAAGACACAATCTGTCTTAAAGAGTTGCCTCACCACAAAAATGAACTACTATCACTCCCAAATTGATTGACATGTTTTATAAGACACAGACTGACGCTACACAACTACTAAATGTAAGTTATGATTGTTTTCTGGCCCTGTTAAAGGATTGTTTACACCATGGATGGATTACTGAATGGGCCTACCGGGCAGAGGCCTAGGGACTCAAGGGGTCAGGAGGCCCCTATGGGTCGGGTTATGCTTAAATCAGTTTGTATGTGTGTGTTGTCCGACCACGGCAGAAATCAAAAGTATTTATAGTTGTTTTCACACTGAAAGGCGGGGTGAAAAGCCTGCCATCATAGAGAAGGGAGAGACGGGATTTTGCTTAAATATGGGGATAACATGCACATTATCAAACAGGATGGAGGCATTCGTTCCCGGAAGGCATGTGAAAGTGAAGTGACATGAAAAGTCATGTGTCTGTGTCAAAAATGAAAAAAGAGAGTAAGAGAGAGCCAGAGAACCAAGCCAGAGCCTCTGAATGAAATGGAGAGTCAAAGAGCTCAATCGAAAGATGGCACAAGTTTATTGTCATCTGCACAGGAACCAGAGGAATCTATACAATGACATTATTGTGCCAAGGTTCTCAATAAAAAAAACACAAAAATGTTAATATACAATAC
Source organism: Enoplosus armatus (assembly GCF_043641665.1). NCBI lineage: Eukaryota > Metazoa > Chordata > Actinopteri > Centrarchiformes > Enoplosidae > Enoplosus > Enoplosus armatus. Next base: position 20,643,310 of record NC_092186.1, read on the forward strand.
AGCATAAGATTAAATATATTAATTACACAGTATATAAAAAGTATTTTTGTTTTGTGTCTGTGCCCACAGGCCTTATTGCCATCCATGTTTTACACCAATAATGATTGTAGACACAGAGCTAATACAAACCTCTACCTTTAGTTCATAAACACAAAATAATTATTTGTCACCTGTATATCCAACTTAAAATATTCTATAGTACCCATTATTTATATGCTCACGTTGATTAATTTGTTTCATATAGGTTCATATTTTAATACAGTAGCAAATGCAGAGAATTAGGTAATTAGGTATATTTGCCCTTTCTTTTATCGTTTCCTGATGTGATTGTGTTTTTACACACATTTTTCAAAATAAAAAAAAAAGTATTATCCAAATATTGTTGGACACAGAGCTGGAGTGGAGTTTACTGATATTGAACTTTTGTACATATATACATATAATGTATATAGCACCCCAAATGACTGAGAAAACAAGATAAATTGTGTGTATTTACTTGTGGTTCGGACAGTTATGCATGTGTGTTTTTGTATATATAAATAAATTGCTGTGATTTATTTTAAAGGTGTGAATGCATGTTTGATTACGTACATGGCAGAATCACATGAATCAAAGTGCTGTAGTTTGACATTATTTTTACACCGAGGATATTTCTAACATTTCAGTAACATATCTGTCAATATCAGATTATTCTCTGGTCTATTTCTCAGGAAAGAGAGTTTGGTGAAACATGACTCTAAAGTGCATTTGTATGACTGACCACAACAATCACATGCATTTGGGTATCTTTTGTGTGACTGATTCATCACTGAACTGTTAAAAGTTCTTGGTTTTGGTGATGTTTTGAGAATATTCAGGTACATTGTGCCTCCATTCACACGATCTTTCCTGAAGGATACAATAGACACAACAATAGATCTTTCACAAAAAGAAATGCACACAGGCATTCTCTGCACTTCAATGTTCAATAGTGACCCCCTGTGGGAGATATTCAAAAGCAACCAGTGCGTTTAGAAATGTAATCTTTGAATATTAACTGGCGACAGCCAGGTGATATACTGAGAGCCAGGTAACAAATAAAACAGAGTGTGTTGGCACTTCAAATGGCATAGGTCAATATCAGTCTGTTGAGCCACCACTGTGGTCTAGACTGAAATATCTATCTAACTATCGGATGAATTACCAAAATTTTATACAGACATTTGCAGTGCCCAGAGGATAAATCCTACTGACTTTGGTGATCCCTGACTTTTCATCTAGCGCCACAAGGAGGTTGACATTTATGGTTTTAGGTGAAATATCTAAATAACTATTGGATGGATTGCCATTAAGTTTTGGTACAGACATTCATGTCCCCCTCAGGATGCATTTTAATCACTCCTCTGACGCCACCATCAGGTCAAAACTTCAATTAGTCCAGTATTTTTGTTTCTAAATACCTGTGACTAAATACCTGACAAATGTTGACATTCCCATCAGCCTAAACTGTTGCTAATGAGCAAATGCTAGAATGCTAACATGCTAAACTAAAATGCATTATACATCAGCATGTTTGCATTTTCATTGTGAGCATGTTAGCATTTAGCTCGAAGCACAGCTGTGCCTAAGTACAGCTTCACTGAGCTGCTGGCGTGACTGTAGACTCAGACTTTGTCTGACTTTTGTCTATTTTTTGTTTTTTTCTTGTGAAATACTGGACTCTTTCTCTTCAGGACTGTAAAGGTCCGTCATGTTAAATATTCCGTAGAAAAAGTTGCAACTCATGTCCATACTAACACCGTAACCTGTGATGAGGGGTTCAGAACGAGACATTGCTTCATTTCAAGGGGTTACTAGCCAAACTGGTCTAGATATATTCATTAATATATAGAGAAATGTTTTGTGAACATGTTACATTTTACTGAAGGCCTTGCAAGTTAGGACACACCTGTATTTTTGGGTATCATGGTGGAATGATGATGATGTTGAAGGGATATACATTATTTTCAAGTTGAACTTGAAGTTTTGAAAAACATTTACTATTAATAACAATAAACTTCTGTTATGTGCGTGAAACCTGTGGGGCATGGCTTCATTTGTATTACTCATTCTCCCTTCATATTGAAAAGGAGGATTTAAAGGTTGATGTCTCAATACAAATGGGACACCCTCCTGTCTGACAGCCAGGTGGGGCTTCTTTTACTCAGATTTGACTGAGAGGATCAGTGTGAGCTGCAGGAGAAGAGGAGGCACCAAGCCAGCGAGAGAGTGGTGACCTTCTGTCCCATAGCTGAGGCCCAATAATCTCACATCAAAGTCTGAGCACCACAGAGACTTCACTCCCTGACTCTCTATAAAAGAGAAGTCTTCAATCAGAAGACGCACTGCTTTCTTTTCAGATGAAACATTTGAAATGGACATTTGAGACAGAGGCTGAGTAAGAGCGGGATACATGCGACAACCTGTGAAATTAGATGTAACACTAGATTCATCTAGATATACCCACGTTTACTTGGATTTTGTCTATATGATGCAGAAAATGAATGCTGCTGTCACAAACTTGTTTTGAACCACTTCAGGTTCCTCTTAGATTGGTTTGTAAAAAATAATGTAAAATTGGGCCATATGATAATAGGCCTATATACTGTGTGACAATATAAATTTGACTATCCTCAGAGATTTTGTCATACTATTTACACTGTGGTGTCTGTCAGTGGTGGTATCGATTTTTATATGACTTGTGCACCAGTGTAATCACGTGATATATATTGATATCACGTATAAGTTTACATGTAACATGTCATGATGTACTGCTGTGTGTAATTTTGTATTGTGTGTCCTGTCCTGTTTGTTGTGCTGTTTTGACAGTGTGTGTATGTTTTAATTGTGACTTGCCAAGGGACTGAAGATGAAAATGTAGCTTTAAGGTAAGTCTGGTACAATACATCAAATGGTAACATTTATGTTTAATATTGTACGTGGCACCTTACAAATAAAATAAAATAAAATAAATAAATATACCATGTCAGAGGGTTTTATCCATATTTCCCATCCTCTATTAGCATACAATAGAATAAGCTTCTCATACAGGCCATCATGTACTGTTAACTTTTTGCATGCTTTTAACTAAGTACACTTACATTCAAAACTTTGCTTTCCTAGTTTGTTGAGGTTTTGTAAGCAGTGGCTGGAGAAGAATGAAACGGAAAGACTCAAACATATTATTCAGAGACTTTAACAGTCTGTGCCCAATGAAATATTGTGAACAACATAGTGACAGACTGTAAACATAAGAAAATAAAAAAATAATTAATTGTATAAGTAATTCCATGTACCACATTAATAACAATGGCTAAAGTGCCAACTATTGAGCTGATGAGGATCATGTGATAAACGCTCCAGAACTACCAGAGTATTATATGGACCGTGAGGTGAGATTATATTTTCAACTGCTGTTTCCAAGGTCACAAACGAACTTTAAAACTCAACATTTAAAAGTGTTTCATGACTGAAACCCGCATGAAACATCCACTAATTAATTAGCAACATGTACCTTGTGGGTTACAGAGCTGTAGCCGTTGTGACAAGTTAGCAGTCACTCGAGCAAACATACGGGACTGTCCCGCCTTCTGATGTTCTGATTGGCCCCTTTCAAGGGCGCTTAAATTTCCTGCTCCCTGATTGGCTGAGAGAGGAAGTGCGCTGTCTCGGATGAGAGAAAACATCCTGGGACATGTCAGTGTGGACAGACTGTAATGACCTCCACACCAGAAAGAAACTGTGAAGAATGTTGTCACAACTTGGGGAAACTACTTTCAAGCTGACAGCTTAACGGGTTTGATGACCGGGATAAGACAAAGATACTTCTTATACGGTAGGGCTGTAATGTTACCAATAATGGCCAGAACTGCAAGCTACAGTAACACTGTTATATTGTCCAAACTGATGAGGGCAGCATTTACCACATTTTTTGCGTTTACTGTGTCAAATAAAAAGAAAATTGCAGGAGGAATCTTTCTAATTTGCTTCCCTGCCAGACGACCTGTCTGGAAAGGGGAGCGGAGCTGTCTGCCTTCCGAGCTGGACTGAGGAGAAGAGACTGGGGCGACTCAAACAACCACTGAGGCCAGAGAAACGTGGAGCGCCAGGTAAGTTACAGAGGCTTTGTGTCTCCTTATGGAAGGAAAGAAGAAAATCTATCAAAACTGGTCGTTGTTGTAGCTCTGGAGCTATGCTAGCAGCACACTCAAACGTCAGTAGCTAGCTAACTGTCTACCTTATCCCAATGTGTACCTCTCTTGTATTATCAGTACACTTAAGGTTTGCACCGTTGATTAAACTTTAGTCTGTAAGATTCAGAGCAATGGAGTCTTGAGCTAAAAAAAAATCATTCTTGACTTTGGAAATAGTGACTGTATGTGGTCTCACTTCAAGTCTTACCACCTGACCAGCAGTTGTACTTTCTGTTATGGTTACATTGTACAAGATTCAGCATGATCAAACATAATGGATATTAACATGATTACATGTGCAGTGAAGGTATTTAAACGTGCAATATGTGTAATTTCCCTTACAATCGCTTTCCAACACAAGTAGCTGATTTGTCTTTATTCATGACATCCATTCGATATTTATATTTGGGTGGGTGTGATGAAGGATTTAACTGGAACCTATAGTTTGGGTTCATCATAACACCGCTGTTATGATTTTGGTCCACTCAAGGTCCTCTTATCCATCCGTTCTGGGCTTTCAACTAAATATCAAGTTCTGAATCCGCAGATGGAGATAGCTTAGTCATGGAATTTTGGTCATTCATTTGATAACAGGTTGAGATCATAACCCTTGTCTCTGCTCTTTTTCTGGCCCATAAAGTACATTATTTTATGTTATTGTTTCTACCCCTTTCAGTGTAAAGTTCAGGTGAAGCTGGAGTTGGGCCACAGAGCTAAGGGAAGAAGAAATATCAGACTTCACCCACGACTGGACTGTTTATGTTCGAGGGCCACAGATCAGCGACATTCAGCACTTAGTAGAGAAAGTTGTCTTCCACCTGCGTGAGAGCTACCCCAAACCCAAGAGAGGTATGACGGAGGGATCATTTTTGAACACGCACACAACCATCAACAATGTAAGGTAAAATTATTTATTCAAAAAATGTAAAAAGAAGATCAAGACCTCTCATGTGTCAGAGGTTGGTCAGCATGCCAACACAAACTCCTTATGATTCCTGCATGCGGAAAAAATGACGTACAAAGCATTCTCAGCCTGCTCATTTTGTTAGATTAGTAACCTGAAACAGTGTCACAACTTTATTGATCATTCCAATCATTCATCATTGATGTTTGCATATTTGACAACGTGTTTGTTTGTCATTAAATCAGCGTAAAGAACTAATTGACAAAGGCATCTAAAAAATCTAACTGGACTCCAGCAACACAACCCAAATAGTGCACAACCTGTTTCACCTGCTTCTTTGTTTATGTATTTCCCCAGTTTGTCAGTCCAGATTGGCAGCTGATGAGCAGCAGTATGTAAATATTGTATAATAGGTCATAGTAGTGTAGTATCTTGTGTTAAAATTGTGAAGTGGTATTGGTTGGACTGCCTTTTTATTTGTGTATATTATTCTCCTGTTTTTATTACACAGAGAAAGATTTAGTTTGCAGTTTTTCTGTTGTATATTAACTAATTAATTAACTAATTCGTTTCCCACTGAGAAATTAGTCTTTTGTATGTTATTTTGGGTTACGTTCACCCTGAGGAAAGCAGTAAATCATTTAACCACAGCACATACTAAAATGAAGAGGCCAGATTTTGGACGCAGCGATGATAGATGCTGACAGTGCTCGTGTGCATCCAAATGTTTTCTCTCTTCAGGGACCCAGCAGAGAAGGAAGCGGTGGCAACAGCAGCCGAGCGGCACGAGCCGACTAAGGTGCACCGTGAACAGCCCTGAAAGAAAGCACCATCTCTTGTTTTCAGCTGTGATCCGTTAGGCGATCAAGATCCTTGGTCCATGATTCGTTGCAAATATCAAACATGATGAACTCACTTCAGACACAGTTGTGTTGTAGGGTGGAGATGCAGTGCTGCCAGATGTTTGAATGTAGCCTGTCCTGGACTGACATAAACCTTTTGTGTCTGCAGATGTGCTCCATGAAGCTGTGATTTTCTATGATTATATTGAAAAGTTCAAAGTCTTGAGTCTCATTTAAATTTTTTAATGATGTGTTTAGGTGAAATTATGATGACGTAATAGGGATTCAAAGAGGAGTTAGGAGTTTAGAAGATTTCTCACCTCCATTTTCCATTATTTGCAGTGGATAAAAAATTTGTCATTTGTTATGGGATTTTTGTTTGTATGTATGTGATGCCAAAAAAGTAGTTGAAAGAGGAAAAAAGCTTCAGCCATCCTACCATCACCCATTTATTCAGAGAGATATTTTTGCCCATAGTGTTTATTAAATGTGTTTGTTCAGGGTTTATTGGTTTTTTTGTGTCAAGTACTGTATAATTTTTGTTATCATGTAAAAATGATGATCATTATGTACTGTAATATCTACTGAACAGTTTTTGAATATATTACAGTTTCTAAGTTTTAAAACATATTTGCTTTTCATTTTAATAAACCTTTGTTATGTGTGTGAAACCTGTGGGACAGTTTTCATTTCGTATTTCCCCTTTTATAGGTTGATGTCTCAATACAAATGGGACACCCTCCTGTCCGACAGCCAGGTGGGACTTCTTTTACTCAGATTTGACTGAGAGGATCAGTGTGAGCGGCAGGAGGAGAAGAGGAGGCACCAAGCCAGCGAGAGAGCGGTGACCTTCTGTCCCATAGCTGAGGCCCGATAATCTCACATCAAAGTCTGAGCACCACAGAGACTTCACTCCCTGACTCTCTATAAAAGAGAAGTCTTCAATCAGAAGACGCACTGCTTTCTTTTCAGATGAAACATTTGAAATGGAACCAGTACACTGAGCCATTTGAGATTGAGTAAGAGCAGTGTAACAACCTGTGGCATCAGAGTTTATAATACATTCATTCAGACATACACAAGTTTAGAAAAGCTCTATCTCAATGATACAGAAAATGCATGGTGCAATCACTTTTTTGAATCACTTTAGATTCTTTTGATTGATGTGTTAGAAAAATGAACATTATTAGGATACAAAGGAATCCGTTTCTCATGCAGGTTACCGTGTATTGCTGACATGTAGCCTGCATGAGAAGCTGATTCCTTTGTTTTGCATGCTTCCCCGTCAATGTTATATTATTGTATCATTATTTTTGACACATTACGCTAATTTACTTTGTGTGAGAAAGCTCACACATATTAATTATATTGTGTAAATATAAGAGGATGGTGAGACATGAAGTTGCATGAGTAAGATGTAAGCCTCGCTGTTAATGTTATTGATATTCATATTGCATTTACCAGACTAATAACAATGCAAACCCATGCAATCGAACCCCGATTAATCAATTAGCGTCATGTGCATTTTACAATTGAAACAGGGCTGTAGCCATTGGGACAAGCTCGCTGTCACTCGAGAAAACCACCAGAAAATGCTTTAATTGTATTTGCAGCTCGGTGGCTGCCCCGCCTCTCAAATGTTGTGATTGGTCCCTTTCAAGAGTGCTTAAATTTACAGCTTCCTGATTGGCTGAGAGAGCTTTCTGTTTTGGTTGCCTGCCAGCAGCCGTCTGGAAGGGGAGGGGAGCCGTCTGCCTTCCGCTTCTGGGCTGGATTGACACACAATGAGGAGCAGAGGCTGGGGAGACGCTCCACAAACGCCGCTGTAAATAAATACAACAATCACTGAGGCCAGAGAAACATGGAGAACCAGGTACAGTGGCTTTTGTGTCTCCTTGTGGAATCTGAACTTTTCACGGAGAAAATGCCAGCAGGCTGCGCGCTGGCAGGGCAGGAATGAATCCTCTGTTCTGCTAGCCAGAAGAAAAAAATGCTCCTGCTGCTAATGAACTCGTAGTTGTTTGGCTCTGGAGCTATGCTAGCTGGGCACTCATACATCGGTATTTACCGCTAGCTAGCGTCAGTCTACCACACCATTCAGCACCGCTGCATAGCTGTAGCCTCAACCAGGCACACAAAGAGATTTACACCTGGTGTTTATTCCGCTCTGCCGTGTTTAAAACGCACATGCACATTGTAAAACACCATGAGGACCAATTTGAGTCGAGGTTTTGTGTAGCTAAGCTAAGCTAGTCTACCTATCAGGAGAGTGTCGGCCGTTGGCTAAAGGCTAAGGAGCTGCTACAAGGCGCCGGGGAAAAGATTTGTCCTCTCCAGGTTGGGCTGGAGAGGCGGGGTGGTGTCTCCACTGCCAGCGGCCTGAAACCTCACATGCAGGGCTAATAAAACCAGTCACCAGACTATAGAACTTCTGCAATATCTTTGCATTATTTGCCAACAGTTGGTTAATGTTTAATGCTTCCCACATTCATGATTGTAGACTAAAATGCATGAAGCATGGTGAAAAAGCTCTCTGGCACACGTTGAACTTGAATCCAGTTATGATGACCACCCATGCATTGGCTGATCATCATAAAGCAAAGAACCCAGAATATAAAACATATTTTTGAGGACCGGTATGTAAACCCGTTGCTTCTACAAGATTATGTATTCACATTTAATTAATTGCATGTATACATTTGCAAAGTTTTATGTCATCCTTAAAAAGCTACATAGTTTATTTTGCAGAAAACAGAAAAGTGGGTAACTGTAAGGGAGATATTGCTTCAAAGTGGGTCACTCTCTAAATGCCTGAGGTTATTCAGGACTACATTTCAGATGGTTAGGCCACACACACCCATGGAAAGTGGCTCAGCCACTTTCTTGGAACTAGCCCCCATTCAGCGTTGTTCCCTTTGAAGTTTTAACTAGATCTGTCAGTGTTCATCCAGAGGAGGTCTTCTGCTACAAGTTAAAAGAATAGTGTAGTTGTACTTTGTACTGTGATGAATGTTAACAAAGTTACATGTGAAAGATTTGCATTTGATTTTTCATTCTTATTACACAAATATATGCACAGTTGCCAGATTATTAGAGTCTAATACTGCAGCCCTGCAATGAAACCTACCTTCATGAAGGTTATAATGTTTAGTTCTTCTTAAAACTGTTTTAGAGAGGTGTTGATTAAACTTTATGGTCCTTTTGGAGGCTGCAGTTTGTGGTCCTGTTGAATTGCTTTGTACTAGAAGCTGTTTCTAATATTTTGTCAACTCTCCCTAATATAAATTTACATTATAACTTACAGGGTTGTTGTATTTATACCAAATTAGCTAGTTGTAGATAGGTGGACCTGATAAACCTGCAGTTGAGTTGAAGAGAGTCAAGTTCAGTCTGTAAATGTTGTTTGAATTTATTTATTCTACATTACAGCATCATGACACAGCTGGATGACAGCTTGATGAGCCAAACTGCTTCATGCCTTGACAGTGAAGTAGGGTCATAACTTTGTGTGCACATGCTGAGATCTTTGCTATTTTCTCTTTATGAGATCTGCATGTATGAACCCTGCAGTTGGGATGACAGGATGAGTGGCCATGCAGCTTTTCGTAATCCTCACACACTCATTCACACACCCTATTTCCAATACTCACTTGTTTTCCTTGGGTGCTGGAGATAGGGCTATTTGTGACTCCCCCGCGGCTCTCTGGGATTGACCGTTTTCCAATACAAGTAACTGTTTCATCTCTTTTCTTTTAGATATAAGGTTGGTGTGATGAAGGATTTAGCCGGAACCTGCAGCTTCATCAAAACACAGCTGCTGTCACAATTGTTTGTCTGTGTGTGTCCCTCTCCTAGGGAAACTTTCTGACTTTTCATTTTAATCGTTCATTAGCTGGAAGAGATTAACATGGTCATGAGGGGTGTTATTTACATGTCAGCTGGGAGTTCATTGTTTTCGTGGGAGCCAGTGTGTCTGCCAAAATTTGTATTTCCCCTCAATTGGAGCACTGTGTATGAGAGAGAGAGAGAGAGCACCATCTCAATGCTTTCTGGTTTTGAATCCCCTGTGTTGCCTTTAATAGAGGATAGCTGAATAAATGTGTTGCCACAAGTCATTTTGTCCATCTGATACTAGTAGAACTGAATGATTGAGAAACATAACTTTTTTAGATGTGTGTGTTTCAAATTTTCAGGCAGTTTGATGTAGTTCAATTAATGTCCGTCTACATCAATGTGGTTTTCATTTCATGTCTTTATTTTCCCAGGCTATTATTGCCTCCTGGGCTTCTTAATTTTCTGATTATAGGTTTGACACAGTTCAATTAATGTCCATGTCTTGTTGTATTTTATAGTCAATTATTTCAGTAGTTGATCAGTCGAAAATGAATTGTTAAATTAGTCGTTTGTGTCATTTTGCTTGTATAATGCCAAACATTTGCTTTCTCCAGCTTCTAAAATGTGAGGTTTTTCTGTTTTACATCACCGCCCTTTCAATATATTTGGGTTTTGGACTGTCGGTCAGACATAACAAACAATTTAAAAAAGCTCTGGGAAATTGTAATGGTAATTTTCTGACATCTTATAGACAAATCGTTATATAGAGAGAATAATCAGCAGCTTAATTGATAGTAAGCCCTAGTATTTTATCTATAACTGCAACTGACGATTGTTTTAATTATTGATTGATCTGCCATTTGTTTTCTGAATTAATCTTTTGCTCTATAAGATGTCATAAAAGAGTGAAAATGACCGGTATAATAATCTAGAACCCAAATTGATGTCTTTTAAATGTCTTGTTTTGTCCAACCAACAGTCCAAAACCTAAATATTTCAAGTTTACTGTCACAAAAATCAAAGAAAAGCAGCAAATCCTCACAATTGAGAGGTTGGAACTGGTGAATGTTTGATATATTTGCTTGAAAAATGAAACAATGAATCAATCATCAAAATATTTCCAGATTAATTATCAGTTGGCTAATCATTTAATCAACTAATGGCCTGGGCTCAAATTTTCTGCCTCATATTGCCTCCTGGGGTCTTAATTTTGTGATTATCGGGGGGAAATTTGCGTTTGTTTTTTCCACGCTCTGAGTTGATTGTTCCCTTTTGATTTCTGATAGAGAGTCAACACTGTCTTCCTCTTTGGCTCATTGTCATCCTGATTTTTATGTTGTCCTTATCACATTCCTGATTTGGCGGAGTCGCCGGGGGGGGGGGGGGGGGTTGTTGTTGATGATTGGAGGGACTCCACGGCTGCTCGCTGTGGGTGTGGTGGAGTCTCGAGTTTAAGGGCATTACTGCCACAGAATGGCCGGGCAGAGTGCCAGGCAGAGGAGGTGTGTGTGTGTGTGTGTGTGTGTGTGTGTGTGAGTGTGAGTGTGAGAGACAGAGAGAGAGAGAGAGCCGGAGAGTGCCAGACCAGCTCATCTCAATCCTGTCCCCTCTAATCCCCCCACTCAGTCCCAGCTCACGAGCTGCTCTCTGCCGGGGCCAAATCCCCACATTCTTCAGTCCTCCCCTGGACATAAAGTGCCTTTCTGTCCCCTCTCGCCCCCCCCCCCACCCCTCGTTCCCTTCTGCACTCCATCTCCATAGGCTCTTCACTTGCTATGCCAATCACCACCATCACACCAGCACAGTGTCATTTGCTTGTCCCGTTGCTGTCATTGTTCTTGGCAGAGAGTAGGTAGCCCAACAATGTGCCCCTCTTCTGGACAAACCTTTTGAGATCTGTCGGCTCGGGCAGCTAATCACTCCCATTCCACAGGGAGCGTCCCGACACCAGTCCAGCTTTGTGTTTGTCCAGGCCAAGTGTTCAGCCTCTCCTCTTGAGTATAAAGTCCACACACTCAAAATAGAGATTCAGAGGTTTTTGTTCAAGGTGGAATCAGAAACCAATGAATAATGGCCCCTTGGTTTAATCTCACTACTCGCTTTGCTTATGTTTATTTCTGAAGCAAACTCAGTTTGCAAGGTGTCTCAGGCTTATTATTTTCATTATCGACTAATCTGCAAGCATCAAGTTTTAAATGTTACATTTTTCTGTGTGAGAACAAGCAAGTAATCCAGATAATACTTATAGAGCTGAAACAATTGATCGATTAACGTGCACCTATTTTGACTTAAACGATTAATCATTTTACTAATTTTGTCTTCTAAATTGTGAAATATGCTGCTTTTCTTTATGTTATGTGATAGTGAACTGAATATCTTTTGGTTTTGGACCAGTGGTTGGATAAAATAAGTGATTTGAACATGTCTTCTTGGGCTTTCTGACATTTTATGGACAAAACAATTAATCAATTTATTGAGAAGATCATCTGCAGATAAATAAATGATTACAAATTTTAAAAAAAGTTCTTCGTTATCCATATTGAGGGTCTAAGGATAGAGGGTGTTGTATGATGTACAGATTGTAATGCCACATTTGTGATTTTGGGCTATTGACTATAGTTGACTTGACAATAAGTTCATTGCAACCCTGGTTGTTTTTATCATAGACGAGGAAACATGTAGAATAAACCCACTGTCTCTTTTTTTAGTCTGACACATTTACATATAAATGCTTAGAATACGTCATAATATGTGATGTCTCTGCAGGTTATATGAGCATAGACATGAAAATCTATCTATCATTAGAAAACAAGGAATCAGTTTAAAGTCTAAAAGACTCAACGGAAGAAGACGACAATGTCAAGGCATTTATTTGACCTTGTTCCGCTCACCCCAATAGATAACAGCAGACACATGTTTTCCGATTCAACATCTTCATCAGTTTCTTGATCTGAATAACTGTTCCTTCTCATGCCCTTGTAGTTCACATTTTATTTATTTTCTGGCTTGTGTATGTTCTCCCACGCCCACAGGGCTAGTGTAGTAACATACAGCATTTGACTCTTTTACTTCCATCTGTTCCTTTTCAGTGCACTGTGCAGGTGAAGCTGGAGTTGGGCCACAGAGCCCAGCTGAGGAAGAAAGTTACATCAGAGGGCTTCACCCACGACTGGATGGTGTTTGTCCGAGGGCCAGAGACCGGCGACATACAGCACTTTGTAGAGAAGGTTGTCTTCCGCCTGCATGAGAGCTTCCCCAAACCCAAGAGAGGTATGACGGAGAGATAGCAATATGTGAACACAAAAACACCCTCTGCAATGCAAGGCAAGTTTATTTTCATAGCAAATGTCATACACAAAGGTAAAGACAGCATGAGACATTCAAAACATGTAGGGATAGAAACTAATTTCACACAAGTTAAAACAATGAAAACAGAAATAAATAGTCCTGAAGTCCTGAATCAAAACATGGATAATGGTGTAAATGCTTAAGAGTCAGGTTTTTTCACTCCTTTTTTAATAATGATGTCTCATTTCTTCATGGTGCTTTTGTCTCACCAGAACTTGATAACAGGTATGCGATGATCAAATGAAGTTTTGCATATGATCATTCACAGAGGTCAGAGTGAGGGTAGGCAATACAACCTCTGCATCCACAGTGCACTAGTGGATATAATGGTGCAGTGAAATAATCTATGTGTAATTTTTCTCCCTATCCATCTTAAACATGTTGGCCATGTTCAAACTCATTGATGATTTATTAGATGTGCCACTGTTGTGTTTAAATGCCCTTAAATATCTAGTCATTACGGTGACAGAACATACTTTTTTAGTATTTGGAAGATTGCTGGTTAAATCATCAATTATATACTTATTATATATTATTATATACATTGTTGTTCTCAAATAAAGCAACGTAATTGGTTTTTGACCTCATTTTGTGAGAGACGTTAAGGAGTATTTGTCTCTTGGAATTAATTTAGTGCATAGATTTGTCTACCTCACTACCTCGGTCGTTATTATCAATATGCCCTTCCATTGATAAGAGTAACACGAGCCTTTGTCTGTCTGCAGTATGCAAGGAGCCTCCGTACAAAGTGGAAGAGTCGGGCTACGCAGGCTTCCTCATGCCTATTGAGGTTTACTTCAAGAACAAGGTGAGATCGACTGGGAGAGTAAACTGTGGGCTGTTGAAAGCTCTCTTTATGTAGATACTGTATTAAAAGAAATTAAGGCTGTGGGAAAATAATGTTAGAAAGTATAGGTTTTAGGAAATCACAGTTAGTAGTTTGATAAGTGTAATCTTAAATAGATGTTTACATGTTGTGGGTGTTATATTATGAACTATAGTACTTGTGACCTGCATTGAAATATTTACAAATTGAAGGAGACCAAGCACAGACTCCAAAAAACTGGGTTACTGGGAGGAAATCAGGTTTTTCCAGCAGAAATCTGCTTGTATTAACCAGGTTAATTCCTTAACTTGGCAAAAGAAACCGGGTGTTCCTTTTACATGATGTTTCAGAAATCAGGTTACTGCCCAAAGCCAAAGAATAATCACATTACTTAAGTGCATGTATATTGTTTTAAGTGCAACGCAGAGATGGTTTAAAACCCTCATTAGACCACATGTTTTGAGAAAGGCTTCACTTTGGACAGCCTCACTAAAACACTCTCCAATAGGTCACATAGGAGTTCTTATATATATATATCCAATCAGAAGGCACGATTGTGTTTGTAAAACATTACTTTTATAATGTTTTGCTTTTTCTCTCTTTAAGTGAGAGAAATAAAACGAGCACACACTATTATACTGGCACCTTTAAGTCTCCATCAGCCATTTAAATGAGGGATGAAAGAAAGGAAGAAAGAAAGAAAGAAAGAACCACTTTACTCTCATTACAAGATCAGGGTGGTGCTTAAGAGGTATGTGCACATTAGTGTACCATCGTCTTCTGCAGTTCTCTATAATATTAAACCTCTGGACTGCACCCAAAAATGTTACTTCCTTCTCTTATGTGCAATTAACTTATACACAATGGACACATCTGTCAAGAAGATGAAGAAAACACTTAAAGGCAAGCAGGAGGAGTGTAAATACCAGCAACCATGGATCCATCTGCATTTACAAGAAGACATTTTTGTTCATAAAATCTCTCAAGAGTGTCTTAGTGCCTTTTCCTCAGCCTTAATTGTCCACGTCTCTACAGCTTCTCTCAGGAATGTTAGTTGTTTCTTATCAGTGTGGCGGCTCCAGCTATGTCTGTCTGTTTTATTGACTTCCAGGGTGATAGTTCATTCATTCAGCTTTTATCTTTTGTTGTGAAATGTGTAGGTATTGAGAGAGTGACAGTGTGTAGAGCAGTAATACAGAAACACGGATTAGTTTGTGTCACACATGCTGTTGCAGGTGGGTTAAAACAGTCTTTATCCCATTGTCGCCCTTCAGGAGGAGCCAAAAAAGGTGTGTTTCAACTACGACCTATTCCTTAACTTGGAGGGCAACCCACCGGTCAACCACCTGCGCTGTGAGAAGCTCACCTTCAACAACCCCACCAAAGAATTCAGGAGAAAGCTGATCAAAGCTGGAGGGGTGAGGCTGCCTGACGTGCTGGCTGGTTGCCAGGTTGACTTGACTGATGGCAGATTGAGTGACTATAGTCAATAGCAGATACTAAAGTCAACAATAGTACTTTAGTAGCAACTACCACATGATGTATTTTAAGAGGAGCCACTGGTTATGGAAGTGTTTTTCCCCCATTTTGCATTTCCATTTTAATTTCAGTTCCATTTCTTTAAATAATATCCTCAATGCACGGTATCCGCAGGTCTTAAAGTCTTAAAAAGCATCAAATTCAGTTTCCTCTAAAAAGGCCTCAGATGGTATGATAAGTGATAAGTCTTGAACTTAAATATTTCACTGTTGTGTTGGTTATAAAACCTTTTTGTGTCTTAGTGCGTGGGAGATTTTATACACCTAGAACTGAACACTAAAAGTGTGATTGCGGGATCCTTTTTTGTGTTTCACTCAGCTTCATCAGACATCATGATGGGCAAGTGTCACTTTTAGTAAAAACGGAAATGAACTTGAATTAATTTATCATTTTTAATTGGTTAATCCAACCATCCATTTTATGAGCGCATATCCAAGTCCAGGCCTCGTTAATTAAACTAATTATATTATTAACATTATATCTGTTATATACTGCTGGGAAATAATGAAAAATGTGTGATATGATAATAAATAATCCTTGTTCCCACTGGTTATCCATCATACTTTCATACGCTGGCAGGTATGATAGTGAAACATACATTTCCCCTGTATGTGGTGTTAAAAAGGTGTTAAAAAGTATTAATTTTTAATGCTAAAACCCTGTCAGTGTTACTTCACATAGAAACATGGGATTCTCCTGCGTAATGTAAAGATCATATAGTTTTATGTTTCCACCAGTTTCAATTATTTCAACTTCAACCTCAGCCCCTGTTGCCTGTTGAATTTATGGGCAAATTACGTTGTCATAGTCGTTGAATTCGTCCAAAATTGGCCAATAATCTAAAGGTGAATTTATTTAAGCTGCAGATTGTGTTGTCAGTTTCTCAACACCAGGTCGCAATTTCAAAAAGCTTCTCGTGCACCATGAAGTGTTAGTAATGGGTGCATAGGTGGTCTATATGAACTCCGCCTGAGGACCGAAACGTTGTTAATAAAGTGAGTACAAGTGATGGACAGCGTGCAGGGGTCTTTGTTTGCTTCCCAGTCAGTTCTCAGTCTCAACACCATAATAATCTTGTGTGCGGTGCTTATAACAGAATTTTAAGCTTGGTGATTTGATTGGATGTTTCTTGATGAAATGCACCTTGGGAGTCGTAGTTAACGTCTCCCTTGAAACATTTTCTAACTCTGTGTACTAATGCACAGTGTGTATCCAATGTGTGTTGGCTTTAAAGCTATAAACAGACACTGTTTAATTTCAGGTATTGGTGGTTCCAGAGGGGGCTGAAGCTGTGTCGAGGCCCAGTCCAGACTACCCGATGCTCCCCACCATCCCCCTTTCTGCCTTCTCAGACCCCAAGAAGACCAAGACCTCTCATATGTCAAAGGTTGGTTAAATTACCATTACCATTTCCAAAAAATACCATCTTAGTTATCTCACTAGCACTATCAGCTTGCTCATTCATTTGGAGTATTTAATCAGAAAGTGTCACAACTTCATTGATTATTCCAGTCAATTTTTATTGACTTTTTTTTTTTCTTTTCTTTAGAAATATAGGGGTAAATGTCTAAATGAACATCGTATGCCCACAACAAAATCATCAGTCTTCAGAACAGGCTGACTCAGGCTTCTAATCATTGCCAGCTGTCTTTGAGCATCTGTATGCATGTATGCAGAATTCTAACTCAGCCAGCTTATCTGCCGGGAGAGGGGACATATCAGGAGAAAACAGGAAACTGATCCCCTCACATTTTCCATTGTTGCCACTGTTTTGGTGTCAACCTTTCACAGAGCAAGTCTGTGGTAAAGTCTGAATGCTTGAATGAGATCACTCGTAGCTTTGCATAGTTCATCTTGTCTCTTGATAAGATTTGTTTCTGTGTGTTGTTCTACAGACTCTTCCTAATGTTTTTTTCTAGACACAATCTGATTTTGGGGTATTTTACAAAACTTTAAAGACCCACATTGGTGACTAACTTTTAAGTTGTGCTGGTGATGACAAATGCCTATATATATATATATTCTTCATTTCATGACATAGAAGTACATGTTTCTTTAACCCACATTATTATTGTGGTATGAGTGGGCGTGTGTTGAGCACTGGCTTGAGGCAGATAGAGGACATGGTTTCATCCAGCTGTGTCCATCTGCTGACATAGAAAGAGTCCATGAGGGCCCCCACACATGGCCGCTCTCCCCAATCTTCCAGTCTGTATTGAGTCTATTTTTCACAGTGAATGAATATGATAAAGGCTCTTATGTACATATCAAGTTTAATAGTGTCTGTTTGAAAACCAGTAAAGCTGTTTGCTGCTAAGTGGATGAACAGTGTGGAAATACAATCCTCTACCTGTATCACTGTGCCAGAGAGCTCTGTTAAAAGCCACTCCTGTGGATGTGGTTGACACATACAACCTTCACTACATGCTTACTTTGTCTACTGTGCCCAAAGTTGTACTACACATTTAGATTTGCTCATTTACTGCCCTTTAGGTAAGGTAAGAGTCTAACCTAGTGTAACTCCAGCAATACAACTAATGTAGTCCAAGGCCTGTTAGCCCATGATTGAGAGCAGTGTTTAAATACTGTCTATACTGTAGCGCAGAGCAGTATAGTACCTCTGTTTGACTTGTGAAGTGGTATGCGATTAACTGCCCTTTTCTTATATTTTTCTGCGTTTTGGCCATGTTGGCACACACATCCATGTCCCCCTCAGGATGAATTATAACATTTGTCATACCTTAACTTTTTATCTAGGGTTAGGGGCTCTATCATAAATCATCAAGATTTTAATTTGTTGGGGGCCCTGGTAACTCACCGGGTAGAGCGCATACCACGTGTTAAGGCTGAATGTGATGTGATGTGAACATCACAACATTGTAAACATTATACCTGCTAAACATTAACATGTTAGCGTTGTCATTGTGAGCATGTTATCATGCTGACTTTAGCATTTAGCTCAAAGCACCGCTGTGCCTAAGTACAGCCTCATAGACATGCTAGCATGGCTATATCCTGTTAATTTTAGTTATTGCATAGAGACGTAGGTGTAGTTTGTTATTTTTCTGTTTATTTTTATTTCATTTTTTATAATTACTGAGAAAAAGTTCTCATCGACCAAAGTGCTTAATTTGACATCTCGTTCACAGTAAATAATGTGATTACAGTACAGACTTGACTTTGCGCAGCTGAGCCTGTATCTTTTTGTGGGGCCTTTGGCTGAGTGCTTTAGGAGTAGATCGTCAATGACGGTGCTGTTGTTTTCTCTCTCCAGGAACCCAGCAAAGAAGGAAGTGGTGGCAGCAGCAAAGGACCCAAACCGCACAAGCTGACCAAGGAGCACCGTGAACGGCCTCGAAAAGACTCTGAGAGCAAAGCCACGTCGAAAGGAGACAACGACAGAGACGGAAGCAGCAAGAGTGGCCGCGATCCTTCCTCTTCCTCATCCTCATCTTCAAAAAAGCCGTCAGAGATCAAAGTGAAAGATGAAGTAAAGGTCCTACCCAAGGCTGCCTTCAAAGAGCCTAAACTCACCCTGAAGGAGTCAAAGATGGAGGGCATGTCCCCTAAAGGAGGGGGGGCTGGGAGCGGAGGAGGTGGTGGTGGGGGAGGAGGCGGGGGAGGCCCCGCAGAGCCTAAAGCCCCGGGGAAACGACCCTCCACTGTCGAGTCTCCCAAACCCAGCGCTAAGAAGCAGAAGAAGGGCAGCTCAGAGGGGCCAAAGGGGCCAACCGGCGGGGCGTTCACCGGAACTTCTCCTCGCGTCTCCTCCTCGTCTGCAGCCAGCCAGCCCTACTCAGAGAAGAAACCCAAGGAAAAAGGTCGCTGGGCCAAAGGCAAAAATGACACACAGGAGCCGAAGGAGCCTAAGAAACTTCCAGAGTCGGAAGAGTCGAATTCAGAGGATGAAGCATCTTCAAAGTCAGAGGTAAGTCGGCTTTACAGCTCTCACTTAAATGTGAAGAGAGTGAAGTTGATGTAGTGTGAAGTGAAAAAGATGCTTTTAGGAAAGGATTTTATATGTCTTGCTGTTAAAAAACGTTAATATGATCATTATCTGTCACATGGGGCTGCAACTAACAATTATTTTCATGTTTAATCGATTAATCGTGCAGTCGATAGACTGTCAGATGTCAATAAAGCCCAATGTAACATCTTCAAATTTCTTGTTTTGTTCAACCAAAAGTCTAAAACTAAAAGACGATATTCAATTTACTGTCACATAAGATGAAGAAAAGCAGCAAACCATCACAAATGAGAAACTTAAAGCAGGCAATGTTTGTATGTATTTGTGCTTGAAAAATTACTTGATTAATTGATTATCAAAATATGCCAGCCTGCAAAGACTCTGTTGGTTGATCAGTTAATCGACTAATGAGTTCCGCTCCAGTTACATGTTGTTACCTATTATGTACATTTCTTTCCTCTTGTTTTCCTTCTTGTCATTTTCTTCTTCTGCCCTACCTCCTACAGCAGTCGGCCCCTTCCAGTCCTTCCAACTCCAGTTCTAGCTCTGACTCCAGTTCAGATTCGGACTTTGAGCCGGGACAGAAACAAGGGCAAGGTAGAGTCCATTCACCTTGGATCCTCGCAGAGACGAATATTCACACAGTTTTTAATTGACAATGTAACATGTAATTTAGGCGTCGAGTCTGAGCAGTATTATAGTTTGTGTGTCCTCTTCTCCCAGGCCCCCTTCGATCCATGGTGGAGGAGATCCAATCAGAAGAGTCAGATGATGACGACAGCAGCTCAGAGGAGGAGACGCCCATTAAGACCAACCCCCCCAACCGTGACTCTCGGTCAGTCTCTTACATCTCTGGTCATCAATCAGAAACAGTGTTCAGAGATCGCACTATGAGACAAGTTCACAGAGGGAATACACTGGCGAGTTAGCGTAATGCTACTGCTAAAACACATATTTACCTCAAACTCACTTTGAATGTTGAATGAATGCTGCTTTTCAATCCACTGACTGTAATGCAAATATTAGAAGTTAAGCACATCGAGATAAACAGCTGGTGGCTCTAATTCTCCAGTCGGGTGCCAATAAGCCGTTGCAGAAGAAGAGGGCACCGCGAGAAGGAGTGCCAGTAAAAGCTCAAATGAAAACAACGATGTGGAAAACGTGATGAAAATATAGCAATTCTGTTTGTTTCATGTATTTATTTGAGAAAGGTTGCAGTCTCATCAGCCATCCATTTTTAGTCTCTTCAGTTGAGCGGAAGGTTGTGGACAAGTCTTATGATTTATTCGCTGAGTCTGTTTCTATTACACCTTTTCCACCTCAACCAACCGTAAAAACTTTTTTATGATATTTCTGGCATTTCCCATCAGGTTTTTATATGCGCAAATTTAATATGTTTGTATAAACAGGTCACCGACAAGAGCTCATGTTCATTTGCTACTAGTACTTGATACTGACTACCTATAAGTACAATGCTAATCAGTGTGACAATGTGTGTGTCTGGCAACTGTGTGTGATTGACCTCTGACCTCGCCCTGTCCCCCCTGTCAGACTCAGCCTGGACAGCGAGAGTGACAGCAGTGACGGCTCGCACAGCCCCAGTCGAGACCCCGCCCCGCCCCCCCAGAAACACAACTCCTCCAATAACAAAGTGAGTCACACAGACCTCATTTTACTGCCTGCTTTCATTAATGTATTGACAGGGAGTGAAATAGTTTGACTAGTAAATAAACACTAAAATCACACATGGAGGCTGGTGAACCAACTGTCTGAGTCAGAGTGCGACCTGCTGTTTAACGACTCTGGTTCTTAACAATGTTATTGTGTAGAGTTTCTCTTCATCCAGTACATGCATTCCTCATTGTTCAGCTGTCAACATAATCCTTGGCCAATATGAACAGGAATTTCCTAAAGCATTACATTTTGTATCTTTGTGGCTTTGTGAGTAAAATTAACTAAAGAAATGTGTTTTGAGTGTTTGAGAAACCCATGTGTGAGTAAAACTATCAAAACAATATATTAACAAGCATAGTGAGACATTTGTTTAGACAGTGATGACTCATTTTGAATTTTAGTACATGCTTTATTTTTGATGTCTTGGTTCCTACCCAGCACAAAGTAGCCTAAAGACATTCAGCTAACAGACATGGAAACCACAGTGTTTCAGGACTGTGCCAGACTTCCACTCACATTTCAGCTGTACTAACTGTCGTCAGTGTCCCAGAGAGTCTCATGGTCTCACACTGCCTCTGTCTCTCTTCTCTGTATCCTCTCTCTCCTCCTTTCCCTCTTTCTCTGATCTGCAGGTTTCAGGCAGAAAGAGTCCAGATTCCTCGTTCCGCTCAGAGAAGGTGTTGAAGAAGGGATACGACAAGGTAGGAAGGGTAAATCAAACTTTTTATGCTTTAACTCTTACACACATACACACACGTGCAGGGTTTTGCTAACATTCAATGAGTGCATTAATGAATTCAAGATGGAGTAATGGCCAGTGAATTGATCCAGATGTGAAGACAGACTCTGGCCTATGAACCCTTGAAAAGAAATCTCTTCTTTCTTCTTTGTAACGAGTTGATTCATGTAGTGATAAAATGAAACCCTGGGACACTGATCTTATGTCACTCCTTCACATTAAAACGTATAATCAGTTTCATGGCTTGTGTTGTGACATAAAAATGCTAATTAGTTCAAAATAATTCAAACACAGCCCTCTTAATCTATCATAACACATGTTGTTTAATTCATGTTCGCTTGCTGTGCCACTTGAGTGACAAACTAAGATTACAAAATCAGCAAACAGCCTTACCTTAATTCTTGATTTTCCAATCTATGGTGTCGATTTCAAAATGCTGCAAAGCTCAATAGTCTAGTTAGGGGATGTAATGGGTCAGACAGATATTGTGTTTTAAGAATGCCCCCCACTAGAGCACAAGACACGGCCTGTTGCAAGTGCACTCTGAGAATTTGAGTTTTTCCCATGTTCGCACAGAAGTGTGAATTTTGATGACAGCCCTATGACTCTTTGCTTTCCTTGAACTCCTACTTTGACCTCATTTTTAATAACATACTGACCATGTTCTCTCTCCTCTGTAACCTCCTGAACTCTGCAGGCCTACACAGAAGAATTGGTGGATCTCCACCGCAGACTGATGGCTTTAAGGGAGCGTAACGTGCTACAGCAGGTGTGTGTGTGTGTGTTTTTGCTTGATACTGTCTTATCATTTTCATGAACATTATGCCATATTCCGTAGTTGAAGTGTTGTACTGGAAACTGCATTTGCACTCTTCAGTCAGTGTATTATGAATATAAAACAACTGGATAATTTGACATGGAAAAACTGGTGACTTGCATTTTTGCATTCATGGACCATTTTTAAGTAATGTCTTTTTATATATTGTTTCTCCATGAACAATGTGATCTGAAGGACATAGTAAATATATTTTATTTTAGATATTTTCTCTTATCTCTATTGTTACTTTTGGGAGACGTCATACTCCTATAAGACGTGGCATTGTTGTGACAGTGGATTGTTTTTTCCAGTCAGCATTTTCAGACCTTTAGCAGGAGTCGATCTTAGCAGTGAATCTATCAATATCAATATTTAATTGGTTCATCCATCCATCCATCTTATGTTACTTATCTGGGTCCAAGTCACATTAATAAAATTAATTAGGAATTATTCTTGTATACTGCTGGGAAGTACTGAAATAAATGTGGTATTATAATAATTATATATAATAATAATAATTGTAGGCCATATTAAATAATGTGATCTGTAGAACAGAATGGTAAATGATGATAATTGATCTCTCCTCCTGCTGCCAGATTGTCAACCTGATCGAGGAGACGGGCCACTTCAACGTGACCAACACCACCTTTGACTTTGACCTCTTTTCACTGGACGAGTCCACCGTCCGCAAACTACAGAGCTACCTGGAGGCGACGGCCACGTGACAGGAAGTGGAAACCGGTGTGGGGAAACCGGCGTGTGCATGGCGGCGGCGGAGGTAGACTCGCCACCACGTCTCCTCTTTAAGGAGGGGACGAGCAAGCCACATCTGTCGCAGCTGTCTCACAGGCCTGACTGAACCATCGAACAACTACCACACAAACAGAAACACACGAACAAACACAAGCACACATGAAGACACACCGCCTTCGGGTGATGCTGGGGAGGAAACTGAAGGAGGAGGAGGTGTGGAAGGGAGGGTGGGGGGAGGAGCGGGGTAGCTGAACTCCGTCTACAGTCAGGATTTTCACTACACATCTCTTTTTTTTTTTTGAGTCTGTGCAGAGCTGTGGAATGCACCCCCACACCCCCTCCTTCACCCTCCTGCACTCATATTGCTCCCGCCTTTGCAAAGCCAATACTTCTCCTCCTCCTCCTCCTCTTCCTCCCCCTTCACACGCACACTCCTTACTCGGCAGAACACTCCAGTTCCCTTCCCCCTGCTGTCAGCTGGAGCTCATTTCTCTCCCGACATACTCTTGAGTCGTGTGTGTGTGTGTGTGTTGACTGTGCATGTGTGTGTGTGTGTGTGTGTGTGTGTGTGTGTGTTGACTGTGCATGTGTGTGTGTGTGTGTTGACTGTGCATGTGTGTGTTTGTGAGTGTGTGTGTGTGTGTGTGTGTGTGTGTGTGTGTGTTGACTGTGTGTGTGTGTTTGTGAGTGCATGCGAGCGCTGCTGAGGTTTAAGAGGAGATGTTGTCTTTGTGGTTACTGACTTCTCTTTGTTGGTGAAGCTCGAGCACAAACAACAGCCGGTTTCCCTCCTTCCCCGCACACACACCCGGCAAACAAATTCAGATTCAGGTGACACTTTACTTCAACCCCTATTCAGCATTTGTAGGCATTTTATAAACATTAAACAAATGGTTTATAACACACTATAATGTTGTAGATGTGAAGTGTTTTTATGTATTTGTCAACAACTATAACTTCCCTTAAGTGGATGCTGGTTGGTAAACAGTGAATGACAATATTGTTGTAATAATAAAAAATTTCTTTATAGGAGAAGTTATAATTGTTGACAAATACTGTACAGTAATGAACACTTATGAATGCTTATAAATGCTACATGGGGTGGTGTTCAAGTAAAGTGGTACCCAGATTCATGCACATGTTTGTCTCCCAGGTCCTTACACTCAACACTGTACATGAAGACACTGAGACATGTGCTGTATGTATGTATGTAAGTGTGTGTGTGTGTGTGTGTGTGTGTGAGAGAGACTGTGTTTTGGATGAGGTTTCTCCGTTGTCTGAACATTTGAAAACACATGTTCTGTTGAGTTTCCCCTCTACTTCCTCGCACTGAAAGCTGAGCCTTGACCTCCTCCCAACAGCTCCCCCCTTCCCACTGTAGCCCCCTCACTCCATCCCTCCTCTCCACCCTCCTCCTCCTCCTTCTCCCTTATTCCCATATTGGCGTGCATGAAAGGGCTCGACTGCTCGCGGCCAGAGCAGTGGAGGATCACTCCTGAATTGCCTTCTAAGTGGTGGGTAGGGTAGGGTGGGGTGGGGGTTTAAAAAAAAGCCGTGAAAAAGTAGCCATACTTGTCTCCCAGAATCCAAAAATAATAAGAAAAAAAAAATAGGGGCCACGCTTTTTTACATTTTATTTTTCTACAAGTGCATTTTGTGTATTTATTCCCAGATTGCGGTTAAAATAACCTGTGAGCTATGAATGTATATCGCTTTTACTTTTCTACGGCTAGCAACAGCCCCACTCTAGTGCCTTTTTCTGCGACTTGCAGTGTGAGGGGGGGTGTGCGCTCTGTTAGCCATGGTCACACAGATTGAACCCCCCCCCCCCCCCCCCCCCCACCCCCCATACCCCCTTTGGGGAAACAAGTGTTAATAGGGATGCCTGAATATCCAGTATTGTCTTAATGGCTTCCATCCTGCTTCTCCTTTTCCAGTGTCTTTGTAGGCTGTTGTCATTTTATTAGTGACGTTTCTGTTAATCAAGCCCTCTAGAAATTTTAAGACTACTAATTTTCACTGATGGTAGTCATGTTTTTATGTTCTTGCTTTCTGAGATTAGAGTCAGTGTTTTACCGAGGAAGCGTCAGGTGACTGTGTGGTAGTTACTCTAGTAACAGTTTCTTCAGCTGTGTTGTGTGTTTTGTGAAACGATGGTCGTTGAATAGGGTTGGCGTTCCCTCTTCAAGTGGTTTGAAGTATTTGAACAAATGGTGGAGCGTTTGATACCAAGTTACCAGGCACTTGAAGAGTAACAACAAAGGGCATGTAGGCAGAAAAATAAGTTAAGAAAACGCTGTGCGTGTGTTTTCTTTCCCTAAATATTGGAAATGTATTTGTCAGGGGCCTGCATCATGAAGCAATATTACAGGGTTAAAGAGAGAACTTTAACCCAGGCTAACCGGTCTCATGAAGTCGACCCATTTTAACCTATTTACATCACTAAACCTATGCTGCTTGGCTAACCTGCTTCAGAGAAGTTTCAGTTTAGAGGATGAGATGATCAGTAATAATGAACACAAAGCAACATGTTTACACATCAGTAGATTCACCTGGCTTTACATTTATAAACTGCATCAGACATTTAAGAAATGTTTGTAGCACAACCTGTTTTTTTTAATATTATATTTGTTTGCCTTTATTAGAGATGACAGGAAATGAGGGGAGATGAGAGGGGCATGACATCCTGTTGTGGTACAGCGCCATAACCCCGAAGCCACGGGGTTACCCACTCTTTAACAGTGCTTCTAGCATGAAGCACAAAGCAAGTTGGTCATAGTTATTAATGTCATGTACAGTTGCATTTAATTGCACTGAAATTCTGTAATTTAAGTCTAGTTTGCATTAATGATCCATTACTGCAGCTCAAAAGAACATGTAGAGTCAAAGTGAAGCTGATCATAAACAAAAAGAAATACCCACTACAGCATCTTCATTAAAACATTAATATCCACATACTTAAACTGAGCTACTAGTAAATTACATCCACAGTACCTGGACACGTAAAACGAGGCGTTCTGCTATACGCAGCTGAAGAACAGCATGAGATGAAGCTGCTGTTTCCTCTGCTGAGTGCATTAGTTTTAATATCAGGACACATCGGAGTGCATTAATCACAGTTATGTCGTAGCCACTGAAGGTTTAAATCGTTGTTCAGTAATCTGTGAAACCCTTGGTTAACTGGTTAACTGGCATGCCAGAGTGAAGCTTAAGTATTGTTGCTATGGTTACATGCAGTTTAATAAACCTTGCACGCTGATTTAAACAATTAAACTGACATAACTATGTTTCAGGTGTCCAGACGTATAATCTACTTCAAATGGCCGATTAAAGGTATCTTTTCTGTGGCCATGGAATAATGAGCACTAATTAAGATTTCCTTTCCTCAAACCTCTGCATGTACACATTTACTCTCTAGCTTTTTGCAGCGAAACAGTGTTACTTTTAACTTATAACAAACCTTGTTTGTTCATCAAGAAACAGAGGCAAAATGTCAATAATCAACTTTTTCTCACTTCGGAACATGTTGATAATGGTGTCAGTTCAAGGAAGCCTATATGATAATACCCACAATCCGCTAAAGCCTATTATTTTTAGTATTTGATTTTTGTATTATTTGACTATTATTGTTTACTTTTCATTTTATATATGTAAATATTGTTATTTACTGTCTATTGCCTACTTGTCTTGATCTTTTTATATCTTTTTAACTTGCTGAATATGACCTTTTGCTGCTGCACTGACAAAATGTTCCCAGAGAGAGATCAACAGTTGTATCATATAATAATCATGCTACTCTTGATATGATGTGGCATGAGATTGGCTTCTTTTTACACCTCTTTAACATCAACAAACTTCTTCCCGCTTTGGTAAATTGTGGGTTAACAGAGCCAGGAGCTAGCTTTGTGAGACCAGTTTGCAGGATCAGCAGTGTTAGGTTTTGTGAAGTAGGAAAAGACTGACAGACTGAGGGGGTGAACTTGCTTCTTGATTCAGGCCCCTGGTGTGTTAGTTTCTGTGGCCCCTCAAGGCTTCACACACACTCACACACACACACCGGCCCACTGTGGTACAAACATTCAATGAGCGATTCCCTCCCTGCCTCCCTCCCCTCCTCTTCTGTTTTCTTCCTTCAGCCGTGTTTTTATTCTGACGCTTCGAAAAGCTTTAATACTTCGCTCTCTTCTTCTGTTGCCTGCCTGGCTCAGCGACATGTACACACTCCCTCTGCCCTTACTGTAAATGCCGTCTGAGCACAGAAAATGTGTCTCCGGAAAAAAAAAAAGAAAGAAAAAGAAACCAGGATCCCTGCCGCCTTATGTGCCCTGCAGTAACCCCCTCCTGCCCTCACTTCTTCCCCCTGTCCCACCCTCATTTTCTCTAGGTGTGCCTCTGTCAGCAGAACTTCAGGCCGTGATTACTGAGAATGAACTTTGAAACTGTGTGAGTGACGTTTGTGCATCTGCGAGTGTGTTTGTCAGCGATAGGAGAGATTTAAAAACCGACCTTCCTGTCCTCTTCTCTGTGCATCGATGTGGGAACTTTTAAGTCCTAGTTCATGAACTCTGACCTTTGACCAGGCACTCATTCAGTCCCTTGTTGTGGTGGTTGAGAGGGGAGGTTATGTGGGGACTCGAGAGAAGCCCCACTGTCTACCCACAGTCAATGTTTTATTTATGGACCTCTGCACTTTGGGCTGTGATGACTTCAGTACTTAAGTAGTTACCTAAACTGTATTTTTAAGGATTTTATACAATATTTACATGCAATACAATATGAATTGATTTTTTTTCTTTTGCCAACAATTTGTTTTTGTTTCTTATTTAATTGTTTTTATTTTGGCATGATTTGTCGCTATTACTCACAAACAAACATGCCTGTTGGATCTATTTTAGGTAAACTGTTATGGGGGACGTTCCCTGTATGTTTGTGTGTGTCATGATTCTGATGACAGCTGAACACCAAGGAGCAGGTGTTGGAAAATATTTGCTGGATGAGCTACACTTTGATATCCCCCTCTGCTTCCAGTAGGAATAACTGGACCAGCACGGGTACAAGAGGAGTCCATACTTTGGTTCAGGGAACTGAACTGTTGAGCTAAACTGTTTATTTTCTGTGTCATGTCCCGTTATGATTTGGGTGTTTCTTTTCTACTCATTCATGGAAGTCTGTACCCAAACACCTGATTTTAGCTTGTTATGATAACTTGAGCCTGAAGAAACGCATCATAGGAAACAATAGAGTTGCGAAGTGGGATGAAGCTGTTTTGGGCGTCCCTGGTACCGGAAGTAATAGTGTCATTCATTTTTCCTAAAGGCAGTGTTACGTGACTCACAGTTGGAGCAAATCTACGGCTTGGATCGGCATGAAACACCCCGATTCAAACATCAGTATGAATCATGGATGTAAGCTCTTATAATACACACATGGTCCAAATGAGTATCAACTGCGTTAGTAAACATATGGCTAGTTAACTACGACTCCCAAGGACCATTTCGGCAAGAAGCATCCAATCACGATCTTTTAATTCTGTCACTTTGCGGCATTAACGGCGGGCGGAAACTAAATATAATGCTGTTGAGAAAGCTGATTTTACAATTTTCTGCTTAAATCAGTTCACTTTTAATTTTGGGTGACTTGGATGAATTCCGCCACTATGGCGCCGCGTTTTGTTAACATCTGCAACGATGAATCGTTTTGAATTCGCTACCTGATTGGTTCCCTTCACTGGCTCCTTCTCCATGGCAACTGCGGCTGAGGCTCATGGGTATCGTAGGCTAGTATTTAGAGCCGTCCGCCGTGCCAAAATGACCAATAAAACACGATTTCTCAGAAACAAAGTTAAATGAACTGACACTGGTGGTCCTAACGTAAACCTGTACGGTCGTTACATTATCCGGTTGGAGTCCTGTGTCTTACGTTAAGCAACATTTCAGATATTAGTGAAAATGTGAATAAAGAATGGTGAAAAACACTTCCGGAACCAGCGGCCCCTCCCACGTCGCAACTCTGAGGAGGTCTGGGGAAGTGGTGCATTTCAGCTGAGACTATTATATATAATACGTGTATAATACAGCAAAGGTAGAATATCTACTGTGTGGATCTTTAGAGGACGAGGAAACGGCGAACATATAGAGCAAATGGTTCCTTGCAAATATGTGGAGGGGGGTGGGAGGGGGCATGTGCAGACGGGATGTTTCCTGTGTCAGTGGTCGTCATAATGTGTCTGTGACAAGGGGACAGGGTTGCCTGTATTTATAAAGGTTTGATTTTTTTTTTTAACTGGGGGCGGGGGGGTGGATGGACTCCAAAATGTGTTCCATGTATGTGGTCCAACCTTCAAACGACGGGCAGAACAAATGAACTGGATGATGATAATGAACAATTTGGTATTTTTGAAAATATAAAACTTGGCATTACAATGCCACCATGTGGCCATATGATGCAAGTTGTTAACAAGGACAAAACATGTTATTTTAATGTTATTTTTTATTTTGAAATCATATTATTAATAAAGTCATTAAGTACTGTTGTCCCCGTGTTGTCCCCGATCATTGACCGCTGTGTGACCCGGTCATGGCTGGGGGGGAAGGGTTCATGTAAAGTTCATGCGATGGTCTGTGCAGTCTGTGGGGTTAAAAGGACAAGCAGCAGGCGGACAATAATGCTCATGATGCATTGACCATCTATCGAGGAAATGTCACCATTTGGAGGAATTGTCACTCGGGAGGGACGTTTATTGGCAAAGGCTGATCAATAAATTGTACTCTGTGACGCAGGTCTGCTCTGAGAAATGATCTCAAAGAAAATCGACAACAATTTTGACAGTACAGGCAATGCTTAAGTTCTTTTTTTAAATAAACTGGTTCCAGCTTCTCAATTTGCTGATTTTCTTGAAAATTGAGTGAAATGAAATATCTTTGGGGTTTGGACTGTTGTTCAGACAAAACAAGTAATTTCAGGATGTTACCTGTGGGCTGTATAGAATATGAGCGTTTTTCACAATATCCTGACATTTTATTGGCAAATTGAGAGAATGTGATCAACAGATTTACGTGTATCTCGATGCTAATACTTTTGTACTTTTACTTAAGTCAGAATTTGAATGCAGGATTTTACTTGTAACAGAGTATTTACACACTGTGGTATTGCGACTTTTACTTAAGGAAAGGATCAGAGTACTTCTCCCACCACTGATCCTGGACACTTTACATTAAATAGGAAACATACAGTCAAAAGAAAGAGAGACAAGAAGCAGCACATCAGCTCAATCAACTTTTATTCCATAACTGATCAAACACACAAACATTCGCCGGTCTGCTTCACTTTTCTCCTGCGGCGTCATGCACATTTCAATCCTTCAACCCTGATATTGTTTACAGCAATAACGGCCCTTTAAGGTCAGGTGAATCCAGTTCTCTGTCGGGGGTCTTGTGAGTTCTCGCTGAACTGTTTGTTTGGGAATAGTTCTTAATAATAAAAAAGTTCTGTAATTAAACCATCAAATAACAACCAGACTGTTAAACTGTTGATCCTGCTTCATGAAGCTGTACAAATTCAAGACGGCAAGAAACTCACTCACCCTGATGCACTGAATCACCATCATTTCCTTGATTAACTTTATACACACACGTCGGATATGCGGTTTTGTTTACCCTGAACTTCAGTTACTCTGAGCGAACCATAACTGCCAAACCTTCACTTTGAACTATCAGAGAGCTACAAATACCTATGATATGCTTATATATACACACAATTACTTCATATACAAGATCAGCTCTTTGGAGTGCAGCGACCTCTTTCTTTTGAAGACCAGACCAAAACCTCGAGCATCGGAACATTTATAAGTGGGATGCTTAAAAGGTGGCGACAGACCAATGAGGATAATTCTAATGCAGTTGATATATTTGCCATAAACCTGAATATAATCTTAACTTATGTACATTTTCCATTCCTGTTACACTTTTTCCATGTTTTGAGTGCAAACAAATGCATGAGATTTCTGGGCTGCTGAATAAATGGCCGAAAAAAATTTACTGAAAAAATAAAATTAAATAAAAAGACGATGTTGTCAAAAACGTATTTACAATATTACACACAATCACAGCAGGTCTACACACAGAAGGACTGTTAGAAACCACTTCAACAGGACCAGGCAGGTGTGCAGGCTGCAGTGAGTCAGCATACAGAACAAGTCTGACTTTACAATTACAAAAGGCAATAGATATGGCTTCAATGACGTGTCTTTACAGCATGAAAAACAAAATTTGGATGCTCAGTTATGATTTCAGTAAATCTCTGCAGCTACCTTTGCAGGAAAACTGCAGTCTTTGAACACATGTACAAAATAGATGATTACTGTCTGAAACCAGGCTGTCAAAGACGAGAGAAAAACCCCACCAAATACATTTAAAAAGGCCAGTAAACATCGGATATGATTGCTGAATTTCATATGAAGTCTTTTCACGAAATATTTCTTCATTTCAAGCTCATTTGGCCCCCGTAAACTTTGGTAAACTGAAAATAAATAAAGAAAAACAAATTCAAAAACACATTACTCCTTGAGGCATCCTATAAACTTTTTTTTTTTGATCTTCATGTCAATAATGCAGTGCAATAAACAACTTTTCTCACGTACAGCTGCGGCTACTTCATCCATCGATATTACCGTTCATCCGAATAAATAGTTGAATTCGTCTTCAAAATCATAAAGCTGTTTTACAATGGCTTCTTATTTTTGTTTTTCCTTTTTGTACAACACGACAAATGTAAACCAAGACAGGCCGATCCAAACTTAAGGCAATCAAAAACATTTTTTTTTTTTTATAAGAATGGCAACAGGGAGAGGTTGGATAAATGAGGAGCGTGTCTGCATGTTAACTCAGACAGGCTGGACCTCCCTGCAGGTGAGGTGGAGGAGGAGGAGCAGCAGCTCTATTTGGGAGGCAGCGGGTTGTCGGGGGTCGTTGGAGTTGCCAGTTCTTTATAAAAGTTCTCAATCTGCTCTTTGTACATCTTCACCACCACCGGACGCTTCAGCTTCATGGTAGGGCCTGTGGAACAAGAAGAGAGTTCATATTGTTAAACCTTTCATCGTATCTGAGGTTTAACTTGAACCCGTTAGTTAAAGGTCAGGGTTCAGTATAAAGGCAGATTTCTACAGCTAAAATAATTGTATTCATTTCTAAAAGTTTCAGTATTTTCTCCATGATGTTATAAATGGAGGCTTGAGGTAATTGTGTACAAGTGTCTCATTTTAACTCCAAAAAGAGGGTTATTGATTATCTGATGGGGTCATAGCAGCCATGTGGGAATTAATGCACCAGCAGGGAGGACATGTGATGCTGGCAGACCAGTTTCCCTCTTGATAATGTTGTGGATTGTAAGAACACAAGTAAACCACAGATAAAAGGGATTAATTGGATTAGTGGTTTCCAATCGGGGAGTGGTGACATGAGGTCAAAGGTCAAAAGATGATTATTAGGGGAGGAGACAAGAAAGATCGAAGTTCACAAACAAAATTTGTTTTTTTTCTCAGATTTCTTTCATGTAATTTCTCCTTTTTTTCTCTTTGTAATGTGGTATAGTTTTTAAGACTGCAATTTATAGATTAATCTGATGATTATTTATCATTGTATTTCATCTTTTGTCTATGAAGAGTCAAAACACTACAAAAATGACGTGACATGATGTTATAATTCCCCAGAGCCCAAGCTGACGTACTAAATTAGCTTGTTTTTGTCTGAATCTGGAAGGATCTTCAGAATACCATCATGTATGACAAAGAAAAGCAGCAAGTCTTCCCATCTGAGAGACTGTCGTTGGTGAAAGTTTGACAAAATGACAAACAATTAATAAATGATCAAAAGTTGACGATTGATTCCCGATAACAGGTCTCCATAAATTATTCACATGAAAACAGGCTGAGAAGGAAAAACCTTAATCTTTGATTGAACTGCTCACAACCCGCAGACCTGCACCATGTGACACTTTCATCACAGGAAGAGTATTTCAAGCATCAGCCTCTGAATTCCACATATTGCAAAGTCCACCGCACTCTTCTGTCTACAGAATCAAGATCCACTCATCAGCACAGCCCCGCTCACCCAGCTCTCCTCCTGGAAGGGAGAAATCCCGATCCAGGACGATCCACTTTTGAATGCGCTGAGCGTTGGAGGGTGCCTTCTCGTTGACTCGGTTGATTCCCTCCTGAATGGCAGCGTTGATCGCCCGATCTCGGCCGGCTGAGATCTCGGAGACACGCGTGGCGTTGCTGCCCAGCTTCTGGCAGAGCTCAACAGCTTCTGGAGTCAGCTCGTCCTCGGGATCGCCCGACTCTGCGTTTACCTGACACTGGAGGGACGACAGTGAGAGCTTTCATTTCATTGCCTAATATTTAAATGTTCTTGTCCTTGCAGCGTCGAGCATGAATACTTTTAAAACACAAACGACATAGAATTTGGGTCTGTCTACATCATCTTGCAGTTTTCCCTAAAGCCCACTAGATGGCAGCATCTGACCAGAAATGTCTAAGAAACCAGCGCCTCACTTGTCACTGCTGCTGCTGTTGCCATCAGTTAAGACAGATATATTGACTCTTTCTGAGATTAGATAAAAAGGTATGAAGATAAGATGTTTACAAAGCTCAGAGCCTTTTACGTCCAGTGCTATCTACACGAGTACACTTCCCCTCCTCACCACGGTGCCCTGCTGTCCTCTACTTCAACTAGGATTGAAGTGGACAAGCAGAAGCAAGCCTGCTGTAAAGTCTACACCAGGGGCCAGATGTTTAAACGATACGTATGCACAAAAAACAGGCGTACGCCCCACACACGAGTACTTCAGACCAGGCGTAGACACAGTTTTCTAGAGATAGCTGCGAGTGATATGATGATAAAGTGGACATGAAACATAAAAGTGAGAGGGAAACTTTAGAGTAAAACATTGTTTGTTTAGGTTGTTTGACAACGCCTCCAGGTCGCAGTTTCTGAGCGTCTTACCTTAATGGTGAGCAGCATCGACAGAAACTTCCTCTTGTCTCCGATCAGCATGGCGTTACTAATCAGCGGCGCGGCCTCCTTCACTGCATCCTCGATAGGAACGGGCGGGATGTTCTCTCCCCCTGCTGTGATGATCAGCTCTAAAATCGAACACACACAGGTTAAGTAACAGACAGGTTTAATCGATCACAGATAAAGAAAGGCTTAAAGATACAATCTATGTAACAGCACAGCATTTTGTGCATGTCTGAGTCTGAGTCTCTAGAATAAGTACCTTTAATTCTTCCGGTGATGAAGAGGAATCCGTCCTGGTCGTGTTTGCCCAGGTCGCCTGAGTGCAGCCAGCCCTCTGCATCGAGAGCCTCCTCCGTCTTGTCGGGCATGTTGAGGTAACCCATGAAGACGTGACGGCCCCAGAAGCAGATCTCACCGTTTCCCTCCTCGTCCGGGTTGTGCAGCTTCGTCTTGCACCCTGGGATCTCTTTACCACAACTGCAGGACAAAACAACCTCTTTGTAATTCGCCGCCAAGAGCGTGTTTTCGAAAGAAATTCGAAAGAAATTCAGCGTCAAATCACACTGAAGTAAAAAGGAAAATGTACCTGGTGAGCTTGAAGGCTTCAGGGAGGGAGACGGTGTGAGGTCCGGTGCTCTCACTCATGCCGTACAGCTCGTACAGAGGAATATCCAGGCTGAGGAAGAACTCCAGCGTGTCTTTGGTGATGGGAGCGGCACCTGTGTAGCACTTACTGCAGCGGTCCAGGCCCAGGGCCTTACGCACCTTTTTGAACACAAGCTTTTTGGCGATGTGATAGCTGAACGGTGTGCGGCCAGCTGCTCCGGTTCTGAGGACGCGAAAAACAGCAAGTGTGAGTGTTTTGAGCCACGCTGAACTTTGGTTCACACTGAAATATCTACAACTATGGATGGATTGCCCGAAAAGTTGGTACACACATTAATGTCCAACTCAGGATGAATTGTAATAATTTTGGTGATCCTCTGACTCTTCATCTAGTGCCATACATGGGTCAAAACTTCAGTTCATCCAATACTTTGGTTTATGACCAAAGTCCTGCTTAACTGACAGTCCCATCAGCCTCAGCTGTACTTTGTGTTTAGTGCCAATTAGCGAATGTTAGCATGCTGACACACTAAACTAAGATGGTGATCATGGTAAAGATTACACCTACATAGAATCAGCATGTTAGCATTGTCATTGTGAGCACATTAGCATTTAGCTAAAAGCACAGCCTCACAGAGACTGTAGACTTAGTCTTGTTGTGTAATGACTTAAACAGGCAGATAATAAATCAGACAATGTCATGAACTAATTGAGAGTCTCTCTCTCAAAAATGGCATGCATGCATTAACAATATTCCTACAATCACAGTGGGCTCATGTAAGAGGGAAGTACTAAAATAACATTTCAGTAAATAGACAGAACCGATGTACGAAAGGAGGAACGAGGAATGATCTAACCATGTCTAAATAAAGCCGTAATTTCAAAAAGCGTGCACGTACTGGTTCATCTTGGTCAGATTAGTGTGCAGACCGACATCTTTGGCCCAGGCAGCCACCTTCCTGCGCACAGTCGAAGACTTGGCTCCGACAGACCTCATCTTCTCCTGCATCTTCTCCCAGACACGTGGGACGCCCATGAAGGCTGTGGGACGCACCTCCTTCAAGGTGTTTACCAGAGAGCCCTGATAAGAGACGGCAGAATTGTAAACGCAAAGATCACATGTAGTTTACAGCTCACATGGAGAGGAAATGAGCAGAAAAATAGAAAGAAAAAAGAAAAAAAGAAGCTTTTTAATGTCTATGTAACGCACTCATGTGTCCACCCTCAGGATATCTCTAACTTTCACTGGAACTCTTGGTCATCTGCCACTCCTAACTGCATTACACACTTAACGTGCGTTAACGAACGTGCAGGGGTGATGATGGTGAAATGAAATAAAACAGACATGTTTTTACACAGCAGATTAAATCTTGCAATTCCTGTGAAAGGGCACGTTATGGAAGATGCACATGGTTGGCGAAGAGTTGTCTGTTTTTATGCCCCTAAACTGTTAAATACTCTCCCTCCTGATCTTAGAGCGGAAAACTGACTTTGTGTATTTAAGAAGAAATTAAAGACCTATTTTAATTTGGCTTTTTACTTAATCAATAATCATTATTTATTTCTCAGAACTGCTCTTACTTGTATTGCTATTTATTTATTCCCGGAAACTTAAAAAAAAAAAATTCTTTTGGTTGTTGTAAACATTTTATTCAGTTTGTTTTTGTTTCTAGTTCTCTACTAAACATCGTTTTCAATCCTGTTTTTGTGAAGCAATATGGGCTTTGTCTCTGCATGAAAGGTGCTATACAAATAATACCCGTTTTGAGTGCTCGTGTGTTTGTGTACTATTCACCTCATATTAACACAAGTGCTGTATCTCACCTTCAGTGCATCTGGCTGAGCGAAGTGGGTCGCCCCTCCGACCTTCATGGTGACCCAGATGTCGACCATCTGAGCTGCGATGTGGCTGAGCGGCAGGTAGCTGACCACCGTCTCCTGAGTCTGAGTGGCGTCTTTCAGATGCACATGGCGGCTGGTGGAGAGCGCGGTCCATGTTATCTGAGGGGGAGGGAGAGAGGAATACGGTAAATATGATGCATCTTCATTGTTTTACGTATGGGAGGTCACAGACACACACAGAAACAACAGTGACTGCATATGACCACAGTGTTTAACACCTCTATAAGTGAACTTTGACAAGAATAAAATACGTAATAAGTTTGAACTGTTTCAGTAAGACAGCCGCGTGCCACGTTAATGAGATACTGCAGCACATCATCTGCATGTGCATTGCCTCGAACACACAGTGCTAAAAGGAGGTACTCTGCTGATCCAGACCTACTGAGACCTCAGTAACAAGCAGCGCAGTACTGTCAGCTGTCCGCTGCATCTGCACATTTCTCACATTACAAAAACAAGAGTGAGTTTCTGCTGTCAGTCTCAGGAGCCAAACATGCGACACTTGACTGTTCTCAGACTCCTGTAACTCACGTTGTCATGGCTGAGCATGACCCCTTTGGGCTGGCCTGTGGTTCCTGAGGTGTAGATGAGAGTGCAGCATTGGTTGGGCTTCTGGCTGGAGATGATGGCGTCGAGCGGGGCGTCGGGCTCATCACGTCCGAGCTCCATGAACTCCGCCCACTGCAGAGCACAAACACAATCACTTAGATGAGCGCTTGTTGAACTAAGTAAATCTTGTCATGTTTCTCATGAACTGATTGTTTGCTTACTGTGTACAGATTTGGTCTCTTCTCTTTTAGTGCATCTTTGTACTGGATAATGGCTTTCAGGTGTGGCAGCTTGTCTTCAACCTGTGAACAAACAGAATGCAATCTAATGAGTACATAACTGCAGGCATATATATTTTATGATTAATACTGCATTGATCAAGGGGTTGCTACATCACTCTAAAAAGTGAAATAAAGATTAAGGATGCATAAAATCTGTAGTTGTGTCCCAAATCCATACTGCACACTAATTCTAAGCAGGTTTTAAGTATGTAGTGTGCTCACATTGAAAAAGTTAAAATAAAGAATACTCAGAAGAGTCAGTATACAGACTAAAAAAAAAACTTGATTTGATTTGAGTGTGCTGTAGATGGAAAATACAGGAGTTGCTCACAGCTGGAAAAAAAAACTGCTCCAGGAAAAAAAAAAACAAAAAAAAAAACCCAAAATGACTACTTCATTTATGGAAAAACATTTTGCTTTCTCTTTCAGTTTAATTGGCAGTGACATGGGCAAGTATTGTCTCATTTCCTGTAATAGAAAATGGTTAAGAGAGTTGATTTCTTGTATATGAACAGCAAGCGCATTATACTATAAAGATTAGATTGTAGTATATACTATAAACAATTAGTATTTAGTATGGACTTGGGACACAGTAACTGTCTTATCCACAGAAGACAGATTCCTTATATGATATGTAGTGTGTAAACTTTGTGTTCATAACTTCAAATAGTATTTATATTCAGTGTATCACTCATTCTGATCTCACCTGAAGGATCTTCTGCAGCTGTTTGTGGTTCTCCACCACAATGATGTTGGCCTTGCAGTTGTCTGCTACATACTGGCATGCCTCAGGAGAGTTGGTGGTGTAGATGCCCACAGCAAACCCACTGCAACAGACAAAAGGGACATGTCAGACTTAGCAAGTTCTCTTTCACATGTACCGATGCACAGATCCAGATAAGACTCTGCCCTTGTGCTATTCTGGATGTAGAAACCTGCCGTACGAGATGTTTCATTTAATCCACAGAACAGTGAGACCTGATGTCCTCAAACCATCTCCATTGTTCGTGCTCTCAACTTTGATCTACATTCATCTGTACTGGGTTCATTTTTTAACAGATCTCTCGTGAAGTAGTTTTAACTGTTTTCATTAAACTTGATCGGCAGGAGACTGAAGCTGAAGTACCATCACTAACTTTCTTTATTTTCCCCACTTTTGTCTGATGTTTTTTTAACCTTCCCAAGACGGGACAACAGAAACTACCTGACCTAGAAGCACTCTAGCAGCTTAGCAGCAACGTGAGTCTGCTACTAAACTGAACCTGTCATTTGGCTCATCAGGACTGGTTCGACTAGTCGACGGTAGTTTCAACACATTCTTATGGCCATGCATCAGCACTGAACAGAGAGTAGGCGTGGGAGACTGGGGTATAAACAAACACAGTATCAGCGTGTGTGTTACAGCTCCCACAGAAGAGTTTTAGGGGTTTTATGTACTGATCTTCTGTGTAACCGAACTCATTTCCCCTAATGTGCTCTTGTTTTCAGCCTTCCAGAAATTGCAGTAAACAGAAAATGTCACCATAATCGCAGCTAAAATTTGGGCAGACAGCGTGAAAAACCCCAACCTTACGCAACAAGTGTGAGGAGCTCGGTTGAGGCGAATCTGGCCGTGCCCAATCAATGGGTTAGGTTTTTAATTAAATGGGGTTTTGGTTTCTCGGATGGAGTCAGTTCCTTGGTCCTGTTTCACTCGCTGAATGAAGCACATGGTTTGATTTATGTTGGGGCCGTCCACGCTGAATATTCACACAAGCACCGTAGAAGAGAGGCATGTGATTACTTTTATCTGATCTGTGCACAATTCATCAGTAGTGGAAGTAAAAGTACCAATACAACAGTGCATAAATACTCCATTACAAGCAAAAGTGTACTTAAGTAAAAGTAAAGTAGTTGGGTACTTTATATACAGTTAGGTAGTTTAGTCCAGTGGTTCCCAACCTAGGAGATGAATCTGGGGGGTTTGTGAGAAGATTAATGGGAGAGGAAAGAAGTTCTGACACAGTGGTGATGTTCTCTAATATTTGCTCTTTGTGATTGGATAATTTCACTTCTTTGGGCCTCAAATACTTATTTACATGAAACCATCAGAGGTTTAGAGGGGAAATGTCTCTTTGTTGGAACTGCTAACAACTCCCAGTGACATGGGGCCTCAACCAGACTTTTTTGTAAGGAGGTTTTGTATTGTATCATAAAAGCTTAGCATATGTTTTTAATGTAAAATCTTAAATTTGAAAAGTAACTGTTAGCTACGGCTGTCAGATAAACATAGTTCAGTATAAAGTAGTCACATAAAGTACCTCAAAATAAGTACAGTACTTAGTTGCTATCCACCAGTTCATCAGCTTCCTGTTTAGGATAGTGCTGTAATCCACAAATCAAGATGTCTCTAAGATAAGAGGCTACATGCTGAACTAGACTATGTTATGTTCTGGTGTACTTACATTTCAAGTCAGGTATGGAACACACACACACACACACACACACACACACACACACACACACACACACACACACACACACACACACACACACACACACACACACACACACACACACACACACACACACACAGACACACACACACACACACACACACACACAGCTGGCATGGCAGTGAAGCATGTGAGTGAGGCACTGAGCTCATCACTGACTGTTACATAAACTCACAAATTCAGAGATGAAGATGAAACTCACCCTGCCAAGATGGCTCCAATGTCAGAGATGAACCACTCAGAGGAGTTGAAGCCCAGGATGCCGACGCCGTGGTAGCGCTGCAAACCAAGCTGTAGACAGACAAAGCATACTTTTTAACTATGAATAAAAGGACACGTTGTTAAAGGACAATCCCAGAAATAACACTGCGACATCCTGCGCATCCATTTTCATGATGATTTCAGGTACAGTGAGGTGAGACATTGTGGTTTATGTGGTACATGTCTTGTGATGCCCCCTCTTTAATTAACCACAGTTTGGAGAAATAAACCGTGTCAATACGGCTGCCATTGTTACACTAAATGCTTATTTTCATGTTTTAAGATGAAGACTGTCCTCTGCGGGTTTAGTACAAAAAGCGTTATTCTTTCCGCGTGAAACTCTTTCAAAGTTTCACACATTTGGCATTGCCACGGCAGCTGTTACCATGGAAACAGACACACAACCAAATGTACATAAGACTGCCATAATGGAAACGGACACCAAGTTCAACACTGCAATGAGCTTTTATAAAGTCTTTTATAACCGTTGTCGGAATATAAAACGAGTCTCGACATCTGAAGCTCAACTCCTGCAGATGGAAACGTAACGCTTTGTTAACTAGTGGGAGTGAGAGAAGAGCCAAAGACTTCATTGTTACACTGTGAGCTTTGCATTATGGACTTTTGCCCTATAACAACCGGAGCATGTGTGGGGACATCAAGTTCAAGTTAGTTTGTACAGCACATAAACACAAGTGTAAGCATGTCTTTGTGTGTGTGTGTGTGTGTGACCCCTGCTGAGTCTCCATGCTGACTAACTGTGTTTTGCGTTTCACAATAAACAATAATGTGCTCTGTCCTGTGTGAACAGCTGAGGCCTGTCCTGAGCTGCCTCACTGACATTTCAGTGTCGTGTGTTGTCTCGACTGACTTGGCATCAAATCAAATGCACAAACTTTGAAACAAACACAATTTGATTGTTTAAAACAAGACAGACCTTTAGATAATGAAGGAGAACTGCTGCTGTAGGTGGATAAAAACAAAAGTGCTTTTCTCTGAAGAGCATACACCTTTATTAGAGATACTTCTCTCCTCATGTTTAAGGTGTTGTGTAATTAAGATGTTTTATATATTTTGTAATGAGACTACCCTGAGGAATTTCTCTAATTGTGCAACGCTTTATGACAGAATTTTTCAGCACTGAACCTGTAAATGTTGAACTGGGTTTGGTTGGGTTGGGTTTCCACTAAACCTGAGTTGAAATAACACACTTATATAAGCTACACCAGTCAGTATGTGTGTTAGGACATGAAATCAATAATACTTAAGAGCAACAGTTTTTAGTGGTTTGCACTGACAAAATCCTCCCAAAGATTATTGTAATAAAAACAGGAAGAATTAGAATACAACTGTGAAGTCGATGCTTTGATCCTTTTATATATGACTGCTGTTTAAACTAATTTACTCAATAGATAAAAATCTACCTTAAGGAAGCTCTTGGCAGCGGTGCGGCAGGTCTGGTAGTATTCTCTGTAGTTCAGGCTCTTCTGCTGCTCGCCCTCCTTCCAGCTCAGAGCTGTAAAGTCGCCAAAGCGCTCCACAGCTGAGGTGAACATCCGGTTGACGGTCAAAGGGGTCTCAGCGGCCAGGCCAGAGTCCCCCATCCTCAGTTTCACCTCTGCATCCCCCAGTGACGTCCACAGGCCGGGTTCTCCGGCTGCTGGCACCGACAGGGAGTTTGGGCGCTGGGCTTTCACTGGAAGACGTGAAAACAGACATCCAGAAAAATAAGCAAAAGGTTGTCAAGAGATTTCAATGACAAATCTCTTTTCCATGCAGAACTAAACTTTCTCCTGGCATCTCCTTGTTCCCATAATCTCCATGTGAGTTGCAACAGACAGCCTGTGTTTGTCGTGTTAGAGGGGATGCCACTCACCGTCTGGCGCTACACTAAAGCTACAAACAAACATGAGCCACCGAGCAAATGAGCAATCCTGTTCTCAGCGCTCGGAAACACTCACACAGGATGCACTGTGATGTCCAAATGATCGACTGTAAGCTGTTACTTTAGGTTGTCTGGATGTCGTTTTCCTTGTGAAAGTAAAGTCAATGTTATCTCACCATTAGACATTATATAAAACCACCTTATAGGCAATTTAACTGCTTTGGAGAAACAAACTTCCTCATATGAAACGCAAAATGTCTTGTGCTATAAATAATGTGTATTATTATTATTATTATTATATCATTATATTATTATTATTTATTATACATAAAAAACATCGAGTTGTCAGGATAAATCAAGAAAATTACGAACAGCATCTTAAATTATTTTAAATTGTTGTTAAAGAAAAACTACGGTTTCTTACAACACAGGGTTTCACTGTTGGAGTTGGGTTATGATAACATTGTATGTAATTGCCGAGATGTCAAAAACATGAGCAGTCACATCATCCTACAGGTGGTAAACAAACAACCCCTGTCAGCCAAACTTATTTGAAAGACAAAATGAAAGCAAACAGTCAAACAACCCCAACTGTCCATCGTCCGAATGTTCATCACAGTTTACAGAAAGAGTTCCTGATTCGTCTACCTGATTCTGCCACCTTGAACTGGCAGCAGTTCACCTTCAAATGAAAGTGGTTTAGATAATGTGGCAAACTGCTTGTTTGCAACCTGTCCGATCATCTTATTGTGTGCCATGTTTCTTGCCCCACTGGACCTACTTTTAGTGATGTTGTTGAGCTCAGAGACCTCAGCAATTACTTTGGTGACTACAAAATTATAAGAGATATAACCGAGGGCCTGAGCTACAAAAATAAAACCCAAGTTGTAATAAATAGTAGATTTTCTATAAAGTGCTGATTAGAAAAGGGGGAGGCAACCAACTCCATCTTGTGTTTTTTACACTCAGAAAGAAAAAAGGATGTATTCTGCAGACAGAGGAACTAAATGATGGCGGATTTATGACCGAACACAAACAGCAGGTTATCAGTACATGGAGCAGATGAGAGGGCAGGACGATGGTAGTTCAATTCAAGGTATTTTTGATGGTAATTATGAAGGTTGCCATTAATATTCCCTGTTAATTTAAATGAACTTTGAATCACAGAGCCTTATATCATAGTGACAGAGGAATGTTGCATAATGTTAACAAATATAATGGAATAAGAAGAACGTGTATTTTTCCCTCAGTGACGGCGACAGGAAGGAATGTCAAAGTGCAGACTGAAGGCAGGAAAAGGAAAGTCCAGTTGTTCTTCCAAAGAATGTGGGCACTTCGGTTTGGCCCACTTCCTCAGGAAAAAAGTTCAGAGAAAAAACACGTTAACTAATGCTGACTTCAGCGACCAGAGCCAACCCAGTGACTCAGGATATCGTCCAGCTGTGTCTGTATGTTTCTTATCATCATTTTAATCTGGCTGCAC
Organism: Enoplosus armatus; assembly: GCF_043641665.1. NCBI lineage: Eukaryota > Metazoa > Chordata > Actinopteri > Centrarchiformes > Enoplosidae > Enoplosus > Enoplosus armatus. The sequence goes on from NC_092186.1 coordinate 20,687,241, forward strand.
TGCCCTTACAAATGTTAGTGTTCAGGGAGGGACGAAGAAAGAGTAAACACATTCAACCTGGTGGCTTTTTCGTCAGCCCCCACCTGTTTGTGTGTTTGAGGTCTGTTCAGCGGGGACCTCTGTAGTCTTGGTGCTGCTGCTGACTTCGTCATGAGCGCCAGTCTCCTCTTCCTTTTCCCCTGTGGACTCTTCCTCCGAAGACTCACTGAAGAAATGGAAAGGAAAAAACAGGTCACTTAACAGAGGAGAGTGGATTCCCACAGCGACTGTCGCCTCCTCTGAGAAAACCAGAGACAGAAACCTGGTCCTGCACTGAGTCATATGGGGAAACCTGTGTCTCCCAACACATAAAACTCATCATCGTCCTGAAAGTACATATTATGCTTTCATCTCAACCGTAGATCTTCAAAGTAAAGTTTATGTAAAAGTGATAAAACCATGATTACACTGACAGGAATTTAATCCTAAACATGATGAGACTGAACAATTACTGGCATTATGTGAACTACTACTGAGCCCTGGAGCTTGTACCTGGGTGGTATATATGGCTGACACCTGCATCCTGTAATTTCCCTATCATATCTAAATATGAGTGAGATACAATGAGGCCACACTTGTACAAAAAGCACTATCAACTAGCGATCAAGCCAGTAATGTTGCAATCCTCTGACAACATCTGACTTAAGACCGGTGGTTCCCAACCTTTTCGGCTTGTGGTCCTTTAAAGGTAAGTAAAGGACAACGAGCCCTCACCAAAGGTTACATATTCTGTGAGCAGTTCAAGCAAAAGGTGATTATTCTGAAATTGTTGAATTTGTATCATATTTAGAGGTCGAAGAGGTTAAACTATTCAGTATTTTTCAAGTAGAAAGCAAAGATAAATGTCTTTAAAATATAAACATAAAATTCATGGAGCAGAAACAGGCTTTTCTAACTTACTGGTCATCTTGTGACCCCTGAGATTCTAACACTCAGGTTGGGAACCAAAGCTCTCGAGACAGCGGTGTCAAGGTGTCTTGGATGTGTTTGTGCAGACATACTTGGCTGTATCCACAATGCCGTCAAGGGAGGCTGCGCTGTCTCCTGTGCCGCAGGACGACTCCAGGAAGCCGGCTGCTCTGGGAGGCTCCATCACCACGGCTTCGGACATGGCGCTGGGCTCACACACGGTCACTGGAAGAGAGGAGTGACGGGGCTTGTTAGATACTGTCTATCTGACAAGCACATCACTTACAAGCATTCGCAACAAGTAACGTTATGGCTGTTACAGAAGATGAAGATAAAGAAACACAAGCCACATGTGCGGACACAAAGTAGTGCAAGCATCCCAATATTGTATCAGGTGCACCAGATAGAGGCAACAACAGCCTAAAAATAAATCTCCTCAGGGACCGAAGGAGAAGTTTGAAGTTAGACCTTTTTAATGATGTCCAAATCTCACCTGCCTTCTTCTATTCATTGGTGACTATCATTTAGTTTAGATTTCCTAACTAACCGATTAATTGTTTGTTTAATCTATAAAATGTCAGAAAATTGTGAAAAATGCCAGTTAAAATTCCCTAAAACCAAAAGGTAACGTCTTCAAATGCGTTCTTTTGTCCAACCAACAGCCTAAAACTTAAATATATTCAGTTTACATTGATATAAAACAGTGAAAAGCCTAACAATTGAGAAGCTACAACCAGAGAATGGTTGGAAAACTGAAACAATGAATTGATTATCAAAATAGTTAATTATTAATAATAATAATAACGAGTCCTCTTTGTAGCATATATCCAAATCATCTGATTTATTAGATTCATTATGTTCCTATATTCAGAGAATCACATGTCTAGGAATTTATATATTTATTTGCACCCTATTGCCTAATATGTAACAGAAATCTTGGAGTTTTCTGTTGCAAATATTGTAAATAATTTGATGCGTAGATATTGACTAACTAATAGTAGAGCTCGACCAAGGATTTACACCTGGGATCATTATTTCAGGGTGCGGGAGCCATTTTCTGGATAAGAAAACTAAAACACAAACACTGTTTTGGAATGAGATTCAAACCTGGTTTGAGAAGGAGGATACCTTATGACTGGAAAAAAAAAAAAAAAAAAAAAAAAAGATTGCTCCCCCGGTCTAATTGCGGGACAGTAACACCAACATGTGACAGCTGGCAGCTTCTAGTCCTCACAAGACTCACACCTGAGTGTTGTTGGCACCAGGTCACATTGCTTTTTCTAGCAGTTGTAGTTGGGGTTATGTTTACACATCCAATACTGTTGATGGCTCTTGTGCGGGTTTCAGTGTATAATCAGTCATTTAGACTTTTCATTGAGACACAAGTAACTATTGATGACTGACCTCTGAATGAGTACAGAAAGGGAACAACTGTAATGTGCACAGATGAAAAACATGCTGACCAGAAATCCCTCAAAGGACCACTACATTTAGCTACGCCTTGCTTATTATCAACCTTTATGAGCTGCTCAACAAATATTGTCTTTGTCTATACTACGACTGTTCTGTTGACAAAATTCGGTTGTATGGCAACAGCGTGGGGAACATATGGTGCCGAGCTGGCAAAGTGGAAAGTCTTGCTACAGATAACACTGTCTTGCGAATAATGGATTGCCTTTCATTGCCGAGCTTGGTCAACAAAACACCTGTTAAAAAAAAACTTTTCATGGCTCCACCCAATGAAAGCCATGTAGATAAAACTAATTCTGATTATGAAACCATGTTATAGCCTGATTTCTTTCTCCTCTATCATTGATCCTGCACCGTTTGTATTGTGTAACAGTGTGTAAAAGGTGATCAGTTCCTTTGCAAAAGAGTTGGAGGGAGAATCCTTTTCTGCCTTTGCCATTACCTCATCACAGGAAACACGTCAAAGCCTCCTGAACAATAAACCATCGGCACTGGGCCACCATCAAACCCACACCTCCATGACGCTCCCTCCCATTCAAGCCCCCTTTTTGGTAAATCACAGTTCTGAGCTGCTGCTGGCCTGTTTATTTAAGGGGTCTGAAAACACATACCAGTGGCTTCGTCTGCCTATTGTGGCAGCAGCCTATCATGACTCGCCTGTCAGGGACAATTGGGCTTGGGCTAAGTGGAAAGAAACCGGATCCAGGGAGGTCAGAGGGCAGGAACGAAAATATTTTCCATCACGCTTTAGAGTTTTACACATATTTGCCGACCACACCTTCCAGTATATAACTACGAAAATAGGTAAAGTGGAATCTTTCAGGTGTCAATGCAAACAAAATGACAGGAACAAAATTGCCAGCGTTAAACATTGAATATCTGTCCTCTGAGGAATCAGCAGCCATGACCACAAAGTGTCATCACTGCTGTAAAAGAAAATCAATCCTACTTCAGCCATGTGGCCAGCAGCCAGCTGACCCAGAGGAGACTTGGTCACGGAGTCCTACGGAGGCCTGAAGATCTCTCAGCCAAGGAGACAGATGTCACAGGGTGATCTCACTGCTGCTCACATGGACACATGCAAAAGCTGCCATTATATTTCGCCTCCTCCTTCCAGTGCAGCTGCAGATGCCTCAAGGACACAGCCGTTAGTAGATAAGGGCTTCCAGCAGTATTAAAGCAAGTTAAGTTGAGGGTGGAGGCGAGCAGATATGGAATAAACCTCCCCCCATACCTCCCCCACCCCCCTGTTATTTCTTTAGGCTCTGTCATTGTTTGGGATGGGGTGAGGGGCGTGACACTGATCTTGAGAAAAGGTTCAGACAGTTGTAGCCTCCAAGTCCGGACCAATATAGCCTTAAACATCAGACTGGAAAAACCCCTGGGGATATTTCTTGCTTGCCCCCTTTTTATTCCCCCTTCTTCCTTTCAAACCATTTCGATCTGACGAGCCACCATCACACGAGCCCAACATGTTTAGATCACAAATAAAGGCTTGAGATGCATGCCTCTGGTTTAGCTCTGGGGTGACAACCCAAATATCTTACAGCATCAATCATTTCTCATCAACTTTCTGACTTATTAGCACAAACAAAATCTCCTGCCTGGTGTGGTAAACTTTCACTTTTGGATTTGTCATAATTTCCTCCAATGCTGTGGTTTACTGATATTACCCATGGCATATGTTTGTGGGCTTCCCCTTTACCTGAACTTCTCGGCAACCAAAAGCAACTAATGATTAGTTTCGGTATAGATTAACCTGACCTCAATTAAACCCGAGGTGACATCTTCAAATGTCTTGTTTTGTTTGATTAACAGTATTAAAGTATTAAAGCCCAAAGATATTTCATTTACAATTATATAAACCAGAGAAAAGCAGCACACTTTCACGTTGGAGAAGCTGGAACAAGAACATGTTTGTCATTTCACTTTGGAAAAAGCCTCAAACAATGAATTGATTATCAGAGATCATTTTCTTAATGGTTTCAGCTCTACTTGGGAAACTTTGATATTTCCTTTCAGCTCAGGAAGCATCTTTTGAATCCTTTCCTGCATGCTTTTGTTTCCTTGTCATGTGGCAGCACAGCTAATGCCCAGGATGAATTATCTGATGGATTTAGCACTGCGCAAACTGCATTCATGCAATCAGGAGAGGATTATGAATGTAGAGCAGTCTTACTGCGCAGCAACAGCTGTTTGATTCAGACAGGGAAAATGCAACAGTTGGAAAGATAACAACACTTAAAACCTTTTAAATGTTTCATAATTGATTCATGTCGAAGACGTGTGTATCATAACTCTGTCCTCAGCCAAACACATGAAGGCTTCAAACCAAACAGGGGACTCTCCCCAACACAACACAACCATGCCTGCAAACTTCAGTTAGGTTAATCCCCTGTCAAACAGAACAGACAAGACCCCACCCCTCCTTTCAGTTGTGTCTGTCTGCTCTCAGGCATCGTCTCCCCTTAACCAAGACAAAGGCCACCTCCAACTGACTGTCTGAACCTAATGTTGTCTTTCAACGCATCATCATCATCATCATCATCATCATCCTCTGAACGATGCGCACCCTCAGCCAGCTGCTGCCTCTGAACAGCACCCAGCAGAGCAGTTGCATCCTCACCATACAGTTACCACGTCAAGCTCAGCATTTTCTTAATCCAGTCTCAGACACGTGTAAGCCAATGCGGACATTTAAATAAAATAATGTACTTTATAATGTACCCCTTTAATGTTAGTTGTCATCCGGCAATTTCACACAGACGAACTGGTTGGGGTTACACCCTTTTGGGAGTGGGCAGCTATCCACATGTTGTGGAGAGGGTGACTGAGCCATACATTTCACCTCTTTACAGATGAAATACTGTGAATCACAGCTGTGCTCAAATCAGCTCCATGTAAGTACAACTGTAGAATTAATGTCAGGGAATAGTTAAACCAAGTGATTACAAGGGATGTGGGACTATGGCATAAAATCTGAGGAATTTACTGCTGTGAAATCATATAAAATCCACAGTGTCTTACATGAATCACACATAAGCAAGCTGTTTTCTCGGAGGTTCTTTTCAAACCTGATCTGTCCGAGTGGGAGCTGAAGTTGAAGGTGAAAGGACTACATCTCAGATCCATGGCATAGAAATGTAAACTGAGGTACTCACATTGCATTGCTGGATGCTGATTCTTTTCCCGGTTTGTATTACAGGTTTTCTCTGGAATCGTCCGCTTCTCCTTCCCCCCTTTCTGTCAAGGCTGTGGCTTCAGTTCACCGCTAAACACACACACACACACACACACACAGATACACCAGCTGCCCGCTGTTTCTACAACTTGAGCAACATATCTTTCATTTTCAAACACTAGCCGGCTCGGTTGGTCCCGCCCCCTGAAAACCCCACCCAGCTTCCTCCAGACACACTCCCCCCCCCTCCCTCTGTATCATCCTAAAGCAACCTGATTGGCTAAAACTGCTCACACCACAAGACCCATTTTCCATATAAGGCCACGCAAGCCAAATTAATAAAATGGGGGAAGTGGCTATGACGACACACACACACACACACACACTATCACTCTTGATGGATGATGCTGTGAAACTCAAACCCATCCCCCTACAGAGATACTCCCATCCACACACACTCAAATCACACGTCGCAGCTATGCCGGCTGGGGTTACTGTCGGACAAACTGTATGCAAACGTTTCTGAGGCCAGATTACAAGTGCAGCTGTGCTGGCTTGGCTTTATGACTTTCCACTGACTGAAATCATTCTTATGCACACTGCAAAGGCTCCCACATCCTGTGACCGATATTATTAAAAAATATTACACATTGATTTTGCTTCTTCTTCTTCTCATCTTCCTTCATTTGAAACCACTGTAAACCTATTAAGGCTGCAAATAAGGATTCTTTTCATTATCGCGTCATCTGCATCATATTGTCTCAGTTAATCGATTCATTGTTTGTCTATAAAATGTCAAGACATAGTGACAAATGTCCATCTTCAGTGTCCCAGAGTCCAAGGTCAGCTTCAAATTGCTTGTTTTATCCACAAATGATACTCAGTTTGCAGTGATGTAAAACATACAAAAGCAGCAAATCTTCATACTGCAGAAGCTGGAAAAAGCAAATATTTGGCTTTTTGTCTTGAAAAATGACTGACAGGGTTAATTCATTGTCAAAATAGCTGCACACTGACTTTGTTGGTCGACCAGTTGATTAATTGACTAATTGTTTCAGCTCTACAACCTCCTCCAAACCTTCAAGTAGTAGTACTCAAGTAGTATTTCATGCCGCTTTAGACTTCTACTCATCTACAATTCAAAGGGGAAACATTGTACTTTTTACTCCACAACAATTATTTCACAGCCATAGTTACTTACTTATTATTTACTTTACAAATTAAAATTGTAAAGTAAACAAACATTTCAAGGTTCCAGCTTTCCAAAAGTGAGTATTTGCTGCTTTTCCCTGCCTTAAATTAAACTCTTATCATATTTATATGTAACAGTCATTTTTGCATCAAGCACTTTTGATACTTTAAGTACATTTTGCTAATAAAACTTACATACTTAAGTATAAAGTAAAGGAGCTGAATACTTGCTCCACCACTGCAAAATAGTATCATACAAAGGATGCTAACGCTTCTAATCAAAATAAAAACCTTGCTGGCTGCATGACAGAAGTATTACGTACACTCAAACAAATGAATCACTGAGCGAGCAAAACGCTTCTGCTCATATTTTTTTTCAAAGTTAACAAGGTGACAACATAACATTGTTTGCAAACCTAAATTTAGCCAGAAAACCAACACCAATGCAAATTACACAGCTTAACAATCCTGTATTTCTAGTTCTTTAGAGCATGACCTGATATACAGGGTACTAAAACAAAGGCCGCGGCTCTAGAGAGGAAATAACTGCAGAGAGAGCAACAGAAATGAAAGAATTGCCCATAACAGAAATGTTTGCTGTTGGCAAACATTGTACTTCTGATACAAATATGAAAATACAGGAGTGAAAAGCGGGTCATGACTCCTCGTAAACGTGCCTGCCTCTGTGAAGGAAGTGTGGGTGGGGATTCACAGCCATGAAGACATTTCATTTTTACACTTTAACCTGTGGGTAATTCCAAATGAGAGTAAGTTGCCATTGATACACACAGAAAGAAATTCATGAATCAAATACTGAAGCAGCAGCAGATGTTAAAAAAAAGCCAGTTTCACTGCTGGGTTAGACCAAAGGAATTTCCTTCACACAATTTCCCCTAAACTCCCGCCTTCACAGTTCAATAGGTTAAGTAGTTCAACTAGAGGAGGAAGAGAGCACGCACGTCCTACTCAAACTGATTGAAATATAAGGTGTAAATACAACTAAAATAAATTAAAAGTGTGAAAACTGACTTTTTACATTTATTTTGAAATGTGAAATAAGATGGTTCCATTCAAAAATCTGAGAAAACTACATTCACATGTTTTTATTTGGGTGATGATCTTCTTATCTTCTCATGTGGCTTACTTTTTCCAAGATCAGTCTGAAAATATCTCACGTGTGAAGATGCTCACATGACTTCACAAAATGTGTGCCACCACTGCTCGATAGAAAGATCTCAGTCTCAACCAATTGCCACGAGAGACGAAAACGCAGAGCCACCACACCACAGCATCACATGACAGCCAGGGGACGGCTGATCCGGTCTACCCATGCGCGAACGCTGAGATGCTGCAGGATGTGTTTAGTGCTGATGCACCCTGCACTGAGGTTATTGTCGGTCAGTGACATCCTCTCTCTCATCCCACGCTCTGCTGAGGAAGTACTGTGAACTGAGCAGGCGTAGAAAGTACATTTATTTTTTTTCTTTTCTTTTCTTCCTATTATTTCATATTATTGGATAATTTTATAGCCATAGCATGTTATGAGTTGCAGTAGGTTGGAGCTAAGTTTAAGTATTTTATACATGGTTTGGTAATTTAATCCATATAACAATGCATCATATTTTATAAGGCGATCACATGTTTTGAGTGTAAAATCTTAACGTGTAAAGTAAATGTAATGGAGTCGAAGTACAACGTAGCAGTTAAAATACTTAAAGTACAAGTACCACCACCAAAGGATAAATACGTTCATAAATAACAAAATAAATGTATAGATTTAAAAGAAAAATGTTGTGAGAGGGGCACAGTTTTGTATTCCCTGTTCATACAGGAGACACACTTACTATCTGGACAGTAAAATTGCAAAGGATAATATTATTAGCATCCAAAACACAACAGTGCCCAGAAGGCTTTGAGTGTGTAATAATGGCTAAGACTCATGGAACATGTTGTTGAATGCTTTTACCTGGAGTAAAATGAGAAGATGTTCAAATTGAACCATCCACTACAGTATTACAAACCCATTTAGCTTAGATTATAGACAGAAAAGCCATTGAAATGCTGAGCTTTAAACTCCTGTGTGATGACTTGCTGTGTCACTTTTCATTCATGATAATCGGTTTCGCTGTGTGGTTTAACTTTAATTTAGCTTAAACAAGACCACTAATTACCTTAACTCTAATTGGCACATAGATAATCTCAATAATAGGTGGCTATCTGCTGGACTGGTGCTAAGACAAATGACAAGACTACCCAGAGATGCGACAAACGCTGGTAATCAATCAAAGGTGGCATGACTTACCATTAGAGGAGCCTCTGTTCTGGTGAACGTGCCTTTTGTGTGTGTGTGTGTGTGTGTGTGTCACTGAATGAGAAACTTGTGAGCACTCCTTTCTGGCTAAGGTTCAAATTCCTGGTGAGTTGGGCTTAACTGCTGCTCTGTGTCACCTGTTTTACAGCTTCAGTGAGACTCTCACCTGACATTCACCATGCATCACATTGAGCACAGGTAATTGAATCACTATGTTTTGGAGGAAGTAAGCTTATGGAATCACAGAGAACACTGTAAACACCTTACAGCTCTTTTCATTTTAAAAACAAATATCCAAATGGACGTTTGCAGTACGTTTTATTACTTTATTACGATTTTTATCTTCTCTCACTTTGTTCATTGTTATGCACCACAATACCAACTTCCTTGTATGTAAAAACCCATTGGGCAATAAACCTGATTCTGATTCTGATACACTCAATAAAATAAAATTTCTTCAAGGGCTAAGTAAGTCTTGAACAAACATGCATTATGTTTCTCATTATGTATATACTTACATTTCTGCACAACCTGCTTACATTACAGTTTATACCGAGCTACCAAAGTATTATATTTTACTTTATATTACATATATTTTATTCCTATATTTTGGTTTTGCTGCTGCACCATTTTATGTCTTAGGTTCTAATTAGATTTTGTTCCACTTAAGTGATTTTTCTTCATACATATTTTTTATATTTATAAGAGCTCAGTTGAAGGGAGCCTGAGATCTAAGAATTTCATTGCCAATGACTGCTTCACTGTAATTGTTGTGTACATGACAATAAAATAACAATTTGATAACATACAAGCTGTAATCAGGATTGGAGAAATACTGAGGTCATAGGTCCAAGTCTTCCCCTCCCTGAAACCAGACAAAAATTAATGTCTAACTTTTTCATATTTTATTGTCCCAAATGGAAAGACAGCATCATACCATCCTTGGATCCCAGTAAAGATGTGATGAAGATTGTACACTGTCCACACTCACAAGGCCATAAAAACTGCATATATGTGATAAACTGTCTCTCATATAAACCAAGCCCTCAAGTACCAGAGATTAATTTGATTGCTTTACTCTCTTTGTCTTTAATTTCCTATTTTTTTATGTCTACATTGGATAGCTTATATTGATTGTATATTTATATTTTCCTGTGAATTCAAAGGGGTAGTCCAGCAATTTTGTGTTGGAGACTAAGAGGCAGATTTAAGGGTTGATGGTCTCAATCGAAGCAGCAGAGGCAGAGATATCCTGGCTTTTCTCCAAAGAGCTAAATCCTACAATTTTCATAATTCAACTCAATAGCGTCTTTCATTAGAACTCCTCTTGAGAAAATACTGAATCTTTAATTCATTTGTTCTAGCATAAAAGTTGTCAAAATAATATATATATATATATATATCTTATAAAATACACACCATGTGTTTTTTTTTGGATGTAACTCACTCTTCAGTCCCAATTTTCATGAAAAATAATAAATGGGCATACATAAATGTGCATTGACAGCTTTATTTCCTTTTTCTTGCGGTCCTTAAAATTACAAGTAAAAATATGTCTGATATGTAATAATGCTGAGGCCATTTTTGTATTGACAAATCAACAAGAAGATCAAAAGGAAGCACATCTTTGCCTTATATCAACAGTGCAACAACATCCACAGTATCTCAGTGAAGCATTTGTCATCAGTTTATCAAGAGGACCAGATAATCTATTCTATATCTGACGTACTGTGACCGTCAACGTCACAATATAGACATATGCTGCCACCATGTGTTGAAAATCTGAAATGCAGGAAGACGAGGCTGGTTGCATAAAAAGAATATTTAGTTTTTTACCTTTTTTTTTTAAAAAATTGAAAACAATCATAAATTCATATAAGTTTTAAATAAATTTCTGGTCTTTGATGGTGATTTTATTGGAGCTTAACTAAAGTGTTGGAATATAGCTGAATGTCATCAAGAATTAAATTATAATACAATAATTCCTTTAAATCATAAACATAACTTATGTCAAAAGATTTAAAATACACATTGTGCTTTAACATGTACATATCATCCATCTATAAAACCTGCACGCTGTATATACTGTAAATAGACATAGTAACTACCATATACTGTACACAACCACCCACTTCATGTATATAAAGTAATCTGGTACTTTGCCCACTCAGTATTTTTGTCTTTGCACTGTTTGTATTTGTTTATAATCTATAGAACACTTGATATATAGACATTGTATCGTTGCTTTTTATGTATATTTATGTATACACCTATTTTTCACCTACTTGTATGCACACAATAGTTCTATGTTTATTTTTGCACATCGTTGTTCAGCGTCCTTGTTTTTAGCTGTATGTCTATTTCTATCTTCCGGAGTCAGATTCCTTATATGTGTACAATACTTGGCTCATAAAGCTGATTCTGATCCTAAGAGAAAAATGGAGATCTCTGGATAAACTGAATTTATGTGATTTATGCGCTTCCACTGGTTCCCTAGCTAATACCGCCTCCTAGTGGTTCAATTCAAATTTACAGCCTTAACTGGGCGGGACTCGTGTCCCGTTGGCCCCTCCCTTACACAGTGAGGGCCCTGACGTAGGCATTCGAGGGTAGCAACAGTTGCCTCGAGACCCCCTCGCGCCATAGTGACTGTAGCCGTGGAGACAGTTACTTACCAACGGGCGCAACACTCAGCAACAGCAGCAGCAGCATCTGGAAGTCACCGAGCGAGTGGGAGAGAGGGGAAAGAGAGCAGAGCCAGGGCAGAACTTTTCTCAAGGCAAAGGTGATTATATCTTTATAGAATTTAGATTCTGAATTTAATTTGGAGAAAAATGCTCTGGGATCGAATGCGTTGCTAGCACTCTTGGTTATTTTCCACAACATAACTTTCCCTTCTTTGTGGCATCCGCCCCAAGTTGCGAACGGCTTTCCACTCCTCATTTTACCTAACTGACGTTCACCTATTGCTGGCAACAGCTTCTTGCACCTAAAGCCAGCTTGGGGAAAATATCTATTTCACCACTGCTACTCATGTAGTTACTCTTTGCTTGAACGTTACACACAGCGTCAACGTTACTCCAACTCAAAATGGATTACTGGATCACTTTACACTTGTTGCTACGTTGAGAGTGTGTGTAGAGTGTGTCGAGATGTATGTGAACGCACTTCCAGCTCGATCCCAGCAGGATGGATTGTTAGGCTACCAGTCAAGCTACAGCTAATGCTAACTTGGACAACCAGCAGCGATGAGTTCAGTTGTGAGTTCAACCTTTTGTCGCGTTGTTAACGGCAGGTCTGTCTTGTTCGTCACAACACGGACAAACTTAATTTCTTCCCGTGTCTTTTCTCAGAACCGCATTCAAGCAGGTGGGAATGGAGCTAGCTAGCGTTAGCAACGTTGGTCCTGGTGCTCAAACTGTAACTAACGTCCGCTACAAGCAAGCGTTAACTCAGCAGGAGGACAACTTTCGATTCAGCAGGCAGTGTGCCAGCAGATTTTCACTCACAAATTGCATCGTAAAAGGAATAAAAAAATACTACAAAGTCGAGCACAGATATATGAAGTTCTCCCGGCGACGTTACGACACTCACCGTAACCAACCCCAATGCTTTCGCTGGTCTCGAGCACAGTAAACTGTCAAAATGAACTAATGTCCGTTAATAAGATTATATAACCTTTGCTATCTAGATTAAACAAAGTTGGTACTTCACAACGTTGTTATGTTTTTATTATTTCAGAAATCGCTTGAATAACTGGATATGTTACAGCTAGGTGGTGCTGTGATGGTTCTTTTATTCTGCTCTGTCTTGTTTTTACAGTCTTGGGTGAGAGATGGAGTATTTAAAGTACTGTTTCATGTGCTTTTAAATCTAGGCATTAAATCAGACCCACTTGTACACGTTATGTTAAGCAGAATGAATCATTAGACCTGATTCCTATTCTGTCCCTCATTTAATTTAGCTCCATCAACCCACCTTTCCAGTTTTACTGATGCTATAAACTGTATATGAACAAACCCAAAAGGAAATTGCTTGCTAATAGCTACGTTGTTCTTAGCAGCACTGCTTCAGTGTTCAAGTGGCAGGTCTCATTAGGGTTGCTGTTTGACCTCTCTGCAGAGTTAAAGGCTCATATCAATCTGTCTTATAGCAATAATGAGAAACCAAGGAAAATTAGACCCCCAGTGATTTTAAATTCCTTTTCATTAGTTTTACAGTGTGGCGGTGGCAGGTTTCCAGCACTTTGCATACCTTTTTTCTCCTTTTGGGAGTCTGTCTCTTTTTGTCCCCTGAGATACATTCATTCTAATGAACTATCTTTTCAGAGACAGCTGTCAGGTGCTCGGTCATTTGTAATGTTGTTTGCTATTGAAGCATCGGGAAGAATCTATGCAGCATGAAAATTTCTCTAATTAACGCCCTCTCTGCTCGGTACTAATGAATTGAGTTATAAACTTTCAAATGTGTATTTACATAAAGTATTCATCTCGTAAAAGAAGAGAGCTCAATGATTAATTTAAGGAGATGTATTATTGATGTAGCCCAATATCTATTTCCTCTTTGGTGAAAAGGGGTCAAAAAGCAGGTCTGAGTATGCTTATATTAATCATAATTAATATCTAGGCTGCATAATATGTTAAAATGTAATGTTCGTGAAGCCTCCCTCCCGCCATGATATTACTCCCTTTGGCCAGAATATAGGGAAGAATTGAATGTGCATTAACAGGAGACTCCGCTTGTTTTGAAGCAAGTCTCAGAGAAAGAAACTTAACATTGATTGGTCAGACACCTCACCGCAGCTACAAAGAAAATAAAGAGATGACTGCGCTGAAACTGTGTGTGTAACCCCCCCCCCCAATTTAAGCGTGACACTGTTATGTTTACATGGCAACTTGATATACAAATACACCCAAGTCATGGAAAGAAAGGGGATGGAGTGGGCCAGGGGGTGAAATGTTATTCTTTTAAAAGTCAGTGTTTTTAATCAGGTTATTTTCATCTCCCTCTTTGTGGTAAGAGTGCATAGCTTTGGCTTGCAGAGGCAGGTCAGAAAGAAATGGTGCTCAGAGAGGAGACTTAAACAAAGTGGAAAGCAGCTGGTGGTTGGAGAGTTCTTTTAGAAATTTCTTACTGGCTTTAGTAAAGTACAGAAAATTATTAATGAGAATGTCAGTTTGAAAGGACAGGTAAACCCCCCTTTTTTTCTTTTAGTTTTCTGGTGTAGGTTACTTGTAGACTATCTGTATCCTGAATTTCACTGACCAAGCTTGCCTTTATTAGCCTATCCTGCAGCCTGTGATCATGGTCGTGCTTTGGTCCATTTCAGCAATGAGTGCCACACTCACCTGTGATTTACATAAAATTATGCTCCCTCTTAAGGCCTAACCTTGTCTCCTCTTGCCTTCTTTAAAGCCATTGCGTGCATGATTGTGCATAGCAGTGTCCACCGTTAACCGTGTGCCATTTTGAGTGTTTAATGGACCCATGTGTGTAGTACAGTTCAGCTATCAATAGGACAGCTGCAGTGGTCTCTTGGGCAGCGGGTGACCTGACACAGCTTTTGGTCACATGTTCTGTGTGTGTGTGTGTGTGTGTGTGTGTGTGTGTGTGTGTGTGTGTGTGTGTGTGTGTGCACATACATGAGTGTGCTGTGTGGATGTGCTTGTGTATGTGTGTTTGCTCATGCTGTATTTAGCTTATCTTGATGAGGCCTTCTGTTGCCTCTGGGAGAAGTTCTCAATCCAATAGCCTGCTACAGATATAGACATGGACCTAGTCACTGCCATCAGTTTTGTTGCTGCTGTTTGCAGTTGATCATATCCATATAGAGTTGCATATACCCCCTGTACTAACTGAACTGCCTGGGTTTTGCACATCTCATTGTCTGTCACTGATATTAACACAGTTTTAATGGGTTATCCCATAACTCCAGTCAAAGGCATGTCAAGAAATCATAGAGCAAAGCAGGAGAACGGAGAGGAGAATGCCTTGTGGGGCTTGTTAAGTGGAAAATAATAGTGCCATTTGTACACATGAAATGTTTCAGTTTTATAATCTTCATAATTCATTAAAAGTGATGTGCTGTTACTGTTTTATAAGAATCTGTTGAAAGGAAAATAGTTTAAGTGTCCTCGTGATTCTCACATCACGTCTTCCAGCTTCAAAGATTTTTGGAAATCATTGTAGGCTTACGCTGCTAGGATACAAAGAAACAAATCTTGTCATATACCAAAAAAATGTTGCCACTGATTGGCCCTCGCGCGGTGGTGGCAACAAGTTGAAACTCGTTGTGAAATGAAATGTTTTTCAGTCTGTCTCTTCTGTCTGTGTGTGTGTCATCAGAAACATTCTTAACATTCCACCTGTTTGTATCGTAGCTACACAACTGCTAATTAAATTTCCTGCCACAAACAGCAGACAAGGCAGTTGCATTTGCATTACAATGACAGACCCCCCCCTCTCTCTTTCAGGCATGGATAGTAGCAGCCCCCCACCCTCTCCTCACTTTTCCTTTCTTTTGTAGAATTTTAGGCTAGTTTGTGAAGAGATGTTTATTTGGCTTAAAAAAAGAACTTCTGTCACTGTAAACCTGCTACAAAGTAATTACCAGAACCAAGACTAGGTCTTTAGTGGAGTGAGATTTACCAGATTTGCAAATGATCAGACCCAGACAGTATTTTTAGATTCAATTTGTTGGGTCTTCGGCTTTTCAGAAGCTCTTTAATTAGGAGATTTTGGCAACAATGCCAGGCGACGCCATTGTCACAGGTGAAAACAACCCTGTTTCAGCTAAATGGTGGATGTCCTTATATAGTGCAGCCCTCAGATCCCATTCCTGGTCTTTGAGAACCCTCTCTTCCCACTCATTAGCTTCAAAGGAGAGCAAATGTTAATGTTGTAATGTTTAATATGGGGGGTAATTTAAAAGCAGCGTTGTATGCTAATTATGTTTCATGTAAGAATTAACAGCATTTGTGTTGCCTGACTGAAGAGTGTTTCAAATTGTAGCCAGAGTAGTTGGTCTGGCAGTAAAGTGTTGACAAAGTCAACCAATCTGTTACATCAGTAAAAACAATATGGAAGGCAATGAAATTAATAACTGAAACGTTTGAACCTAAAGAGCACCAATATGCAGACCAATAGACAGGATGTCGACCGTATCCTGTCACCACCTTTTACTGTAACTTCTATGACTTCCATCTTGATGCAAATTGCCATGCAGGAACACTTTTCAGATCCTTAAGTAATTTGATGGTTAATGATGTGGAAATGACACTGAATAGGATTTGCTAAATTACTGTGTGAATGCTGCTGACATTATGTAACTTATCATTTTTAATATCTAAAGCATATCACTGGATCTGGCTGCTGGCTGTAGAGATGATTTAAAATCCAGACCTCGTTCGGTTTCCGTTTGAAAGGTAGAAATGGATTTAGGTTGTATGCTAGTTTGACTAAAATTATGCTTAAGTATGAGTTTTGACCCTAAGTTGCTATATTAAGATTGCACCATGTTATATTAAACACATTAACATGTGGCAACTGTAGTTATTGTAGCAGTATCATTTACAAAAAACAGACTTGCAGACTTCGTTCTTGTGTGAATGGCAGTGACTCAGCATTTACCCGTGACCACTATTCTGGTATGACCTGTCAAATGCAGACTGAACCCATGTTTTTAATGCCAAAGAGGTATTAAATACTTAAATCTGAGTCTGATGGCAAGAATTCAGCATGGCACAGTACTCCCTGCATGAACAACAGACACTTGGATCTGTCTCAAATTTCAAGCATTAACTGATGACTCATTGTTTGTGTCAAGTAGTGCCTGTGAAAACATACTGTACATACAGTATGATGATTCTCAGTGTCATATCTGTGTGGAGTGAACGCTTGCCAAGAAGGCAGACTCCTCCAGTGCAACAAAACGCTTATCTCTGCTTCATCGGTCAAGATCGAGGCAGCACGCTGCCAGCGTCTGAGGTAATCTTTACAGAATGTGGTTCCCTGGGAAATAAAACTCCACAGGTTGGAAACACACCTGTTTGAGAGAGCAAGTGAAAGCAGATTTAAAGAATGTCAGCATTTTGCATCTGGAGTGAGATTCAATATTCTTCCACAGAATAGGATGCAAGTCCGGGCTAGGCTAAAGCGTTAGGATACTTAACACGTCCAAGTTGTCAGTCTTGGTGATTGGTTTTGATTTAATGCTATGTCTTTGTGAAGATTTTCAAAGACATGGCAACGTTACCTCAGGCAATGAGGTTATGTTCGCAGTTCTTTCTATTTGTCTGATAGTTAGCAGTAAATCTCATTAACTTGTTTCATAAAGTTAGGTGGAATGGTAGGCCGTGGCCCAAGGAACAAGCGATTCGTTTTTGATTAAGATCTAGATCCCGGATCCTTGTGAAAACAGAATAAAAAAAACATTTTAACATCACAAGTGCATTTTCAAATATTTAATTTCATCACTTCATTTTCTCATGAAGTTAAACATAACCACTTAATATTCAGTCACTTAATATTTTCTATTATTTATAGAATAGAAAAATTTAGCACGTTGTGCAGCCCTGGCAGGTGTATGTGTGCTCTAAGTTCTTTCTGGATTTGGGAATATGTTCAGTGATGCATAAACTTTAAGAGGGGCCCGTACTATATGCTGTGGATCTAGCTGTGACCATGTTTAAACTGAGATTTAGCTAATCTTTACATGCTGTGCAGATATGAATGTAAAGGCCCTGAAGTGAGTTGAAGGATCAGAAAAGTTATTGCATGATGGTAATGTGTTTTTGGGTGTGCCAGACATTAATAATGTTTTGGAAAATGGGGAATAAAACCGATATCCAAGAATCCCTAACTGTTAGCATTTGCCAGTTTCCATCTCCTTAAGCAGCCAGGTGACTCGAGTGAAGTTCCCTCCTACACATTAGATAGATACTCGTGAAAGAGGGAGACGCCAACACGTTTGAGTATAGTCTGATTACATTCCCTGTTATGACCGTCTCCCCACTCCTTCCCTCCTCGTCTTTGTAGCATTTTCCAGTTGAACATCTCAAAAATGTTCAGTTTCAAATCCTCATTCTTCATGTCGAGGTGTTAAACATTAAGGATGAGGGCTGGGGGTGGGTGGAGGTGTGTGTGTGTGGGGGGGGGGCAATGGAAATCTGGAAAGGGTTAGTAGAGGTAGGGCGTTGGGGGAGGAAGTTAGTGTAGAGCATGGGCGAACACACAATCTCCATGGCAACAGTTTGATCTTTCCCTCTGTGGCTGTCAGGCCTGCAGCGCACATGGTGACGGAGTGGACAGGTTGTGCTGATGACCAGAGGTTGGGAGGTGAGCTGGAGAGGGGAGGGGGACGCCTGGATCAGAGACAGTGGTCGGTGTCTCCTTTTTCTACTCTCTCTCTCTCCCTCTCTTCCCCTCAAACTCTGCCATCTGCAGACCCCAAGAGCTGCTTTGATTGGATTAGCCATGAATTAATGAGACAGGCTTGAAGAACAGCCTCTGTTGTGGAAATGTCTTATCATATCTTAATTCGCTCTTTGTGTGAGCGCGTGTGCCTGTGTGATCTTATTTTCTTTTTTTAATGAAATCAAAGAAAAGCAAGTCTAATGTTTTTTCAAACACCCAAATGACAATTACTTTATTTTGCAATAAAAATATAATTCTCAAATTGGGGGACACATCTTAAAGCCTCATCAGAGACCTGTTGCTCCTCTTGGTACATCATATATACTTGAGACATCTGCATATGGCTGAACAAATGTCCTCTGTAGATGTCCCTTTAAAAGCAACAAGTGTTTGCCTCCACTTTATTATTATTTTTATCTTCCCCTGAGTCAGAAAAGGCATCGCTCTGCTCAAACTGTTTTACTATCTCCTCTGCCCAAGGAACTTTGCAAAGACTCGGCCTTTGGAAGTGTTGTTTTTGGGTGGCGTGACTGTAAAGCAACCTTGAAGAATAGACTGTTGTCTCCCTGATGACTTAAACATTCCTCCTTCTTTTGAGCTCAAAGTAGTTGCAAAAACAGAGCACTTCATCCTGTCCTCTTCAATCAAGTCAAAACCAGCATAAAGTCTGTACATTTTTATATAACTGCAACACAGGACTAAGTCTGCCTCCATGTCCCCTGTTGTCTGAAATTAATAGCTTACATAGTATTTATTGTTGTAAGTTTCTACTTAGCGTGAGATAGAGGGATCAGGTGGGGGGATGGCATTGTTTGGTTTGGGAAGTATTCTGTTGGTTGCATAGCAACAGGCTCCTGGAAACGGGAGTGGACGGTGTTGCCACTAGCAACCGTTGTTGCTCTGCAAACAATGTGGGCCAGTGCAAACATGAGCCAAGACTGTGGGCTCCTGCTTTTAATTGAACATCTGTATGTGTTTTTCTCTGATTGAGCCCTGTTTAAGTTAGATATGTCAGTGACGGATGTTTAAATCTTGTCTGCACTGTTAACATTATAGACCATAGCATTAATGCGACTTTGGGGTTCTTCGAATGTGACTCGTCTTGTTTCCGTATAGCTTTAAAACTCAGGTAACTCTTGAAGGAGGGGGCTGTTGTTGTAATGTTGTTAAGTGCTCATCTGGGATTTGCCTGAATGAAAGCAGACTCACAGACCTGACATGAAAAGTGTGTAAAGTTGTCTCTGGGTTGGAGGCAGAAAGGTTTTGCCCTGAACAGCAGCCCATCCAGAGTAGCAGTTTTGCAGCAGTGTGCTATGTCTCCTGCTGTGTTCTACCTTTGTGCCTTTCAGAGCTGCTAGTGGGGAATTTGTGTGGCTTTTAACCTTTCCTGAACACTAAGCAGAACGACTCCTCTCTGCCTGCACTCTCTCCTGTCTCTCCCCTCCAACCCAGTGATTTGATTTGACTTTAATTGAGCTTTAATGGTGGAAAACGTGCAGGTCAGTGCTCTGTTTCCTTATCCCCCACCATTTTGCTGTGCCACCCACTCCCTAATGGCATGAAGAAGCCCTCAGGCTTGTGTCACTTCCTCTGGTGAAAATGACAAGTCTGACGATAAATGATGGGATTGTTACAAGTGTATTTATAAACTAAGTGACACTCCATAGACAAATTCCTTGCTTTAGGAAGATGCTTGAGCATTGCAGCGGCTTTCAACATGTTCACTCGTTGTTAGCATCATTCTGATAATAGCCTTTTGGTACTTAAATGGCATACAGGAAAGAAGTGTGAAGATAAATTATAATGGAATATGAGAGCCTTTACATGTAAGTGCTAATTGTGCCCTGTGCTAGAAAAGACATAGAGGGCTATTCATGGTAGACTGGATATGGAGCTTAGGACCATGTGTGTGTCTGAAGATTGACACATATCAGGAATTTCAACATAGGCCTCCTCCACTCAGTCTATTAGTCATGTAGGCAGAGCAGTGCCTTTGCCTGTGGCAAAATCTCCACAAATGGAAAATGCCAGTGGTGGCACACCCAAATAGGTTGTTTTTCTATCTTAAAGGTACACTCTCTGAACTGATTTTGCTATTGCATCCAAGAGTACCCCCCAAACCCTAAATATCCCCCAAGTTACTACTGTCTAAAACTGTCAAAAAGGGTTCAAAAGGGTTTCAAATGTTGGTTTTGTGGCTAGCAGGGAGATTTGTTTTGTGAATTTGTGTGCTGGTCGTCCCCTAAAATATTAAATTAGTGTATCTTTAGCAATCTGTCCAAGGTCCAATCTGTTGATTTCTGTGCTTCTTTCAGATAGTTTACAGATCAGAAGTGTAATAATCTGTTCACAGCCAGATTACAGAAATAAAGAGTGAAAGTGTGAGACTGGCTCCTCCTGTCAGTCAACATGCAGTGTGATGCAGCCTTGAACAATATTTTGACCTATGTCAAACGTCATCCCGTGCGATTCTGGGTAAAATGAGAATCACTATTTTTTAGTGTCAAGATCTGTTGGAAAACTATTTTAATGAAACATTTTCTCTTGCAATCTCTTTTTGCCTGTGGGAACGTCTTGATTATGGGTGGGAGGGATTTTGTGGCAGTGTCTGTGATGGCTTCATCATGTTGTATTTAGTGGCAACATTTTAGGTGGTTGTATAAATGAGTGGTGTTATCATGTATCATCTAAGTCTTTAACTCTGAAAATGTTCCACAAAAGAGGATGTGACTCCTATTTTGGTGTGTGCACAACATTTTTGTTGGAACTAAGGTTTGGTTAAATTTATTCCCTCTTCCTCTCCATCACCGGTGGGGTTTCCTTGATTCTGACTCATTTTGCCCCTGTTTTTCTTTTCCTCTCTAAGTCACATGTGAGATTTCTTTTTGTTATTGCCCCTTCTGTCTGAGTTCAATTTGTCACATGGTCTAAGGCAGTTAGTCATTTATTGACAAGAGACACATTTAGATCACTCGGTTTGATGCAACGGATGGAGGAAGGCCTTCTTAATACTTATGTAATGCAGACGCTTGAAATGGAATCACAAGTTTAGGTTGGGTCTTGAGAAAGCCAAAAGACAAGCGTGGCTGCACCTGTTGCTTGTGTCTAATAGCTCAGCCTCCAGATTACTGCAGCCTAAGTGGTGTTCGTCAGATCTCTTCCAGTAAATTAAAATAACATTGTAGTGCATGTCGTGTGTTATGACTAATCACAGCGTGTCTAGAGCAGGTTGTGTCTTGCGGCCCTTTGCTGTAATGCTTCCGGTGAACACCATTTTCTCGTCTACCTACTGACTTTTACTGCTGCTCCTGGATTTCTGCTTTAAACCAAAGACTGCTCATCAATTCAACCCACCCCCCAACTGTGCCGTATCTCCCTCTCCCTCATTCTAATCCTCCTCCCCCTCTTGTCTTTGCGGTCGCACTCGAAAGTTCCTTGTGCAAGAGCTTTATAAAGGGGGGTGGAGGAGTGAACAGGGAGGGGAGGAGGGGGGTTGAGTTGGGGGTGGTCGTCATGGATTCCTCACCATAGCAACCGACAAACGTTTACAAAGCATTGAGGAATTTCCTCATATCAGCTGGATTATTGGAGCCCTCAGAGAACGGCTCTCGTTCGAAACAAACACTGGATATCATCAGGACCCTGGCAGGGGCTGGAGCCCCACTGCCATTTTCATCTTTTTCCCCCTTCGTTTTTTCTTTTTTTGAGAGAGTGGGGAAGTTGTTTTTTATCTGCCTACTCCCCCTTGCAGTTCCATTCTTCTCTTCTCCCTGCCTTACTCCCGCTCTTTCCCTTTCTGTCCTTGTTGGAAAAAGAGAGCCTTTGTGTCACTCCATTTTTAGCTCCCCTTTGCTATGCTGTGCACATTGTCACCTAGTGGAAAGCCGAGTGGCGGCAGTGGGTTTGGTCCTCAGGAAGCATTTTAGTCCTGTTGGTAACTTGAACTCCTGTACTGTAACTTTTCCACCTGGGTCTGATCTGTCAGCAGGACCAGGAGTGTCTGTGTAATACTGTTGAGCTGCTTATTTCGCCATTGATTAAGGCCCAAGGTGGGCAGCCTCTGGGGCTCTGAGAGCTTCACTGACTCAGCTTGACTTGGCAAAGCCAGAAACCCCCTGGGTGACAAAGAATACCCTGGTGGCTCCAAAAGAGAAGGGGTGGGGTGGAAGAGCATTTATTTCGTATGGCTGTCCATGTGTCTAGACTTGAATTGCTCTTATTCTTTTTTTTTTTTCAAGCCTCAGTGTCACCTGTAAGAGTATTTCTTCAGTCTGGTATAAAATCCCCCCTACTCATGTCTCTTTTCTCCTTCTTCATGTGTCCCTTGCAACCCAGCATGCAGAGCTCCGAGGGAGGGTCAGACACCACGACCAGCGTGGCGGCGCTGCGGACGTCATCATCAGCTCAGGCCCCTGTGGTACAGCCTGTCCCAGCCTCTCAGCAGGTAGGGTACTACCTCTACCCTGCTGCCACTGTAACAACAGGACAAATGGGGAAAGTCTGTAATGACGTAACTGTTCTATCCGGTTTCTTTCCAAGTGTTAGATATAACAGACTAGTTATTTTGGAAACCAAACCAGCCGTTCACTATATCAGTGCTTGTGCATGGTGTCTGAAAAGAAACAGTGCAGTATCTTGACAACAAAATCTCTCGTGGACTCACTCATAGTTTAATGTTCCATGCAGCACCTGCAATAAATAAAAATGTTCTTTTAATAGTGGTTCCAATTTGTAACTTGTCAGCAACTGAAGCTGCCACCCGTCCACTCTGCCAACAGATGCCTCTTGTATCCATTTACCATGCCAGCTTCTGCCATAACTTCTCCCCGCCTTATTGGACCAGTACTTCCATTTTGCCACAACCATTTGAGGCTGTAGAAAGCCACAGTGCTGTATGAGCGTTAATATGAGCATTAATCTATCAGCAGTAGCTTAAAGTCTTGACGGAGGGCATTTGTTGATAACTTTGCCCGTGTTGTGTTGACTGTCATTTGTTTACAGTGATGTGTGTATGTGTGTGATTGTGCGTGCATACCTATGTAATTGAGTTATGTCTTGTATCCACACAGAGGGTGCTGGTTCAAGCCACAGGCTCAGCTCAGAAAGGAGGACAAGTACAGCAACTTTCAGTACCCAGGGTTCAACAGGTCCCTCAGCAGGTACACAGTGCTGTACATACTTATACAGTGCTGTGAAAATATTTGTACACCCCTTGACGTTTTACAATTTTTCCAAAAAGTTAATTATAATGACTTTTATGACTGAGCCTGAGACCTATACAGTGTTTTCTTTTACAATAAAGTAACAAGAAAATAATTTATTTCTATGAATTCAAATAAACAGAATCTAATGTTGGCAAAATAAGCACATAGCCTGTTTCACAAGGGCTTATTTGTGTCACTTACAAATATTTGATAAACTTTCTGTCTCATTCAGGTCAGAATTTACATTCAGGTTAAATAATAACAGTCATACTGGGGCGTCGTAGGTTTGGCCTTCGACTGACACATTAGACAGTAAACAAGTTAAAAAGCAACCAAACCATGTCTGTGGACGAAGATCCCAAACATGGCAGCCCATTCATTCCACCGAAAGCTGCTCATCCAGGGCATGTGTCAAAATGTTTCTCCTGCTCCCTGTGCCCCTCATAGGTGTGTGAAAGTGTCTTTCTCTGGCTGAGCCTGGCCCACTGCCTGCATACATGAATAACATGAAAATAACATCGTAATACAACTCTTGGTAGCTTTTAAATACTTATTAGCCCTAAGGGTTGGTAATTAGAAGTCATTTTGTGTGTCATGTGTGATGATGCTGCTGCTTCTTTTGTGATGATGTGTATGGCAAAAAGTCTTCTCTGGCTCCCTGGGTATATTGTGAACGTGAATGTGCTTCCTGGGGGCTTGAACCAAATCCCAACTCAAGATCTGTGTGATGTCTAGCGTCTAATGATGAAAACCAGGGGCTTACCTGACTGTCTGGTATTAGGTCGTCTAAGGCACCAGTCTTATATTTCTAGCTGATGTCACATGACACAAGATCAGCCAATAGCAGATGGACAGTTCATTATGTGTTTTTCACCATTCTTATGCTTGTATTTATTAAACCACAAATTATCAGTTCAAGTTAAAATCAATTCGATTATGATGTCACCAGCTTTATTTTTGAATTACAGGGGAAATGTGCATTTTAATCAAACATTGTTCCAAATCACTTTTACTCGTGATCCCCTTTCAAAATAACGTGCTTATTTAGCATTTCAAATATTATAGAAGCTCTACATAAAGAACCTTGGTAGGTCTGAATACATTAGGCAGTGTTTTTTTAATGTTAAATGATATTGTTGAGGCTTCTGTTTTGGACAAATAATTATGCACAAACCAAGGGGTGTACAGACTTTTTCACTGCACTTCATGTACACTCTGTAATTGTGCACATGCCTACACCCACAAGCAAATATTCTCATTTTACGCAGTACTTGAATGATTAAAAGACTCCGTCTCTGTTCCAATTGCAGTTGCTATTTGACTTACATTTGCACAAATGGGGAAGCATAAATAATGATTTTCCTTCTTCCTGCTTTGGTTTCCTGTTGTCTCTCTGTAGGTGCAGCAGGTGCAACATGTCTACCCATCCCAGGTCCAGTATGTAGGAGAAAGTGGAGAGACTGTTTATGCCAATGGAACTATGTAAGCAATGTTACATTACTCCACAATTATAACAGAGGAGTATGTTACATGTTTTTCATGTTGTGTAGTCCAAGTACACTATGAAATGAAGTTTAACTCAACCCAGTAAAGTGTACAATTATATTAAGATAAACTTTAGCAATAACTTGACTTAACTTGTAATATTTGTTCAGAATGTTTATCATAGTTACAAATTGCCACTGTGTCAATGTAATGCTGTAAAACATTTTTGTTTTTTAAATTAAACAGACACATCTCTGTGCATAATATTTGGCTCTACTCCAAATACAGAGTTATCTTGAATTATGTATGAATAGGTGCTGGATGAGAAGCCTAAAAACAAATACGACTTTCCAGACCACTTTTCTCATCATTTTAACATCCAACTTGCTTTTAAAGTGGCTCTAATCAAAACGCCTAATTGAAGCCAAAGTGATTTTTTTCCCCCCACAGCTTGATGTTTGATTTGACTCCAGCTTAACTAAATATTTTGATGACATCAGTTATATTGTTGTCTGTGTAAGAAGATTATGTTCTGCATCAGCAGTGCTGTGTTCCTGTGCCTCGCACAAAGAAGTGAAAAGATTGTAAACTGCTCTTGTACTCCTAAAATCCATCAGTTGTCATGAAATGTACTTTGTTCAGCGTCGTCATGGAATGACTTATTACAATGATCTCTCCCCAGCCGAGCGGCCTACTCCTACAACCCTGAGGCTCAGTTGTATGGGCAGAGCAGTGGGGGAACCTACTTTGATTCGCAGGCCGGTGGGGCTCATGTCACCACGGTGGTCTCCTCTGCAAGTGGTGGGGTGCC
Source organism: Enoplosus armatus (assembly GCF_043641665.1). Taxonomy (NCBI): domain Eukaryota; kingdom Metazoa; phylum Chordata; class Actinopteri; order Centrarchiformes; family Enoplosidae; genus Enoplosus; species Enoplosus armatus. Next base: position 20,713,256 of record NC_092186.1, read on the forward strand.
CCCTCATGGCATGGTGGGCATCGCTATGGACGTGGGCAGCAGCCACATCATCTCCAGCGGAAGCACCTACCTGATCCACGGAGGAAGTATGGAGGGAAGCCGCAACCACATATCACACTCGTCACGCTCCTCCTCAGCTATGGTGAGCAACACCCATACCGACGTTTCTGCGGTACTCTGAAGCACTTTTTCCAATAGAATGGGATTAATGAGCCAGCAAAACAAACAAACTGTAAATCAGAGTTTCGCACCCACCAAAGCCAAATGACTGACCAAATTTACTTGGGGGATTGTTTGTCTTTTCTCACCTGCTATGTGGCCAAATTATATTTTTTATTCTCTAAATACTGTAAATAAGTTGTTACTACTAACTCTCAGTACAACATGGCTTACTGAGAAGAGACCCCCACTACCATATGGTGTTGTGAACTGTCATCACTGCCACCCGAGCCTGTGTCCAGACTGGCCAGGCTCCCGGACAAGCCTGAAAGGCAGGGAGAGACACACAGGGTTTACAGCAACCTGAGTTGGGGCCTCCCGGCTCTGCAGTGACACACAGAGAGCAGAGCAGTACAGGGCAGAGAGCCTGTAGAATCGGGACGCTGGCTTAAATAATTCAGCACTGCCTTGTTTCAGAGGTTTTCACAGGCACTTGAGCGCCCTGTGAAACAAAGCAACCCCTGGGGCTCATTACCATTTGGCCATGAGCCCTCGGGAGCCTTCTTAAGGCTTGGAACGCTGCCTGCCTCTTTTTCCTTTTCTTCCATGTCTCCAGTTTGGCTGCAATACCACACATCTTTTCTTTTTTGACTTGATTTTCTTCTACAGCTCAACAGAATGTCCCTGGTTTTGTCATTCACTTTACCCGCCAATTGGACTCTATTATTTTTTGTTGTCCAAAGACAGAATAATATGCCAGTGTACTTTATACCATGACACTTGCTTTTGTCGTAGTTGCAACTCACTCTGAATTTTAGTTTTTTCAAATATTATTTCTATGTCACATTGTTTGATAAGTTTTGGAGATGGGGTGGGGTGTGGTGGGGGTAGGCATTGTTGACCTGGTGTCCCCAAACTTGACGTGACCTGCGCCCCTGTTTGTGGTTCCTATTTGCATACATTAGAGTGTCTGACCGCAAACCTTCACTGAGCAGCTTAACCCTATGAGTCCCTTGATTTGCATGCTTTTGTCAGCCAATAATGGATTTGGCTGCAACACTGACTGATTTTAATGGAAATGCAGAGATCTGGCTGCTCGCTAACAGTCTTATTTCCTTTATCTGTTTTTTTTTGTGTGTATGTGTGTATATATATATTTTTTTATATACCCCTGCTTATTTCTGTCCCCTCTTTTTCTATCTCTCTCACTCTCCTGCCTCCTCCCTCTCCTATGTCTACTTTTTTTCCCTTTTTGTTTTGCATGCTTCTTCTTTCTTTAGCTTGAAATGGCGATTGAAAACCTCCAAAAGTCTGAAGGAATTGCAAGTCACAAAAGCAGCCTGCTCAACAGCCATGTAAGTCAACCAGGAACTTTCTTTGAAAAGGACATGAGAGAAAGTGAAAAAACAAAACAAAACAAAAGCTGAACGTTTAGGCAGTGTGTTCCACTTGTGTTCTGCAAAGTTGAACACGCTACCTACTGCTAGCTTAACTTACCCTCAACACTGTCCCACTGACACACATAATTGTCTTCGTCCTTGATCTGAACTTTGCTATCACTTTTTTGCATCTTGTATATATTTCTTAATACTCTGCATGGACTCAAATTGATTGATTTATTTTCAAGATTTCTGTTTATTTCACTTCTAAGTACACCAAGACGTGCACTCAGTATCACAAAATGTTATTGCAGTATAACTTTTCTTGTTTGGAGGCTGTCAATCAATTATAATGAAATTTAGATACGATTGATGTAGTATTTCCCACCAGACTTTTCCTCACATGGGAAATTTGATGGTGATTTGAGGTTTCCCTACACTCCAACTCTTAACCTCAGCTGCCATCTCACAATCTCCACATCATTTGTATGAATAGTGTTTGAAATATCTGCTTTAAATTAGCAAAATGGTAATTTGAGCTTTTTATGCAAATTCTTTATGATTGCGCTGTTTCAGACAGGGCTACAACTGTCCTCCTCAATATTGACTGTCTTGGAGATTTGTCTGATAGAATAAAAAGCACTTCAGATGTTTGAGTGTTCACTCAATCAGCCATTCTCTATGCTGTAGTCACTTACTGCTTCAGTCAAGAATATTAAGGCCTAAGCGTAGCCACAGCGGGAGTGCAATGGTCTCTTTGGTGTTTAACCTCCTAAAATAGGTGGTTATGTGTTGTGTGTGTGGTGTGTGTTATCTGTCTTTTGATGTGATAATAAGCTGCACTGCTCCTCTTCATTTCTGGCCAGGTGACTGTCACAGAGCAGAGTTTCTCCATTGGGGCTCACTGATTGTGCAACCGTGTCTTCCTCTGTGTGTTTTTAGCTACAGTGGCTGCTGGACAACTATGAGACCGCGGAGGGAGTGAGCCTGCCCCGGTGCTCCCTGTATAACCATTACTTGCGGCACTGTCAGGAACAGAAACTGGATCCGGTCAACGCAGCCTCCTTCGGCAAGCTCATCCGCTCGGTCTTCATGGGCCTGAGGACCCGCCGCCTAGGCACCAGGTACAAACAGGAAGAGGTTGTTGTCGATGCTGAAGATGCCGATAACAGTAATCATGTAACCATTATAGATGTGACGAGTATGATGATGCTTATAGGCATTGGAGACTTGCTGATGGAAGAGGATAATGATAGTGATTACACTGATGGCAAGTCTTCTCCTCCTCACTGGTTTCTGGCTTTTCTCTCACTGAATCTACCAGAGGCAACTCTAAGTATCATTACTATGGTATCCGAGTGAAGCCAGACTCACCACTCAACCGGCTGCAGGAAGACACCCAGTACATGGCCATGCGGCAGCAGCCAGTCCACCAGAAACAGAGGTCAGCACTCTCTCCCCATCTGCCATTTTTACCTGTCTCCTCCCCTTTCCTTTATATTTGTCTTGCTCTCTGTCACATTTGTCACAACTTTCATCCTGTGTCATTTTGTTGGTTATTTTTTCCTTTGGCAATAATTTTGTTTAGGTGTTTTTTGAATGAAGATCATATGTTAATCCTCCTCAACTGTGGAATAACCTTCCATTGGGAATCAGACAAGCTACAGCAGTGTCCTCTATTAAAAACACATTTTTTATAAAATGGCTTTTAATTAGAGTTTTTCTTTTTGTTTTATGCTTTTGATCATGTATTTATTGTAAAGAATTTTTTATTTATTTCATTGTCTTTAAACTTTGTTTCTTGACTGCATAGGACTTACTCTGATTGTAATTGCACTATGTATTTTCTGTTTTTATGTCTGTGAAGCACTTTGTAAACTCGTTTTTTAAAAAGTGCTATATAAATAAAGTTTATTATTATTATGTAGAAGTGTACTCTGGGGTGTGTCAGTACAACATGACATCAGAGGTGTCGGAGGTGAAACGGACTTGAAACTTTCAATCAGAGGAACACGGCTTTTCAGCCTGTTTTAAAGTTACTCGTTAATGGTAATGCAAAATACACACCATAGATAGTGTTTAGAACCACGATAGTGTGTGTGTGTGTGTGTGTGTGTGTGTGTGTGTGTGTGTGTGTGTGTGTGTGTGTGTGTGTGTGTGTGTGTGTGTGTGTGTGTGTGTGTGTGTGTATTGGTTATCATCCCAGACACACCCACCAAACTGAGGCAAGCATATCTCAAAGGTAAACAATTTGCTCTGATGGGAAGAGGAAGAAAACCAGCAAAATGTTGTTTTCCTTTTTAAACACACCCCTGGTATTTCATTAATTAGCCCCGCTTTGGCTGAAGGTGTGCTTACCTGGGAGTTAGCTGTGTGTTTTTCATTGGAATGAAAACCTGCATAGTCCCAGCCCTCAGTGGCACGTTCTTTCTTATTCTCTTCGTTCCTTCAAAACCCAACTAACCAACATGTCCTGTCCTCTGCTGTCTGTACAGGTTCAAACCTCTACAGAAGGTGGACGGTATGTCTGACAGCCTGTGTGGGAGCTCTCAGCACTGTAACAGCACTCCAGAGCAGTCCGTAGCTGCTCAGAGCCAACACCACCAGCAGTACATAGGTAAGGACAGGAGCTGGTAGGTTGCCACGACAACTGTTTGTCACTTAAGATCACGGAAGTGTTTTAAACTCATCACTTCTACTTCTTTCTTCAGATTTCTTTCTGATCCCATCTTTCATAACAGTATTAGATTTTTTTTCCCCCCAATTAAACTGAGAGTGGAATCATATTTGGCACAGCTACCGCCACGTGTTGGCTTTACTCAATCATACATTATAAACACACGTAATAATTTATTAACTATGGTAATAACTGTCCAACCTGTAAAAAAAAAACTGTCAGGCATCTTGTTTGTTGGGACAATTATAGGATATGTGTCACTTTATGATCTACCCATACAGTTTTCATAGAGTGAGCCTTTGTGTGTGTGAGTGAAACATTTTTGCTTTATGCAGATACGTCCCACACCTTGCCTCCATTTCCCTCTCCTGACTTGGGCACCCAGCCTCTGCCTGAGCGCATCAACATGAATGATATCAAGAAGCTTCAGTCACTCTACAGAGACCACTGCGAGGTACGTCATCACATCACAGCACCAATCTTTTTGTATTACACCTTTCACACCGTAGGAAAGTTTGAACAGATATTTAAGTTGTGAGCAGTGGCTTGCCCCTCAGCTGTGTATTTCCTCACATTCAGACTTGCAGCAGCGCTCGTCCCTGATTACACCACACACTGCTTTCTGTTTGAGGTTGTTATAGGAGTGCAATGCTAAATCAGTGAAGTACTCTTTTTAAGATTCAAGCACCTTTTTAAAAATCTAACTATACATCTGTGATCCGTTTTGAAACGGCTTGGAGTGTGGAGTGCCACAGACAAGTACTTTGTCACTCAAAAAATCTTGAGCAAGTGACTAAAACACTTCTGGACTTCTTTGTGGGATTTCTTGACTATAAGAAAATTAAAGAATAATACCAGCCTCATCAGGGTGAATTGGTTTAATAAGGGCAGATACACATCCTGAAACAGGAAGCACGATGAAAGCTAACTACAGCTAGTCGACAGGTGTCCTGTCAAAAAAATCTGTTTATGGAAATGTATGAAGAAATGGTGTATTATGTAGTGACATTTCACATGTGGCAGAGCATCATTCATAGACTATTGGTAGGACAATGAAGTAGTGTAGTAGGCAGAAGAATAACCCTCCAGGATGAAACGCATTGGCAATGAGAAGAGTATAAATAATATTGAACATTAAAATTTGGGAGCTTTACATGCAGGAGAGGGGCTGTGATTAAAGCAGCAGAGCTCTGGCTTTATCATATTATCCCTGCCCTCCCCTTGTCCAGTCTCACCACGCTCCCTTTGTTCCAGCCGTCTTTTCATCTCTGTGCAGCTTTCAAGACATGCCAATTAACCTTTCAGCGCGCTGGGTGGACATCTTGGTGTCTTTGTGGTGGCCTCCCCTTGGGCCTTTGTGTTGCCTTGTCTGTGGACAGGCACATGGGCTCCTGTCTTTGTCTGCCAAGCGCATTTCTGTCACTCTCACAGCTCTCATTGCCTCTGTGTGTTTAATGTTTATGCATTTCACTTCCCCCCCCCTCTTTTTTTGTGAGCCAACAGCGACCTGTTAACACATTAGCCAAGACTTTTATTGACACCATTTAAAGTTACAGCACAAATAAAGGTAACAAGTTGGCCTAAGCGTAAAACAATATCTTATTTCTTACTTTCATGCAGTTAAATTAGTCTCTTTTCTTTTGAGCAGGGCTGATTTGTATCCACTGTCGGGCATGTATTTATTAGTGTCATGGTAACAACAGCCAAATATTCAGTTATCAGCCGTGCCATTAAATTAAGTCTTAAGCACAAATGATTAGGTGTTTAATAAAACTTTTAGGATAGTAAATCACACTGTAAACCGCAGTATTTGTCGTGCGTGTGCACAGATGTGAGGGGTTAAGCTTCAGGAATCTCTGCCGCAGGCCGCTCGTCTGTCTGTGACCGTGCATGTGAACATGTGTTATTTCTCCTCCACACTTTCTTCTTCTTCTTCTTCTTTTTTTTTCTTTTTTTTAAGGCAAGCTGTTTTTCCTGTGTGGTGAAAAACTGTGGAGGCAAAAACGCTCTTGTTTAGAGGGGATGGGGGAATTCTCCTTTTTGTTTTGGAGTTCTGTGTTGGACCTGTTGCTTGGGGCAACCGTAAACAAGGTTGCCATGGCAACGGCTAGAGAGGAAGCAAAAACATATCATGTGATTGAAGCCCTACACTGCTGTGTAACAAGATCCAGCGGCAAGTGCATGTCCTGCCAGATAGAGAAAGAAGAGAATCATCCGGTCACGGTGTGAATCATACGACTCAACGCAGAGATATACCAAACAGTTTGAGACAAAAAAACGAAAGAGTTTGACCTCTGCCTCATGTGGAGTCAGGCTGACGTTTCCTCTGTTGAATGTCCTCAACTACGTCTACAGTGCTGGTTGTTTTGTTTTACTTTCACATATGCGTGTGGAGGTTTAAAGATCACCCTCTTTTTAGAACCAAGTTACGGCTTTTTCTGTCCAAGCCCTGAAACTGTTGTTTATCATTTTACATCACTAGCTTCCCACTGCTTCCTTTCGCGCTCTTGCAGTGTTCAATTTTGTGCAGTATACTCTGCTTTCTAAGGGCCTCATGCATATGAACAGGAAAGAGGAAGTCACATGGGTTAGTTCAGGTCAGCGCCTCGCCTAAGAGGAGGCAAATGCATGCATAAATCTATGAGACTAATCTGCTTTATAAAGGCAACCAAGATTTAAAAAACAAAACTGATTGAAATCAACTAAGAAAACTCCAGATGAAACCTAGACGTGGCCTTTAGGATCCTCCTGATGATTAATGTGCAGGGAGCTGTGTTTGAGCTGGCTCATTGTCTAACCAGGAGGGCCTGGAGTGAGCGAGAGGCTGCCTGCCTGCCTGCCTGTAGAAACTTTGTTGTGTGTCTGGTTGCCATGGCTCAGCTCTGTATGTTTTGTCCCCCCTTCCTCCCTCTCTTTCCCCTCCTCCCTTCCCTCCCCTCATCCTCTCCCCCGCCCCCTCCCTCGCTGCTCTCCTGCAGGCTACTTTGGACGTGGTGATGAACCTCCAGTTCCACTACATTGAGAAACTCTGGCAGACCTTTTGGTATTCAACACCGCCATCTAGTGACGGAAGTACTGCCATCCCCAGCAGGTCAGATCACATATACAGGAAGAGCAAAGCTTCAGCACTGAAAAGAAAGCTACTGCTTTTACTTTTGTTAAGTGCCACGTATGAGCTAAATTAAATATTTAATAATGAATTAAATAATAAATATTTAACAGTATGTCAAATCAAAACACCTCTTTGCCTGACTGTCTGCTGAGTTGATTTACAACATATATTCTTTCCCTCCCATCTGTGTGTAGTGATGATGACCTGGAAGGTGTGATCCCCACAGAGAAGCTGGTGGCTCTGTGTAAATATGAACCAATCAGACTATGGATGAGGAGCTGTGACCACATCCTCTACCAGGCTCTGGTAGAGATCCTCATCCCTGATGTGCTGCGTCCTGTTCCTAGTCAGTACCATTGATATTTTTACGTGTTATGATTTTAACTTTGTGGGTGTTATCCAACACTCCTGGATCACCTCACTATAAGTAACACACACTGATGAAGTAATACCAATCCAGCAAAATCTAATCCTCAATGTCCCAGTTTTCCTCAGTTATACACTGACACCACACCCAACGACACATTCAAGGGATTTAGCCAATTATTCGGTTCCAGAATGACTTTAATCTTCTGTATTGCAGTTGGCTGCGTTTGCACAACTCTACTTAAGATGCTTTATGCATAGTTGAATGTAGTGAAGGCAGTTTGTAATCCAGGCTGTTCTGTTTCTTCAGGCACTCTCACTCAGGCCATCCGTAACTTTGCCAAGAGCCTGGAGGGCTGGCTGACTAATGCCATGACCAACTTTCCTCAAGAGATTGTCCGCACTAAGGTAACAAGAAAACCCCCTTTTCAACAGCTGTTATCTAGATTGTTCGTGCACATAAAATATGCAAATTGTGAACTTAATTATGAAATATGTCTCTAGTGGGCTTATAGAATCTATCACATTCAGCCTTTACGGTTACCTGTAATCATCTCATGTGGCTGGTTCGTGGTCCATGAGTCATATGTTACTATGCATGTGACCTTAATGATCGGATCTATTAAAGATTATACATGTTTATGTAGATATAATATTAAGCCTGGATCTGATTGAAAGTGCATTATATTTACACCGTGTTCATTTCTCCAGAGATGGTCTCGGTGAGTAAATCTTGTGCATATATGAAGTGTAGCACAGAGAGCCCGAAAACCCAAACTGGGTGCATGTCTGACATAAAAACACTGAGCGACATAAAATGTCTGGTTCTGTCTCCATGGTGTAGGTGGCGGTGGTCAGTGCGTTCGCCCAGACACTGAGACGTTACACCAGTCTGAACCACCTGGCCCAGGCAGCCCGTGCCGTCCTCCAGAACACCTCCCAGATCAACCAGATGCTCTCTGACCTCAACCGGGTGGACTTTGCTAACGTCCAGGTAAACTCGTCTGACTGCTTCCCCATTTATTAAATGTCACGACTTCATGTTAAAATGTCAGATGTCACGTTGCACAAGGTGCCGACTGTTCATGCCAACTCTCCCAGAGTTTCCCGTCTTGCTGTGTGATGTGGTTTTCTTGCTGAATGTGGTTGGGTGTGTTTGTTTTGTCTAACAGGAGCAGGCGTCATGGGTGTGTCAGTGTGACGAGAGCGTGGTTCAGCGTCTGGAGCAGGACTTTAAGGTCACCCTGCAACAGCAGAGCTCTCTGGACCAGTGGGCTACCTGGCTCGACAATGTGGTCTCTCAGGTCCTGAAGCCTCACCAGGGCAGCCCCAGCTTCCCCAAAGCTGCACGCCAGTTCCTGCTCAAATGGTCCTTCTACAGGTACTTTCCTTAAAATTGCTGCATCAGTCTGCTTTGTTTCTACATTTTAGAGAAAAGGCTGATGAAGCAGTCTGTGGTGGTGTAGCTGTATGTCTCCAAACAGCACTTTATAGATGATCTGTTTCTCTCTCCTGCCTGTAGCTCCATGGTGATCAGAGACCTGACCCTGCGTAGTGCAGCCAGTTTTGGCTCTTTCCACCTAATTCGTCTATTGTATGATGAGTACATGTTTTACCTGGTGGAACACCGCGTGGCTCAGGCCACCGGAGAAACTCCTATTGCTGTCATGGGAGAGGTAAGAAAGGAGATGCTCAAAACACTAATGACAGTGATGAAAACGATGCTGAAAATTGTTATTTTGTTGACTAATGCTGTTTCATCTCTTGAATCACAGTTCAGTGACCTGAGCTCCATGATGCCATCACTCATGGAAAAAGGTAAGCCATCATTATTTACAGGGATAGTTTTAATGTTAGTCTGGTCGTCACAGTTGATCTAAAACTAAACTATTTCGACTCCCACAATCCCTCTCTCCCTGTGCCACTAGATGCGTCCTTCTCTGATGAGATGAGTGACCTGGGCAGCGACGCTGATGCATCCAGAGGGCCGACTGAACCGGCTGTGAAGAGAGAGAGGATCGAAATGAGCCACCCTCTGCAGGAGATGTGAGTCGAGTCTGAGCAGGGCCGGACTGAAAGCCACAAGGACCAGCATCTCTCCCTAAAAAGGTGACCCTAAAGTGGCTTTTGGGCCGAGCACACTGCGTCCTCCTGCAGTCGGTGTGCGCGATGTACATAGAGGAGAAAGTAGCAGTGTCAGTCCTCCCCCCACTGGCGTTCATAAGGACGGTGATCTCTCTCCCTCACAGGAAGCTCACGTCTGTTTTTTTACTCACAGGGGCGTAACACAGGTCTGATTTTCTTTCTGTTTTTGTTGCAACTGTGAATGACTTTGTGCAGTACCTTTTTATTGGATGTGTAACTTTGAGTGGTGGTGTGTGGTGTTTATGTGATTCCTCTTTTTTTTTTTTTTTTTTTTTTTTAAGTCCAACTTAGCTGTGCCATAGTGTCATTTGAGTGCCTTAGATCGCTAACTTTGAAACCACCACTACAGATGTCTATCTGTCCCTCAGCTGTGCCTCTACCGCAGTATGAATGTATCGTCTCCAAACCTCAGACATTCAAAGCACCTTTAACATTAATTAGGTGTGTACACTCCTTGTTGCCTCTGCTGCAGCTTGCAGCAAACACACACACACAAAAAAAAGAAAACCCAACAATGAACATGCAACCTACTGACCCAAAGGACCTTTCCCTCAGTCGTTCCCACCAGCTTAGCCATAGTCGCGGCTCTGTAGGGCCTCGTAGTCTCGCAGTAGTCAGGAAGGCAGGGAACCCAGTATGTTACCTGTGTAAGATGTTGGTTTGTTTACCTCAATAGATTTTTATGCTGTGCTGCGTTCAGCTCAGATGACATGAGGCAAGTATTAAAAAGAAAAAAAAATGTAGCCACTGTTGCGGTTTGTGTCTCCCACTCCCGTTTCCTTTCATGTAAATAGTTTAAAATCCTGTGATGGCTCCTCCGTGTGCTGTACAGATGCACTCAGAAAGCCCTCAGTCAGTCATACCTGTGGTGGTTCACTCAGCCGCCACAGAGTTGGGAATTAAATCCAGAGTAATAGACTTACTGGAGATGGGATGTTAAAACCGAAACTGGAATCTGGTCTGTGTCATTGAGCCTCATTTCATGATAATTTCATCGAAGGAAGACAAATCAATACACGTTAAGAGTGTTGGACCTGTAAAACCAAAACCCTTACACAAAAAGAGGATCTCGGTGGCGTCTGAGCCAGCACACGCTCCCCTTCTTCAGATACTTTGACCTCATGCTGTTACTCCGATAAAAGTCTTATGTTCTGTTTGAATTAGTTAGAAAAATACATGCGTTATTTGGGGAATTTGTCCATAATAAATTATATATATAGATATATATATATATATATATATATCTTTGTATGACGTAGAAAGTGTGTGCTCTGTGGCCTTTGGTCTTTGCCTAATCTCCCTCCTCACACTGTACTTGGTTGGTCACATTGTGTCAGAGGAAAATGCTTTGATGTGTAATTGATTAGACTGGCGTTTGTGATAAATTTGTTTCCAAACTCAATTGTTTAATGTATGAAATTCAGTTATTACTGCGGTGCTACTGCGCCCGAGTAAGCTATTATACTGTCACAAGAGAAATTTCTATTTATATGACCTATTCTGATTTGATTGACATCAGCTTTGTGTTGAAATTTGTTTGGTTGATTTACCCCCCCCCCCTCCCGCGGATGATTTTGTTGTAGCGATGAGAATCCTTGAGCTTGAGTTATTTAAGGCTTTTTGTAACTTGTGCCTGTCACAGTAATTTGCCTTCAAGTGCTTTGGAGAAAAAAAGTAATTTCTGTGTGTAATTTGTAATGTTTTGTAAGGCTGTTTTAGATTTTTGGCGGAGAATTATTTTTTATTGAACTAGATTTGGTTCTTCTTACAAGTATACTGAACCCTTATTTTTGTGCATTTTTAAACCTGTTCTTGACTACACTTTAACTAGCCAGGACAGATGATGGTCTGTAATAAACTGCATAGTTCAGCTGTATTTTGTACTTGGTCACAATGTGTAATAAAGTGGTGTAAACCAGAAGGTTTGAGCACATTTATTTTTATCAAATATCAACATCACAAAAACTCTATTTGGAACTAACAGCTGCTTTACAAATATTTCTTTTGCTCAGGTTTGGTAGAAGATCTTTGATCCTTTAAGATGCTCAAGAGATTTCTTCCATACAGTATTTACATAATTTAAAAATCCTAGTTTCCATGGCAACTCAGTTCATGACAGTAATATGCTTAATTTTTATTCACACACGTTTTCCTTACCGCTGCAGTTGAGGAAAGGTTCGGACATCTAGCTCAGTTTGCAGCCTCAGAACATGACGAACAGGAGATTGAATAGAAAAAGAGTTTCCCCTCCTGCTAAAGGCAGGACGACTGAGTGTACAACACACAATTTAAATTAGAGGAAGAGAAGAAGAAAAGGCTTGGTCCTAAAACAGCAGGACACTGTCAGAAGTAAGTGCACATCGTCCTTCAAGACCGAGCTGTCAGTCTGAGTCTTCAGGTTTAGCGTCTCTCCTCCGTTCGGCCCTCGACTCACTAAAAGTGCAAAGTTCTCTGAACCGGCAGCCGGTGGTCCTCTGCACGATTCACAAGGAGCAGCCTGCCATGTACTTCCCTGTCAAACACACGACAAAACGTGAATGTACAAAAAGGAAATGCACTGCCAAAATAAGCCTCAACCTAAAGCGGACATTTGTGTAAAAGCTTTTAGTGAAACTAACTCATTTTAAACACAAAGTGAACTGAAAATGATCTTTTAGTTACATTAAATTAACCACATTACTTAAGCTTTGATTATTCTCTTCATGTTTTATCTTATGAATACGTCTGTTTTTGGTGCTTTATTTTGTATTTATGTCGGTTGTCTTATTTCTTTTGTGAAGCACTTTGTGACGTTCTGCTCTTCAGGCGCTGTACAAATAAAGTTATATCAACTAATGTAAATACGTTCATGAAAATGTATTCCAATTAACTCATACATTAACATAAAAAAAAAAAATGAACTTGAATGTTACATGTTGCAACTATTCTTTTTAGGGCTGCAGATAATGATTATTTCCATTAGTGATTAATCTGTCCATTATGTTTTCGATTAATGGTTGAAAGAATCAATGAATCCCGCACACTGTCGATGGCTTGTACTCACTTTATTCACACGTTTTACGTCTGAGGACAGAAACATAGTGAATCAAGTGAGAACAAGTGATTGACTATGTGCTTTTGGTTCTTTCTCAGTCTGATGCACCTGTCTAAGACTTTCTGTAGTGCAAGAACTATTAATGGTTTATGAAATATTAATAAATAGTCTTAATATATAGTGATATAAAACATAAATCAAAACATTTATATTAGACCTAATTGATTAATCCATTATCAAAATAATCAGCAATTAACTTTCTGTCAATTGACTAATTGATGAAGCACTAGTACACATTATGAAAACTATATATAAATATAAATATATATAATATATGGTCCACAGTGATGAGGACCAGACTGGCACCTGAGGGTGGATAATGCCCACTTATACCATCATATTTCTTAAGTTAATATTAGGAGGTACATTTCTACACATCTTTTTAAATAAATACACATGCAGTGTCATAATAAAATAAAATAAAACAGTTTCGGGTGTGTTAATGAAACTTTACCAAAGAGCCCATTGTCAGCAGCCAGTGTAAGACAGCAAACCCAAGTGTGTGTGTGTGTGTGTGTGTGTGTGTTCAGTGTCACCTGTGGCGAATCTTTTCTTGACCAGCGACATGCGGTAGCGGCTTCCCACCAGCTCCACGTTCATGCCCGACAGCGAGGCCCCGGTGCCCACAAACTGAACAGCCAGGCTGGGTGGAGGGCCGCGGGGAACCTCCAGGCACTGCCAGCTGGCACACAGAGTCCCTGAGCCTGGGACACCGCCGAGAGACACAGCTAAGATTAGAGACCACGAACACAGTGGCTGTCTCTACTACCATTGATGAGATACTAGCACTTTGATTTTTAGTGATTATCACAAAGACGCAGCTTCTTCATGCTCTTCACACAGCAGTTGACATCAACAGCTCAGATTTCAGTGTAATTTTCTATTTCTTTACAACCACTGAAAGACTGAGAGAAAAAAGAGACAAAAGAATCTTTGAAGACAGAAAACCAGTAAGAGCGAGCAGAGCGGTCGAAATGGACAGCTAAAAGTAACAAGCGTGCAGCTTCTGCTTCTCCAAGTGGAAACAGTGCGAATGCAAACTGAACAAAGAAGAAGAGTGACCAAGAATATAAAAAATAAATAATAATTGTTGTTTTTGTTGTTGGGTATTCCATTTTATTTTTGCATTATTAGTAATTGTCTGATTTTACTTTGCAGTCCTGAAATGTTTTAATCCTGGTTCTACTGTTCCGTGTAGCCAGCACATCTATTGAAGGGCCACGATGAGGGGGGTCGTCTGAGCCCATCTGGGGGGGGGGGGGGGGGGGGGGGGGGGAGGGGGGGGCTCTGGTCTACATTAAAAAAAGCACTAAACTTGGTTGGAAAGTGAACGTTTTTAGACTTTTAGATCACATTCAACAGTTTGACAGCAGTTTCAACAGCATTAGTTTGTTCTCATCTTCTCTGAAATATTCAATTCTAATCAATAAATCAACAATAACAATCAAGCGAGACTCAGAGGCCTCTCTGTATGTAAATATCACAAACACACTCACGTCCATAGATTTATTGTGGATGATAAAAGCAGCGTGAAGGAATATGAGGAGAAATGCTGATAAATGAGGATGAACTACTTCTTTTCAGCCGTCACGCTGAGAAATGTCTCCTCAAGACGACGTCCAGTAAAATAAATTAATTACTGCCTCAACACTGCCAGACATTAATCATGAAAAGCAGCGCTTTTCACATTCTAGTGACAAAAGAAACATAGAGCAGGAAAACAGTATTTTCAGAAGGGACGGGGAGGAGTTATGGCGACCTTTCAGTGCTTTGTCACTGGCTCATAAAACAGAAAAGTCTTCTAACTATAAACGTTTTCAGCCTTTAACATCCCATCCATCACTGATGGCTACGAATAGTCTCTTTTTCTCTGTTCTCCAAGCCTGTAGCTTCACACAGGGATCAACAAAGTATTTCTGATTCTGATTCTGATAATATATCATTAGATGAAGAAAAAAGAACAATAAAATAAAAAGAGGAAATGCGCGGTACAAAGAAGCACACAGGTGAAGGAAACCTCGAGCTTAAATTTGATTTAATTTAAGACTAGAATTTAAGATTAGAGCCAGAAAAGCCTCTGTTATCTGCCGTCTCTTATCGGTGCACCATTACGGTCGAGAAATAAGAGCAACAATCAACTTGACACAAAATAAAAGAGAAATAAAAACGCTCGTCTTCGTGTCAGTTCAGTATTCGGAAGCACCCGATGAAAGCAGCTGCCACCTTCAGATGCTGATGCTGCTGTTAAAAAGGTAATGATACGCCTTCAGACTGTAGCTTTTTAAAAAGAGAAGGATGTGGAGAACACTCGTCTCTTTACGCAACTCTTGATTACTCATTTCTGCATTTGTAAGACAGAAATGTAGAGCTGTGAACCCCCGAGAGGGAAGGCGATGAAGCTGAAAATTCTGGCACTCATTTTAATGAGGAGGCAAATATAAGAATCAGATTGCTGCTTTTAAAAGACACAAAACAGGCCGTCAGTTAGAAAGATGTCAATGTGGGAGCATGTACGTCTTTGCCACCTACATTTTCTTATTAGACTTTCCCTTGTTCAATGAGGGCTAAAATAATAAAAGAGGTAAAAAGAGAGCAGCAGCAGAGCTCTAACCTTTGCTGTGGTTGGTCGGGGAGAGGTTGGGGAGTTTCCACAGCAGCCGTCTTTCCTCAGCGTTCCTGCAGACGCAAATAAAAAGTCTGTGAGGCCGAACCCGCTTCTTAATCGCCACTGTTTGACTTTCTTTAGCATTTCTCATCCTGAAATTCTTAAAGTGACACCTTACCAGCGATAATCAGAGGGTCATCAAAACATTTCTGGTATTTTTAGAGCAGCAACAAACAATCATCTTCTCTATCGATTTTTATTATTTCAGCAATTAATGGTTTAGTATATGCTGTAAAAAAAGTCAGAGTTTTGTCTGATAATTTCTCCAAAATCCATTTTCAATTTACATGATAAAAGACAAAAAAAACAAACAAACAGCAACAACAACATGAAAAAGCAGCAAATCCTCACATTTGAGAAGCTGGAAACAACAAATGTTAGGCATGTTTCAGCAGCTCTAGGGAGGGCAGTATCGATGGATTGTCATGAAATTTGGCATTTGACAATTCATGAAATTTGGTTCAGACATTCATGAATCCTGCTGACTTTTGTGATCCCCTCAGTGTTCCTCTAGCGCCACCATGAGGTTGCATTAGTGTTTTTTTGGTGAAATATCTTGGCAAATATGGGATGGATTGCTGTGAAATTTGGTACAAACATTCAAGTCCCCCTCATGATGAATTATAGTCACTTTGATGAGCCTCTAACGTTTCCTCTTGCGCCACCATCAGGTAATTTCAGTGTGTCCAATACTTTGATGTATGACTAAATACCTGCAAAATTAATGGCACTCCCACCAGCCGGAGCTGTACTTTGTGTTTAGTGCCAATAGTTAAATGTTTGCATGCTAACGTGCTAAACTAACATGGCAGACTCTCGCTAAACCAGTTACATGTGACTGACAGTTCAACAATCAACAGAAACTGAATATTATCCCTCCATCATCACATCTTCACTGCTCACCAGGAGGCAGGCGGCTGGCACTGCAGGTCCGTGGCGCTGTGGTCTAATGGCAGCAGCACCTGGACAGCGGTGAGCTGGGTGGAGGGCGCGGTGGCGGGACAACAGTGGTAATCCAGGGACACCCGCGTCACTGTGCCGCTGCGCTGACACTCTGCAGACAGCAGGAGGGGGGCCCGACCCGGGTCCTGAGACGACACCTGAGGAAACAACGGAGACTTCAATTAAATGAATTTAAGAGAAAAGAAAGAGTCCAGAGCAGGTTTGGTATAACCTTAAGGTCAACTGAAGGAATGGGTTTTACAAAATCTGATGATGCTTTGTTTTATGGGTGCCTAATTTCTGATGAATAATTTCCTGATAGTTGCCACATAAGTTTACTAGAAAAAAAGATGTAATTTGGTACCAAGTACAGGGAAATAGAGACAGTTGTTAACACACTTCCAATTAAAGGGCAACACAGAGAGTCCTCTAGAACATGCAGAAATGTGACATTTGTCTACAAGAAAACTTCAAGGAAAGGTTTCCAATTATAAGCAAATAGTGAGTGAAGATTTACTTCGGCTTAAATTTAGCTTTTATTTCAAGGAAATTCCTACTTTCTTTCCAGTAAACTTCCTGCAAGTCATTTGGAAATGATTCAAGAATTTAAGACCTGTAAAATAAAGCATCAGTATTGAATGTTTATTACCTTAAAGAAGTTAGAAGAAGAAGAAAAAGTATTTAAAAAAGGCCCAAATAAGCAGAAGGTACATTTTCAATCCTGACCTGATACTTGAGCAGGCCAACGTTGTAGTACGAGGCCTGAGGGTTGAGTTCAGCCTCTCTCTGCAGGTAGAGCTGCAGCGCCTGCATGTTGAACCAGAAGTCTCTGGTGTCTGGGTCACTCTGAGACGGATCACTGGAGAGACATAGAGGCACGGTGGTTAAGGATTGCATACAGTAAAAAAAACAGCTGCGGTTCAAAATGCAGAGGGCAGCTGACCTGTAGAGCAGCTTTTGATTCGGCAGGAAGTGATCGATCCTGGAGATGTTGACCAATCTGAAGCTGAGCACGGGAACGTTGGGGTTGGCTGTGAAAATGCGGGTGATGCCTGCCGGGAAGGACATCGTCAGGTCGCCCGTGATCTTCACCAGGCAGCTGGAGAAAGAAGGAAACACACGAACCAAGTTAAAATTAATCCTGTTAACTCTGAGATTCAAGCACCCGACAGATGGGCATTATCGATGTCATTAAAAGGGGAACTCCACCGCATTTTACACATTAACATCAGTTTACTCGCCAAGAGGAGTGCTGCTCAGCAGATGACGACTCAAATTGGGCTTCAGAATTTTTAACAGTCAGCCTGCGTTACAAACGGGGGGGCATGGAGTTTAAAGGACACTGTCAGATTCCAGATGGACAGTTAAAACAAAAAAGGGTCAAATTCAATGCAGCAGAAACAGAGATATCATCTTTATTCATTCCACACATTATTCTTCCCTGTCAAAGCCTGGTGTCTACATTACCCACAATGCAATTGGACTGCAAACAGTTTAGTTGGAGATTCGGGTGTGTGTTCGTAGCCGCTAATGTAGCCTTGAGCCGCTAGTCTCAAGCAGAGATGAGGAGCGGGCTACAGAGGTCTGGTAAGTTCACGTCTTCCTAACTCAGCACCTGTAGATATTTTTCATTTCCAAACTTGCAGTCTTCACCTCCAACCAACGCTGACTCACGTGACATCACTTGAGGCAATTTAGCAGATTTTGTGCAACTTTGTTCACATATGCAGTAAAACTCCCCCAGACCTGTAAACAGACTTTGATGTGTAAAATCAGCTCCTCTCGAGTTCCCCTTTAAGAGCAGAGATGTGATTTTTCTTTTCTTTTCATAAAGTAGCATCATGCTGACCGGTTGTGCTGTCCACCTTTGAAGTACGCATTGATATATTCGGTTATGGCTGCTGCCACTGGCCACGCCTCCTGTGTGCTGAGGGAAATGGGACTGGGACCTCTCGACAGGTGCACTGTGGAGAGCAAATGTGATCATTCTGAGTCATTCTGTTAATATAGTGAAGCAAGTCATGTTTAAAGGAATAGTTCAACATTTTGGGAAGTATTTTTATTCGCTTTCTTGGTGAGAGTTAGATGTGAAGATCGATACCATTCTCAAAATATATATGAAGCTACTGCCAGCAGCTGGTTAGATTAGCTTAGCACAAATACCGGACATAGCTAACCTGACTCTGTCCGAAGGTAACAAAGCACCTTTAAAGCTCCTTAATTAACACATTATCATCTCATCTTGTTTGTTTAATTCGTACAAAAAACAAAAGGGTAAAAATGACAAACCACAGTTTTCTGTTATGAAGTTATGTGCCGGACTATTTCTTGGCCTGGAGCACTTTGATTTTTGCACTGATGTACAGGAAAGCTGCTTCTTGTCTTAATGCTAAGCTAAGCTAAGCGTCTCCTGGCTGTAGCTTCATGTTTACCGTACAGACATGAGACTGGTATAGTTCTTGCTGGTTCACGCTCACTTCTACAGAAATCGTGTCGCTACTGTCCAACATCCATCCTGCGGTGTCACTTTGTTTATGTGCTGAGGCTTACGGGGTCTTTGTTGGTGGTCCTGGTGCTGGTAGGGCAGCGGCGAGGCTTGTCCTACCCTGGCAGGACTGGGCGCTCGGTTCTGGCCCCCCCAGTCGTTGTCCCGGGCCTGAGGCCCCCACTCGCTGGGGCTGGAGGAGGAGGAGGAGGTGAGGGAGGGGCTGGGCTCAGGCAGCGGGGAGGAGCACAGAGACCGGGACTGAAACACACAGGGACAAAGTTGGACCAATATTGGCACTATTTTCATATATGATGCCCCATTCATCATTTATACAGTTTACATGAATTTGGTTATATAATATTTGCAATGTGGACATTTTAGACACATTAGAACCACCAGAAAGATAATATTTACAGTATTACAAGATTATTATATCAAAGTGGGTTGGATTTGTCTTTTTTCACTCAGTTAAGTTTCAGTTTTCCAAAAATGTTATGAGGCTGTTATGAAGTCATGATTAAGTCAAATAGTTATAATAATAAAAAACATAATATTAAGAGAATATGAATGTCTTAAATTAGCTGAGCTGTTACCTCATGACGGGTAACTCACCCTCTCACAGCCGCTGAGTCGGCCTGAAGTCCTCTTGGCCCGGGCCGCTCGCGGAGGAGCAGCTGCGACCACTTCAGTCGTGTCCTGTCTGAAGTTCTGCTTGGACCCTTACAAAGACAACAGACACACAAAGTCACACACATCACACAGTGAAACGGGATTATAAAAGGGACAGACAGCCTCTAAAATCAGCCAGAAGTTGTGTTCAGAGCAGCCGGAGAGACGAGCCGAACGAGAAACGCTGCCAAAACAAGCTGGCACAAAAGCTGACGACATTTCATTTGTGTTGGTTTAATTGAGGGATTTAGCACCCGAATATTCTTCAAAGAGATTTTCCTCTTCAGTGAGAAAGAACCAAAACATCCTGCATCACTTGTACTCATTTTGAAAGTGACGTTTTCTTGAGTTTATGATAATATGAGGTGAATTTTACCTGCTAAAGCTTGTTAATAAAGTGAGTAAAAGGCATCGACGGTGTGTGTCAATGAGACTTAATGGTGTGTAAGAACTTTTAAGTAATTGTTACTGAGAAAAAAAATTAGGGAATACAGACTGTAGTTCAATCTTGTGTCTCAATTTGATATTTTGAAGATGTAAGCAACTATGATGAAATGAGCATTTTTAATATGATTTATAACTCTAATTCAAACAAAATCTGTTTGCCAACGTGACGTCTTCAGATCACTCGTTTTCTCTGAGCAGCAGTCCAAAATGCAAAGATATTTAGTTTACCATCACTGATGACAGAGAAAAGCAGCAAATCTTCACATTTCAAAAAGAACAGCCGGGTCATGTTTGTCATAAAAACTGACTTAAAAGAAAATCCTTGCAGCCAATTCACCAACTAAAAAGAGATTTAGCTGAATAAGCCCTTAATGGACGGTTGGCCCGGCAGACCCCTGATGGAAAGATTAGGCTTCATGTTGACTAATTATAAAGGCTGTCTCAGTGCAGAGGTGTGCTTTTATTAGAAATTTGCAGAACAGAGGCGGACATTTCCTGCGTTGTATATGAAAATGTGTCTTAATTCAACCGTTCTGGGCCAAAGTTCTGAAAGTCTTGTTTGGATGGTTTGGTTCAGCAATGCCTTTGACTCCTGATTTATGTTTATTAACGCGGTAGATCTCAAATACCAAATATATCATAATGTGAATCTTTTAAGTTGTTATGGTTGGTCTCTTTCTCTTGCTGCTTTTTCGATCTATCTTCTCCCATCAAGCAACTCACCTTTGTATGCACTTTATTTCTACCAACCTCAATAAAAACCAAAATACCTAAAAAACAACAAATAAATCCATACCCTTGTGAGAGCCGATGCTGCATGGTATCTGAGTGTTCAGATCCAGGCAGTCTTGATCTTTGTCTGTGGAGAAACACAGATCCTCCTGTGGTCCTGAATGCCTCGTGAGTGGAGGGGCGTTCCTGCGTGGCTCACTTTCTGATGATCGATGTTTTCTCCTCTCTCCTCCTCCTGCTCCTCCACCCTCTCCTTTTCCTCCTCCTTCCTGTGTTTTGGAGCTGCTCAGCGCTCCAGAGACACCTTCACTAAACGGGTTGTGGACAGAGTTCCAGTGCATCAGCTCCTTCTTGGGCTGCGCTGTGGGCAAAGAGCTTGAATTAGCATCAAGTCCCAGCCTGTTGCTACTGGTAGAGACACTCCCGCCGCCGCTGCCGTGTGGAGGGATTAAACCAGCTGCTGCAGCCAGTGACGACTGGTGCGTTGGGCTGCCAATCATCGTGATCGCAAACGGGTCATCAGAAGAAACAGGAGGAGGGAGGCTTCGGTCTCGTTTCCTGTCTCTGTCTTTACGATTAGAGGAGGATGAGGAGGAGGAGGAGGATGAGGTTGGGAGTGTCTTGGTGTCGGCAAGGGTCATGGAGAATGGGTCCCCTCGCACCTCCATCCCCCTGCCCTCCTGGGTCGGGCGAGGCGGTGGGCGCGCCCAGGCGTCAGACAGATTCAAAGTCTCCTGGGTGACCGTCCTCTCAAACGCAGCGAGGAAGGGGTCCTCAGGGGGGATGTGTTTGCAGTTCCACACTGACGACTCCATCTCAGGTGGGGGGAGAGACTGGGAGAAAGCAGGGAACCGCATGGATGAGGAGTCCATATCTGGGGGGACACGAGAGGGACGTGACGGGCCGACGGACCAGACGCTGACAGGGTCGTCCTGCGGGTGAGGACTCCGGCCAGGGGAGGGGTCACGGAAAGCAGAGAGGAAAGGGTCCGCAGGTCGTCCCAGTGTTTGTGTCTGCTCTTTACTCTGTGACAAAGGGGGCCAAGCTGCCCAACCCACCGGCTCAGGGGAGGGCCCCAGGGGCTGATGGGAAGGCGAGTCCAGGCCAGAGTCTTCGACGTTCTCCGGAGAAGAGGAGTCGGACGAGAAGGCAGCATCTGACACGCACATTAAACACATCACAGGATTTCAAGGCAGCAAATCAGGGGTTACGGATACCACAACTGTATCAACACGGTATTGACATCAATTTACCATAGTGGCCCAAATATAACGTTTTTTTCTTGATATTACATTTGAAAAAAATGGGGGTCATATTATTTACAGATTCATAAAAGCATCCTTGAATGGAGCGAGCACCAAAAAAGCTCAAACAGACAATCGGAAGGAGGGGCTTATTTACAATCAGAGAGTTTTTTTTAATCAACAAGACAACAGTTAGCTACAGTCCAAATTTAGTCTCCCTCATGGTCATTTCTTTTACAGGTCTCTACCTCTAAACATCTGATATCCCACCTCCTCTGATCGTCTCAGAGCGGCTCGGTGGAAGGAAATTGAGTTATCTGATGAGCTTTGGGATGAGGGGATGGAGGATTAAAGAGCTAGTACAGTTTAAATTCATGCATTGCATTTCAAAAGATCAGACTTAATAGGATCTTCCAAATCGGTTTCAGCCATTTGTAACAAATTTAAAAAAAGACTAATCTTCTCTGGGATTTAAAGCATTTTGGGAGGAAACATTTCATTGAGTCAGTATAATTATTGGGCGGTTGTTCACTAAAACTGCCACATGAGACCCAGCAGACTTTAGTGTTTTGTTTTGTTTCGTATTATAGCTGAAAGAGAATGACATGGTTTCCTGTGTTTATTTGGAGTATTTAGAGGTGATGAAGTACTCCTCACCTGACTCATTCTGTCAGTTTGTAAAGATTTGGGGGCCATTTATTAATTATATCAGAAAGCAAATCGACTCGGCTGCAGAGGTGTATATTTATTTATGTGCCTCTCTTGAGTGTGGCTGAATGTACAGTTTATTTGAACTACCTTTTCAATCATACGCATTGTACATCCCCGAGCTGAGGCAATATACAGACAGTTTCAGCCTGTATGGACACTGGAGGTGCAGCATATGTGGGCATGCATGGACAATTATTTGCTCCTCCAGCAACCTTGTTTGTTGTTTTTGTTTTGTTTTCATCGTATGTCGGTGGGTTTTTCAGGGTGGGGGCCTGTGTGTTGTTGCCTCTTGTTTGTGTTTTTGTTTATACTTGTCCTTAAAGTTCAACATAAAATCTAAAAAAGGAAAATAATTTCATCATCAGGAGAGTGTGAGTGAATCAGCTGCACTGACAACGTACCTGGACAAGCTACAGAAATCTGGGATTTAATTCAAGTGTTTCGTGTTTTAGTTTTAGGAGAGACTTCAGGGATGAAGATGATCTCAGGGAAACTTCCCACCTGGACTAGTTTGACACTACAACAGCTGTTGGAAAATGGGAGATGGTCTCATATTTGGGCCAATCCGTTATTAATATGAACAGACAAAGAACATATCTTTAACACAACATCAAGTCTTACATTCAGAGGCACCAAAAGCGCTCTGCTCTCTGAGTTGTTCCCGACCATCAAAGCTTTTGGACTTGAAGGCCGACTCCAGCGGCGGTCCAAACAGACTGTCTGAACCCGATGCTGTTGAACTCAACCTGGTGAAGACCGAGGACGGGAAGAGAAAGAAAATCAGGGAGAGTGGTGGGAGTGATTGAGGAAGCGATGAGGTGGAGGAGGGGTAATAAAGGGAAGGAGAGTGAGAACAGACGTGTCGGTGTAAGTGAGCGAAGAGGAAATTGGGGGATTGTGAAGGATCTAGGAAGAAAAAAGTGCATAAAACGGCAATCAAACCCTGAATCCTGAGGTTTTTTTCTTTTTGTAACTCTCTGAAAAGATTGTATGTGTTATTTCCCTCTGTGTAACTCTGTGTAAACTCTAACTATAAGAATGAATGTTGTATGTCATAATAAATAAGTGAAGAT
The DNA here is from genome assembly GCF_043641665.1 of Enoplosus armatus. Taxonomy (NCBI): domain Eukaryota; kingdom Metazoa; phylum Chordata; class Actinopteri; order Centrarchiformes; family Enoplosidae; genus Enoplosus; species Enoplosus armatus. The sequence continues at coordinate 20,737,159 of NC_092186.1, forward strand.
CTGGTATTTCCGCAGGGTCGGTTCTCTCTTCTGTACTGTTTGAGGTTGAAATGAAGATGGAGTGGCTTTAATTCTCCTCCCATTATTTTGTTTTACGAAACCGTTCACGCCAAACTCAGAGTTGTAATTCAAAGTCAGAGATAATTTTCAAAGAATTTCTGACGGCTATGATGTCTCCCACTTGCCAGGAAGAATTGTTGTCAACAAACCAGTGGCATTTCTCTAACGACAACATCTGTAACTCTCTGAGTAAACCAACAATCTGATATTCACACTCCCTTCGGGCCGCGATTGGCCACACATATATCAATTTCTCTGAAAACTGGGAAAATAACTCTGGTTTAGGGCTGTTTTTGCTGGTTTGGGTTGCTTAGTTCCAATTAAAAGGAAATATTACTTACTGCATATTTTAGACTTGTTTTTAGACAGTGTGCTTCCAACTTTGTGGCAATATTTTGGGGAAGGCCCTTTCCTGTAACATGACAATGTCCGCCTGCATAAAGCCAGGTCCATAAAAAAATGGTTTGGTGTGGAAAAACCTGTACAGAGCCCTAAACCCCATCAACCTGCTTTGGGATGAACTGGAACTACAAGCCAGACCTCATCACCCAACATCAGTGTCCTCTTTAAAAACAACTTAAATCAATCAGTCTTTCTGCACCGCTCAGAGACAGACATGAGAGATGAGGGGCAGAGCCATCTTACCTGCTGTGATCAGGACTGGAGGTGGACCTGCGTAGGCCCTCCTGCTCTCCATCTGCAAAGAGACCACACACACACATACACATACACACACACACACAGACACACACACACACACGAGTGACTCACAGCAGAGCATGTTTCCTAGTAATCAGGACTAATCAGCAGCATGGCGCTCTTCGTCAGAGCGCTGAGGGAAGGCTGAGATCGAGTGGGATAGGACGACATGAGGGAAAACCTATCAGCCATTAGCTTCTCTGTGATAAATACCAGCAATTAGCCCGGTCTCACTCGGCTCCAGCCACCGCTGCTGTGGCTGCAGAGTAACCGCTTTAATCAGACGCTCATCGTTAATCCTTAATCCTGCCACCTCTGGATTTAGGAGAGAGAGAGACTCCTCGCTGCTGTGAAGCAGCAGGTTGTAGCCTTCCACTCCAGCCTAACCTTCTGGCAGCTGGCGAACGTGTCGGTGATAAAACATGCTTTGGAGCACGAGCAGAGGGCCGGGTGTGACTAATGAAGGGTGGCTGTTCATGCAAGGTCAGCCAATGAAGAGATTTGCTGTCTAGAGGGGAGAAAACAGGCTGGAGGTAGAGATGCTGCACGAAGGAATAATCACACACTGTGAGCGTGTGAGAGAAATGTTTTTCATCCTTTTCAAATTACAACCACCGACGAATGAAAGGATTTTAACTTAAAAACCTCGTTACAGGTATAAATGCGCTACATGATTGATGATAATCTTTTGTCATTGCAGCACAGATTAGTACAAAAACAATTACTTTCATTATCGATACAGACAGACAGGTAGATGGATAGACAGCAGCGAATGAGACAATAAAGTCAGACTCACCCCTGTGTGACAAACCCTCGCCCTCTTCTGAGCGACCTCCTGCAGTACTCGAGTTTCCTACAGAGACACAACAGCTTTCAGAAGTCTGGACTATAAGATGCCGTACACAGACTACAACATACTGTGTATTTCCTATTGCTTTATAGTACAGGAAAGAGACACATTTGAATGAACTTACTGGAGAGATGCCGCTTGATTGAAACCTGAAAGTCAAGAGAGGGGAACAGATTTGGTCAGTGCAATGGACTCGCGTAAAGAAAAAGGATGGTTTTATTTTGTAGTTCTCTTATTGTCCAAAAATCCCACAAAAAGACCAAAAACAACAACGAACGAATCCGAACCCTGTTCGCTGTCTGTGGCTTCAAGGCCACTAGTTCCAACTGATGAAGACAAAGAAGTAATTTCTTAAACAGCTGGACACTGTAGTTTTTAGCTAATCAAACAGTAAAGAGTAAATAATGTGTGTTCAGGACTATTTTCTGCTGCAAATGAACATGCATTTGGGGCTGTAGTGAGTATTTACAGCAGCGGAACTCAAAATAATCTACAGCGTCCATGTTCATTGTGGTGATTTAGGATTTTGGTCATTTAGGAAAGGTTTAGATTTGAGTGTGGAGACTCATTCAAAAGGTAAATATTCTAAAAGTGAGGTCCACTTATTTAACTATATCCAGAGCTTCTTCAGGTGGTGGACGTACTGTAGCTCAGGGAAATGGCTAAATGAGGAGAACCACAGAGTTTTAGATTGTCTTCAGAGGAAATCCTGAAAAACATACAGAACGTGACAGAAAAACCAGAACAAGCACAACCTGCTGCCATACCCCTCTGTTGGGTGGCAGAGTGAGCGCCCCCACGGTGGCTTTCAGCTCTTTCTCTGTGGCGGCGGAGTTACTGCGATTGCTGCTGGCGACCGGTCTGATCTGGATGTGGAACTTCTTGGGCTCCTCGTCATCGAAGTCCGAGTCACTGGAGTAAAAGTTGTTCTCCTTCTCCTCAGAGCAGCGTACAGGCAGAGAGGATGGTCAAGGAGAACAAGCTCATACTGTAGACTGGGAATGCAAAGTGATGGTGTTTGACAAGTGCACATCAAGAAAAGAAGGCGTTACAGGCACTCTGACTGAGACAGACAAAGAGAGAGCCCTTCTTGGCTCATGTTATAATATTTTTGTAATATAATTGTTTTGGCTCCGTTTTAATGTGCAAAACTCTTAATGCAAAGAGCCAAACTGACTTGAATTCTTACGTTATTCTATTTTTTACACATGCTCGTTCCTTCAAACATAGCCACCTAATATTAGCACCTAGCACAAGTTTCAGAGCTGAGACCACTCAATCAACATGTGTTTGTCAACATTTCTCTTTTATACATTTTTATGAACATTTTTAAGAGCACAGTGTTGGGAGAAAGTGGAGAATTGAGCCGAAGCAATTGTAAAATACACTGGGTCCAGACCTTTGAATCCGCCCACTCGACTACTTCTGGTCTGGCATCATGGCATGAAACAGCAACCGCTTTTTTTGGTTGAAAAGCGATCAATCGAGATTCAGGCGGATTCAGGCGGTCTCTAGTGATTGGTTAGGAAAAATGGAATCCCCCCCGCCCCGACGGAAATCGGTTAGAGTGGAGGCAATGTCAGACTGAAGATGGAAACAGAGTGGAACATGTTGACAATTTTGTCTGATATCAGGCAACTTCAGCTAACTTAATACCTCCGGTGTGAACACTATTCAAAAATAAAACTAATATGAGACCAAAAAAATGCATGGGAGCACATTACAAACCAGCGGGTGCAAGTTTTATTACCCCGGCTCATCGTGAATATTGCTATTTGGACAAATGCTGTGACTTCCTTCAACAGCAAAGAGTCATTTTGATTCACTGTAAGGTTGATTAAAGCAGGACAGAGGGAAAAAATTGCAGTGCAACACAGACACATACGCAAAACAAATAGAGGTAGAAGCACCGCAGAGTGTGCTGGAGGTGAGGGGTGCAGAGCAGGCAAACCGCCACTTCCTGCCCCAACGAATGTCACCTCCATGTCCTCGTTATTTGGACTCTGCTGCACGTGAAGAGGAAGTGTTGCGTCTTGTCACGTGAGATGTGTCTTGTGTTCATCAGAGAAACTGCAGGATCTGAATGTGAACCATCTATTCTGAGCAGGCAGGGGGCCTCGAATGGGGGCATGACAAAGTCAGGAAGAGTTGTTATCTCAGAGCTGTCAGGACCGAGAGCTACCAGTGATGAATGGATCAAGAGTCAGGACATGGAGTGTTAGGGTTAGGAGGACAATTCATTCACATCCCATGCTGGTGGACAGCAGGCTTCAGCTCGTCTGTATCTAACGAGGGGGATGCATTTAGTGATTTGCGCTAACAAATAGGATAGAGATCTTAAAACTGTCTGGCTCTACAGTTAATGAGGCCATGAATGTAGACGCTTGTGTGAACTAATTGGTTAAATCCCGCCTCTCACCTCCGACCTTCCGATTACGCTTCATTTGAAACGTCTCCATCTCAGTGAGTCTGTTCAGCAGTTTCATGAGGTTAAGTTTGTGATATCCTTCAGACACCTCTATGAATGTGAAAGACGTGGGTGTTCCAACTGAAGTGATGTGATGAATTTAAAGAAGGCTCCAGATTTGTTTTTACAGTTGTGCCTCTAACTCTGGTTACTCTCATTTCCATTGAACTGACAGTGTGTTGCTGTACAGATGTACAGATGTGGTTAAGGTTCTGTTTATCAATTAGTCAACCAACAGAAAATTAACCAGATTTAATTTATCAAAATCATTGTATATAAAATCATTAAGTAAAACTACCAAATATTTGCTGATTACAGCTTCAGAAATGGGAAGACTTGCTTCCTCTGATTCATATAACTGAAGAAATGACAGCCTGAGAAATGACAGCTGTTTTACTTTGTGTGGTTTATGGTCGATGTCTTAAACCCCTCAGTCACTAAGCTAACCCTAAATAAGCAAGTTTAAGACGTCACCTATGATGGGTAATTGTTACTATTTGCTAAATGCTCAATACAGTGCCCATACACTTCCCTGTTGGAGGTTTTCATGTTTTACTGTTTTACCACATTAAATCAAAGTGGGTTAATATGGCACACTCAAGTCCCTTTAATGTTGACATGATAACAGATCTCTTCAAAAGGAATCCAAATTAACTATGAATAAAACTTCTTTTTATAGGGCACTGTATATAAAACAACAGCAAATTAAATCAATAATGTGGCCCCAGATGCAATATACAGATGGGTGACAAACTAAAGGAAAAATATAAAGAAAGGAGTGGAAAAACATAATGAATACAGATGTTTCCATTCAGGTCACGAGGTATGGTTTGATAAAAAATATGTGAATAATATGGTTCAGGACAGCACTCTCCATCACCATCATCAAAACACCAAATCTTCTGGAGGAAAGATCTTCAAAAGAAACTTGGATAATCTTTACTCCTTTCTCACTCACAGAAAAAAAAAACCACACCCATTGACAGTAACTTGATCCACTTAAAACAAAGAATGAATATGACCGATTATTAATCAAAGAGTGAAAAGTTAAAAGTTGTAATATGATATTATGGAGTGAACCATCCTGGCTGAACATGTGTGAGCAGAGAAAGGATATCATTCTGTGTGCTGTCAGCTCGGATGACAAATCCCTCGTCGTCGACTTCCAGGGGTGAATTCTATATGAATGGGAACAAATGCGCACGAGAGAAAGAGAGGGAGTCAGACACCAGCTGGGTCAGCAGCACTTCAGCCACATACCTGACACACAGAAGTGCTTTGTCATCCTGTGTAACTCAGCAGCCTACATGAGCAACGGAGAGCTTTCGACAGGAGTGTGTGAGTGAACAGTAACAGTAACAGACCCTACAAATGTTAAAGGCATAAGTGTGAGTCAGTGACTAACTGCTACAACTATTAAACATTAAACACCTTGTTACCAACAGGTCAAACAAAGCTGCGAGCTAACGCTACGGGTGTGCTTTAAATCATTTCATCAGACCAGGATGTCTGGATCCATGTCAGCTGTTTTTTCGCTGCAGTCATATGATCTTCAGAATAAGAGACATGAGGAAGGCCAGACTTATGATCCAGCCAACGTGGGAGCAATTATTTTTAGACTGTTTTAGAGTGCGGACACACACAGATGGTATTTGATTAGATCTGATTTCAGTAAACAGATCTCAACAGGTCAAGCTGACATGGCGTGTAGCCATTGATATTTTTCTCAGGAGTTGTTGGAGACCAAAAGAGAGATAAAAGCAGAGTGAATATTGCACTTACATTCATCAGGAGCCCAGAAACACGACTCCAAAGACATAATAATCTTGTCTCCTCTATGTCTAAGATGTCACATTCCTCATAACAAATTTATAAGGCGATGATATGTCAGTGGTGTTTGTTGGTGAGCTTGTGTTAAAGTTCTTCTGCCCTCTAGTGGCAAAAAAGAACAAAAAACATCAATAAATGCAGCTTCAAGTAGTAGAGTCCTTCACTTTACCTAAAATCTAAATTTCATCCAGCCTCTCATTCAGTCAAAGGTCTCCTCACCACCCAACGATATATTTTGGGGAAAACACTATTTAAGCAACAGTATTAACGCAGACTTGCAGACTTTTTCTTTTTCCTTAAATAAAAACTATTATAATGTTCAATCTAGAAGGTGAATGGACGTCAACTCTTAAAGTGACCTCTGCTAACATTTCTAGTACCTATCACACTACAGTCAGAAACGTAATACCCTTGAAAGTGTAAAATAGCAGCACCAGTAGTTCTGTGATCTGCTGTTTACTCTCTTCTTCCACGCCAGTCCGTTAGGTGACTTTCTGGCAGCGTCCAAAGCCCTTTCACACACAAACACATACCCACACACACACGCACTTTCTCTCATACACCACTTGCACACAGGCAGGCACATACACAAACACACACTCTTTTCACGCAGTTACGTACTTCCCCTCTGTCTGCCAAAGAATCTCAGAAACCTCTTCTCAGAAGTACTGGAATAAACCTGGGAAACCCCACACCGTCACTCATGTCATTATCACACACTCTCATGATCCCCTGCTCACCTTCTTTCTATAAACACACACACGATTCTCCTTCCACCCCCCCCCCCCCCGACCCCCCCCCCCCCCAAAAAAACCCACACTCTTCTCACAGTGCAGAAGTGCTACCAAACACAGCTGTCCGCAGGGATAACTGCAGACAGGACTGCTAATCGAGTCAATGGTTTTGGAGCTGCAATGTTTGGGTGTGAATTATATCTGATACTCACCAGCGCTTCTGTCACTGCCGAGTCTCTGCAAATACAAAAACACACATTGGTGTATCTTGTTTTCATTAATCAATAGCAACATAGACTGAAGCCAGTATCAAAGACGAAGATTCAGTTTCAGAAGATCAGGGCTTGTAGAGCACAGCACTGTGTGTGTGTGTGTGTGTGTGTGTGTGTGTGTGTGTGTGTGTGTGTGTGTGTGTGTGTGTGTGTGTGTGCGTGCGCGCACACTCACGTCGAGTCTGGCTCCTTGTCCCTCTTGCCCAAGCCGGGGATCCTGAAGGCTTTTGCTCGGCTCTTCTTCCCACCTTCAGGTGCCAAAGCTGTCATGTACTCCTCAAAACCAACCAGAGCTGCAGACGACAGGCAGTTTGATAAGAATAAAACACATTCAGAAAAACACACACACACACAAACAAATATATGCATGAAGACACTCTCAAGCACTTGAACCACTCACTATCTGTTGTATTTTGTCACTATGAATTATTCCACCCCCCACAACATTGCTTTGAGTGTGGGTGTGTTCACATTTCTGTAGTTATGTAAGCTGCTGAAATTGTGTGTTTATGCTTTTATTTCACTCCTACTGCAAACAAGCCAAAATTCACCCAGGTGAGCTCACTGTACCTGGCCTGTCTTTGCCGGTGCCCTTCAACTCGGCAAATTTCTTGATGAGGTTGTCGATGCCAATGTTTTCCACATTCTGCTTGAATTCCTCGTGAACCTGCAGCAGATGATTATTTGGTCCTTTAAAAAGCATGAAATATTAGAATAGATGGCATGCAAATTGTTGTTTTTGTTACAAAAGCTCCGTGTGATAACTTGTTATTGTAAAACATTAACTTTTACATTAAACATTACATTTTTACCAGGGTTGTAATTGAGCCCAACAGGATGTAACGATGCATCCAGCTTAAAAAGTCTTGAAAAAATGCTGTTGTTGGTGAACACTAGCATGAAATTGAAGTGCCGCATGGGAACTTTTGAACACCCTCAGCAGACACTAGAGCCCTGTGGAGGGTAATGTTTACTTTTAAATTGAGAAGATGTTGATAATAATAATCAGAAATCTTAAATAATGTTTTGTACCATTCCACTTTTAATGCATCTGCAAGGTGCTTGTTTGTGTTTTAACATCATCAATTATGCAACAGCAGAAATGAAACTGCAACTGCAAATTCGGACCATCTGACATGGGTGCCATTGTTATTACTCCACTGATAGCCTGATGAAAGAAAAACAAACTGTTGCTGACATTGGCTCATGATTCAGAAGTGACACAAGCGTAGTTCTACTCTCTGGTCCTAAACTATGACACGCTGAGAGGTTTTATAGATATATAGAGAATAAAGGACACATGCTGCTCTGTCGTCAGAGGAGGGTTTAGTGTCAGCAACAACATACCTGTCCCACTTGAACATGGGTGTCTTCTATGGAGTGGGAGTAACCTTTGATCAGCTGTTTCATCTGCCGCAGGTGGGCCTCCTCGATTTCCTGAAACTTCTACCCACACAAACATGTCCCCACACACACACACACACACACGCGCACACGACAATGAAAAAAGAAAGAAAAGACTGTGTTACCATGTGAAAACCTCAAAACTCCACTGATGACTTATTTGTCTTTCTCTGTGGGTGACATCTCTGGTTGACCTTTTGTGTTAATTAAATCCTTTCTAAACCAAACAAATAACATCAAAGCTACACTGACATGTGCTTTAAGACACAGCTGTTTCTTTAAATTGCTGAAAAGACAAATGTTTTTTTAATCAAACAGCAAAGAAATGCAACTTTTCCAGTAGTTTTCCAAAAAATAATTCCATAAATGAATATTTGAGAATTAGGATTTTGTATTCCTTTTTGGTGATGAATGGTATGTTCATTGATATGAGGCTGGCCTTGTTTTTTGTCTGGTTTTGTGTTACCTTAGTTGTTGCTTGTTTGTTCTTAGTATGTGTTTTGTTAATATTTATTGCTGTGGTTGTTACTGTTTGTTTCTGCAGTTCTTTCTCAATTCACCCTCTCTGCAGAATGGTACGAGATTCAGGAGCATTCAGAGAGGCAACCAGAATCCAATAAAACAGCAACTTTAAACTCGATATCTACTGTGTGTATTAAAGTGAAAATAGCTTTTGAGCAAGATCTAAGGATTCAGGAGCAGCTACAGAGAGGCAGCCAGCCAGCAGAAGAGGCACCGGGTTGCCAGGTCTTTAAACAAGCGATAATTCGAGAGGATTTAGTTTGATCCTGCTCTTTATTCTGCCAGCTCATTTGTCGTTGTCTGGTTCAGGGGAATTGTCTTGATATAGTGCCATTGGCTTTTGTTCGAGTTTGTGAGCAGAGTTTTGCCAGTTTCTTTTGTCCAATTAACTGGGCAAAACCTGGGCAGAGAGAGCAAACGTAAAATATTTCTCTGTCATATACACTGACAACCCCCCATAAAAAGTGGAAAAAGTAGCCTAGCTCTTTTGAAATATCTTTATGTATATTTCATTATATTCATGGCAACAATAACAGCACAGAACAATTAACTGTTCAATTAACCCAAATAACTTAATACCTGCAGGACAGTCTGTATAACTTCATGTTTACGGCTCTGTGTCAATGTGACTTTTATCTTCCCTTGGTCCAGACCAAATGAACCAAACTACAGGTCTGAAAGTGCCCTCAGTGAATGTATTTATTTATCATGATGAAAAGCACCCTGTTCTCTTATTTACTGATCTGTTATTCATTCGTTCTTCCTCTATTTCTTCTTCGATCGTTTGACACTTTTTTCTCCAAGGTACCACATACTCCCACAAAATAATGACCATATCTTCCCCCCGAAAGCTATTAGAAGAGATAATTGGTCACAAAGATTTCAGTCATCATTTCAAATGTAAAACACAGAAGCACTCATTGGGGTTTGTTGAAGATTTCCATGGAAACAGCAGCAGTAACCATGGAAGTGTGGAGGCAGTGATTAAAGGTAATGAGCGGGGGGCAGGATGTGCATGTGTGTGCAAGTGGGTGGGTGTTTAGGAGTCGGGGGTTGAGGTTTCCATTTTTGGGGAAGGCATGATGTGGGATAATAAATGAAAGCATAAGATGGAGTTCTTGTGTGGTGGGAGGTTACAGAGAGGGTGAGTCACAGAGATAAAGAGAAAGTTAAGCCCAGGAGAAGAAGAAATACATAAAAACACCACAATCAGAGGGTGGGAGAGAGAAGGAAAAAAGTGGCCCTCAGCCCAGCTGCAGTCAGAGCTGACCTGGGCGGACTCGCTCATCTTCTGCTCAAACTCTCCTCCCACACGGTTGTACTTCTCGATGCACAACGCAAATGACTCAGCCGCTTTCTTAGACTTCAGCTCCGCCTAGTGAGAAAGAAAAGGAAGAGGGAAATAATGGCCTTTAGCTACGGACTCATTCACAAACCTGAAATGAACATAATTAGCACAGTGCATGAATGAGAAACATTTCTGCCCCATAATTACGACTACTTCAGTCGAATTCAGTATTCAGCCTGTGCCCGAACAAAACAAGAACAGCAATTTATTCACTGCGTGGAAGTCTAAGAGCAGAGCAGGTAGGAAATGTTGTTTTACATAATTGTTAAGACAGGATGAGTCTAATTGATTTAACTTTAATATAACAGACACTCTTGTCCCATGAGTGGACCACAAGAAACAAGCGTATGATGGATTTTAGGGTCACAAGACAGACAATAATAACACGACATCCCAGAGCTTTCTAAGGAATATTGATGGAGGACACTGAATCGTCTGGACTTGAATATACTTTCAATACAAATTATGCACTTTCAGATCTATTATACCTTTCTGTTTTTTACGAAATGATTTCATAATTTCATCTAACATCATGGTTATCTGTTTTTGGAAAGAGATGCTGCGGTTTCTTAAAACACCAGAGGTAAGTGAGAAAATGTGGCTTTTGTGTGAACCAACCCTTTCATTTTATTTCATCGGACACTTAATTAGCTTCTGTTCTGTTTAAAATCTGAACTGCCTGTGAAACAATCTTGAAAATAGAGAAAGTGGTGGCTAACTTTCTCCAGTTCTTTCTGTGGACCTCCCTCCTTCCTGAGCCGGTCCAGCTCCAAACACTTGGCGTGGTAACCCTCCTTTGACTTCTGAAGGTGACCGCTCTGAACCTGCAGCGCCTGCACCGCCTCCACTGTCCCCACCATCTCCTCCTTTGTCTGGGTGATATGCATGCGCACGCACACACACACACACACACACACACACATACATACACAAAGAAAAAGACAACACATCGACATACTGTACAGATCATTATTGTACTGTATTATACTTTAAAGGGAAAATGCAGCAATTACCATGAAGGGAGAAGACAGTAACTGGATTTTCTGAGAGATAAATTGGATCAGGAAGACAGAGGCTCGATGCAGGCAAGTAATGAGAAAATATGTTCTATTTTATGTCTATGTTCAGGACAGGGTATCGGTAAAGCATCCCTCATCCCAGTTACGTACCTTGCGGTGAATTTTGACCTGCTCGTCTCCGTACTTGTTGATGTCCCGGATGAGATCGTTCATCTTTCTCATCAGCTCGAGGTGGCAGAGGGCCAGTTTGTCAGAAGACACCCTGAACACATCCCACATGGGAGCAAAGGTCCTAGGAAACACATACATAAGCATCACGCACACACACATAAGACTGCAGAGTCTTCCTTTATTTAAGATTCATGAAAGTGTCATACCGTGGTTGTAAAATTACATGACAAGAAACAGCCAAAAAAAAAAACATTTAATGAAATAATATATATAATATGTTAAAAAAGAATCAGTGTGGATAGTATGAAGATGAAATTTGTGAAGACATGGAGAGACTGAGAGTGTGAAATCTGAATCTTTCCATGGTGGGGTTGGGCACTTCCACCAGCCTAAAAACTGACCACACCCAGCAGCAAAGCCACAGTGTACTGACCCACCAAGGTGAGAAGTTAAACCAACTGGAGTTGTTTTTCAGTCTGGATTAAATAAGCAACAATCAAATTTAAAATAGGAAAAAGGTATGATTTATTAAGAGTTTAACATTCAAAAGCTCAGCTTATCTGCATCATCAGGATTGTGTGGGTGTGGTTTGATCAGATTTGATTGACAGTGAACAAACTACCAACCAACTGTCATCATATTTAGATGCAAATGTTGCTGAACCCTGATTGGTGCATGGAAGTAAATATATGACATGACATTTTTTTCTAACTGAGCGCTGTCCAAAACTTTCTAACTCAGTTCATGCAGGACCATATCATTTATAGTAAGAAGCCGATTAAGAGAATATGTTTTCTGCACCTTTAAAGGCCAAATGTGCTCTTCACTTAGCCCTATTTGTTGTTTTATCCAACCTTTAATAACTACATACATTACTATTATTATATTATACACTATTTTAAAGAAAATTTGTCATATAATAGACAACATATTAACATATTAACCCCTATAGGCTAAATAGCGGAGATGGCATCATTTTAATAAATATGGACATTTGGTGATGCAGATGGTACTCATTCATATCTCATGTATAGCCATATGACCATTACATGTATAATTACAGTAACAACTTCCAACAGTACAAATTCAGCTGTAAGGCGCTGAAGGGGATGAGGAGGGGTTGTTTACATGGCGACACTCACCCCTGTGGACTTCCGTTGCTGGCCATCTTGGCCAGTTTGCTCATTGATTTGGAGTAGGTCTCCTCAATAGCAGCACTGCAAAAACAAACACACACACACACACACACACACATAGTAACATTAGCAGCATAACAACTACAATAACTCTAAAGCAGGTCAGAAGATGAAAGATCTTTCTTTTTGTTTCTCTACTAAAGTCTAAGTTGCCAGTAATGAGACAGGAAGAGAAATGCTGTGTGCATTCTCTAACATGTAAATTCCTCTAAATCAACTTTAGACTGGTGAGTGTGATGTATTCCAACAGCACTTCCTGACAACGCTATTGCCTCTGCTAATGGCCTCATATGTCATGTTCTTTATCTGGTGCTTACTTTGGCCCAAACTCTGGGCATCCACCACCAGATTCAGTGAGATAAAGATTAATGTTCATCAGTGTTGGGTAAATGTTGCAATAAGCCACATCTAAATGATAAATAGACTTGTTTTGCAAGGCTGGGCATAAAACTTTAATAACCATCTGTAGACCCTGAAGAGAAAGAAGGAAGGAGCATTGATCCCAATATCCTGAGGACGAACAGAACAACTTACTACTGAGAAGTACTGAGAGTCGACAAACAGACTAACACTGTCCATCTTGAGCAGTGATGCTGAAATTGTTCACAATAACAATACAATTAACTAGCTCAATACCTGCTGGATGTGTGAATAACCTACTGTTTGTTAACAAGTTTGCCATATCAACTGAAAAGATGATGATATGTCAATGTCGTACTCAAAACTTGTTACTGCTGTCCTCAAGCGGTAAAAATAAATCAGTTACTGCAGGATTAAACAGGCAAGTTTCAATCTAAAACAGATCTGCGTTTACCTGACAAAGATCTGATTGAGATCAAAAAAGAGAAATACATTCAAAATTACAGTATCACTGCTTATTTATTTAGATTATCTATTTATTTAGACAATAAATAAACAATATTTGTTTCAATCACATTCAGTTTGTGTCAGACCAAAATGACAACATTTCTGTCCCAATCAGATGATTAGTTGATTTTGTTTTCTTGTGTGTATAAGTTCTATATATCCAAAGGTTTTCTATTTACAAACTGCCAATTCTCACATTTCAGATGCGGAAACCAGAGAACAATTGTGATTTTAACTTGATAAAAGAAATTGAACAATGAATCCATTATCAGAATGATCTTTGAGTGCCATACTGATGACTAACTAATTGATTTAGGGCTGCAGATTAGATTCATTATCAATGAATCTACCAATGATTTTCTACCACTAAAGCCTTCAAGTCTTCAAATGTCTTGTTTTGTCCCAATAAAAATCCAAAGAAATTAAGTTTACCTTCATATAAAACAAATAATTCTCACAGTTAAGAAGCTGGAACTAGGGAGTGTTAGGCCTTTTTGCATGGAAAATTACTGAAACTATTAATTGATTATCAAATAGTTGCTGATTAATTTTCTGCCGGTATAATGATTGATTAACCAATTATTTTAACCTTAAACACCATTGTTTCAGCCTGATGTCTATTGTGTCCCCACTATAAACAGTCCCCCACTAACAAGAAGTAGCAATACATCTCCATTAAACAGAGTACCTGGATGAGGGTAGTGAATGTGACATTCAGTAGCTGAGAAACCTTGAGAATGAGTTGTTATGGTACTTTAACTGAGTGTTTCATATAGTGTCTTATATCAAAATGACCATTCAGGCAATAGAGAGAGAGAGAGAGGCGGAGGAAATCTATCAACACAATTGCCTTTCCTCCGTCCTGCAGGATAACGCACTGTTTTACCCACACTCCCACAGGGCCCCCATTTCATTTCCTGACTGTTGATTTGTTGTCTGCTGCTGTCCGAGCAGATAAGTGAATTTCCCCCAGTGAGGAATGTGCACAGGCACTCTGAATCAATGTCAGGATTATATCACTGGTCTGACAGTGCGCTCTGTGTACGTTAACTTCCAGCTGTGAGAGCACAAACTCCTGTGGGAACCTCATTATTCCCCTGAATTTACTCACTGCTAATTACTGATTAGAAGAGTATTTAATATAACAAGCTACCTACTTTAAGAGGACAATTTTAATTTGGTAATTGACAGCCCCCCCCCTTAGGTACTACTGGCAAGCCTGTCAAGCTTTCAAATCTCACACAGCAAATATGTATTTTACAATAATAACGGTGGTAGATTTAGCACTCTAAATTCTTAGGCATTTTTGAAACAGTGGGCCCTTGATTTCAGACAGAGGTAAACACAAGCAGGCTTCTCATTTCTATTCGGCTAACATCAATTTTATCAGCTGTAACCGCTAGCTACAACGTTTCTAGCTGACTCGTTTTTTTAAAAGGAAATCATGTAAAAGGGTTTTAAATATGCACTTGATGGCTACACACACGACATTGTGCTAAAAGACAAAGGCTGAAGCTAACAGGTAAAAGGCAAAAAGTCAACACTGTCACCAGTTTATGATCCCTGAAAAAAAACGAAAATAACGAAGAACCCTTGTTCTTGTATGACAGAGTAGAGCTGGTTAAGTACGATGAGGATATTCCAACGTAACCTTGTTTGGCTTCTTACGTACACACTATTTTTTCGCTTTTAGCATTATAAGAGAAAATGCACAAAACACGAAACTCTCCTGGATAATGTAACAATCTATATGTTTATGTTATGGCCACCAGTTTTAACTATTTCAACGTTGTTTCTGAGGAATATCTACAGCGTGTTATTGCCACATGTTGATCAGTGGAATAGTGTGCTCCACAGCGCTACTGGAGGTCTAAAACGCCACAGGGAACCTTAAGCTTGGTTATTAGATGTTTCTTGACGAAATGCCTCTTGGGAGTCGTCTCAAAGTTTGTAAATACACAGGCTTGTACTTTACGCTTATCAAAGAACCACTGGACTGATGATTTAACCATGAGAGTTTCAAAGCGATCCAACTGTGAGTCACCTAACATTGTCTATGGTAAAAATGAACTGGATTTTTACATCCAGAACCAGAGGCGTCCGACATGGCGCCTCCCACTTTGCAACTCTATTGAGAAACCCAGCAGTTGCAAACGTGGATAAAGATACACGGCTGTACTGCAGGAAGCTCAAGGATTAAGCCACCTACTCAGGCTTGTGAGTGATGGAGAGATGGTGCACTTAAAATAGTAGCACAGTAGAGAGGACAGGGGTCAGAGATCAGAGCAGAGTATTAACAAAGAAAGACTTGTTAAAGTGTTCACTCCATAATCTGCATTCTGCTGACGGAACTCCAAAACAGAATTAATCATGAGCATCTTGTTACACTTCATTTATAATCTCCGAGCATTTCACCCAACCTTGGGTGGAGAAATTCTGCATTATTGACTCTGTACTTGGAAAGAAAGATGAGATGAGATGAGATGAGATGTGAGAGTCCCATCACCAGCATCACCTCCCACACAGATACTCACAAATATACCCAAACCTTACCTCTCACGGACAAACTCGGCGAGCTCTTTGGTTGCCAGCTGGCCATGCTTCATGTTGTGGTAGAGCACGTCGAAGCCGGTATTCTTCTCCCCCTGCCAAGGTACGAATACAACACAAACACACACATCGTCTGTTAGCACGAGGAAGAGCAAACCAACATTTGGACGTTAAAGAGAGTGATGTCAGTTGGTGCTTCAATACAGTGAGTTTAAGCCTCATTACATTTTGCCACTGATATTCCTCCGAGGACAGACAGTCGGACTTCTCAGTGGCTCCCAGGAAACATTTCACCATCAGTCACTTACAGATCATTCAACAAACATTTACAGTATAAAATTGATATGAAACTGGCTTTTGGATTGTGTTTAGAGTTCGAGAAATAAAATTGATAAACTGCAGGAAACAATAAGGGTGTATTGTAAGTGTATTGTTGAAGTTTTTTCAACACTGACATCAATACTACACCTTAAAAGGCACAATTGGTATATTATTAGCTTTCTGGGAGCTATATGTGCAATTAAAGTTTACTTTAAAATGAAAAATAATTGTTTTTATTTATCAGCTGATCATAATTGAGCCTGTTTTACTGTTTTAAGAAAACCTCTAAAGGCCGTTGATCGGTACATGCCCTCTGGACTACTGTGCCACAACAAAATGATGCTTACAATAAAATCACATTAAATTAAATATGATTAGGCAAAAACAAAAAGCTGCATAATAATTATTTAACTATACAAGCTATTAGGCGGTCTGTGCAACATTTCTCCTCATCTCTCGCACACATCACAGCCATAAACTGATTTTGAGCTAAAGCATCAACACAGAAGGTAAACAGCCCATCAACACCTTACAAATATACAGATCTTAATTTAGTAAGTGAAACACAATGAAACACAATGCTCGCCCACTCTCTCTCTCTCTCTTGTCTCTCTCTGTCGCTGTCATTTTCAGACACCCTTATGTGAAAACCAAAACTGTTTGACAGAAAATAGTGTATTTATGTAGGAGCACTTCCCTCACAATAAGAAGTTGAGGGCCTTTAACAGTAAAACAGTAGAGTTTGTACATTAGTATATCAACAGCTGTACCAGTTTGGTTTAGATATTATCACTGGTTAACTGTGTGCTGATACGTACTCAGTACATGCCCCTCTTGTAGAGGGAACACACTCATTTTGGTGATGGTATACATTTAAAAGGTTTTTCAATATTGCCGTCGTATTAATTCAGAGTAACATGCTCGTTTGGTAACTTTGGGTTGTTGGTTAACTGGCACTCTAAATGTAAAACATGTCTAAATGTTGGTTTGGTAAATATCAAAAACTACAGTACCAATTATGTTCTTCTCTCATAATCTTTGGAGCATTTTGTTGCTTTTGGTTTAAAGGAACAAACCCAACAGAGCTGATGCTTTACTGTAAGTTTCAACTACTGCACATGTGGCTTTGAACTGCTGCTGCACTCCACTGGAACTTATCTCGCTGTTTGCTGTTGTCCTCAAGGCGAACATGACTCAGTAAAATGTGAGAAAACCACAGCGCTGGGTTGTTGTTGAGAGAAGAGTTGTCTACCTTGCAGCTAAACAGATTTAACACAGACTACAGCAACACCTCACACCCATTGCTGTCGTTATTACACAAACCTACACCTGCGTTAACTTAAGTCTTCATAATCCGAAAAAAGAGGGCCCGACTCAGACAGCATTATTGCAAATAGGCGGTTTCGTTTCTCGAGCCTCGCCACATTTTTCAGTCAACAGACGGCCGGGCTGTCTGTGCAGGGACACAGACAGCTGCTACTCAGGACCTAAAAATACCCTGTCGGAGGAGAACAGACCAGTTCCCAGGTACCAGGGGAATGGCTGGAATGCCAAGGAAGGGTCACCCAAAACCACACACACACACACACACACAAACTGACTACCTGCCCAGTGAGCATGCTGCTAAGCAGAGACACAGTCAAGCGCACTGGGCTCCAGACTCCCAGCGGTCAGGAACAGAGACGGCTGTTTTGAGAGGCGTCTCAGACAGGTCGATAACACAAGACCTGACAGAAACAAGCGAACCCAGCCACTGAAGCATCACGGCTGACATCAGCTTAAGACGGTCATTTTCCCTGAGCTTTTTTTCTTAATGTGAAAGATCAAAACATTGCTTTCATTCAGTCCAATAAAGTTTAGGAAGCTTTAATCTAGTGTGCAGATTAGACCTGAAAAAATAAGTTGTTTCATCGATTAGTCAATGAACAGGAAAGATTTCAATAATAGATTCATTCAATAATAAAAATTCTCTGGATCCAGCTTCTCGATTGTGGATTATCTGGGAAATGTTTCTGGAAAGACATGTTGGTCAAGTTTTTCAAATGTCATTTTTGTTGTCAGCACCACAAGTTCAATTCTACTCGCCACAATGGTCAGGGAGGAGGCAGAAATATATATGTCAATGTATATCACAAACTTTATTAACAGAGATGCATCTGGGGGGATAACACTAGTGACAAGTGAGATAGCAAGTCTTTTTGTGTGTGTGTGTGTGTTTATGTGTGTGATTTGGGTGAACTGACCCTTTATGCTTCTATATACCATAAACATATAATACAAATATGATGTAATTTCTGGTATTGTGAAATAGAGTTATTGTTAGGTTCAATGACACTGAATACAGCATGAAACAGCTAATATCAGTCGTTTTCTTATCTATGTTCAATCCTATTTTCTCCCCTTCTTAACAAAGGATAAGGGTTTGTATTATTACAGCTGAATGCTCTGACATTGGCTTTTCATAAACAATGGGCGTTCTGCAGGCACTATAGTGTTGTTCATTGGCAGGGGCAGTTGGCAGACGCCTTTTGTTGAAACTCTACCCTTGCCACTGAAAGGTGAGCTGCCAGTCTAAGCCTTCAACACACACACACACACACACACACACACACACACACACACACACACACACACACACACACACACACACACACACACACACACACACACACACACACACACACACACACACACACACACACACACACACACACACACACACACACACACACACACACACACCTCCACAGCTAGACACAGCACCTGTCCGTCACTGCTAGCAGGCTAGTCTGTCAGCTGTATGCAAATAGAGGTTATCCACAGACCACTGATTATTACAGTGTTCAAACGGTTTTGTGTACAGTATTCGATAACAGTAACAGTCAGCAAGAAGCCTTCTTGAATATTTGAAAAAGCACATATGAGCACTCTGTGCTCTGAGCGATATGCCGTAACTTAATTGCAGCAGCATTTGAACTGTTTAGCATATTATATTTACTTTTTCAAATACTCTAATATTTACTCACGTCCTTGTCAGGAAAGGTGAAGACTCCACCATCATAACTTGACATAAAGTAGTTTCTAATTCGACATGCCACCGTTAGTGTGCCATCTTATGCCGCTGTCAAAGTTTACAGCTTTGACACCCCTAAAGCTGCCAATATACTTCATCAGCAGTGTGTCAAATAGCTTCGGTCGGAAACCCTCTAAAAAAGGCGTAGCGGCTGCAGCGCTGAACGCATTTAAAGTTAGAGGGACTACGCACCAATACCGACAGAAGGAAAATCTTGGTGAAATTATATATTCGTGACCCAGTTTTAAAGTGTTAAAGTGTAAATTTGTGTTCAGTAGTAATACATGGGCTTGGGGCTGAGTGCCAAAGACAGGGTAGGAAAGTCGGAAAGTATTGAGAGACGGACAAACTGACAAAACAAACAAAACTATAGAATATCACCAGCCTTATCCTTTAACTGTTTATAGATGTATGTATAACTCACACAAAGAAAATATATGTATTTCCCCATGTCAAAGACTTGAGGGAGATGGAACAGTCACCTTTTATAATAAGGCTCATTGTATGGGAACACATGCTTCAGACTGGCAGGTGCAACAAAAATGAAATGTGAGTGTCCTTCTTCACTCTTGACTGATACAGAACTATACCCGCGCATATTTAAGTATGCAGGTTCTTGACCGAGCAAGCAGCTGTGAGCTGGTACTTGTAGATGTTGAGTCTAAACAGCACATTACATGACAGCTTCAAGCCCACCGACAGTCGTCTTCTAGTGTCTTCAAGTGCCGTAATGTATTCCTTAAGCCTTCAGTGAATGAAAATCCTTCATGTCTGATATATGCAAACCCCCTCTTCTCCCCCCTCCTAGTGATCTCTTTTTTCGTCAATTAAGTTGACCGTTTTGGTCACGCACGATGGACTCCATTACCATGACAATGGCGGGGGGGGGGCTGACGGGAGAGGAGAGGAGTGGAGGGGGGTGTATATGGGGAGGTGTAAAATCTGTACAGGGACAACTTTCTCATGAAGACTGAGACTTCTGACAACCACTGAGGGCTGTGGGGGATCTGCTGAAATTTGTTAAGGGGGATGGTAAGCAGCGGGGAAATTATCATTTTAACTCAGTAAATCAAATGCCGACATTGCTGTGTTGAGGGGTTAGGATGCCTTCCTCAAACTGCTCATCGCCGTGGTGGTCAGGCCCATTAAACTTTACGAGCTTTAAAAACAGGTGTGCTGATCTTCACTTTCAAATCTCAAAGCAGAACTAATTTCAATACATAACATTTGCAGTATATTTGACGTCCAAGCATTCCCACTAAAAAAAACAAACAAAAAAAAAAACAGTTAAAAATGCAAATCCAAGTTCTTTGGGGAAAAACATATTAACAAGGGTCAACGTTTAGGTTCAGCCAAGGGTCAGTTCTTTCAGCACTGTTCAATGGTGGAGACACTGCTGGCTAACATATGTTATTGAGGAGACATATGCCTATATATCTATTCCATACTATTTTAACTAACTAACTAATACATTGAACTATTTTTTTTTTGTGTTTTTCTGCAAAAGAACTTGATTTGATGAATCTGAGAACTGTTTGACTGATGTTGAATTGATTAAGCTACAGCAGACTTGGCCTGTGCAGTAGTAGTAGTCTCATCTCTCTCTCATATTCCCTAATATAGCTATATTTAAGATGCTGACACTATATATTCGAACAATTAATATGGTCTTCTGTTTAGCCATAGGTTACAGTCAAAGACAGCACCTCCTTATTCGTATGTCATGTTTCTCTCAAACCTGTGAAAAATGCTGAATAATGAACAGTTTGAAATAAAATAATAGATAGAGAGATAAACCTTTATTTTATTGTCCAATGCAACTGCAACAACTGTCATTTGTGTCTGAATCTACAGTCAATTTCTAAAACATGCCTCTGAAGGAAATATTCTGATATCACTGACAGGCTAAATAATTTGGATGGAATTTGGCCAACAAGCCAGCATTTGCCGAGAAGGTCTCAGAGGTTCAGAGCTGCTCATGTGAGGTGAGGATATTCTGGTAATAACACACAGGTTTTACAAGCTTTACTGTAGGGACGTGTAAAACAGAACAAGGCCTGCAAAGCTTTGCTGGGAGCTATGCCGACACTGGCACTCAATATTTTAGATAACTGAAAGTAGAAACAGATATTTTTTATTCTATACTGTCTGAGCCAGCTGACAAAGTCCACCGTACTCATTGTATTACTCTGTGTGTGTGTGTGTGTGTGTGTGTGTGTGTGTGTGTGTGTGTGTGTGTGTGTGTGTGTGTGTGTGTGAAGCCTGTGAGTGTTTTATGTGTCTCCCGAGTTTTTCCCATCTAACTGCTCTCACTTGATTCTAATTAGGCGCATCTTCAGACTTCCCCTCAGGCTTGTATGAAACTAATTACAGACAGTGAGGAAACTTGGGCTGCACTAAACTCTGCACTGCAGGGCCTGCGTCACAGCTGCTTCACTACAACAAATAAAAGATCTTCATTTGCATGTTTGCCTTAAACGTCCAAGTCGTGCCGTCGACCACAAAACTACAGAGGGAGTGAGGGACAAGGGATCTCTGCTGAGGGCTCCTCGTGGACAAAACCTTTTATATATTAGCCACAAAAACAGGCTCTAGGCAAGCAAAACCTGCTTTTATACCTAAAGGTCAGGAAACCAAGGACCTTGTGATACCAGCCCACATGTTTTGCTTTCAATGTTCATTGTGCTATGGCCAAACACAATGGGCATTTGCTTTCAAATAGACTGAATAACAGATGATTGACAGCTGTCTCTTTTACCTCAGACACCAGCATAAAGCCCTCCTACACCTGACAGGATGAACACACAGTCCACTGAGCTGTCAGCGGTCTTTGCGTCTGATTTTCAAACTTGAAAAATATGATTGATGTTTCAGAAACATCACATTTCTCCTAAAATATCCATCAAAATCCGATTAATTTGAGGAATAAAAAGCCATGTAAAAATGAAGAAAATACAAGAAAGAACGCTCTCAGTGATCCAAGTGACGACAAGAGTACAAAAAGAACAGACTGACAAAGAAGACTTTTCTTAATTAATTCTGTTAGGACAGCACGCACTTTCTAACTCTGAGAAGACACACAGAGCGCGGTGCAGCGAGGTGTGAAACAAGTGCAAGCATATCAAAATCAAATTAGTAAACAGGTTGCACGTCTCTTCTCCAACATCCTCGGGGAATAATCATCACATGTAAAAGAAAACCAGCGCGTCCTGTTTATCAATTTGATTTTAAAGGACAGTATGTGCGCCACTAAATCAGCAGACTGGAGCACAGAGCTTGGTGGCGCTCATTAATTCAACTGAGACAATGTTTTGTCACTGCAGTATACTGATGATGTAGACTATACTGTGATCTCAGCATTATAACAAGTAGTGTATCTACACCTTCACATACTCCCAGTGGAAAAAGTCTTCTAGACTTCTGTTTTTGCTTTGAGGAGTTGTTTTCTTCCAATTTTGTGTGACCAGGAAAGTGAAGTGTTGCTCAGCTTGGCTCAGGCTTTACAATACAGTGCTTCATTCTCTGGCAATGTCTAGAGCGGTGCCTTTAGTTCTGGCCATTTGTCAAATCTGCCTTCACAGTCTGTCTGAGACTGGATCCAGTGTCTGAGGACATTCCTGTACTGTAATACAGCGCTTCAGTCATATGAAACTAAAGGTACAGAGCAGAACAGAGCACAACTGACCAGAACAAAAGAGAAAAGACAAGGCGGCTAAAGCTGGAATCAATGCTTCTCCGGGGTGCACGAAAGTGAACGAGCACAGTGGTTGCTGAGATGTTAGCGTTTCTTTTATGCATAGGTCCGCAGAGATGTTTAATACGTGCATCTTCTGAGAAGCATAATTTCACCGTAAGGCTCTGCATGTTTTCAGCAGACACAACACTGCCAGCAAGTCCACCAGGGAGGGACAGTTGTTAGAAACATCTAGACATACATACATATCACAGCCTATAACTAGTATGACGTACGAAGGCCATACACACACACAGGACAGGCCTTAATACTCAGTTCAGGACAGCTGTTCATACTGCATCTAATTTGTTTAGACTATTGTAGAAGTTCAGATCTAACTGCACACCAGACATTTGAATTTCTGCATATGATAAGAACATTTTTGGGAGCAAACATTGTGTTTTGCATTTAGCTTCATTGGGTTTGTTCTCTTGAGTTTCTTATCTCTTGAAGGAATAAAGAATAATAACAGTTATTTGTTTATTTGCACTCTACCATCACCCAAACGAAGATGCTTTTTCAGTTGTGCCAGAATAACATTTATTCTATAAAATAATAAAAAAAAAATTTGGGTGTGTATACATGTATTTAAGGATATCATTTGTATCTTCCAGCATCATGAACTAACAGAAATGTTGCAGATGTGCAAAAAAACTGAACTGCTGGTTTTGAACACATTTCATTTGTAGTTCTATAAGTGACTTGAAATTTCCAAAATTGTCACAGGTAAATGACATAAAAATTACTTTCTGTCACAGTAATTTTGAAAAGCTACAAATACATTCAAATCAAATCAATCATTCAAATACGGACTGCATTTGATCCAGCTCTTATGTAGCTGCAATATTATCAGGCGTCCGTCTCAAGTGAAGCTGGAAACATTCCACTCCTGCATCATACTGTATATCACTAAGCCATCCAAGAGGCAGACTGACCGGTCTGTCAGCGCTGCTGTGAGTTTAGCTGACTCACAGAAACTTTTTCTGCTGATTGGGCAGGTTGAGCCGAACAACAGTCCCCCAGCAGAGAGGTGTCAATAACATCAGGAGCAGGTAGCAGCAGCAGCCTGTCATTACTGATGGCTCTAGCCAATTTCCTGTAGGGGACAGTCTGACAAATTCACCTCTGCTAGTCTAAGATGCTTTATTTATGCCTGCTTTGTTTCGGAGGAGGAGGGATAGGCCCAGCACTGTGATCATTTGAATCATATTGCTATCTATCATGGTATAGTTTATATCCTATAAAAGAAAATTCTAATTAACCGTTTATAGATCAAATCACCACCCGAGAATGTTTTTGGCTGACCCAGTGAATTTAATACTTAAAACTACGGCTAAAATCACCTTACCCACCCCAAGCTGTGCACAATCATTTCATGCTGAACGTATCCTACTTCCCTTATATTCACACACCAGAACATGAACACAATCGATCTATCTTAGCTCTTAATCTAAGTTGGCACAGAACAGATCCACGAGGAACGACTGAGAAAGAACAAGAGCAAGGAAAGGGGCGGAGGTAAGGAACAGGGGAGGAGAGATAAAATCAGAGAAGAGACGGAGACAAGAGAGGGAGGGAAACATGGGAAGGAGAAAAAGTTTCGCACTGTGTTTACTGTTCTTCACCCCGAGAGAAAACACCACGACTCAAAGTGATGGGAGGGCAACATGGCATCATTAAACTGAGAATCAGGCAATAATAAAAACCCACTGGGCGTTGTTTCTGTGTGTGTTTCTGTGCACACACACTCTCGTATCTGCAGGCAAGGAAGGAGCTGTTTCTAAGAAAAGAAGATACTGTTTACTGTACAGCCTCAAAACAGAACAGCTTGCTGATCTTTACTGTTATTCTTTGAAATAGTTCATTTAAATCCCCTTGGATATCATCCAGACTCACAACAAGGACTTTTCATGGTCTATTCACCGCTGCAGAGAGAGAACACGCGGTCCGTACAGAGCGGAGAGGTGGGAATATTATTACAGGTCACCTTAATCCGAACATTTTTCCGTTATGTTGCTTTTATTTCCATCAACTAAAATCCCACCAGAATGAGGCTACTGTGTGCAGTGAAGCAGGCAAAACTGCACAGTGGTGTCTCAAATGAAGAGAATCACGTTATACCCTTTATTCTCTTATTTAAAGCAATGTGACCCTCAAAAAAAATCTAACCGAGTTTCTGTGGATGAGTGAGCTTCACGTTCATGGTGTCCCAATTCCATGCAACATACTTATTCTAAGCAGGTTTTGAGTCTGTAGTCAAAACAGCCAGCCAACTAAAAAAACCTTTGATTTTTGAGTGAGCTTTTGAGGACACCATTGTCCCACAGTGCAATGCACAAAGGAAATGGAGGAGCTGTTCACAGCTGGGGAAAAAAAATAAATAATTGTGGATGATGGCTCCAGGAACACCTCAAACAAAAACAACAACTACATTTTGGGAATAAACATTTAGCTGTCTCTTTGTTAAGTTTACAAGCCAGTGGCATACTAAAATAGTATAAAATGGTTAAGGATGTTGAATTATTGTATATATGTATACATAGAAAAGCCATAAATCCCTTGACATTTCAGTTAATACTGTGCTTTGGCGGAGCATATTCCCATATTTCCAGGCAATCAAATTACCCCAAACTAATTACCCCACAGTAAACTCGGGCATTTGAAGCCCATCAGAGTCTGGGGCCCTGGGCAAGCAGTTTAAGGAACGGGGATAACATAAAGGTACCACACAGCCTGCTGAAAGACATTTTCCATTATCATACTTTTTGATCATCTCTCATGAGGAAATTCTTTTGTGATGCATAAACTCTTTCTGAAAATGTAAAATCTAAATTCCAAGAATAACTAAGCAGCACCAATCCTTAAAGAAGTTCTATTCCTAAGACTTAACAGCGCCTTAATTTACGGATGTACTTAATTATAGCTGACGGGTTTCCCCTGTGGGCCATGAGCACAGCTCTTATATAGTTAATGGGAAAGGACAGCGTGCTATGAGGAGGCTTTGTGAGCGGCTGTGAATGTTCTTGAGCCAAAGAAGACGACGCTCTGTGTGTGTGACTTGTTCCCAAGTGGCTGTACCGTCTAATTAACTGAAGGGGTGATTTGTATTACACAGCTATTTGCGTCTGAACGCAGACTGGGTGGGAAACACAGTTATGAATATGTAAACACACACACACACACACACACACACACACACACACACACACACACACACACACATATATATATAAATAACACGAAATATTAGCTTAAATGATCAAGGAAATGTAGCTGTATTTCAGAGGTCGGCACTGTGATAGCGCCGAAAATCTTATATTCCCTGTGATACAGCAGCTCTCTGACCTTGTCTTCCTGCCTGGCTGAATTTCTGCTGCATGACTCCCTGTCTGCTTGCTTCCCTCCCTACTAGTTTGCTCTAATTTTCTTGCTTTTTCCACTTGCCTCCCAACCTGCAGACCTGCTCTTCTGCTACTCTGCCCACCGCACAAACACTGCAATATCCATGGATCATAGATGGGTGTTTAGCAGGCAAATAAACAAACAGACAGACTGTGCATGACTGTACAAATACACTAACAGCTAAGATTACTAAGCTCATAATATTACTCATCCATTGAAAACACACATGCATATCCACATCCAAAGAGTTTTGAGTACCATTGTCTTGTTTACTGCTTTGGCCTTTAATTATAGAACACCTCCACTTATCTAATCAGCTTTATTTTTAGATGCTGGAACACAAAGCAAAGTTGAACCACCATTTAGACAAAAGCAGACCTGATGTCACTTGACATATGACATTGACGGATGGACAGAGAATGATCTATAGGCAACCACTCTTCCTCATCTTTGCCTCAGGTACAAATACCTGAATACAGGCTCAAATTGGGGGAAAAATAACTTTATATTAGAATCTTAAATGTTCTAAAACCCTTCAGGTTATATGTGCTCATTGTCCTGTGAATTAAAAGTCATTTTAGTTCAACTGCTAAAATATTACTGAGGACTTTTCTAAGTCTGATGAGGCGAGGTAGAAGAAGTAGGGCACACCTGAAATAGATGTACCAGGTGTGCTGGGACAGAGCGGAGAGGAGGAAGTGAGGATGGATGAGAAAATGAGGAAGAGAAAGAGACCTTGTAACAGCTGACAAAGTCACTGGGGGATGAGAGAGTGTGTGTGTGTGTGTGTGTGTGTGTGTGTGTGTGTGTGTGTGTGTGTGTGTGTTTCCACTTTACTCATCTGTGGAAAGTTGCTAATGACGCCATTAATTATTGCACAAATTAAGCTAAACAATGCCATAATTAACTAGTACTGCTATATTGATTTACCAGTTTATTATTAGGTACACTTGTAAAATCTAAAGCCGTCTAACAGAATACATCCTAACTCTGTGAGGCTCGTTTAGATCACAAACACATAGTCACACTGCCGCAGACACAGTCTGTGCATCCGTTTCTAGCTAGCTTACAGCTAAATTTAAAAAATATATATATATTGTTATGGTATTGGTACTAAAACTCAGGCATCCTACTGGTCCTAATGACAAGACAATGTCACACATACTAGGTACCACAGAGTTATATCAGACAAATATAAACTGTGACACTGCTTCAGAAAATAGCCTGTTACATTTAGTAACACTGCAGAAAGTGACATTATCTCTGCCTACAAGAATATTCTCAATGAGACTGCTCTCCATGTGGCAGATAATAACGCCTGAATATAAAATCGATCTCTATTATTTGCAAGTGAGTGGAGGAGGGAGACCGCAAATGCTTCCTGTGCGTACCTGACGAGCAGCAGGGAGCCAGAAGCTTGGCTGCTTGGCTGAGAATATAAATGAAAAGCTCAGTGACTAATGTTTGTGATTCAGCTATAATAGGCGGATAAGTAATATGTGGCAGTTAAAGCTCAACTTATAAAAGCCTGATCAATGGAGCTATCATAGGCACGTGTCCATCATTATATTGACTCATTTCCAGGTGATATCAAGTCACTTACCCAGAAGTTGTTCTGAAAGAAGGCCATCTTCACTCAGAGATTCACAGCAATCTGTAAAGGAGGTGGAGGAAAAGAAGTAGAGCTGCGTTAGAGAAGTAGGTGACATTAAGACTTTTCTTTTTTAATCTGCCTGACCTCCATTTTCTCTAAGTGCTTGCAAGAATGACCTGGAGGATGCCTTTTGGGTTTCATGTAACAATCTGTTCAGCCTTGTCTCTGTCCTCTGACAATAAACTGCAGCATTAAAGTCTCTGCAAATTGCACATAAACAAGTTTCCAGAGAGTCCTGACTTTATAAAAAAAAAAAAAACTCCTGAAGCACCTTTAATGTAGGAAGGGAGCTCCTGTGGGAGCACAGAGGAGAGCTTAACAAATGACTTCAAAGGATAAACTCAGAGGATGGAGGAAGCTGAGGAAGGAAGCAGGGAGGAGGAGTGACAGGAGAGATGGGGGAGGAGGGGGAGGGAACACAGGAGAGGAGAGATAAATCGATGGAGGGAACGAGGCAGAAGAGACGGAGGTAGCCACCAAGGAGATGATCACAGCTTGTGAAAGTGGTAGCTGCAGTGCTCGTCGGATCTACTGACTGAATGACACTACTGATCCTAGTGAGGGTTTGCTTTTGTTTATTTACTATTCTTCTATGTATGGTGGAAAAGAAAGCATTCATTTATCATTTCAGTGATGTGCAAAAACATCACAGCAGTAACTGCTTAGCACTAAAGAAAAAAACCTGCCACATTATACTTAATACAAATTCATACTACTAAAATAAAAATGAAAAATATATATTAGGTATAATTATTAAAAGGAAAAGTTTGACATTTTGGGAAATACCACTCTCATATCTGTACAGTAGTTAGTTTACCATAGCACAATGACTGGAAACAGGGGGAAACAGCTAGCCTGAAAGGAAACAAAATAACCCTATTTATTAAGTGTACTACAAAATTTACACTAAGTATTATGTGGCTGTGAGGTCTGCAATTACTTTTGTGTTGATTTTTCACAGAATATCAGAAAAAAAAGAAAAAAAGAAAATCACTTATGAATCAAACAGAGTGGCCATGAGGAAGGGTGACAATCTTCTTTACCACGCTGGTTCAAGCTACCTTGCTCCTCCTTTGTCACAAACATATTGTCAAACTTTCTGTGCACCAGAAGACCTTTTTGAAATTAAGTGTTTTAGACAGAAAATAGAGGAAATTGTTGCAGCTTTCATGAACTGGCTATTAGTTGAACAAAGTCTGCAGAAGAAGAAGATCAGGACAGCTAAGAGTCATTGTTAGGCTGAAGAGGTTTTTATGGATTTAGTAATCTAATTTTCTGATACTATGTCACTATGTACTGTAGGACATTACGCTGAATTGGAGTCATCTCCTTAGCTTACTTTAAAGATATCAAAAGTCTAGTTCTAACCTACAAAGTGAAGAGACATGTTTTGTCATGACTGCAGCGTTTTCATGAATGACACACTTTTTATTGGCTGATGGCAGGAGGGAATACACTGTCGTAGCAGCTGAGCATGCACCTCACACAAACCTCACAATCCAATATACACACATGCAAAAGCACTGGAATTTGGTTCTGCCCTTTCCAAAAGTATCCATAATGCGAAAGTGTTTCCCCAGGGCTGCCCTCATACAGGGTTCCTGTTAACTGTTATTCTGCTGACTCTCTGTGTGTGTGTGTGTGTGTGTGTGTGTGTGTGTGTGTGTGTGTGTGTGTGTGTGTGTGTGTGTGTGTGTGTATAAACAGCCCTTTTCCCTATTGGCACAGACTCAGCTCAGGCCTGGTGACCTGGCATCAACACACACATAACAAACACGGGAAGACCTACTGTTGTCATTCTCTCACACACACACACACACACACACACACACACACACACACACACACACACACACACACACACACACACACACACACACACACACACACACACACACACACACACACACACACACACACACACACACACACACACACACACACACACACACCTTGTTAATTAGCTCAGCAGAGGACTGAGGCCCCTGCAGACAGCATTCTGTTTGGCAGAGCAGGTCACAGAAGGGAGAAAGATACAGAAAGACAGAAATATTATCGAGCATAGCTGGGTGATGGTTCAATAGTTCAATATTGCCATTTATTGATTTTCAGTGGAATGGTAGAGTGACAATATGATCATACCCCGCATTACCCAAATGAATAATTCCAAGCACACTAATTAAAACACAATTAGTTACTGAAGTTTTAATTTTCAATGTGTGGAAAAACTCTGATGTAAAGCATAAGATCACAAGATGTGACAACCTTGTCAACAAGGTATTTTAAACTGAAAATGTAGGAAATTATAAGTAACAATATTATAAAAAGTATTTTTTGTAATATCAGTACATGATATTTCATTGCTCATGCTGGCTAGTTTCTGATTTATATCTCCTGATTAATACCACCAAAAGACTCCTGGCCTCTGGACTGGACTATGGGCTGACTGATTGGTTGAACTTCTGGTTATATATATATATATGAGTGATTATTGTATCTATTTTCAGTATAAACATATGGGATTCAGACAATCTTTTCAGCGAAAAGTGGGAGATGAGTTAACTTGGATCTGTAAGAGATTCATAATGTCAATAACTCAATAAATTAAATCTATTGACCAACCGTAATATTTGAAAAATATCCTGACATTTGAACATCAAACATTGACACTGAATGAAACCATTCATTCACTTTACATTTTACTCTAATTAGTTCAGAAAAATGTGTCACTTAACTGTAATGCAGCATTTTAGATCAGGAAAAGACGAAACATATATGCTATACCTTGATATTAATATCTAATTTGATTGATTATCATATTGATATTAAATCCATATATTGCCCAACTCTACAGAAAACGCAGGCCTTAAACCAAACAATCCAAAGAGAAACTTAAACCCAGCCAATCAGTGAGGTGAGATTTCTAAAGGTCACCAGCCCACAGCCAATAAATGCAGATTTTCATGGCAAAATAACCATGTAGGGGGACAGTGATCCTGACCAAACCACCAGATGGTTTCAGGGGAGCAAAAAGAGGGACAACACACCGTGATGATGAGGGAAACAGAGCGGAAGCTGCTTGTTTTCTTCTTGTGATAGCCTGGTGTGCCATATTGAAACATACTGTAGATCTGGGCTAATTAGCCATTTTGTTTTAATCCTCACGGTTTTGACACAGCACGATCCAGAAACACAAAGACAGAGAGAGGTGTGCACTGGGACCCCATGTGGATACCAGCCACGTTGGGATGTATAGAAGTAGCTGACATCCAGCATTCTCCATCTGGTTCCAGCTAAACGTTCAGCTGAAGTCAGCTCTGAGGTAAACAAAGCCCAGAGAAGAAGTGGGACACACTGTGACCTTGAATCCTCATGCTCAACATAATTTTTTATTCAGAAATTAAATGCCCACACACATTTTGGTCTTGCTGCGTGTGTCACCATGCACATATGGTTAAACCACAGCAGCAAATTTCAACTTACTGCAGACACACACACTAAACTATAACAAAAAACTAGAAAAAGACAGGAATTAGGGATGCCCTTTGTGTACTGGTGGCTGATATATTATTCTCAGATAAATGAGAAAATGAAATTGACTGATAACAATAACAATTTTTTGGAAAATAGGAAATTACTTTCTGTGGTTTAGAAACAGCCATTCTGACACTTGTTTCCCATTGGAGCATACTATAAAATGGCTACTATACATGTCTTGTGATCCTGTTTCCCTGCCAATCTGTTTACATGCCATCATGCTTGATCAGCCCCTGTCTTTTATGCTCGATGATTATGTTTGAAAGGTCAAAGAGCCACACAAGCAGACAGACGAGCAAAGAGAAAGCATGGAGAGACAGAGCAGCAGCACAGTCACACAGATAGTAAAGTAAATAAAGAAACACAAGGTTTGAGGAGAGGAGC
Organism: Enoplosus armatus; assembly: GCF_043641665.1. Lineage (NCBI taxonomy): Eukaryota > Metazoa > Chordata > Actinopteri > Centrarchiformes > Enoplosidae > Enoplosus > Enoplosus armatus. The sequence continues at coordinate 20,769,252 of NC_092186.1, forward strand.
ATATCATCACCAGACAGACTGTAGGTCAGTCCGAGAGACAAGGCAATCAGCCTTATCAATGGAGACAGACTAACTTCTTCTCCTGCTCTCTGCCTGACAACACACAGATGGCTGCCATGAAAAATTAGGACTTAAGAAAAGCAGATGGGGAGGAGTGAAAGAAAGTCTTATATGCAGACAAAAAATATACACAACCCATTTAATTCCTGCAGGAAATAAATGGTGTATCCCCTCCGCCCATGCTGAGCATTTCTGTTTTTTATTTCCCTTTGCGCTTTCTTTTGCCAGAGAGGAATCTACTAGCAGATGTCTCTCAGAGGAAAGGGAGGGAGGGTAGGTCAACACAAACTCCCGCCTCCTCACCACCTCCACCTGCCTCTCTCCCTCCTCTGGGGTGAGAGAAGAGATGAGAGAGGTTGGACAGGAATTACTCCCCATGACACTGTCATGAGAACAGCCTCCTCCTCTGGCTCAAAGAGCGAAATAAAAATGAAATTGGGTTAAATGTAATGACACAGCCGAGTGTGGAATAAAGATGCTTCACTAACCTCTGAACAGGCACATTTGTCAGAGGCTCAGGGAGCAAAGCAGGAGGGAGATAGAAAATGACACAAAGGAATAGAGCACAAAAGAAAGAGGACAGATAGAGGTGAAAAATAGAGATAGAGAGGAGTGAGGAGAGGTGGGTGAGACTAAGAAATGAAACACACCAACAAGCAAGCATTTTGCAAAATCAGACAGGTAAACATAAACAAGCCCCCAGAAAGGTGAAGGACAAGTTGAAAAGATGAGACAAAAACGTGACATAGTGGCTATGGCTAAATAAGAGGGATAAAAGTCTTCCCCACAACATGTTGCAAATATTCAAAGCCAGCGGTGCTTTAAGTTAAACGCTAACATCTGCATGCTAACATGACAATGCTAACATGTTAAGAAGGCAAAACATTTACCGTGATTGCCATTTTTGTTCAGCATATTAGCATGCTAACATTTGCTAATTAGCGCTAAACACAAAGTACAGCGGAGGCTGATGAGAATGCCAATTTTCTGGTCGTAAACCAAAGTATTGGACAAATTAAACATTTGATCTTATAAAGGGCGCAACCTGAGGGCAATGGAAATATTTCATGGCAATCCATCCAATGATTGTTTAGATATTTCACTCAAAATTACAAATGTCAACCTCATGGTGGTGCTGCAGGGGATCACAAAGTCAGTGGGATTCATCCTCTGGCAACCATGATTGTCTTAATGGCAATCCATCCAATAGCTGTTGAGGTTTTTCAGTCTCTGGACCAAAGTGGTCGACCGCCAGACAAACAGACAACAGACTAGCTTCTAAATTGTGAAGGTTTGCCCATTGTATTTTGAACATCTTTGGGTTTTGGACAAAACAAGCAATTTCAAGACATTACCCTGGAAAACTGTGATGGGCATTTTTCACTATTTAAAGTCAATTAATCACAAAACTAATAAGTAATTAAAATAATCCTAGTGTCCAGACATGTTTTTAAAAAACATTTTCAAGTCATTACTATTTGAGATACCAGCAATGCAGTCATAGTTCTATTCCTCAAGTGCAGGTGTGAGGCGCTGAGAGAGGTAGGACAAGGACAAACAGACTGAATTTATGGAGCAGCTAGAGCCATACAGAGGAGGTCTACTGCACTGCAGATCGACTCGTCTGTCCTTCAGTATTAGTTTTAAACCTGATTTGGCGAAGCGTGGAGGAGAGATCATTTCGTGTCAGGCCTAATTTCCCCTTCACCGCCACTGACAGTCTTCTGCACTCCTCTGCCACATCTTCCAGCGTGGGATGACTCACTGCTGTGGCTGGATATTTAGAGCAAGACTTCACTGTGGACAATTAGTAGTTTATTTCATGAATACAAAACTCATGTGGTTTGATAGGATCAGTCAAGCTCCAGTACAAGATTTCAGTTCATCTGTACCGATGTCATTCAATAGAGCTTCTCTTTCCATTAGTAAGAACATATTTTTGACACAAAATGGAGCACAGAGAGCTTATATCTGTATACTTATTTTGATGCTCCTTTTTATTTTTCTCTTTCAACTACTAAACTTACCTGTCTGCATGATCACTAGTGACTATCATGAAAAACACACGAACTCCCAGGGATCAGTAGTGTCATGTCAAGTCAATTTTATTTAAATAGCTCAATATTACAAATTTGCCTTCAGGGGCTCTACAATCTGTATAACATACGACACCGTCTATCGTTAGACCCTTGATTCGTATAGGGGGAAAAATAAATCTTTAACATGGAGAATAAATGGAAAGAGGACAGGCTACACAAACACACAAGAGGCAAAGCTCAAGCATACCATTCACACAGGTGACCTTTGGGAACAACATATGGTGAAGAGAATCTAAGCTCAAAAGGTCAACTTACAAATGATTCGGAGCTTTCAATGCATCTCACGGTCTTCATTCAGTGAATGGAGCCGGCTGGGGAGTCATCACGTGACCTAAAAGTGAACTTTTGGTCACGTGATAACATGTGGTCACATGCATATAACAATATTCGATTATATTTTACCATAGATTGATTTGCAGATTATTTTCTTGATTCACCGATTCATTTTTTTAGTCTATAAATTAGACATTTTTAGCAAAAAAATAAAAGGAAAAATGCCCCTCACACTACCACAGCACCCAAAGTGGTCAAATTGTTCTGACCATTCGTCCTTAACCCAACAATATTCAGTTTACTATCATGTATGACCAAGAACATGAGCGTATTCACATTTGAGTAGCTGAAAACAGAGAATGTTTCGCATTTTTGCTTGATGGACTAATCGCTTATTCGACTAATCGATTCAGCTCTGAAACATTTCAACAATCGATTAATCATTCAAGTCATTCACTGGTTCCAGCTTCTCAAATGTGAGGATTTGTTGCTTTTCTCTGCTTTATAATCATTGTAAAGGGAACATCTATGGACTGTTGGACTGCAATTTGAACAAGTCTTTTTGGGCTCATTTTTCATTACTTTCTGAAATCTTACAAACAAAAAGATGAATCAATTAATCGAGAAAACTAGATAAGTCAATCGAACTTGTGTATGACGCTGAAATACAGATCAGATGAATTGTCTGCATCAGACCTGATCTTACACGATATACGGTATCCTGGTGGTGATTCATTGAGTGTGTATTGTGAAGAGAGTTTCAATCATCAACAACAAATTCAGCACCCCTAAATTGTCAGCACAGCCCACAAAGCCAAATGCGTCAACAAAAGCACTAAAACACCAAAACCAGAGCCTGCACTAAACAATGACACGCTGAAACCAACAATCACATCACCCACAACTTGATGACAGAATCACACCCTGTATTTAATGACTAAAGCAGCTTCAGAAACGCTGCGCAGAGATATTCTCTTAAAGAAATAAACAGGCTGCTTGGTGAACGTGTGCTCGAGACCGAACGAAAGAAACAGTGAGACAGCAAACACAAAAGACAGGAGGCCGTGAGAGAGAGAGAGAGAGAGAGAGAGAGAGAGAGAGAGAGAGAAAGAGAGAGAAGCAGAGTGATAAACACAACCCAGGCAGTCAGCTCCCCATTGTCCTGGCCTGAATGTGCTTTTGTCGCTGCAGCATACAGACCCAGTCCAGTCCAGTCTATGACAACGTGCCAGGCGGGCATCACTTCCAAGCCCTGGCATGACCAGCGGTGTGAGAGCAGAGAGTGCACAGCGTGACAGCAAACAATACCCGTCGACGTCCATACACAGCTCGAGATGAGCATGTTTGCAGAATTGCAGCTGTGAATTAAGAGAGCCGAGTCTAACACTGCAGTTTATTGCATCTGAGGAGAGACCGAGAACACATTTACAGCTCTTAGTTGTGTTCCATTTGTAATTCGTTTCTATTCTTAGTAACCCATTAACATGGCTCCCTCTCATTTTTATATAAAATTTTCTTTTGTGGAGCCACATACAGTATGTCTGATATTTGTTAAATGATTACATGATCGTTACGTTGTCAGGCTGTAAACGAAGACGTTTTCCCTCCTTTTTTACCGATGTGAAATTATCTCACCTTGAAACCACTGCCAACAACTCTCCATGCTGCTATTAAGCCAAGCAACAAAACAATTAGGGCTGCAACTAACAATTAGTCGCTTGTTTTCTCTGACCAAAACTCCCAAATATTACATTTAAATGAGAGAGCAGCAGCAAATCTTTGCATTTGAGAAGCTGCAAAAGGCAAATGTTTAGCATTTTAGCTTGATAAATGACCTAAATGATCAACTGACTTATCTGATGTCTGTTATATGAATATAAGAAAAAATATATCTATTTTAAATACACAAACAAAAACAAGCGATTAAGGCTGGAACTAATAATTGTTTTCCTTATGGACTGACCGGCCAGTTGCATTCTTGATTAACTGATTCAACATAATTTTACATTTTAGTACAATCTGACGGATAGAAATTGCTAGTTTTGTCCGACCAGCCGGCCAAAACCAAAAGATATTCAATTTACAATGATACAGAGAGAAAAGCAGCAATTTCTCACACTTGAGAAGCTGGAATCTGCCAATGTTTGATACTTTTGCTTGATAAATGGCTTAATTAATCTATTATTAAAATGGTTGCAGATTAAATTTTCTGTTGATTGATTGACAGACTAATTGTTTCAGGTTAAGGGTTAGGGTTAAACAAGTTATCTGATATCTGTTCTATGAATAATGAATAGGAAGAAGATTTTTAAAACAGCATTTTTAAACAAGCGATTATGAACATCATTATGTAGTCAACTGTTCATGGAAATCCAGTTTAAGCCTGCCATTATATTCGAGGTTTCCCTCCTCATGGCGGCAGCTGATTCCTTTTTAAACTTTGAGATAATTCAAATAATCTAAAATTGAAATCACCCTCCATGCTGCTATTAAACAAACCAACAAAATACTTTTATTTATTATTCACTTCTCCTTATCACACCTTTTGAGCACAGCATAAAATGAACCAGTAACCCAGAAATAGATCCAGGACCAGAGCCAGGAGGGGATGGCGCGCTCCTCCATCCTGCCCCAGGACCCTCCCATCTGCCATGAGGAGACCTTGGCTGGGCTCATTCACAACCTCAGGCACAAGTCATGGTTTTACACGGGGGGCTTGTACAAGTTTTCACAGCAGGATGTCACCTGAACTTTTAGATGTGTAATCACAGCTGCACTACATCTGTGAAGAAAGAAAGTACGACGAGTTTTGTTTGTGTTTTCATTACGCAACAGGTTAGCTTTACCGTTTCCTGCCTCATATTTCCTGCCTCTGGGTTCTGTCCTGCTTGGCAAAGAAGAGAAAGAGCCTTGCAGCGCTTTAGCCTACATATGAGAGGCTACACATCTATAATTAATATTTGTCATTGGCACCATGTGTGTTGTAGGAGAGCCAATGGGGAAGGAGGGAGGCCGCATCACATTAAGTAATCGTAAGAGGATCCTTATGGGTCAAGGAGAGAGAAATACGAGTCATCAGGGAAGTTGAAGAGTGCGGCTGATTAACTATGCATGGCTGCAAGCGTGTGCACATGAGCATTCTTGCTTGTTTGCATATTCAAGCAAAAGGACTCAGCAAGTTGTTGTCAGATAAAGTGTCAGCTTGGCACAGGCATCTAGTCCATTCAAATATAAATGCAAAATAGGGAGCTCTTCTCATTCAACTGCTTCTTTCTCTCCTCCTCACCTTCCCCCTTCTTTCTGTCTACCTCCATTGCTGATGTGCAGATAGGTAAAACTCGAAAAAGCAACAGGCATGCAAGTGTTTGTGGTTTAGCAAGTGGTTGTGTGCTGCATGGCTGTGAGGAGGCAACCAATCAACAAAAGCTTGAAGGTGTCGCCAAAGGTTTGGGCACTTTTTAAACCACCTGTACTATGTTCTAGGTGGCCAGCGTCTTCACTTTCTGTGATCGACTAAATGACAACCTGTGACTACATTTCGAAAGAAAAATCTACATGTTACCACTGGCACCTGAATATATCCAAGCTTTACATTGGATGTTAAGTGCTTTCACAGACTGACCAAGCCTTCACATTGAAAAATCCACCACACAGTAGTCACCAATGCCTTGGCACTACTGTGAATCCAGTAAACATGTCACACAGTGCAGGGTTACTGTTGAGATATTAGTAGAACTATGCAATATGTTACCATGCAATATTTATTGTAATCTTTGGTATGGTGACAATGCTAGCATCTAGCCTGGAGCTTACTCATGCATCCAAAAATAATGTCCAGACTTTCTCTCTCCAACAGTGTCTCCAAGACAATTAATGGTCATATTAGATCTTTACATTTACTATTCAGTGTTGAGGTTTTTGGTGCTCTTGTCTTGCAAGATGTTCACCAACTTCAACAAAAGATAAAATTCATGTACCAGCAACATCACAAGCTGTGTTGCTTGTGAGTCTAAAGCCACACTAGTGGTTTCGTGAGGCTGTAATGCTCATAAACCAAAGTAGGCAAACTGAAACTTTGACTGGATGATGGCACTAGATGAAAAGTCAGAGGATCACAAAAGTTCACAAAGACCAAGAATGTTGTATGGTCATCCATTCAGTAGTTGTTGAGATATTTCAATCTGAACCACAGATGTCAACCCCATGATGGTGCTAGAGGAAGGATCAGGGGATCACCAGAGTCATTAAGCTTCAGCCTCTGGATACCATGAATATATATGCAAACTTTCATAGCAATCCATCTAATAGTGGTTGAGATATTTCAGTCTGGACCAAAGTGGACTGGCCGAACAAAAAACAGGCACAAAATATGACTTGCCACAATTGTGCCTGTAAACTGAGGAGAGGTGAGAAAAGACAACTGTTCCTTCCGTCACTGGCGCGCTTTTCTTTTTTAGTGATAGTGAACTTCCTCCCTTCACTCTGTCTCCTTTCTCTCCATCCCACTCGCCCTGACTCACTGACTTTCTGAGCATTCAGCAGGGAAAAAGGTCTAGCCTATCTCCTGTTGAAGTCAAGACACCGGGGAGAGTGTTGTTTACTTCTTTGATATCAAAAGACCTAGCAGCACTCAACTCTCAACTCCTGCCGTTCGCTTTCAGGGGCAGAGAGAGAAAAACAAAGCTGGCAGACAGTCCATCGTAAGCACAAGAAGACAGCTGTGCTGCAGCGTGAAGATGCAAATACTGTGGCTTATGCTATAGCAGTTTGGAAATAAAAAATCTATCAAGCAGTCAAAAGGGGAATTCCAGTCTGGTTGCTTTGGTGCAACCACGTAGTGGTGGACTTGCACCTCCTAAAAGTGAGGCAATGAAGCGAGGAGCCCATCACAATATTGGAAGAATCAAACAAAGCCGACAAAAGATAGACTACCTGTATTGTTTAAAAGATTATTATCACATTTGGTAGCATACAGCAGAGAGTAACAGGAAATGTTGAGAAAGAGGGGGGGGGGGGGGTAACATGCAACAAAAGGTCCCTGGCCAGATTCAAATCACGGATGTTGTGGTCACAGACAAGTAGGTCACTGTGGAAACCCCACTATGTATTATTTTACCATAAAAGTTTGAGGCAAAGTCACATGTTTACAAACATTACTGACATCTGAAAATATCAACAATTTAAGTTGTTTAGTGTAAGTCATATAAAAGACCTACCAGTCAATTTGAGAATGATGGCGGGCTCCACTCCTGTATTTGATTATCAGGAGTGGGTATGCCCGTCTGAATAACAAATGTGTCTTTTAAGTTCTAAAAAAAAAAAAAAAGGGCCTATCTGGTGAAGGAGGAGCCTCCTCGATCCTATTACAGACGATATATTATGGCCCAAAGAGTTAAACAATTTCTCATCAAAAGCCGTTTCATCTGATCCTTCCTGAGTAGAAGTTTGTTTACAAGAGCTGCGTCGGGGTGTCTCCAAGTTGGGTATCATTCTCCAACAGAGGCAAACAAATACCTGCCATACCTCTAAGAATTCACATAGGATATCTAGAACAGACCAGTTAATATTTGCAGGCATGAACAGCTCAACCTAGAAACCCCATAATGGGTCTCTGATCTGGGATATCCCACAGTAAACCCAGAACTGGTTCTGATTCAGTTTGTGGGCTTGATGAATAGTCAGTGTTTTCACTTTCCTCAAGTATCTGCATGGCTGATATTATCAGCGGATTTCAGCTTATCACACATATGTCTGCATCATAGCATTATGGCATATATGTTGGCCAATAAGCAGCAAAACGTTACAGTACAGAAATACCAAAGATATATTTGAGGTAATTCACAAACAGTCTACATGAAGCAACTGACAAGTTATTGTCAACTGTAAAATGTCCAGCGCAGTACATATCTTGGTCACAACTCTTTGAAAAACTAATTCTTAATGTTCTAATGGCCAGTGTGTCATTAGGTTCAAGTCATAGGTTCGTATGATTGCATTGCATCTCCAGTAAGAATCCTGACTACAACAGACAACCTGTCTCAGGATGCAGGAGGACCATTTGACCAGTGAAATACAGTGATATCCATTTCAACTCACAAGCCCACTGACAGACCAAAGATCCACATCAGCTCCAAAAATGACTCCGAGTTAGCATCAGATGACAGAAATATCCTCTGACTGTCAAATGAATTTATGTCAGTAGGACTAATGTCAAAATTCAGTCCAGTAAAACCCTGCCCCACCTTTGCAGATGATGCTGATTCTGAATCCCTCTACAGAAAGACTAAGATATTTTGGTTTGTTAGAGTGAGCATTTCCTACTAAAGTTTAAATTCTGGATTTACATTAGACGTTCAGCTCATACATTTACTTGTCTCCCGTAAGTTTCTCCTTCAGTGCTACATTTCCTTCCGTTCATATGTCAAACAAACGTCTCTACTAGTGCTGCTAGTTTCAATCCAACAATGTCACAGCCATGCATGACCAACTCGATATTTTGAATAGCCTAGCGTTAGCTCAGTCTTTCGAGCCAATTTCTGAATTACATTTATGTTACAGAAAGAGGTAGAAAGACACGGAATCATTTCTTACCTGTATTGACTTTTCCAACAACGTTTATAGAACATTTTCCATCCCCAGTCTTTCGGCAGCCGCGGTCCACCACTTGTATGCACCCTGAGCGGTTTGATTATAGTAGTAGAAATACACCAGGCAGTTTTCAGTGTGCACGCAAACTCCCGCCCAGCTCGACGCCGATTGGCTACTCCGCCCGTCAATCAGAGAGAAACGTGTAGTAGGTATAGCAACCATAAAAAGGTGGGTCTTAGAGAGTATACTAGAAGCCTATTGGGTATTTGTTTCCAGGGTAACGCCCACAAAATACAGAACGTAGACATGAAATGTAAGGGACCTGAAGGACGTGGCTTCTGTATTCTGCCTCTCTGGAACAAGATCAGACAAAGGGTAAGCAAAGTTCAGTCATTTAAGAACTTCTGTAACCCACTTTACTACTTTACCCCCCGCCCCCGTTTTTTAACTTCACACTGTCTGATAGAACCAAGTACCACATGTTTATATCAGTCTGTTCCAACTCCTCACTGAAGCTATTTGATGATGATTGAATGGGTTACATATATATTTAAATACATATATATATATATATATATATATATATATATATATATATACCCCATATATTCATATATACTTGCACTCACAGACCTATATGTCAAGTTATGTACAATACACACATATGCATATACTGTGCACATGCAGACAGTCTGTTTTATCCTTTATGTTGTTTTAATCCGAATCTAAAAGCCTAAGCAGGGACAGGGGCTGCAAATCAGCTTCAACTGTATGCCATATATCTGTATCTATGTCTGTTGCAATCATACTATGTAACGAAGTATATCTGTATTGTCCCCGTTAAATAAACTAAAAAATAAACAAAGATTTTTTTTTACACAAAAAAAAAAAATTATTTTTACAAAATAACCCATATAAGGAACAGATTCCTCCTCAATCAATGCTCATCTATCACATCGATTTCTGTATGTCCATGCAGTCAGCCTGATTAACACAACCTGTTATTTACCACCAATACAGAAAGACATGCATATATACAACCTTTTGCATATAGTCACAACAGATGTAACCTAAAACCACAACACAATGTCTTTGTTAAATTGTTTTGTGTCTTTGGGAAAGATGTGTCCTTCAGTCACTCTTATAGCGTCGGGGTCACCACTGAACCAGTGTGATACCTAAGAAATGTGGCTCACTACCTGGCCCTTTAAAGTTTAATACAACACAGCTGCAGCATTGATTTCTCTTATAATGTCACTGTCAGTCTTATAGGGCAGCTAATGAATGACATACCTTTTTTATATTAATTATACATCCTCACTGCTGGCTATAATGAAATGTATAAATGACCAGTTGTGCACAAGCAGAAAGCAGTAAAGAAGTATACAATTCACACACATCCAAGTTAGCTTTGATTTGGATGTTACAACTTAAATGATGAAATATATATATATATATATATATATATATATATTTAATGTTGTTGAAATTATGGTAATGTGTACCTTAGACGTCTCAAAAAAAACTGACTGAGAAATATAGACCGCCTTTCACCTGCAAATCACCAAATTTATGCATGTGATAGAAGTGCAGCTTGAAGGATAACGAGACAGCATGTCCATCATACTAGCACAGGATATATTTCAGGGAGTGAGAGACAGGAAAATATGTACCATCATGTCAACCTCCTTATCAAAATCAGATGCGATGGTTGAGATGCTGACAGTAGTTATGGGGGGGGGGGGGGGGGGGGGGGGGGGGGCTCAGATCCTGATGAGTGTAGGACACATATTCTTGCCAACAAGCAGGATGTCATCCCTTTGGCATTAACAGTCGAGCCGAGTCTGTACTCGGGTCTGTCCCAAATGACTCAGGACACAGAACAAGGTTGTATCTCTCTGCATAACACTGCTGCAGATCTAATAGGGTGAATTTGAGCAACTCTCAGTGCTGTGCCTCACACATGGGGGCCCTCACATGAGTTTGTAACAGGAGAAAAGCTGAAGATTGATTATGGGTCTGAATGAGGAATCAGACATCTGTGCATCAACAAGTACTGTGAAGGAGAATCAACTTTGGATAAATACTAGTTGATAAAGGTACTATCAAATGAAGGCAAGCATCTAAAACTGGTCAGTTGTATTTTATTCTGTTTTGTATTAATTTAGATGTCTGATGAGAATTATATGAATGCTGTATTTTGTTCTCACAACCAACAACCAGGTAGTGGATTTAGATGAAGAGCTGAATATCCATGCAAAAACTTACATTAAGACTTTTTTTGCAGCTCACTAGTCACTAGTTTTTGATGATATTCAAAATGTATAAATGTGGCCATCATCTGTCAAATGTACATGCAAAAGAAGACATCTTTTGGTTGACACTGAGAGCCCTGCCATGAGCACAGCTGTTGTGACTCACTGCTTCAACTTCACATGTCCTTTCAGGTGCTCTCACACATCAAAGACATGAGCAGCGAGAGGCCTCAGCTGGAGGTGTAGATGCTTGATGTGATGCAATATTAAAATGAAGACGGGGTGCAGCCGAACATAATGTCAACGACGGTGAAGTAGCACAGCACAAGGTTATACTTAGTGTACATTTCCTGTGTAGGAACTGAGACAGTTAAATGAGATTATCATCACTTCCACCTTCAGACTCACACTGAGCTACAGCCAGGTTTCTGTGAGGGTTAGAATTAATGCAAGATTTACATCGTGTAGAGTATTTCTTGTCCGTATGCTAAGTGTAAGATGACATACAGGAGGGCGACATAAAAGCTGTGTGATTATACACAAACCCTGTTTTTCTGTAAACAGTCAGATTGGCAGGGTCCCTCGTCTCCATCTGCATTCACAAATGAAAAGGAGATAAGTCTTTTGAGCCTCTAATCCACGGTAAAATCGTCCAAGTGAAATGAAATGAGCTGTCGAATTTAATTATGTATCATCAGTCCCTGCCACCTGTTGGTGTTCCTATTCTTATCCCGCGTGAGTGTTGCTTCAGACACCAGTCGATGCGCTCTCATTTGTCTCCCTCTAAAGGTCCTTTCTGATCATGCTTCATTCATCGTATCAATATGCTGTAAGCAAATATATTGTGACAGGCATTTTCATTATTTCATCTAGATTTTGCAGATGGCGGATGAAGGGCTTTCACTGGCTGGGTCATTCCACAGCTGTCTGATCAGCAATAGTCTTCTTCTCACAGCCTAATTAAGCATGTTAAGTACAAATGTAAATAAAATTGAATAGGAATCAAACTGAAAAGACACTGAGTCATGCTGTGCTTGTCCTAAGATTATTGCAGGCTAAGATTGTTGCGTTATTTCCTGTTTTGAACTCAACTTTATTGTGTTTGTTCTTGCAGAAACATGTGGCACTCATCCAGAAAGTTACTGAGCTTCTATTCAACTTGATGGCAAGAGCTAAATGTATCTACTGAATGAAGCCCAGTGTGCACACCCACATGCTCTGCATCACCTCTCCTCCTGTGTGTCTCCGTGTTTCTGCCTCTTTCTCTTTCCAATCAGCTTAACTCCTGCTTGAACAGGCTGTCTGATTAAAGCTGCCAAGACGGAAGATGGCCTCCACTGCTCACAAGGCACAAACACAGTTTTGGATCCAGAAAAAGAAGCTGACTCTCCCCTCTCAGCGGTCCTAGCATCTCCCCCGGGAGATCCAGTGTGCACGACATCCATCTGTGATAATGAGTGCTTTGTGCCTCGTCTCAGTGATGTTACTGCCTTTTGCTGGCTGTCCCTCTGTGCCAGGTGTCTGCCTCTCTGTGGGCTTGTTGGCCTGCAGGGGAGGTGAACAGAGATACTGCTGCTCATGTCTGTGAACCATCAGGACAAAATGATGGAGAGGAAGTCACAGCGCTACATGAAGATGAAACTTAACACTTATGGTGATCAATGATAATTTTGTATTTCTTGTATGATTGTCAAGACTGTATATCTTTCCATACATACATATCTTGCTACTGATATTGTTGCCTCAATAAACTGCAAATCATCTGGTTAAATAGCACTTTTTCAGTTTTCATTAACTCAAAGTATGATGTACAAATGTATTATTAGTTTACTATATTTTGATAAACAGCATACAATACAATAACAAGCACAACAGATAGGAAGGATCAAGAAGCCGTTAGCCATTAAGACCTCCCACTAAATTAAGAATAAAAAACTAATTTAAAAAACAAAAATATAAAACAAACAAAACCAGAGGAATACAAAATGAGCAACGCAGCTGAAATAATATTTATATAAAAGTAAGCAATTCTTTACACATCATCAAGATTAATTGTAAATTATATTGCTTTAATTCGTGAAGGAAAACACTGAACATAACTGAAATTACTGAAATATGAGAGAGAAAGTGCATACAGTATGTTTATATATGTAACATGAATGTTTGTATTTTGTGAGCACGTGATTTCACAGACTAGGAAAAAAAAGCTACAAAAAGAAGATGGATGACTACAGTTGAACTTTATTTTGTCACGAATGCACCACTGGAGCATTCGTGACATTTTTATTAGGGAGCATAGTGTCAGTCATTCATTCACTTTCCATCCAGATGGACCACAAGCTGCTTTCTCCAATCTGAAACCTGCCATGTCATCCTCTGGGGTGCATCACGGCAGGTTCGCTTCCTAAATTGTCTGAACTAGGGAGCTTTTGCACACACTAAAGGGACTTAATAGTTGCAGTAGACCAAAGAGGCAATAGTCTAGTAAGAGAAGACAGCTTCCACACTGCAAAACTTTTAATTTTCAAACTTAAATTAGGGCCACAAGCTTGACAGTTAAACGTTTTGCAATGAGACCATATGTAGAAACCCTTTTCTCTTGAGCCGTTGGATGTCAAACTATTGCAGAGCTGTAATGAAACTCAGACAACCTTGTAAACACAAGGGGGCGCACTGACCCTACTTTCAAAACTTCAGCTTGACGCACTTGGCTTCTCAGTGTGGCATGAGTTGTCTCTGGATCAGTGTTCTTAAAATTAAGATGTCAGGGGCTTGATACTTCCTCTTTTCATAGCGCCATAGTGGGGGAACTGTTGTGTTGACATTTCCCTTAGTGTCTGGATCTGACTGTCAGGCCTAGTCATTTCAACCAGATCCTGTTATCATTATTGCCTTGACACAAGTGCACTAATGAGCGCTTTATCTCTAATTGGACCATGACATGATGGGAAAATACCACAGGCATGATATGGTCCATCAGCACTTCCAATCACAAAATAGCCGCAGTGCAGACCAGCCCTAAATCATAAAAATACATCAACACGGTAATCAGTCTGGTATAGTAAGAGGGATCCTGCTTGTTGTTCCCCTTTAATGACAAAAACCTACAGTGATTCTGTAAACTTTAGAAGAAATCACAGCTAAATGTAGTTAATCTATGTGTGAAAAAATAGATTTTTAGATTGTTTATTTTTTTGTCAGTCTGTTGTTTTTTTTCCTGTGAATTAATGGATGATATTCTTTTTTTACACCTTTAAAATGTGTTCGAATAAGACAAGTGAGGGGGAAAAAAATCAATCTTTGGTTGAACTGGTCACATCCTGTAATATACAAACTGGTGAGGGGTCGCAAGGACAAATAGCTTGTTTTCAGGAGTCACATTATAGTTGCACCTCTAAGACAAAATTATACTTGTTTTCAGCCTTGAACACCTGCTAATGGAAAGGATAAGTAATAATGTTATATCTTATATATCTTTAATAAGTAAATAAATGTAAAATTAAGTTTGTAGCTACCTCCACATTCTGAAAATAAAACAGGCCGATCTGTTTATGAAATAATATAATAATAATAATAATAATAATAATAATAATAATAATAATGCATTGTTATTGATTAAACGGCCCAAAAGTATAAAAAGGAGTAAAAATGAGTTCCAATAGTAACAATGATCCAATGATATAATAACATAATGCTGACAGGGCTCATTCTGCCCAACACATACTTCTACATTAAGTACCTCTTGCTGATAATATGTACGTTTACTTAGGTAAAATTTTGAATGCTAGACTTTTACTTCTAATTTGGTATTTTTATAGTGTGGTATTGTTCCATTTACTTAATAAAATCATCTGAACACTTCTTCTGCCACTGGTCTCTCTTATGTATTATTATGTATTGCCATTTCATTCAATGACTGATCCTGATAAACATCAGGGGGATAAACTGAGGCTACTATGGTTCCTTTTGGCAGGTAACCGTAGTAACAGTAGCCTGCTTGTGCTTGAATATCAGTTAAGTCACTGGTGAAACAAGCTAGCATTAAGCCAACCGTCTGAGTTAAACCACCCGTTTTCTTTTAAAGACTGAACAATAAAACGCCCTGCTGACCGTTGAAGTTAAATAAACTACGCGACTCAATTGTTTGACTGTCCATATGGTATTGATTTGGCAAACCAAGTCTGTGGTGATGTGATGGTGTCCAGTTCACCCTGCAAGTCACCACTTTTTTTTTCTTTTGCTCAGAGGTGTGTGTGAAGTCAGCCGTCTGTCTGGCACAGATGTGTGTTGATGTGCTTCCAGCTGTTTGTGGGGAATCATGATGTCTAGACCTATGGTCTGACAGGACTGGAGGATCCTCCCTACAGCCTCTGAGATCATCACACTTTTAATTAGACCGGATCCGTCAATTAACGGGAAGTCAGCTGGTCTCTCTCAGCCTTTTAAAAGCAGCCGAGTCAAACCCTCAGCAGGAATATGAGAGAGGCTCAAACAGGGTAGGTCACTTTTTATTTCCTCTTCTATCGCTCAGGATTTTCAGACATGAACATGAAGGAGGACAAAATCTGATGTATTTATTCTTTGTTTGTCTCATGCATTTCAGATTTACAGTTTACAGAAGGATGTCTTCCACCGTACTTTGTGCTCTTATTTTGCTGGCTTGTGCTTTGACATTTAGTGCTGCTCAGAGTGAGTATAAGTTGTGTGACATTTGTATTTCATAGAGAAACATTTAACTGAAATGTATTCTTCAGTGTTCTGATTGCCAGAAATGTGTTTTCTAACGAAGGGCTTTCCGAGAATGTATCATGTGTTTTCTGTACTTGTACTCATTCATGTTTACTCTGCTAATAATTATTTACCTGAGGGGGAACCTATGTCTATGTATTTGCCACTACTTCAGAAATCAATTTCTGGCACAGTTGTATTATTTATGGACTATGTCCTCAAGTAGTATATTATTGGAGGAAAAATTTAAAGGCACAGGTGCCATCTCATTTTCCGTACTACATGTCCCTTCTCTGACATGTTTTCCTGTTTCCATGTGCTCTTTCTCATAAACAGCAGGCTGCAAAGGACAATGTGGTGCTGAGTACAACAGGGGCTCCATGTGCCAGTGTGATTATAACTGCCTGTCTTATGGAGAGTGCTGCAAAGACTTTGAATCCCAGTGCACCACAAGTGAGACTTTTCTCTCCTGATATACTTAGAACCAGTACCAGAAAGAGTTTCTCAGTTAATCTCAACCTACAGACACTGATATTCACATTCTGTGTTACTGATTAAAACAATTCATAACTTATTTTGCACTAAATTTGCACTGCTTTTTACCAATCCCCGTCCCTGCGGAGAGCAGAATTTCATATACTGCCGGGATTTTCCATATGAATAACAAAATAATCAGTCTCAGTCAGTCTCACTGTGTTGTCTTATTGTACAGCTCTCTTGTGCTGAAGCCTGCTGTGTATGTGTGCAACAGAAAACTCGTGTAAAGGGCGGTGTGGGGAAAACTTCAGAAGAGGCCGGCTGTGTAGCTGCGACTCTGATTGCATAAAATACAAGCAGTGTTGTCCAGATTACAAGATGCACTGTGATGCAGAAGGTGAGCCTTGTCCAACGAATTCAGCATGTTTGTGTTATTTTCTGCATGTTAACAGATTTCCTTCACAGTTTTGTGCTCAGCAGTATCACCATTACATTTGCTGTCCCGATAAAGTTAAAAATAGACATGTTTGGTGTCTTCTTTTGTCATTTGGTCGTCATTTGATACCAGCAAATACAGCGATGCTCGTGTGACAGCATGGCAAGTTAAACCAGCCTCCACTTGAGATTAGCACATGCGCATGACGGGTGAAGTGCAGAGAAGCCAGGATTAATCTGACATGGTGAATTTGCATGTCCACCAGCATGTGGAGTAGCATGCAGTGCATGCAGTACTCTGCACCAATGCAGTGGGTTACATTTGACAATATTTTCTGTCTTGGTAATTACCACAGAAGAAATCAGTGGAGCAGCCAGTGCAACAGCACCAGTGAAGACTAATTCATGCAATAATGTAAATGATAACAAGCCCAAAGGTATATTTCTTTGACTTGGCTAAAAGGTTGATATTTTTTCTACATTTTCAGTCATTTAGGATTTAAGGAAATTTGTTTTTAAGGGGTTAACTCTCTAACATTTATTCATGAATATTCCCACAGGGCCGACTCTGAATGAGGCAACAGAGCAGGATCCTACATACAACGAGGGGAACAACCCAGGTGACTATGAAATTTACTCAAGGAAGCTACTCAGAACTTTATTTGGCATCTTAAGAGATAGCTACAGTACTTGACTCCAATGACAGAAACAGAATCTGTGAACTTTTCTCACAAAGTCTTTTGTTTTAGATCACATAAATAATAATCCTGAGCAGAACTCAGAGGATTTAATCAGGCATATGTCAGAAGGACGGCAGGAAGATGTTCTGGGTTGACTGCCACACTGTGGTTCTCTTGCTGTGGTTTGCTTTGGGGGGCCAAGTCTCACCAGAACAAGCCAAGAGCACAAGCCTCACTGGCCAAAAGAAACACAAGGAAGCAGTGTTGTCATGAGTGTGTAGGAGGGGTGTGGGCACAGGCTCAGTCACAAGAGAGGAAAGCACAAAATGAAGCCAAGAAAGGATGACAGAACATTTTCTTGGAGGTCTTAATTCAGGATTTGGCCTGGAATAGTTTTGTGGGTGGAGATACTCTTGCATCCTCGTTACTTCTCTCTCAGGAGGAAGACATGTTGTGACATTTCCGTCTGGAATCTCACAGTCAGTGATGACAGAGATAGTATTGAGTTATTAACGTTTACATTATTTGATTTTGCCTTATTTACCCACAGATGACCATTTAATTCCACTGGTCAGTCCAACGTCATATCCACAAGAAGGTCTCAGTGATGGTGAGCAATGATGTGCATGGACAATGAATCTAGCTGAGCGTTTTTTCCCCCAGTAAAGTTTCATGAGTGTAACATCAAGGTGCACATCTCACTTGGCTCATTCTTCTAGATAAGTACAGCCAGATCTTTCCCAGTGATGGATTTTCCAACAACGGAGTGGTGGACCCGGAGGCGAGCCCAATCCCAGAGAGCACCAGTGGATATGGAACGTCTACAGCTGACCTGCTGCATCAAATTTCTCCTGAACCCACCCAGGATCCAGACCCTCTGGAGTTCAGTCCAGAGACATTTACAGTTGTCTCTCCGACACTGACGACTCTCTCAAATAATGAGCCAACACAGGCCGACGACAGCCCCTCCACCCTCTACCCCACCATTGGAGAAGCCCCCACTGAGAGCACAGGTGTGTGATATCCAGGGATCGATGGGTGGCAAATTAAGATGTTGTCACACCACCAGCTGCCAGAATAGCTTTCTTCCACCATTCTCCCAAAAGATATTTGGTGTTTAGATGACGGTGGCAGAGAGCGCTGTCTAACATAGTCTCCCATAGGTGTCACACACACCTCCACCCTCTCATTGGAAAATCCAATACAATCATTGTTTTAAAAATATGTTCTTGCTCTCTTTACTCAAAAACTAACAAAAAAAAAAAATAAATGTAATGCTTCAAAACTGAAGGAAAGCAGAGGAAGCCTCCACAGAATTACATTTAAGAATGTCAACTATTTCAGTTGATTATCAACGTTTGACAATGTTTAAGTTTTTTCTAATGCCTCATACTTGTCATTGGTTTGTTCTACTGTACAGGAGGATGGTCATTTACGTGCCTATCAAACTATTCAGTGTATGAAAGCATCTGCATTTGTTACATGTATGTTTCTCTTCTCATTTATTCAGGATGTTCCTTTACTTTGCCATCTGTACATGCTGTTCATCATTTATTAACACGCTTTATTTACTGTCGAGTAAATTTGATTCAAACGTAAGAGTTCATAATCATGTTTGTCCTCCTCCAGATACCGCTGATCCTACCAGCTCATCTGAGCCAGGAACAACTGTCCCTCAGCCCACAGCAGTAGTTGACCATGTCTCCAGCCAGCCTACTCCACCCTCAGTACCCCAAACAGAGTATTCTCCTACAGCAAACCCCCCAGAGCTCGAGATGGTGGGGCAGGAGGAAGTACAGCCTGAGGCACAGACTGTAGCCTCCTCTGATAAGCCAGAGATTACAACCCGACCCTTCACCACAGCTTCAGTATCCACAGGACCCACACAGGACTCCACCGTAGTCCTGGAAAACTCCGAGGTCACCACCATCCCTGCCCCATCAACGCTAGACCCAACACCCATCCCAGAGGCAACCACTTCAAACCCCGAACCAGATGATACTGAGAACAACGCAGAGGATGTCACTGCAGGAACTCCCCCTTCTCTGGCAGACCTTGAAGATCCTTCCATCAGTGTTACTCCAGCGGGGTCCGGGAACCTGTCAGAGCTTGATGGCCTGACGACCCACATTCCCTCATCCACAGATGCAGCGCAGGATGACACTACAGATGACGTTAAACCAGGAGTAACCACTGCTGATCCACTAAATGTCACCCCAGAGCCAACCAAACCCACCTCAAAACTCCAGGACAAACCTGACCCATTCAAGCCAAAGCCAGCCAAACCAACCAGCTCCAAACCTGAGACTAAGCCTCTGGACACACAAACTCTCACCATAGACGATCCTAGAAACTACCAAGCAGGTAAGAAATGTTCTTATCATTGGTCCAGACTCTCAACACAACATCCATAGAAAACAAATTGCCTCAAAGATTAATTCTGTCTGTGAGAGGGGAAAAATCTTCTCTTCTCTCTTTCCTGTGGGCTCTGCTGAAATCTAATTTATTTTACATGAGTCTAACACTATTGCAAAAATGGAGAACTTTAGTTTCTGGTACATATTGCACTGCTCACAGCCTGCTTTAAGAGCTTTGTTGTTTTTCATTATGCCTCTGGGTCAGCTGAGCCTCCTTCAAAGCGTAGCTACACTATATTAAGTGACAGAGGTGGCTGTTTTCTCACACTGTAGATGAATCAAACAGGCCTTTGAAATTGGAAATAAAGCTCAGATACATTAAAGAATGGTAACTCATTCACCCAGTAACTCATTCTGTGATAGCATGGTTTCTTTGACTCATTGCTTGTTTATCCAAACAGATAGTTTCCTCACAAATGTGTCCTTTTTCCCAGATGACAGCAACGATACAAATCTGTGTAGTGGGCGGCCGGTCAGTGCAGTCACTACGCTGAGGAACGGCACAATGGTGGTTTTCAGAGGTTAGTGCGTTCACAGTCATTAGATCTAAGAAGTGTATCACACATTAAGTCAAATACCAGTTAATTAACATACAAGAGTGCGGTGGTGGAAAGTAACGAAGTATATTTACTCAAGAACAATTTTGAAAATATACATTTCACACAGGTTAACTGATGACTCTGGTAATCCTTTAAGTGCTGTTGTATGCAGGTGGGCCACCCTCATGCTGCAATGTTTTCTTTCAGGGCACTACTTCTGGTTTCTGGACAGACACAGGGTGCCTGGTCCGGCCCGTGGCATCACACAAGTGTGGGGTGTCCCTTCCCCCATCGACACTGTGTTCACCCGCTGCAACTGCCAGGGCAAAACATACATTCTCAAGGTACATTTACTCATGTCATCCGAATTTGAGGGATTTCATGGATGTGACCCTTTGCACCATATCAGGAAGCATTTTTGCTGCTTGAAACACAATCTTGGCCCTTCTTTGGTCTTTTATTTCCTCTTGAGCCCTGTTGGCCCATATCCACCTCTGTAAGGTATTGTAAAGGTATATTTTAGTTGCCTGAGGTTTAATGTTTCGGTTTGTGATCTTTGCAGGGACGCCAGTACTGGAGGTTTGAAAATGATGTTTTGGACCCCAACTATCCAAAGGTCATTGAAACAGGCTTTGATGGGCTTCGGGGCCACATCACTGCTGCTCTGTCTGTGCCTCAGTACCAGAGTAGGAGAGAGTCGGTTTACTTCTTCAAGAGAGGTGATGATTAATAAAATAAATACTGTGTATTATACTAATGTTCTGAATGAATGAATACATTCTGAAACTGACTCTTGACTCCTCCAGGTGGATTGGTCCAGAAATATTCATACCAGTTTGGCACCAGTCCCACATGTGGCAGGAAACCCCAGTACGCCGTTTACACAGTCCGCAACCGAGTGGTTCGACAAGCAGGTACTCCAAGAAATATTCAAACTTGTGCGACATAAATGTATTTTTCTGGGTGTTTGCTGAGCATTTTAACAGATTTACTTAAAAGTCACATAAACATGTTTTATTTGAGTTGCAACACATGTAGTTCTCTGAAAAAGTGAGTCATGGTTTTGTTGGGTTGAGAGGGGCAGCAAGGTCCACCTTGTAAATAATTGGCAAGTGGAAATAAATTGCCCGTGCTCCGTTTATGGGACTGCAAACTGTTGAAGGGGTTGTGAGGTTTAACTGAAAAATATCAGTGTAAAAACAATTCAACTGAGGAATCCATAAACTATTAAGTCAATTTACTAACTTTACACTCAATTGTTTTGCTTCCAGTGTCTCTTCTAGGGCCAACTGTCAACATCCGTACGTCTTGGAGAGGTTTCCCCTCCACCATCACAGCTGCCGTGTCCGTCCCCAGCAACAGAGAACCAGAGGGATACAAATACTTTGTCTTCTCAAGATGTAAGTCATCAATACATGCCACGGCTGTAGTCACAGCTCTCCTTTGAACAGATTTAGAGAGTTGATTTAGTTTTACTTAACGATATTTTCTCTAAACTCATTCTTGGAAATTTGTCGGAAAACAAAATATAGTTTCAAGCTGTGTGTTCTGCTCATCAAGGCCCAAATTTATAAGGTCATTAGTTTGAGAAGAGAGAAACTCACCGCCCCAATTTTGGATTAGCTCCCCACACAGATTTGCAATGGAAGCCTCTCAATTTACAGAACTGAAATAAAAGTTGAGGTCTTTACATAGCTGTTTATTGGTTGAAGATCTCTGTTCTTATAATAAAAAATAATATTTAATTGCTCATCTTCAAAAGAACAAAGCGTCCTTCACGTGTCTGTCTGCAGTAAGACTTCGTCACATAATGTCTGAAATGCCTAACGAGGACCATGTGCGTCTGGGTGTGTCAGGGTGGGGTGGGGGGATTAGGCAGATGTAAAGGTCATTGAGGGTGGTGTCCATTCACCTACAGCTCAAGTTTATTATGGACCAACCACAGTAAAAGGTTCCATTTTAATGATTTAAAGTATACTGTAGTTCCTGTGTGAGTTCAACATTTCAGTTCAGTCTACCATAGATGCGTCACGTCAGGAGGGTTTTACTGTCATTTGTCATTTAAGAAACACTACAGCTCTTAAAATTCAGGTCCTGCTGGAGCCAAAAACTACCAAGTTAATGTCCTAAACACGCTGAAGTCAGGACTGTTTGAGGATGCGTGAGACTGTTTATGCCAAATTCATGTTCACTAAAATGGAAACTGGCATGTACATGGATGAAAAGTACATCCTTAATATCATGCATAAATGAAAATGCTTAATGACCTCATCAACAAACCATTCTATTTCTTTTGCAGCCAAATCCTACAACGTGAGGATGGATTCTGAACATCCCGTCATTGCTGCTCCTGCAGCCAACGCTTCCCCTCAGAACAACGACGTCTTCAAATGCCCAAAGAAAGTCTGATGAAAGAAAACTGTGTTTTTCTTATAGTTTAAAGTTTATTACATTCTTCATAAAACACACTGATTCAGAATGGACTGATAACAAAAGGTACTTTACAAGCACATTAAAAAACTAAAACTAAAAAACAACAGGCTTCAGAACATGTGAACATGATCAAGGCTGAATACAGAATCTGAACTCTGATAGGAAAATGTGTTTCTGATGAGTCCTCCAGTCATGGTTGTCAAGTTTTCTCATTAGTGCTTCATCTCGCAAATCGTCTCCCATGTACACCGCGAGAAGGAAATCCTTGACCTGTTGAGATATAAAATGTTTTTTAAAAACAAAGCCTGCTATGCTGATGTAAAGATTCTGTACAGTGGCTGTATAAAATCTGTATGAAATGTAAAAGAATGATGTTGTTATTCTTATCAACATTAAACTGAATTATAACATATGAAAATATACTAAATGCTATGACTGGTAATTCAAATCAAACAAATGCTTTGCCAAGATGTGTGCACATCATGACTGTTGGTCAGAACCATCATAAAGCATGTACAGCTGCCAAAAAACATGCTGCACTGGAATCAATGTGCATTACGTGCTAGTGAATAAAAGACAAGATGATCGGTTCAGGTTGATTCAGTACTATTTTTCAGGCATGCAACAATCTGTAAAAACTATATTATTAAAGAGCAATAATATCATATTTTATTATTCAAGTTTTTCAAAAAAAACCCTGAAACAATCTGGCAATTTGTAATTTGATATATGATTTACAATAAATATGGAAGCATTGATTAAAAAAATGTGTGACCGGGTGTGATACTACTGGGTTTATGCTGCAGATTTTTTATGTAGTATTTGTTTCTTCATCTTATGCCTTTATTAGACAGTAGAGAGGTGACAGAAAATGAGGTGAGAGGCTTGAGGAATGCTGCTGACCTCCTCTCTTCATGCGGCCACCGCGGTGTTCTGGCCAGCGCTGCAGCTGTCTGCTGGGTCCAGGTCTAGAGGGTTTAGGTGGAGCACTGCTTGTGTCTAGACAAAACATAACACATCAATCAGAACTGTACACTAATTAAGATACATAAAGAGATAAACTAAATGATAAAAACAGTAATTCACAGCAGGGATCTGCACAGTCATGTGGCTACACTACCTGCAGAGCTGGAGGAGGGCTCCTGGCTGGTGGAGGGGAGGCTGGCCTTGTCAGATGGCTGGCTTGGCTCCTCTAGATCTCCCTGCGAGACCACTGGATCCACTGACACTTCTGCACTGGACCTGGAATAAACAGACCAACACACAACACGCATATGATCTGATCAGATTATATAGTCCTTAAAATTACCTGTAAAAACCTGAATGCAAGATAATACCTGCTAACTTCTACAGTCAGTAGTTTTATGTTCGATGGAGAGAGCAACTGATTTTCAGTGAAAAAAAAAAGGTCATAACAGGCTTGAAGTTTGCAACAAATAATGAACACTGCTTTTAAAAAAGGGGGCAGGGAAAAGCTTGCTGACTGGAGAGCCAGAGGTCTGACTTTCAACAGCAGCCAAAAAAAGAGACACTTCATGAAAAGATTGGCAAACAGCAGAGGAGCAAGTCTCACCTATCAGTGTCTGGCTCCAGGAAGACGTCGTCTCTCTCCTCCCCTGTGCTGGCTGCTCCTGGCACAACCAGGCCCGGTGTGGACGTGCTCACCATGGGAACCGACTGGGAGGCGTGCTCAGTGGTGTCAGACTGAGCCACCTCTGAGAACACCGTTACTGGAAGAGAGGAACACACAAACAAGATACACTCACTGATGTTGTTGTAGCTTCTGATAGCACTCCCAAATCTGAACATTTCCACCCAGCTTACTGACTGTAAACTGTGATGAGTATGTTGATGAAAAGGGTGGGTCTGTAACAAAACCGATCCCTTCATATCAGACTGACAGAGACTGATACCTGGTGCTGCAACTTGTAACGGTGTAGTGGGAACGCTGCGTCCACCAGACTCCTCTTCATGAGTTGCAAGAAACAAGGGGCTTTCATACATCCCAAGACCTGAAGACAAAAAACGCTTTCAGGTTCTGTAAAAAACACTACACTCATCTTTCTGTTGCAGTTAGCTGGTGGGATGTTTAATGCTGTTTTACATGAACTGTCACTCTGCAGGATTACCTCCTTGTGATGCGAGCTGTCCCAGGTCAGAGTGCGAGGAGGAGCTGGTCTGTGGCATGTCCTCTGAAAGACCAAACCTGAAGCGAGGCACACCAGCCACTTGGGGAGAACTGACAAACACAAAAAATAACAGACACAGTCATCCAGTGCCATCAGACAACAAAGTGGTAGATTTTAAATGATTTTCAAATATCAAATGTTTCCCAGGCATTCTGACTTCCCGCCTGGTCTGTGTACACGTGTGAAACTTACTGGATGGCCTGGTCACAACCATCGGCGCGGTGAGGCACCACCAGAGTGGGAGTGCTGGGAACCATCCTGTCATCATCATCAAAGAAGTGCTGCTGCAGAGGGAGAGTATGGCAGAAAGTTTTGACTCAAACATGCACACACAAAGAAACACAGGAGTAAAAGTTCCTCATCAACATTTGTGTAAATGTAATGTTAATGTAATGACTGCAAATTCTCTGACGTTCTCCAGTTGTAGAGGACTTACAGTGCTGCCTGGCAGCCCGGGAGTGAGCTGAGGGACTCGACGAACAGGGATACGCTGTGAAGGTACATTTAAAAAACAACAGCTGATTAGCAGTGTTACGATCTACACAGAGATGACAGTAAAAGACTAATACTGTGAAATGCACATTTGCAAAAAAGTTATGGGTGAGTTATGCCATAAAAAAAATCACATGAATCAATAAACAATAACCCAAAACAATGTTCTTTTTTTATTCATAGGACAGATTAACCTTCCCTCATACCTGAACCTGAGCTGGTGGCCCCAGTTCTGATGTTGGGGCTGGGTGGATGTTCAGGCGAGCGGGCAGCTGATGTGTCGGTCTCCGTGGTGACTGGGGCATCCTTGTACCAGAGCTTGTGATAGGTTGTTCTGAAGAGAAGGCCTCCATTGCACTGCCGTCAACTACAAAAATAATAGAAATGCTCAAATAAACGGATGGTCATTTTATTTTAAATAAATACACTGGATCAGAGCTAAGAATATGAACAAATCAACTAACTCACTAACCAACTCATTCTAAATTAATCATAGGCTCTAAAATTCAACAGCACAAATTATGTTTAAGATCAAAAACTAATGATTACTTGAAAGCATCCAAAAGTTTAAAAATATGAGAAAGTCAATATGATTTAAGAGGAATATGTAAATTTAAGAAACATTCAGGTAAAAATAGAAGGCGCTATTGACTGCCTACACCTTTTCGGTCAGCAGAAAAAAAAATCTTTCAGCTAAGCTACATTATTCTTTACTGTACTGTTTTGTTTGGAGTGATTATTTGTTTTTTTCTACCCTTTTTAAAAATCTGGCTGGTTCCCTATTGGAACCATTGTTTTTGTAATCATGGGCCCCCCAGCGGTCTAATATAATCAATTTGAGTTCTACATGTAAGACCCCAGCTATATAAGGCCACAAAATAACTTAATTCATCTGATTTACTTTCAAAGTAAAGCAACCTTTATGTGCCCTTGTTGGACATGACCTTTATTTTGACTACCACTTGTACCACTCTTCCCTTCAGACAGACAACAACATATTACATCTTCCTCAGTCATCGTGAAGTGTCAGATAACTAATGGGATGGCGGGACAGTTTGTGAGAGTCTGTGCGTTCGACAGGGTTTCCTGGATCTTACAGCTGGGTGTCTGGGAATCTGCTGGCCTCTGGGTGGAGTCCAACGCCCCTAAACTCTCCTCTGTCTCTGTGCCCGGGTCTGTTACATCAGCTCCCTGAGAAAGGAAAGAACAAAATGAAATAATAAAGAAAATGGGTGGTAAGAGAAAAGGAGTAGAATTTTAAAAAAGTTAAAACAAGGGCAAATAAAGAAGTAGAGTGAAAAAGAGGAAATGTGAAGATGAGTAGCAAAGAACAGCAGTTGGGTAGAATCAGATGAAGCAGGTTACGGGATGGTTCCCACACACTATAGATGCCAGGATATACTGGCAGAGCACCACATACAGATTATGATTCATTTCCTCCCTATATGGAACAAAGATGCCCTTCAGAAAAGGCCAAACATTCTGTGTAAAAACACTCATATACTTCCATATATATATTTTAGTTTAA
Organism: Enoplosus armatus; assembly: GCF_043641665.1. NCBI lineage: Eukaryota > Metazoa > Chordata > Actinopteri > Centrarchiformes > Enoplosidae > Enoplosus > Enoplosus armatus. The sequence continues at coordinate 20,796,445 of NC_092186.1, forward strand.
AATGTTGAGGACCCAGGCAAGCTTTATACAGTATACACACAATTTCAAATCAGACAAAATCATTAATTTGTTATGCTTTTGTGTGTTATTATATATTATATTATGAAGGTGCCTTGGATTTTTTCTTTTTTTACACATTTTAGGGTCTTATCTGTGATGCTGCCTCTAAAAAGAAAATAACCATTTAAAGTTAGCAGACAAACCCAGTATTGGGAATCATTAGCTGTAACACACAAAGATAGACATTTCCATTTGTATATACAATACGATTCTACTTTCTTTCTCAATATTGGAAATGCATTTTCCGACTGTTGAGCTAAGGGAAAAAAACAACAACAACAAGAAAACAGAACACCATTTAATCATGAAACCACCATCGATACAAAAAGTAAAAAATAAGGCCACCAAACATGATTACCATGATGAAACAACATTAAATGATACACTGCTGTCATACATGGGCTGATGATGGCTTCATGCAATGCATCAGCAGACGTGTCAGCCCACTGACAATGAATAAAATTCCCCTAAAAAGATCAACACATTAGGTGATTCTGTTGTTTTTGAAGTGCCGTCTTTTTTCTTGACTCTGTTTTTGGGAAACACACAACACATATTTGTTAGCCTTAAATCTAAGATTTAAATTTGAGACTAACCCAATAATTTGAGTAATATATTCTATGTAATATAGAATTTCATGAATGTTAAATGCTGCTTTCATAGTTGAATAAATATGTTTCATTAAAAAGAAAGCTGTATTTCATTATTCAGTGATCATTTGATTTGTATTGTCTTACTTTCCATCCAGGTTTAGAGAATTCAGGGAAAAGTCAAAAGTACAAAGTTACAAAAACTGGCTTTCTACTGTGAACAACCCCGCTCATATATCTTAAGTGTCTCATACTACTCTTGTTGGCACCTACATTTTATATTCAATAGTTTTGTAATAAACTTCGGCCATTGTTGCAGCGGGTATGGCCCATGTTCTGCCAACAACTGCCTTCAAAAAAGTAGTCAATTTAAAAACATCAGACAGTGGTTTATGCATTTCCCCACTTCAAACAACTTTCACACATGCAGATTACAAGTGAAAACCTGTTTACTGTCCCTTTGCAGACTCTGACTCATCACACTAAACATGTGCAACCAAGACGAGAGTGAACAGGTAAACAACTAAAGTCAACACACATGCTGCATTCGCGCAGACAGAACGTTACGACACACGTAGAGTGTGTAAAATGCAAGTGACAGTGAGACGAGACAGTGTGGAAAAACTGAGTGTGTGAGCTGGAAATGGTACATAAATCTCTTGACTGAAAGCGTGGGAAGGGTTAACATGGTGTACTGGATGTGACGCTGTGGGGGCGAGGATGTATAAAAGGTCAAAGTTGTAACTGTGAGTGCATTATGTGTCATATTCAAACCTCTGTGTCATCTCCTTCATAGGCCTCGTTGCCGTCTCCGCTCCCCTCGTTACTGTCTTCTCCTTCCTCCCCCATCTCGCCATCATCTTCCTCTTCATCCTCTTCATCTTCCTCCTCCTCTTCTTCATCTTCCTCTTCTTCCTCCTCATCGTAGTCCTACATTGAGCAGTGGTCAAATCATTGGTGGCAGGAAACCAAGACATTTTTAAAAGACAAATTCTGCGACTGGTGTCATATTGCCTTTTAAAATCCTCATCAGAAAACTCTCTACCTGCTCCTCTTCCTCTTCATCCTCCTCTTCCTGGTCATCCTCACTCTCGGTGTCGGTTACTATGATGATTACTTCCTGCTCCACCTGGTCAGGGGTGTCACTTTGGCTCAGGGTAACCTCTTGGTCCATCGTGACAGACTGGGAGGCTGCACCCTCATCTCCTTCCTCTAGTGTTGAAAACTCCTCTGTCTGCAGGGCGAAACAACGGGCACTATGAACAACATGCAATCTATTCATCTATACTCTTTTTTTTTTGGAAAAACTAAGATCTTCCATAAAAAGTTGTGATACAACTTGTACCAACAAGTAATTACCACATTAATGCTGCTTAAACTACCCCTACCTGTTAGACCTGTTTACCAGTACATTGTTTCTCAGGAGATAGGACTTCATGTCAAGTCTATAGCTATAAGACATTTCAGCTTATAACTCTTCCAACATAAAAGGAGCATTCAGGTTTTTTTGCATTGACAGGTGAGAAGCAGATGTAAAAGAATTTGCAGCATATTCATCCTCTCTAAATGACAGAACATCCTGTTTGCATGGTGAAACAATGTGATTAACAGGGAAAGTGAAGCTAATATCTCATTACTGCAATGAGCTTCTTTGGAATTGTTATTATTTTTATCAGGTGATGGCCAACCTGGCTTGCTTCACCATCTTGACTGTCTGTTGGCACCACCCCCTCAGCCTCAGAACTGTCCTCCACCAGCACCTCCTCCTGAGGAGAACATACAACATGCTACATGACACAACTGTACCAGTTTTCAGATCCTTAAAGACACATATTAAGATTTCTATGAACCCCCCCTCCTCACCTCTGGACCCACTCTCTGGATGATGCGCAGCTTCTTAGGTATAGGAGCCCTGGAGGTATCCTCCTGAGTGGCCTCTGTGTCAGTGACCATGGTGGCACTCTCCTCCTCCTCACGAGGCCTCTTGGACATGGATGAGGTTCCTGGCGTTGCTGAAACTAGAGATAAGGCATGTGTATTGTTTAGACTTCTCCCTGATACTGAGGTCAAATTATACTTTTAAATCCACACCATGGCTAAATGGTTGCTTAATCAAAATATATTCCAAAAAGGAGCAAATAATAAATACAACAGAAACTAAATGTGGCTCATACTGGATAGCTGTACCAACAAGGTGGGCCTGCACTCATGTCTATCATTGTAGCATCTGTAGCAGCAAGTACACAAAATAGACTTGACTATATTTTCCCAACTTGTATGACACAACTCCAAAAGACTGAGTCTGTATAAAGACCAACACCACATTTTTTCTCTTTAAAAGATGCTGTAAAGAAAAAAATGGGCATTAAATCTAGTATTGAGGAGGTCATTATAATATGCACATGTACCTCTGCTGTATCTCTTTCAAAATAAACCTACAATCAACTCAACTTCAAAAAGTCTAGTTTCTCACCAGTCCCAAACACAGAGGAGGTGGAGGACGTTGAAGGCCATTCCACCTGCGAGCTAGGTGTTGCCTCAATGACCACAGGTGGTGGCTCCTGGTTGGCTGGCTCTGCATGGGTCACGCTCTGTTGCTGAGTTGGTTGGACAAATGCTGTGGCCTGTGTCTGGGGCTGCTGCACAGTCAGCATGGGGCTAGCTAAAGTGGTCTGGACGTTCGGGCTGGCGGAGCGCACAGATCCGCTGGCACTGCCGTACACAGTCACATGCTCCACTGGAGGGCCTTCGGTGGACTGCATTGCTGTAGAGGAGTTTAAGTTAGTGGCAAACAGATTCAGCTTTTCATTGAACCTGTCGCTGCATTAATTAGACCTAACACAAGCACAGAGGACAAGCCCTTTGTAAAGGCATACCTTTGCTAAAATAACTTTTGACACTCTGACAATCTTTAGGGGCAATCCTCCTTTGGAAGTATCTGAAGCCTCACAGTTAGACTTACCTTCCTGGGTCTCCACCTGTGTGGTGGGCATGACAGTGGCCGTGGGTGTTGGGGTGGGTACAGTGGCTGGGGTGATCATAGGCCTGATGCTTGCTCTTGGAGTGGGTTTGTTCCCCGGATTGACAGGCTGCTTGCTGGCTGTAGCCACTACAGGTGTTGGCTTAATGTTGGCAGTTGGAGGCTCAGATGTGCTGGCACTGACAGAGACAAAGATCAGGACATGAATAATGACTCTACAAATGGACATTTAAAAAAAAAAGTATGATCCGCTCACTTCTATATATTCATGTTGCACTGAAGTATAAACTTATAAATGATAAGCAGTTTTAGCGTTTGTGTAATCATACCTGCCCCTGTCTGCAGCTGGGGTGGTCTTCAGACTGATCTGTCTCTGCTCTGTGCTCCTCTGCTGCTCCTGGGTCTGAAAATCAGAAAAGAAAGACAAAGTCAGGATGGAGATGAACAAGATGTTTCACCAAACATGCAACAATGTCACTAGACATGCTTTTTAGACATCAGGAAGTTGCCATTGTATGATCTTATTATCAACTATGTATTCAAGAAATTGCCCATTGAGGAGCAGTTGTCACATACGCTTATGTAGAAGTTACAAGCTCTTCACAAATGATTTCTGGCTCTATGAACAAAACCTGAAGTTAGGATTCATTTTACAGTGATGAAAAGTTGATGTAATTTCTAGGAGCTTATGGGAAAGTTACCAACAAAACTGACATCTACAGATGATTTCGTTTGTAAACAAAAACACTGCTGATATAAAAGTTCCACCTCTTTTCTTGACATCCTGTTTTTAGCATTTATAGGTAACTAATGTTTTTTTGTTATCAGTTTGCTTTATGACAGCTGACTGAATGAATAATGGATATTCCTGTCTATATGTAAATGCAAATTAAACCATTTGCGTTTTGTATAGCTCAACATAATGTAGAGTACATCTTGCCCACTGCAAATTACCAACTGCGACGTGTTTATCTGAGGGAGTATTCTGTGAAAAAAAACTAAACAAAAATGAAAATGTGTGTCTTGTGAAAACTTTAAAGCAGACTCTCACCTTGCTGGGGCCTGCTTCAGGTTGCTCGTCTCTCTGCTCTTGTCGCTCCTGTTGGCCTCGCAGGTCTCTCAGTTCTCTCTCCTGTCGACTCAGGCGGCCCTCATATTGAGACTTGAGAGCGCTCACTCGTACCTCCAGCTCCTCACGCTGTTGCTTTAGCTCCTCATTTTCCTTCTGCAGCTGGTCTTTGGTGCCTGGACATAAATAAAGCAAACAAGCAACAACACAATAGGTATAAATAGAAGAGAGGGATCTAAAAAATAAGGTCCACTGGTTGTAATATGAGGGACACCCTCTCACCCATGAGCTGGCTGATCTTCTGCTTGGCATAAACGATGGCCTTCCTGGTCTTCTCCTCCTTCTCAGTCATCTGCTGTCTTTGCGCGTCATCCTGAGAAACTTTATCCTGCAGCTCCTGCCTCAGCCTGGTCAGCTCCGTCTGCAGCCTGGAGGACTGCTCCTGGGCATTACGCACTTCAGTCTCACGCTCTGTAACCACCTGTCACAGGCCAGGAAGACATGACACTAATCAATGTATGTAGAAAAGACTGGAGCACTGTCTATAAACTGCCCTTTCCAAGAATATTTTTGCAGTGATGTAAACTGTTAACAATGCAAAATATATGATCTTGCAAACTAATCACCTAATAGAAGGCTAAGAAGAGCACTAATTTAACTACAAAGTGGACAGTTCAGTCAAAGGTTTTGGCTGAAATGATGTTTAACCTTGTTGAGGTTCTCAAGCTGTCCTTCCAGCTCTCTGGTCTTGGCTTCGGCCTGGCTCAGAGAATCTCTGAGGCTCTGCAGCTCCTGAACTGAGGCTTGACGAGCCTCCTCTTCTTGGGATGGGCCTGCTGCGGCCTCAGCTACAATCTGGAGGAAAATGCAGTAGGAAAGATTAATTACGCTCAAACCAGCACAAAAGGGGTGGCTTTAGGCAAATATTCAAAATAGATTGAAAAGTTTAATACAACCGTGCACGTATTGTTTAAAGCTTTGCATTACAGACTAAGCAGTGATTTTATCAGCTACTGAGCTCTCACCTTGTCATGTTCCACCTTGAGTTCATCGTACTGAGTCTTGTAGCGGCGTCCAATCTTCTTGACCTGGGTGATAGTTCGCACCTTCTCCAGGAGTTCCTGGTTCTTGGTCTCTACTTCCTTTTTTAGCACGTTCCTCTCCTCAGTTATCTTACTCATATTGTCACGCAGGTTCTGTATCTGGCTTTGCAGGGATGTCATGACATTATTGGACCTAAAGGGAGAAATGAAGAGAGTGTGAAAATGAATGGTACCAGTAGGATTGAAGGGAGAAAAAGTAAACACTTAATATACAGCTCAAGAAAAATTCAAGAGTTAAAGTACTTCACCTGGCAACCTCTGCTTTAAGTCTGGTGCTCTCCTCAGTGAGCTGCTGAATGCGTTTGAGATGTGCCTCCTTTTCAGAGTGCAGACGCTTGTACTCTTCTGGATCTGAATCTTTTTGCTGGCTCACCAAATGCTAAAAAAAAATGTGAGAATGATTAGGAATAACATGGTCATCACTTCTTCTTAATACATGTTACAAGCAATACAATCTACTTTTCTAATGACAGATGTATTTTCCCCTTCTTAACAAGCAGCGTTATTATTTTTGCCCCCTTTCTATTCCTGCCACAGACCTGGGTCCGAGCTTTCCAGCGCTTGATCTCCTCTTCCAGTATCTTCTTCTCCGCCTGCAGCATGCCGCTCTTCTCACTCAGCTCAGAGTTGGCTTGCTGCAGTGGCATGATGTCTGACTCCAGCTTTTGCACCTGAAACACACTGAAGATGAGCTGAAACTGTTTGGGTTTGGAGGTTCACTCAGGAATACTTGTAATACAATGTAACTTGTCAGCTTGTATACCAGCATAATGGCGTGAAGAGGTTACAAGTGTACAAAGGCATTAAAAAAAAGCATATTTTTTTTAAAGCATATTATAGGAGTACACATCAAATTCAACACAAGCACTACATTTTTCTATAAAACACAACCGGTACCTTAGCTTGGGTTTGCTGCAGTTCTTGCTCCATCTTGTCCTTCTCCTCTCTCAGCATCTTGTTGGTCTCCATCAGGATGCTCATTGTTTCTGTCTTCTTCATCAGCTCATCATGCTGAGCCAGGGTCTTCGCAGTCACCTGAGTGCGATTAGCATTGGGATTTTAGTCACAAATAGAGTCAAAAAATACACAGTCTGCCGGCCTGTATGTTCCCTACACCTGCAAAGCTGCAATCTTTCCTAGTTGAAGAAAAAGTGGTTGTTGTAAACAACAATATTGGTAACAGTGTCAGTGAGTATTAAAAACATACCTGCATCCTCTCCTTTGCGGCACTCAAGCTGTCCTGCAACTCCTTCAGCTCTCGCTCCAGGTGCTCCACCCTCAGACGGTAACGCAAACTCTCCCCTTGGGCAACCTCAAAACGAGACTCTGAAATCTCCTTCTCCCGACGCACGAACCTGTGATAAAGAACAAATATGGATATCGAGAATAGTCGAGAACATGGAAATACAGGAACAAGACAATGGGTAGGCGGTACAAAAAGGTCAAAGTGGCTCAAGAGTAGAGATAGAGAAATCAAAACCTTCATTAATTTTTTCTTGATTTTTCAAATTTACCAAGATAGATTTCATTGGCAAGATTCTGATTTGAGATAAACATGCTTTACCTGAGAATCTCAAGGACTTGGTCTTGAGATTTGCCCTCTTCAGTCAGGGAGATGTTCATGGGACTCTCACTGGCAGCACGTTGCAAATTGTCAGCCATCTTGCTGCTCATCGTCTGGATCTGCTCATGCAAGAGGGTGTTCTGCCTCTGCAATTCCTCATAGCGGCTCTCCATCTTGGACATCTCCTCCTATAATATGAGTAAGAAAGAAATTACGTTAAATGAATAAGAAATTAAGATTGAAATTACAATTCATTTCTACTAGAAGATAAATGATCAACAGTGGTTGGGAAAACACCTTAAAATATGGTCGAATCAAAGGGCCTTGAAATAAATTGTTAGGCTTACAATGTTCAATTTGACTGTGCAAAAGATGTTCCTGAATTTTGTGTAAACTCCATGTTACTATATCTGTCTGGTCATCACCTATATATCCAACAAATCCCCTCTACGACTAACCTTGAGGATCTTTTCCTGCTCCTCCCAGGAGACCCTGGCCTCCAGTAGCTCAGCGCTGATCCTCTGGGCTCTCTCCTCCAGCTGGTGTTTGTGCCCGGCAGCCTGCAGGGCCTGAGCCTTAGCAGCCTGCAGGGCCTCCACGTCTGCTGCATGCAGCATCATCTCCCGCTCATACTTGTCTTGTGCTTCAGCTGCAAGCTTAGCCTTAAAAAATGGAAGAGAAGATTCGATATTATCTCTGCATGTTAAAAGTAATATAATTTAATTAAAGTTGCTATTTTTGTTGCTATGCAATATCAAATACTTGCACTAATGACTGAAGATTTAAGTAAAATAACCTAATACATTTGATATAGAGTTGTACAGAGGAATATTTTATGAAATCCATATTATGCAAAATGTTAGGGATAAAATGTGGACATGACGTGTGGTGGCTTTTCTTCTGTAGGAGCTTTCTCTAAAAACGTATTTGAGAACAGGAACCAAACAGTAATCAGATTCAGATCTGATTACATTAACAGGTGATTGCATCAGCCTTCACTAGAACATTCCCAATTAATAAGAAATGATCATAGTCATATTCCTCTATGTTTTAAAATAGCTGCTTACCTGCTCCTGGCTGTCTTGTAGAGCTTGTTGCTGCTGGGCTTCAGCTACCGCCACTCGCTGTAGCACCGCCTGGTGATCTGCCTGGGTACTGCTGAGACTTCTCCTTAGACCGTTCACCTAACAAACACACAACAAAATCAAAATGGCTTTCCTCACTTGTATAGTATTGAATAACTTTTTATTTCATAGGAAAATCTAAATGCAGCATTTTGATTCAATATGTGAAATTCTTTTTAGAATTTAATATACCTGCTCCTCCAGAGAGGCCATGGCTCTCCTCTTCTGCTCCTCTAAGTCTTGTTTGCCTTTCTCTGCTTCCAGAAGCTTCTCCTCCAGTTTAAGGTGCTGCTTCTCAGCCTCCTTCATACGAGCTTCAATGGATGAGCGTGCCTGCTCTGTTACCTGGTCATTAGGCATTTGCAAATATAAAAATGAATAATAATATAAATACAATTTTAAATCAAAAATTCTAATGTGTGTACAAAAAACAAAACAAAAAAAATCAAGCAGGACTTTTGTCAAACTTAGCATGGTATGATGCACACCTGGTACTCAGTACTCAGTTTATTGAAAATGCAGCATTTTGAAAGATTGCATTTTCAAAAATCTTAATGCCAAGTTTGGCAGTTTGGGTTTGTTTTGCACCTGTTTCTCTTTGTCCAGGGACTCCTCCAGGCTCTGAGCCATGGCTCTGTACTGCTCCATGCTGGAGGTGGCAACCCTGAGGCTCTCTGCCAGCTCCTCTGCGCGGGTTTCAGCCAGCCGCAGGCGACCCTGTAAGTCCTCTTTGTCTTGATCTGAACCCTGCAGGCCTGAAAGTAGGAAGAATCAGTGGCAGAGGTGCAATTTGACAACAGTATATTAAGTATGTGCTTTTAAGAGTGGAGGATAGATTGTGGACTGAGGACAACACTATTATATTGGTAACTGTGGCTTAGACATGTAATTGGCTCTTTTACTGGATTCCGTCTCATGTAACCTGTTAGAACAACATGAGCTAGTGAGACCACAGCATCCTTGAAAATTTCTTTTTTTAAAAAGTCGGTCAATATAAAACTGGGCAGGTTGACAAGAAAAAGAGATGGAGCCTTAAGATTTTAGCAATTTACTTTTATTACCTTCCCAAAAAATGCAAACTAGCATAAAAATGGTCAGTCTAGAGCACAATAGTTAGTTACTTTTCAAGAAGCCATAATCACTAACTTCCAATGACATGGGATTGGATGACAACCAATGTAAATTCCATACATTTGTGCTGTTGTGTGACATACTGCTGCCTGTATGTGTGTGTGTTTGTGCCAACCTCTGATAATGGGTGTGGAGGGGGAGCTCAGGATGTGACGTGCTTCGCTGCTGCCTTGCTGCAGCCTGAGGGTGTTGACCTCCAACTCAGCAGCATTCAGCAGCTCCTTGGTCTTCTGGTGTAAAGCCACCTGTGTCTCCAGCTGCCTCTTTGCGTCCATCAACTGGATCTATGCATGAGCAATGAGTGACATTAAGAAGTACGGTGAGCAAACTATTGAATTCCCTGTTAAGTTGTTCTTTAAACACATTGAACATTATTGATTTATCAGTACACCACAACCCCTTTGATTATAACTAAGGCAGACATAACTTGGTGGAACAATCTTGTATACCAGCAGATAGACAACCATTCAATTTTCTGCTTACTTCCTGGTTTCTGTTGAGCAGATGGCGCTGTTCCACCTCATGCTCCAGCCTCTTCTGCAGCTGGGAGATCTCTCGTTCCTGCTTCTCCAACTGGCTGTTTAGACGCTGACGTGTATCAGTCTCCGAACGCTCAAGAGAGGCCTAAAAGAGCACGGCAGTTATAATTCTGAACTGTGCTTGTGTGTGTGTGTGTGTGTGTGAGAGACAATAAGTGAGAATTTCATACTCATGGATTACCTGAATGGTCTGGAGGTTGGTCAGCAGCAGGTTCTGGGTGTGTTGTTGGCTGTGGATGGTCTCTTTCTCCTGACTCAGTCTGGACTCCACCAGCTTCAGCATGTCTCTCTCCTTACGCAGACTCTCAGCACGACCCTAAGAGACGGGTGAAATAAGTCTAACTCAAATTGTGCACCACTGCAATTGACCTCAGTGATGATGAAATGCAAAGAAAACTCTGGCACAAACATTGACTTGGAAAAGGAAAAGGTTGCTGGAACGAAGACAAACCTCAGCCATGGTGAGTTTCTCTTTGGCAGCTCTCAGATCCTCATTCAAAGTGTGGATGGTCTGCTCATGCTTCTGTGTTGAAGCTGCCATTTTCTGTCCTTTCTCTATGAGGGAAGCAATCTCTTTCCTGTAGCCCTCAACGTTGTCCTGCAGCATCTCATACCTGATGTTGTTGACACAGTGTGTTTTTAGTGGCATATGTGCTCTTCTATGTATTCTTTAAGGTACATTAAGTGTTGAGTAAACCAGAAGAAGCAATGGCCAAGTGTCGTTTTACTTTAATAATTACATTAGAATAGTAATTACTTTCTTAAGGCAAGCTGTTCGTTCTTATATATATATATTTTTTTTTTCAACTGACCTCTTGGAGGCAAACTCCAGCTGGGTGGCTATCTTGGTCTTCTGGGAGTGGAGGTCAGAGAGCTGCTCCTGGAGCTTCTCGCTCTGCTCAGTCAGTGCCTTGTCACTCTCAACACGCTCCTTCTTATAGGTGGTGAACACCTCCTGCAACTGCAGACGCAACCAGACAGTTATATTTTATTTCATCACATTCATGGTTATTGTTGTCTGAGAAACACTTCGATCCATTCATATGAGACTGTCAAATGTTAATCACTGGTCATCAGTGTTCACTGAAACCTGGGTCTGCAACTGTAGTTCCATACACATCACTGCTGTACCACTGAATTACATTTTCTGATGACTTTTCAATAAAATAAGGACCAAATAAACCAAAAACCTTTGTTCAGTTTATTTCTAATTTGCCCACTTGGCACTGTTGCACTTTTTCCCCATCACAATTAATTCTCTGGCATCATTAGCCACAAAAAGTAATAATTTGTAGGGCATATAATTTAATATTCAATATATATATGTTGCCATCTAGTGGCAGACATGGGAAACAAATCAAACAAAACATCAGTGCAGTGGGTGACCAGTCCACAGATAGCCTCACTATAAGAAATCTGGACAGCCGAAGCCATGGCAGTGTGTGAACATATGACAATTTAAATGTTGTCTGGCAAATGTGGCACTCACCTGTCGCAAAGCTGCCTTGGCCTCCAATGCTTCAGTAGACTCTGTTGCCATGGAGACGAGTGCAGTGGGCGTTCCTGTGGTGGGAATTGCAGCAGGTGAGCGTCGGGGGGTGGATGTCAGCGAGAACTCCTCAGGTGGCGTACCTTAAGGAAAAACACTCACAAGTTCAGTGAAATAGGAAAAATCATCACAACACTGTATAAGAGAAAGTGGTGTGTGACTGAAACTGAACTACTTTAATCAGAATCAGAATCAGAAATACTTAATTGATCCCCGGGGGGAAATTGTACAGTACCGGTGCTCCCATTCAAGAGTAGAAAGCCGCATAAATTTAGAAATAACAGTATGTACAAAATATAAAATGTATGTACTGCACTATTGTGTATGACTATATATGTATTGCACTGACATTTAAGAATAAGTAATAGTAAGGTAGTATATGTAGAGGGAGGTCCAGATTTCTAGTCTGTTTCTTCTGAGTGTCTGACACTCAGAGGGAGGAGTTGAACAGTTTGATGGCCACAGGCAGGAATGATTTCCTGTGCTTAATGTATTTAAATGCTCATGTACATGAAGTCCAGTCTTGTGTCAACAGTATACATTTTCTCTTGTCTGTTACCTTGCTGAGGGAAGCTGACTCCGGTAGCCTGAGCCAGCAGCACACGGTACATGTCCCTCTGCCTCACGATGGACTCAGTCATCTTAACCTGTTGACTGCGTTGCTCCTTCAGGGACTCCAGCTCAACCTGGGCTTTTTCTAAACTGTGCTCCAGTTCACCACGCCTGTAACAATTCATCTTTATTAGCATAACTAACAATTTGACATCTTTGGTTACTTATAATAATGTATTTATGAATACAAAATTTAGATTGAGATGGCATTTTTGGGTGTTTTTATGCTTAGCTCTCTTATTCTTTAGCATTGTTTCCCCCCAGTTTTGTTGACTTTGGGCGGCAAGACATGGGTTAGGGTTAAAAAAACAAACAAACAGTTAACTGACTTACAGTTCTGTTTGTTTATTGCAAGAAACAAAAAGAAGAAACAAAAAGAAATCTGCACACATTCTAACGTACTTATTGCCTGTCGCCTCAAACTCCTCTTTCTCCTGGGCATCACTGAGCTCCCTGAGGGCCACCAGAAGACGCTGGTTCTGCTGCTGTAGCTCCTCTACACTGCGGAAGGTCACCAAGTGTTGGCTGATCACCTCTGATGTGCTGCTGACATCTGCTGAGCTCACTTCCTCTTCATGAACCACATGGTTTCCACGAGCCTCTTCCAGCTCGATCAACAGCACACGCACCTGGCAGGACAGACCAAGGACGGCATGGAAAATAAGAATTTGGATAAATCTGAAGATACATATTTCCTGAAAATAACCAGTATTATCCTTTAAACTGGAGGAGGAGAGTGAGAACCCACCTGCTGAGCCATGTCTCCCAACTGCAGTTCACACCTCTGGTTGTCTCTTTCCAGAACAGAGGAGCGCTTGTTAGCTTCATCAGCCTCCTTCTGCAGACGGTGCACCTCCTGAAGTAAACACACATACATGAAAAAGTACTATCAATAATTGCTGACTTTAAGCACAGAAGCTATAATGTAATGCAGAATGTATTCTTTACTAACCAGTTTCAAAATAAACAAATTATCAGTATTATTTTACCCATTTAGCTCCACTGTGAAATGTATTTATTTATTGTACAAACCATAAAATTTGCTCTTACACATGAACACAAACAAAGTAACAATGCAGGAAAAACAGAAATGTCATCTAATAGAAAATCCCATTCTTCTGAACATACACACAACTTGTCTGCATTACCCACCTTTACAGCCTGCTCCAGCTTGGCGGAAAGACTGGCCACTGACTTCTGCATGCGCTCATGTTCGTCCCTTTGTCGTTTGAGAATAGGGGCTTTTGCTTCCACTTCCTGCACAATGTCATCCAGGTACTTGTTGACCCGCTTGTTCTCTAATCGCTCCAACTGCAGCTGCTCCTGGCTCTCCACATATGCTGTATACAACTGAAAATACAGATAACATCTTGTATCAAAGATGGGAAACATGGGCATCCAATCCAGTGTGACACTACTAAAAAGACTTAACCTTAATATGGTTAAAGTAATTTGGGTGTTGAAATTCAGTCATATACCTCTGTCAGCTTCATGCCGGGCTTTATCTTGGATACAGTCGCTGCTGTTGGAGACATTGTTGTCATTTGCTCCTCTGTGAGCACAGATGTTGTACCGACAGGGCCTGCACATTCAAAACAAGGAATAAGGAGAGATCATAGGTAGGGATGTTAATAGTAATAAACCGTTAACCGACAATACGAATTTTGACCGATTAATACTATCAGTTAAAAAAAAAAATTAATAGCCATGATGTTGCTCCTGAGAGACGACTACAGCACCCCTCATCAAGCTAATGACCCAGAGGCAGACGTGGACAACTATATGAGCGACAATCCCCCCTCATTGGATCCTCTTCACTAGTGGAAAAGTATTCAGACGCGCTTCCCGAGGCTGGCCACTCTAGCGAGGCGTTATCTCTGCGTTCCCCGAACATCAGTACCATCCGAGTGGGTATTCTCCGTAGCACGTCTCACAATCAACAGACAGCACACCAGACTATTGCTATTTCTGAATAAAAACCAGCAGACAAGCTGTCTGCTAGAGAGGACTGAGGTAGGCCTGGCCTGTTTCTTATTTTAGGACTATTTGAGGTCTGACAAATGCAACAATAAGTTTCTGTTTTGATAACCTGTCGGCTGCTTTTGATAATGAATTAGTCTATTACAAAAGTCCGGCTACTGTTTGCTAGGCCATTTATTTATTAATAAGTAGCAAATAACATATTTTTCAACATAGGAGATCTAGGCTGTAAAGCCTACTAAATGTTCTATACAGTGTCTCAGCACTGGAGAATTCAATGTGTGTCAATGTGTGAATCCTCATGTTCTGTTGTTGTGCTGCTATTGCACATATAAAAATAAACCCTTTCTTACGAAAGAAAAAACATTTGTTGTTGGCCTATTGGTAATTTTTAAATGGGTCACAGACATTCATCCAATCTAAATAGTACATTTTAATTTTGTCGGTTAATTGTTAATGATTGGTTAATGAGAGTCGGCTATCGGTCAGAAAATAATTTCAAAATTAGCATCCCTAATCATAGGTCATAGTTGTTCATATAAAAGAAAATCCCTGCCAGGCTTGATGTTGGGTCATCTTAAATTCAAGAATGTTTTTGTGTGGATTTACTTTAAAATGTCAAAACAGTACCAGAATCAACCCAACAGACCTCTAAGCTTAGAACACGACAGCAGCTCATTGGCATTGTCCAGCTCTTTCTCGAGACCCTGGATCCTCTCCTTAAGCTCAGCTACACTCTTGTCGGTGGCACCATTCATCTCCTGCACCTTCTCCTCAAGGGCCTTGTTGGCTGTGGCAGATGGGAGTAAAAAGAGCAAACGTCAGGGACTACTAACAACTGGAAACTAAATTAGCAGTTAAACATCTAAGCTAAACAAGCAAAAATAAGCATTTTCAGACTCTCTTCTAGGAGGAAGTCAAGTACTAAATAATGGGAATGGTTAGTTGTGGTCATTCTGTGATAGCCTCGCACCTTCTCCAGCATCCTTCAGCAGCTTATGCAGCTCCTCCACTGCCCGACTCAGCTCTTCGCTTTTTGCCTCAGAATCTGCTGCTGCTCCCTGCCATCACAACAGGGTTAGTGTTGGCAAAACAATGGCAAAGGAACTTAACCATATCATACAGTACAATCATTCAGTCATGTTAAATATAAGGCGCGCTAATAAACCCACATATGAAAGAAATAAGTAACATTTATTTTATCGTCAGCACTTTATTTGGAAAAGGAGAAATGTGGAACATCACTGCAGTACGTCTGCACCAAAATTCAGGTGATTTAAGTTGATAAAAGATCGAGCTGGTACTGCCACAACGTTCACATATCACATCCCTGATTTCCGATGTTGTTTAAATAAAAAAAAAAATATATATCACAAATTTTCTATCATATTTTACCATTATAAATCTCATCTAAACAAATAAGCCAAAAGACACGAGGTTCGGTTGCATATTCTGAAAATGTGAAACAGTGATACTCCATGGACTTTAGCTGGAATTAATCACTGGGAGTAAATGCTTTAGTGGTACAAACTACCACACCACATGGGCTTGTTGTCATACATATACATACCTTGTAAAGATTGGAAAGCTTAATGTTGGCATTCAGCTCGTTTCTGAACTTTTCCTCCATGGTGGCTTGTTGTTCCTTGGCCTAAAATGAGTAAAGATGTAGTTAATGATTAAGCTTCACACTGAGTGCTACAATACTGATGAATTTGTTGCAGAATATACAGTACTTCTTGCTTCTTTGTAAAACAAGACAGGATGAAAACTTATATAGGCTGTAAGAAATACCACACACACACACACATACACATACTTCTTTTAGTTTGCTGATCAAGTCCTCATTCTGTTTCTGAAGGTGGTCATTTGAAGTCTTCAAACTGCCCACTTGTTCTTGGAGTCTGTTCAACTGAAAGTCACAAGCAAAAAAACATATTAAGTAATGACCATGGGAGATGATGGTGACCCTTAATAAGAAAGTGCTTACATTAACTCAATACATAGAGAAACTACTAACAGCCAAGGTATGAGCAGAGGACTGGGCAGTAAGGGACTGTATGAAGTAAATTGCAAAGTACCCACCCTGTAGCTTGTCTATGAAGGTGGAAAACTACCAGTAGCTTTTTTTTCCTCCATGCCATTCACCTTTGTAAACATTTATATCTATCTATCTATCTATCTATCTATCTATATAAAAAGAGACATGCCTCATCTTCCTTGTTCTCCAGGTTGCACTTCAGTTCCAGGATCTGGTTTCCCTTCTGCCGGGACAGGGACAGCAGTTCCTCACTCTTAGCCTTCAATTCCTCATTCAGCCAAGATGTTTGGCTATGCAGCAACTCCTTCTCTTGTTCCATACGCTTCTCTTTGTACTGTAATGGCAAACCACCACAACTTTAAACAGTTACTTATTTATAAAAAGGAACATGTGTAGTATAGTAGAAGGCAATAGCTAAAGTCACTTCCTCTACATACAAATCTGATGTTATTCAAATCAATGTAAAAACAACAATATAGCTCACTTTAATGTTTACTTCAGCTGCTTCAAGTTCATCTAACTTCCTCTGCAAGGCCGTCTTGGAGGTGTTGACTTCCACCAACTTATCATTGAGTTGCCTGAAGTCATCTGGTGGAGCAACAGAAATAACATAAGTGCCATGTCCAAGTAACGGTTAGTATGTATGTACGATTAGACATAAAAAGTTTTAACAAATGTCTCCAGACTAATTAATCTGCCATACCATTTAAATGCTCCACTTCCAAGGATCTCCTCTCCAGTGTCCGCACAAGCTCTCGCTTTTCTGCCTCCAGTTCCTCTTTGGCTTTTGACAGCAAAGTCTAAACAAATGCATTATTTTAACTATAGTGACTGCTGGTACACCTTACAAATTAAAACACTGACATCCATATAACCATTAGTCATTTCAACTAACTAGTCAATTCAAAAATCAACTCATTGGAGTTGAACGTGTTTATTTATTTAACATTTTCCAAATTATTCTTCTCTATATGAACACCAATAGGCTTGACTGAGTCAAGTGTAGACATCACCCATTACTGTGACTTTTACCACAGCCCTACTTCTGACAAGTAGTCACTACAGTTGCCATGGTTTGTGTTCATTATTACATGGCTGACTTTGTTCGCCTTACCTGCTCTGATGACAACCTCTCCTGGGCGGATTCATATTCCCTGTTCTTGTCACGCACACTTTTAAGTTCCTCGTCTACAGGGGAGATTTGAAGAAAGGCAATATCATGAAGTATAGTGTAAATACAACACAGAGAAGCTGAGTCAAGCTAGCTGATATTGCAATCAGTTCACTCTTACCGAGCTTGGTAAAATCCTCTTTGAGTTTGAGATGTTCTTGAGTCTGTGACAAAAATTCTTCCTGACACTGAGCAAGTTGTTTCACTTTCTCGAAGAAATGTTGCTCTGTAAGTTGAAGGTCAGCAAAAACACAAACATGAAACGTTAGAATGCATACGTGACTACCGTTACTTTAGCCAAACCCCTATTTCGCTACTGTTCAATGTCATCTTGTTTATGTTAACGCTTTACTGACTGTTAGCTAGCTAAGTAGGTTAGCTAACGTTAGCATTAGCGTCAAATCGTGGCTAATGATAACCTGCAGTTTTACCTAACGTTAGCGGTAGTCCAAATTCCCAAAGCTGTTGGCAGGCATAGAAGCGAACATTTAAAAAGCACCAACCCGAGGTTAATATGTTAGTACGTTCAAAGCAAAATTATTAACTTTAACTTTGTTCCGACCGACATGCGTGCATGGTGGCCAAAGCAAAACACTTTAGCCCCGCAGCTAATAGAATACCAGGCAACATCTTACCGCTGTCAACCCGAAATTGTTCCTGTTGTGCTTTCAAAGAATCGATTTCATACTGCTGATCCGAAAGAATCCTCTCGAGTTTGTTTTGAATAGTTTTTGGTAGCTTAGAAATCTCGGAACCTTCCAACTCCTGCAGCAGCAGTGCCGCCATTTTTCCGACAACAACACTTCGAGCAGGCGCAGTTTGCGACTTGACTTTGTCGATGCTACTGGGGCATTATGGGAGTTGTATTTCTTACAATTAAACTTCAAAAACAAGCAGGTGTAACAAAAAGACCATTGATATATTATGTCACAGACATATTCACGAGTGTGGGAAAGTTAGAGTGCAGATTCGGCGACGAATAGCTTACTTTGCTTTCACTTTTGCTTGGCGAGAGAGACTAAAGATTGTTCCACAGACCATGGCTCACAAACCATAGAAGTACTGCAAAACAAATGTAAAGTGTGTCTTGAACAAATTGAGAATAATGAATAGAGCTTTAGAAGTATAGATTTTGTCGCTAGCTATGATTATGTAGCAAGTATTAATGTGTAAAGCTTACTGCTACAACTCTCAGTAATGATTATGTTTCACTAGCATGACTTCATTTCGTAAAATATTATTAATATTACAAATGGTTGGAGATGAAATTGAAACATCAGTGACAAACAAAGTCAATGAATTGTCTTAATTGTCCAAATACCTGCACAGGACTGCTTCACAACTGAAACATAGGCCTAATACTGAGGGACTTTTTTGTAAGACTCCAATACATGCTGCATAACAGGTTTATATGAGTATTTAAAGTTCATTTCAAGACAAAATCTTAATTCAAGGTCCACTTAACTAGCTTTTTCCTGGAGATTTCAACTGTGCAATGAAGTTTGCTCAGTTGTCATGGAGATGTCAACACCTGTCTTTTTAGAAAGCCAGTGTAGAGTGCTAAGTGTAAGTGAGCCTTTAATTATTCTTTTTTGTTAAACTGTTGTTTCCAAGGTCAAGAATAAACTTTCATGCTAAATCAATCCGCAATAGAAAAAAATAAAATAAAATAAATTGTGCATTGTGGATTGAAACCATTCATTTATTAAGTCAAAGATGGTCAGCAGATGGCGCCAACATATACTGAGACAACTGAGTAGTGTGTGTCAGTCGGAAACCTTCTGTGGTTGTTGGTGTGTGTGTGTGTGTGGGAGGATTTAATTCAGCAATGGATATTTTTTCTTTGGAGTAACTTCAGTTGTGCAGTCCTGGGAAGTCCAGAGATGACCAAGCAGAACAATCAGTTTCCAGTTATATTACAATAAGGTGCAGAACAATATAATACAAAACATCAAGGAGCAAAGCCGCGTCATCCCTTTAAACATGTTGACCAACCACAGGGTTAAGGGCTGAGGAGAAAATAGGGAGGTTTTTTTTTTTTTACCTGTATGTGTCCATCTATTTATGTACTTACTCATTATGAGCTGCAAAGTTCCCTGTTGCATTCCCCACAATGTCATGATGGTGATCAGTGCCGGCCCTAGCCATTTTGGTGCCCTAGGCGAGATTATGATTTTACAGAAAATATAATTCAACATTTAAATTAATAAATCAAACGTGAACTTTTGTGATCTTTGATATGTTCATAAAATTTTACAAAGGTTATTTTTGTGGTAGCTCGTGGGATTTGGACCAATGGCCTCAGTATCTTTAAAATTTTAGTTTGGGCTTTGAAAACATGCAATATATTCTCACAGCCACGGTGCTAATTTTGTCATTTTTTCAATAGATTATAAAAGTGCTTTTTTTTTTTAACCCTTTCGGGTTATGAAAAGTGTGTAAACATGTTTTATCAGAAGATGCATTTGGAAATTCCAAAGAGGTTCTTGAAAGGGCAATGTCTAAAAGTCAGCAAACATTTTTTCTTTTCATGTGAACAGCAGCCCTATAGTTTCAGTTTGATTGATAGACTTTGAGTTTCAGTCTCTACTCTATATGTGGGCTTTAATTACTTCCACAGTTTCAATTTCAGTCATTTATTAACTCCGTCCCCGGTGACATACGCCTGGTAGGTATTTCTGTCCCTGTCTGGACCAGTTTTGACAAATACCTCAGTGGTTTATGGATTCATAACCAAGGGAATACTTCTATGAGACAAAAGACTGACGGCACGAACACAAGTGTTAGAGCAGAAGTGTTAAGGCAGAATTTTGCTCCAGGCAGCAGATCTATTTTCTTACACTTGTCTGTCACACCTGGATACCAAAATGTACAATAACCTATAGCAACACTGCTGTACAAACGTCTTAATCTGAGTCAGCCATGTTGGTTGTTGTCAGCACTTGTCATAAGAGTGAAACGCAAGGGCTGCAATCTATGCGTTTGAGGCAGTTGCAGCCAGTTCCCATTTTAACTTCTCTATAATAGTGAATCAATGCAGCAGTGACCTGCCACTTACAGTGTGACAGAAATTCAAAAGAACTTTGGTTGTGCAGTGATTTTGACATTTTCATCGATCCACCCATCCCTTCATTAGTCCATGTATCTATCTGTTCATTCACCCCAACAGTAAAGTCACTAGCGTGAGAAACACCAACCCAAAGGTGGACTGTGATGCGGGGGTGATATGAGCTCTGTAATTTATTTGCTGTTGCACTTAAAGCTTTGTTACTCATCCTCATACCCCTGATTCGTATCTCTTCCATCCTGCCTCTTGTTATCTTTAACTGTTTGCTCACTCCTCCTTTGTTTTAGTAATAACACAACAGTATTCTGCGTTGATGTAGTGGTTGCATCGTATCTACTCATTCCACTCTTATGAAAAGAGGTTGTTTTTTCAAAATACGTACAAGTTTAATGTCATCTTGCATAAATGAGTCAAACAACAACATTTACATCATCACTTAATTGAAAATAATGAGTCACGAGGAACTTACAAATATCTAAACTAAGTGACTTAAAATAGGTGTTCACTTATGATGACAGCCAATGACCACAGTTCATAGTTATGTCATCTCACCCAGTATCACCCACATCCACTGTCCATATTTGGTCACAGGGGCCATGCGCGCCTCAAACCAGGTCTCCACTGCTGTGTCATGACATCATCTCAGTGCAATTGGTCTTTATATGGGTGAACTAGAGCATGGCAGCTGGGCTTTCCAAGAGTCCAAACACAAAAATCACAAAAGTCCTCCAATTAGCAAAGCAGCATAAACAAAGAGGGAATCAATACGTCAGAAATGGGGGCGGGATCAGGTGGTCACTGCAGGGGTAAACATTGAGGTAAACATTGGTGTGAGGAGAGGGATGAGTCAAATCATGCCCTGGGGCCTGTTCCAAGAAGCAAGTTCAAAGAGGTTTCTGGGTTACTTTTTGGGTAAAACCTGAAACCCCCCCAAATCTGGAAAACGCATTTGTTTTCTTTTACCCAGCAAAGCTATCCACATAACTCAGTAAACCTTCTTCTTGGAAGAGGACCATGCTTTGATGATGAACATGTCCTACAGAGTATCGAGGGAAAATAACCATTAAACCATTAAAACTTGTTAATGGTTTATTATTTTTTCTGAGCTTACAGATGAGTCATTGTACTGTATTGAGGTGAATCTTCTCTCAACCCTAGCTTGGCCTCCCATTGCACTCATTGCACTCATTGAAGCCCTGGTACCTGTTGGAAGAACATTTATACTGTACATGGCAGGGAAGTGTGGCTGAAGCTCAGAGGCGTATTTCTGGGTAGAAGCTGGTGTGAACTTTGTGGGCCAGTGGTGGCACACATGCACTGTCTGAAGAGTCAAAGTGGGATGTTCTGGCTAGTTGGCTGCCACTCTTGCATACAGTGCTGTAGTCTAGGTCAGCAGCAACCAGGCTGGCTGACATGTTTGGGCACCTCGGGAAAACCTCTCACTTCTCAGAAAACTCTTGTGGGAGGTATCCAAAAGGGTTTGATAAATCGTAGACACGCTACCGTGTGATAGTGAAGTGTTACCAGCTAGAGGCTACACGAGCCGTGCCAGATGCGGTACCATGGTACCACAAACACTTGAATATCCTCAGAGAAATATGTGTTAGCGTGTCACAGTTCACTAGCTCTTACATTTTGAGTAATTAGAATTCAAGAGCCCCTTTGCAGGCAATATGTCAGAGATTATTGGAACTTACTTACTTGAGACCACATCAAAGTAGAAAACTTGGAGATGATTTTGTAATGGTATGAAGCTGGCATGCTGTGTACTGCATACTGTGTTATACAATTTAACAGTGAGATTGAGATGCCTGTTTCCCTTTATGTCTTTGGACATAAACAGGTGTAAAAGCACTCAGTATACCTCTACTACTAAAGCTACAACCTTAATCCTGTAAGAGGATTGGCCTGATTACTACAGCATAGATCTCTGCACTACGCTCACACTCTTTGATGACACATTACAAGCTGCTATCTGATATTATGACTATGTTAAGCATGGTAAAAGTGAGGCCGCATCAAGAGTAAAGGAAGCAGAAAACCAACAATTAAACAGCTATTGTCGGGACTTCCTGGCAAGTCAAGATATATGACTCATCAAGTTTTAAAAAGACAAAGTGAAACTGGCTATATTGATAATATAGAAACTTACAAACACCTTCTATAAGAATTCAAAAGAGCCAATGGCCTGCCTTTGTTGCAAACCTCTGTTTCCTGCAGTAGCAGTGGATGTGTTTGTGTGGTAATGTGCTTCTACAGATATGAGACAACTTAATTTAATTAACAACAAATCAAATTGTGGGTTAGTATTGCAAGTCTTTACTTAGAAATCTTAACCGGCTTTTATGTTGTGGTTTTGGCATGCCTGCAGCTCATTGGGGTCACAGGGGAGTCAAGTCTATGTTACAAGACTAGCAGATGAGGTTATTTAACATGTGACAGCCTGCTTCAACAGGAGAGAAGAGAGACGTCTTCTGTAAAGGTATGCAACCCTGCATGTGCCTATTTTGCACTTGTCTTCCCTTGGTGCCTCTGTTTTGAATACACTAACAGGATTTTTTCAGAATTCTTATTGTTAAAGAAAGTTGAGATGCAATTTAAATATTTTTATTTATATAAAGAAATGTTCCTAAAGAAAGTTAGAGTGAATTTAAAAACTGAACTTCAAAGCAGTTCCCTTATTAACACTTTATATCTTGTTTGTTTGTTTGTTTAATCAGTGCTAAAACTGAAGAGTAAAACAAATGATGGTTACTTTTTTGACTTCCTAGAGTCTTGTTGTCACCATTAGGTTGCCAGGCAACCAGCAGACATTCTTATCATATCATCTTATCATAAATCAATAAAAATGCAATGCAGAACTGTTTTATGTAATTTTATTCTGGCCAACATGTATATTAGGCTATGTTTCATCATATTCAAGTACACTGTTTAAAATAGTAAGCGAATCCTCGATCCTGTTGGCTGAGTCACACTACGAAAACCCAAGACCCACGGTTTCCTTTTTGTATATTTCCATGACTCTCTGCCACTTTCACAATATAAAATACACAGAAATGGATGGACTCCTCACTGATGATGTTTCACTGATTATGCTAAAATACCAGAGGACACAAAATGCACCTCCCACCACACTGGCTTAAGAAGCAAGGGTAGATAATGTTGGACTGGACAGTTGGAAGACATGTTTAAACAAAAATGTTTCCACATCCAAAGTGCTTTGGCCTCTTAAGTCTTAAGAGTCCCTGTTTAGCTCTTTAGTTTTTTCAATTTTGGCAAAAAACAAAACAAAACACGGAGACGTTAAGTATACATGTGTATAAATATTGTATCACATTTGAGGATGTTACTATGAACCCTGGATTTATAAATAACTTGTACACAGATTAACCTAATCAAATGCTACAAAAAAGAATTAATACATTTTTACAAGTACACACAGCATGTAATATGTTCTGTCATTACAAAATAAAACATTGCAATTATTTTAAATTACAGATAGCTGTTTTTGGCTTTTGTTTGGGTGGTGGTGAGATTTGTGATATATTTCTTTATAAATAAATAAATTTATCTCCTGACTTTACTGTAACCCACACCCACATTTGAGAGTACCCATATCTGCACCAACTGGATGTAAAATTTCTCTTGTAGAGAACAATCCTCAAACACTAGTGAGCTAGAGGAGATGTTATGGTTTTTCTATTTGCCCTAGCCCAAAAGAATAACTTATCTTATGTCATAAATTGTCTTTCATGGCTCTCTATCCAGCCCTCCAAGACAGCTTCCTTTCTCCCTCAGCAGACAAACTCGTTGTTTACTCTACATCGTTTTCTTCTTCATCTTCCACACCAGGCAGCTCTTTCTCTGGCAGCAGGCCATAGCTGTTGAGGAAGGTCTCCACATCAGTAGCAAAGAACTCCTCGTTTAGGTGCTGCATGCAGGCCAGGAAGTTCCCTAGTAATTCTCCAGCCTTGTACACCAGCAGCGTAGGCAAAACTTCATCTGAGAACCTCTCGGCAGCACCGGATGCGACAGCATCAATCCTGCAGAACTTTACAGTGGGGTACTCAGTGGCCAGACAGTCAAGGCAATTGTTGAGCTCCTCACAACCTTTGACCCCAACCTTGTAGATGTGGACCACCACCACTGTACTGTAATGCTCCTTTTCTATGACTTCCAGGAAGGCCTCTCCACTGTCCAGGTCATGCACACCTTCAAACTTGGGCCCAAAGCTGAGTTTATCATGCATCTCCTGCATGCACCGCTTTCTGTATTTCTTTAGACACCCTTCATCTTCCTCCTTGAGCAACTCATACTCTTGGACACTCATCTGAAAAAATGACATTAAAACAATAGTTACATAGTTGCATTATTTGTTATTTTCTAATGGTTATTAGATGCATTGATTCATTCATTAAGGCAAGAGTTTTCTATGAAGCTCTCATCAGACTTCCTTTTTATTTGTACAAATCTGTACTAATACACAAAGATGTAGCTGTTTCATAATGTTCAAAGATCACAACCAAGAGCACAGTGTTTTTTGCCCATCAGAGTAAAAGTCTGCTTTTTTGCTGTGGTCTCTTTGGTTGTACCTTGCGGTTAAGGTTTGCTCTGGTGTCGTCCTTTGGTCTGTTCGGGGATGACATTTGTCTCAGCAGTTCCTTTTTTGCAGGTGGCAAGTTGTCCTGGTCCATACTTTCCAACTTAAACTTCCTCCAGTCATTGATAACTCCTTTTGGACCTGTGGAGAAGACAAATGGCATTTTGTATTCAGTTATTGAAGGGTAGTGACTAGTACCTCAGGCAAGCCAACTCTGTCACCTCTCAAAACTCACTCAGGTCGTTTCTTAAATTGTTTTGTTGTTTTAATCCTGTTTTATTTTTATTTTTGTGCGCTTCTCATTGTTTTACTGTTTTATTCTGTGTTATATGTATGATTAGTGTATATAAGTATTTAGGAAGACATTGTGAAGGCTGAGGCTGAGTCAAGGCACACATAATCAATGATATGTGGGATTTAATGCTTATGATGAATCATTGGTGGGTATTGTGTCCTGTTTTAATTTGGGGATTAAAGCTTCATCCCAACCCTCTCGGAAGTCCACTAATTGTACCACTGTTGCGTAAGAAAAAGAAGATTAGGGCGCCAGTTCAACTGCCAAAGCTCTACAGATCTGCACTCTACTTTGATTTGGTCTTCCTGTTGTCTGCTTTTATATCACTTAAATGAGTGTCTGCACAGATAGATAGACCAGATCCAATGCCAGGTTTTCAAAGAAATATTCAGTTACTGTGTGATGTTTGAAAACACTGCTTCTACTCACCTGTGTGGGTTGCAGTCTCTTCCAGATCAATCATTTTGTCAGACATTTTTCTGGTTAGCTACCTGACAAAAAAAAATTGAGAATCGGAGTTAAAGGAGGTAATTCATATGATGTGGTTATTGAATGCATGATTTGGGATTTCAGTGTTCGAATGAATAATTACTTTACTTCTTTAGGGTGTTTCTGGCCTGTGACATTTGTTTGGTCTCAATTAGATAATTGTATAGCTACAGATTTAGAGTCCTTGCACTATGACAGAGCTACTGGATACTAAGTGAGTCCCCTGATATTTAATTAAATTAATGCAGTCTAATAGGATTACTGAACTGCAACAGATCTCTCTCTTGCTTGCTGTTAGCCCTTAGGGTTGCCACTTTAAGATGGAACTGGCAACTAAAAACATGAAACCACGAAGAAAAAAATTAAACACAATCATACAACAGCAACAATAGAAAATAAATGAATGAATATATATATATAAATAATCTTTCAGGTTGCATATTGTGACATGTAATTTCATGTGCCCATAATAGAAAACAGAGAATGTACGACACATTTGCATTAGATGTAAATCTATAGCCGCTCTTCAATACACTCTGGGTCTCACACTGCTGTCAGTGTTTGGACCAGTAGATGTATGCGACCTTCGCAGAGCCAATATCTCATTGGATAAAATGGCCTATCCCGAGTGTTCAATTCCTGCGTGTAGTCATGATGCTGATCCGGGCTGAGGATCTTTGTGGCCACCTCTCTCACCCTCAAATTCACAAGTGGAGATTTGCCATGATTAGTTCTAGCACGAGCAACTGAAGTCACAAATAAATGTTTCACTTCTGTGTGTCTGTGTGTGTGTGAGCAAGAGACAGACAATAAACTCTTGTAAACAGCTGACTTTCAATTAGACACAGACCCATGACTAAATTCAGAC
Organism: Enoplosus armatus; assembly: GCF_043641665.1. Lineage (NCBI taxonomy): Eukaryota > Metazoa > Chordata > Actinopteri > Centrarchiformes > Enoplosidae > Enoplosus > Enoplosus armatus. The sequence goes on from NC_092186.1 coordinate 20,823,277, forward strand.
GCAAAAGAAGGAATCCTTTGTTCTCATTCTGTGCAGAAACTTTAAAACAAGAAAGAAACTAAATCAGAATTGGTAAAACATCCCTATATGATACGTAATATTGTAGCATAGACTAAATGGCAAATTATATACATGAAAAATCAAGATGGCCCCCAAAATCATGTAAAGACACATAAACCAAATCTCCTATTACATCCATTCAAAACTAAACTTCCCATTTCCACACAAGTTTTAGCTGATTTCACTTCATCATCTTCAATAAATAAGGGACATTAATAGAGTTTTTCTTACCTCCCACAGTCACAGTGAAGTCCTCCCGTTGTGTCAGTAGCTAACTTCGCACTGGTCTACACTTGATCACTTCACGAAGCTATCTGTCGCTGGATGGTGTGTGTTTTTGTGTGCATGCGTGTGTCTTTTCCAGCCAATGAGCTTGGTCTAATGGAGATTTCAAAAAAAGACCCTATAGACCAAACAGAAATAGAGCATAGATCCTAAGAGGATTTCACTTCAGGAATTAGAAGCCTTTACTTGAAAAAGGCCCAACTACACACAATGAAGAGAGAGTGAGAGAGAGAGAGAGAGAGAGAGAGAGAGAGAGAGAGAGTACAGTACAGTGTTGCATTTCACTATTATAAACAGCACATTAAGAGTTAACTCAAACAAGGCACTATATCCCTGAGATGAACTCTCAAATAAAGTGATCTTGCCTGGAATTCAGTTCTTCAAGGCATAGAGTTTCAACACATGATGACACAAAACACTGCGAGCAACGGGTGGGGAACATCTAGTGATGCTTTATCATGTGCTTCTTGGTTATTTTCAAAACAAATGTCACACTGTAGTCTCTTCTCCCTGAACTAAAAACTGTTCCTTTTATATTTTCCCCACAAGCAGCCTTAAAGTTAGGAGAAGACAGATTTTTGTATAAAAACTGAGACAGATAAGAGGTAGAAAATAGGAGCGTCTGTACATCTTGTCACGGTTTACTCACGAAAGTACGTATTATTTTAATTTAAAGGGTCTCTGTGACAGCTTCCCTGCTTTAGTATGCTCATGGAGGACTGTCTGTAGTCTGAGTGCCAGCATAGCTTCATTAAAAGTGCATATTCTAAGGTTTCAAAATACATTCAAACAATAAACGTCAGGTATATTTCCACAAGCTGCAGTGTGCAACAAAATACCTCAATGACTCCTAAGTATTTGTCTTTCCCAGCAAAATGCTGAATCACTGCAGTACAAATCGGAAGAATAAAAGCTCTCCACACCCACATGATATTTACAGGGACAGCTCATGCAACTGCGTTTGATTCCTGTCCTTCGCCTCCGTGTCTGCGTCCTGTATTTATTGGCTTAAAGGATTACAAGACTTTTTTATTCAGGCACACGCAGTATGCATGTCAGGTGGGGTTTCATTATTCTCAGTCCATCAATGAGCGTAGGATGCTTAAAATGGCATTGAGCAGATTTTTTAGCACCTTTTGTTCTAAAAATGTCTGTCAGCAACATCTTAGAGTCCATTATTAGCCTCGCTATCTATCTATCTATCTATCTATCTATCTATCTATCTATCTATCTATCTATCTATCTATCTATCTATCTATCTAACAACAAGCAAAACATAAAGATCATAAAATAAGTGAAATAACTACATATCTCTATACAAAAAAGATACAGAGGAAACTAAATAAATCAAAATCAAATAAGCTTTAGTGACTTTTTGACAGAAAATCTACTTTTGATCTGTCTTATGTTGGTGGGCAGCATATTCCAGGCACAAGAAGCCTCTCTTCACACTGTTACTGTAAAATAAATGAACACATAAAACATGGATACACATAGAGAAAACCTATAAATCATCTTTTTTTTGCAGTAAGGGACTTTCTTTTTTTTCTAATTGTGGCTGAACATGCGCATATATAATTTAGAGTAATTATGATAGCGGGAATAGATTGAATGGTGTATCCTTCACATGATAAAATCTTCAGACAATTAAAGAACTCATGTGTTTGTTAATCCACAGATCACATCAGCAACACATTATGGCCAAAAGTAATCTCTCTGAGAACAAACAGTCCTTAATGGGAAATGGCAGAAAAGCCTTTTCAGTGGCTCTATGGGTGCAGAGGATTGTGTATCTGTGGCTCTGTTACATCATCATGGATCATTGGATCACTTCTCTTGGCTGGATAACAGGGTGACACTGGATCAGCTCCTCCACACCTTTTTTTAAAAGCTAGAGGTCAGTGTTCTGCCTTCGTGATTTGGGCCAAGAATAATCATGCTGTTCTGCTTGTTCTGTCTTTTACATTAACAGTTAAACTACCTGACACTGACCGACCATCCCAGTTAATCCACTTCAGAATCATCATTGTCATAATAACATGTAGCTACTTGTTATATATCAAATGTACTCCTATAGATTTAATCCTATTAAATACATCAAGTTGACAGCAGCTTGCAGACAAAATGATTTGATTCTTTTCTTGTATCTCCACTTGTGTGCAACAAACTAAACCTTTTTTCTTAGTCTTTTGGTCTCTTTTGACTTTTCTGTGTCCTTACGTCCTCTAGCATTTGAAAGAATGACTTTACTACATGAACACTCCAATAGAAAAATGGTTGAAAAAAAAGAAAAGAAAGAAAAGGGTTTCATTCACTATGATCTCCTCAGTTGTATACCATGCCAAATGTGCAAAAGATGTAAAATAAAATAAAAGAATAGAAATGTTGAACTCCCAGACCTCCTTATTGCCCATTTCCTTATGACTCACCAACACCAGTATGTCTCTGTTTGGTTTTTAAATATGCATTCATGTCTACCAGCATGTCCCCTCCAGGCAGAGGCTAGAGAGTACAGACAGTGGCAATAAACTCATAAAACCATGGTAACCGGCCTAAATAGCACACAGTATTTATACGTAAAAAAAAAAACTGATGGGCAGTTAGGACAATGAGTAAAAACATATACGGGACCAGGAGAAACTGACAGTAAATTACGTGCGTGTGCATCTAGAGGCACATATTTTCTTAGGTGAACCATACGCTCCGTGACGTCTGAGGGTATAGAATTACCTCATTTCACAAAGCCTGCAATCACAACCAGTCACTGCTTTCCATACATCCACGCTGAGGTTTCTGAATATTCTGGTTTTCTTTAGTAAGCTTTGAGTTTCACAGCATTTAGATGTGGAATGTAAATCTCCAGACCTGCTGTGTTGCATACATGAGAAACTACTATACTATACTGTTGGTCATTTTTGCCTCATTGTCTTCAGGTGACTCAGTCATGTGCATACCATAGATAAGTCGATGATGTTGGGAGCAGCTAAAAACAGCTTTCTCCCCTGAGGCTATTAATTATTGACTTAGTAAAGGGAGGAAATCACAGTTAAGGTGACTTCTTGTACGTACCAATCTTATCAGACACCCTCCATGCGGGGCACAATGTCACTTTGTTCTTGACGGAGTGGTTTCATTCAGAACGTCAGATGAGTCATTCAGATAAATATAGTAGTATTTCTTTTTTTAAGCCTGTCATGGGTTCATGGCAACTGCGAAAGAAAGTTGATACTAAAAGAGGAAATAACTGTCTGTTCTTATAAACGTTTCATAGTTTATTTCATAGTTGCTCTTACCACTCACACACACACACACACACACACACGCACACACACACACACACACTACACCTTTCCACAATCAATGATAGACATTTCTGATGAGTTAGTGTCTGGTCTTTTGGTCTGTATAAAGGAAAACATTTACGCTTCTGTAATTTTCCTCTGAATAAGATGTGGTTTTCCCTTTGACATTTTAATCACCCTCATGAACAGGAATTGAGAGTCTTCCAATATTATGACAGCAGTAGCCTATTACAGTGTTATGAGAGGCTGTCTGAAAGTCCAGCCTTGCTTTATTTGAGGCCCACAGCCAACGCATTTCTGCTGCTCTGACTCAGGAGTTTTCACTTCCAGTTCGATGAGGCAGATGAGAGAGACTTTCCCGCCGTCCCTCACTGCATCACCTGGCTCCACAGTAATGGTTTTCTGAATTAATGTAAAACAAACAAACATACAACAGGCCGAAATGGCGTATGAAGTGAATGTCAGGTGATTCCTAACGCCTGTCCACTCCAGAGGCTTATTTTCTTTTTCATCTAAAGGTGATCAAAGAGATGACACCCTGTAAAGACAAACACACTCACCACGCCCACTTCCTGCAGCCAGGTGCACACAGGTGTGAAAGGGCCGAGCTCTCCGCCTCCGCAAATTCTTTTCTCCACATTCCTCACTTTTCAGTGCCTCTTTCCCTCCCTTTCACTTCCTGCCAGCAGGCTCTGGTAAGTGAGTGGAGACACCATATACCTGGTAACTTCCCTGAACAGATTATTATTAATTAACTCTAAACTTGTCAATGGGTAACTTCACCCAAATAAAAAAAAATCTTTTCAGTTTTGGTATATTTGTCCAGATTTGGAGATTTAGGCTCCCACCCTATTACAATGGAGGTGAATGGAATTTTGTTTGTGGTGCGTTTTAAATGCACATTTGGAAAATTCTTTGGAAACAGCAGCTCCATTGCTCGCTCTGTCAGTTGGTCGCCCCACCCTTTGGCGGCCACAATTTTCGCCCTAGGAGGCCGAAATTTGGCATGGAGGTCAAGTGTGTGTGTGTGCGTGTGTTTGTGAAGGTGTGTGTTTGTGTTCATGCCAATAGAGTGCTGCAGGAATGAGTCCTAAAACCCGGAAATTTGTTTTTTACAGTATTTACACTTCCGGTTCCCTCGTCTTGAAGTCAATGGGGTTTTTGAATGGGTTTTTGGTTAGATGCCTGAAATAAGGTCTGTGGTTAACACAAGCTTAAGAGATTTAATGTTTCCCATTGGCTTTTTGTAGAGGGAACCAGGGCGATGCTAACTTCCCTGCAACACTGTATTGGCAAAAGGGGGGTGTGGCAGTGGGAGTGGTGTGGATGCATACGTATATGTGGTCGCAGCTATTGCAAATTTGCGCTTGTTTAAACATTATTTTCAATGTATTGAGCAAAACAAGACAAGTTAAACCCAAACCATCTGCATGTCTAGTTACCTCCACGATTAACTGGATGAACCCAACACTTATATATTGCTTACTGTCTACTGCCTTCACTTACAGTAAAAGTACACTGAATGTCTGAAGCATTGGGTGCATGTTAACTCCGAGGCAAACAGATGGAAATTGTGATGAAGTGTTGATAGACTGAGGACAGGTTTAAAATGGATAAACTGAAACATGCAGTGGAGATGAGGGTGAATCAACAGCACGATAGACCCAGATGGTTTCACACAGAAAAATGTCACGTCTATATGCGTGTGTGTCTGCCCCAGTGTCTGCATGTGAGCACTGGAAATGCACGGACACTCGTCTGATCTTACGGAGAAAATTAGAAAATAACCTTTGTTACGTCAGTGATTCATTGTGGGTAAAAGTTTTTCTTTCCTAAATGCACTCCCTGCGTGTGAAATGGCACGAATGTCCTGCAAACTTAGTCGAGGCAAAATGACAAAAGACCAAAACAACAGACATAAGAAATTAATCTACTGTATTATTTTTGTGAAGCTAAATATTTTCCTTTTCTGTGCTCAAAGGATAAAAGGATGATGTGCATAAATCAATTACACTTCCAGTCAATTTCATTTAAAATTGTTTTTGTTTTCAAAATAAGAGAGTAGAAGTAATCAGCTCAGATCTAATTTCATCCATTCCTACTGTGCTTGGAGTCTTAAATGCATGTCACATGTAAACTGTTTTTATAACTAGGTTTGATGGAGTTTAGGGTCTGATTTGATCTCTTCATTCTTGGTTATATTTTATGCCTTTTACATTTATATCAACATTTTATTTTAGCAAGACCAATCAAAAACTACTCCAGCATGAGGTATAGACAAAACAATAACCCAACATGAAAAAAAGTATTGCAAAAGCAATAAAATGTTGTCTTTAGGTTTAGGTATTTGCAGTCTTTTTCATACGTTTTCATACACTCTTCTTCATGAAGGTTTTTTCCACTTAAACTTCAGACAATTCAGACAAACTGTCTCAGTTAATAACACTACATATTCACATTCATTGATCAATTAGTGAATCAACAGAGCTAATTGGCAACAATTTTAAGAATTGCTCAAGTAAAGTTAAACAAAAAACAAAACAAACAAAAATGCCAAAACACTGGATCCAGCTTTACATTTCAGAACTTCTGCTGATTTTCTTTGTCTCATAAGATACTTGATACTAAAACTGTTTTTTGAAGCCATTTTGAAGATCACCCTGTCCTCTGGAAACTTGTGATGGGCACTATTAAACAATTAATAGAACGGACGATCAATTGATAATGCAGCTAACTGTTAGCTGTAGCCCCAGGTATTGTTGCTGACCTCAGTCTTACTTCCCTTGTTTAATGAATCCCGTACGCTCACACTGACAACAGAATAATGATGTGCTGATACTTTTCCTGCACAACTGAAATTGATGAATTAAAAGGAATGGCTCCTCTGTAACTCCAGACTCTATTCTCTGTGCCTCTTAAGGCTCTCTTTAGGTCTGGCACTTTCTTGGCAGTAATAAGTTTGAAAGAGCAAGCGACACATTTTTTTCATTAGGTGCAAAAACTCTACTCCATCTGTTCTGCAATTTGGATTTAGACACCTGTTCACATCCAGTTCTGCAGGTGATATTCATTTATTTAATAATGTAACATATCTGGACTAAATGGACTCCAGAACTGCAGCTACAGATGTTTAATGGAAACAACACTGTTGGTCAGTGATTTTCCCTTGTCATCATCATCACTATCACTGTTATGATCATTCATGACATTGAGAAATAAGAGAAAGTCATGGGGCACAAGAAAATGTGGATTTAATTATTAAAAACATCTGTGCTTCAGTGATTAAATATCCCCAAGAAAGACTCTCTGATTCAGTCTGCATGCACGAGTGTGTGTGTGTGTGTGTGTGTGTGTGTGTGTGTGTGTGCATAGCTGTGTGTGTTTGTGTATATTGTGCAACGCTAAAGCTGGTCCAGTGAGTAGTGTGTAAGAGAGGGAGGGAGTGACGAGGTGGCAGCCACCCACCTCCTCTTCCCAGCCACTGTTGGTACTATCGCGACCCATTCATAAATATTACTCATCCCACACAGTAATGTTGTTGTTTCTGTTTTCAACCGAGAGGCCCTCCTTGACTGTTTCAGGTTCAGAGGGGAAAAAGTGACGCACACTTTAAAAACAGTGTACTGTGTTATATAATCCAAGCTGCCACGGGGAGGAGCTGCAGGAGCACCGAGCAAAGAGTCAGTCAGTGAGCAAAATGCAGCAGGTCTGTGAGCATGTGATGGTGGGAGGACTGCTGTAGTCAGTCCTATTCTCTGCATGGTGCTGGGATTTTATTTCTATTGGTTCACTAATCAAATATGTGATGTAATGAAATCATAAATATCCTAACCTTAACTCAACTGACACTCACTCACTCACTGATGGGAACCCGACACAGGGGAATTATAAATCAGTAAATTAAAGATTACTAATATTGAAATATATTTACTTATTAATTTATTAACTCACAAATAAAGGTTACACAGTGAGCAAGTAAAGATAAGATTTAAAAAAGAGATAAAAAAGAGCACTGGAACAAATCAGTTAACAAGGAGCACAATGGAAAACAATGGAACAGATAAAATCAAAGCAAACAAAGATAAAAACTGAATCATTTCTTACAGAGATTTCAAGATTATTTAAAATATGTAAATGAATCTCCAAGCTTAAAACAAAAAGTATTGAAGTTTTTCAATTAATCATAAATTCAGTGTGAAATTAACTTTTAGGTTTAAAATATTAATATATAAAAAGATTTTGAAGTTAAGTATGTGATATGTCATCTTCCCTTGACATTCGTTCTGCGTTCTGTGTCTGAATACCATGATACAAAACCGCTAACTAGTGATGCTGAAATAAAGTTTTCATAAAGTAGCCCATACTTGCTTACTTACTTGAGCATGGTGTTGCGGCAATTATAGGGCTGCAACTAATGATTATTTTCATTATTGTTTAAAGTGCTTGTAAATTTCTTGATTAATCGATTAGTTTATTGCAATCTCTCACCGCTCAAGGCATCATCTTGAAATTGCTTATTTTGTCTGACTAACCCCAAAACCAACATTCAATCTACAATTATATATAACATAAACCATCAAATCCTCACATCTGAGAGGCAGGAAGCAAAGAATATTCATTATGTAAATAGTTGCTGATACATTGTTTTCCAGATCGACTAATTGATGAATCATTTCAGCTTTGGTTAATTGAGTAGTGATCGAGCTTTTGGCCCCGCAAACAGTACACCACTGGTTCAACTTTTATATGTTTATATATATACATATATATATATATATATATATATGTATATATATACACATATGAGCCTCTTGTACATACAATATGAAGCATAAAAACAACATACACCATATTAAAATAGAAAATCCTAAAGTGTACTGAATCAAAAATAATCAAATAAAAGTTACAATAAATAAACACAAAATATGATTTAATGTGTCATCATGTGTCATTTGACTCATTTGACATGAGTATGTCTGTGTTTTTGAAATACAGTGTTTACAAGCTTCTTAGCAACAGGAAGCACCTCAGAGTGGCTTAGCTCAAATCAGCCGCGTGTTCACTGACAGGATCTCTGTCAGTCATAAAGTTTTCAGATCCACAGCGAGCTGCGACAGTGGTGCACACGTCACTGCACTGTAATTTTGAGTCTGGAAGCCCCGATACCAGATGAAACATCAATACTTCAGCGGTAGAGTCATGTCTTTTTATCGAACCGTGTTAATCTGGCAACATTTAATAGATCTTAAGCTTTATGCTTCACACCTTACTTTTTATGAGAAACACGACACATCAGATCTGGAGACATGGAGCTTCATCAGAGTTTTCTAGTTCTTTTCGTTGGGAAGAGGAAAGCGTTTTCAGCTTGGATGATACGTATTGATTACCTGATCTTAAATCTATGGTACTTTTCCTAAATGTTGGAAACTTTTCCAAATGTACTTCTATGGAAGTGTGTAAAACATACTGAGTAATTGTTCTATGCTATTTCTCAGTAAGATGTTCTCTTTTTCTTAGGCATGTTTCTTCCCTATATGCTTCACTGCCCACCACTCCCCTTCCACTTCCACCTTCACCTGAAGTGTTTACATGCAGCCTCCAGGCTACGATGACTCATCCACTGTAAACGTGCAAACAACTGCTGAATGTTTCTTATATGTTTTCTTAAGCATTATGTCATTGACTCACTCATAAGGAACTCCTTTTGAAATCACTGTGGTTGTTGTCCGTATATACACACAACACAAATACTACACCCACATGTCAGAAGACCTAAGAAGAATTATTTTCTGTTTGTTACATATGACACTACGTTAGCTGATATTTATGTGTGTGGCCACATTCGCGGGAAAAGAAGCTTGGTTGGCAACCTTCTGTTCTTTTTTTATTGTCAGCAAATTGCATGAAAAGACTAAAAACAACAATCAATCGAGCCAAATAAAAAGTATTGTCTGTCTGTTTCTTCATTATGATGAACATGGGCACTGTAGTTTATTCTGAGTCAATCCCACGAACACTGCCCTGCTGCCGAAAATACTCACTGGTGTATCATGTGTATTAATCCACCAACAAATGCACTATTTACTACTGTCTGACGTTTGCTAAAAACTACAGTGACAAGCTGGAGCTGGAGCCTTTTTAAAAAAAATTTAAGCATATATAAGTGAGTTGTCTTAAGATGTATGTCTTTAGTAGAAACCGATACAGAACATCTTTAACCCCATTGATGATAACATGATAACAACCCCCATGATAACATTCAAACTTATCTTGAACTATGAACTATATCTTCGGTTTGTTGTTGCTCTGTTACACGTAAGATCCGGTGTGACATTGTTGTGCCATTATTTTGGTATGTCTTCTCTTTTAATCTGAGGACATGCTTGACTTTGAGAAAACGATGGGTTTCTGTTATATATCGAGGAAGTGTATTTTTGAACTGGTGCTGGGAGCAGATAGTTTGTCGTCACCTGTTACCTGACATGTTGTGACAACACAGTACAAAGATGACACATGTCATGGAAACTTCTGCAGCAACTGCTGTTTGTGGAGGGTCACAGGATGAGTCCGTGTGACAGCCAATACCCAGAACTCTGGAGTAAGACACTCAGTTGGTAGTTGGCTGCAGAGTGACGAACTGGTTGTCCGCCCACATTTCCATCAAGATCATTGTTACTGTTCCAATTTCCCTGTTGTTTTCTGTGGAAAAGTCACACTAAAAGCGTGTAGTGGTTTTTCTTTTTCAGGAAAAGGGTGCTAACCTCATACAGGTATCATTTAACTGCATTTTTGTCATAACCAGCCAGCACTTGCTGCGCAATGTCCATGGAACTCATCATCATCCAAACTCCCCAGGCAGAAAACCAATCCTTAGAAATTTTACATAAACATGTAAGAGGAGGAAAATGTTATAGTATGTTTAAAGCTCAGTATTTCCAGTTTATCACTATTTCTTAATCAAGGTGGCTGAGATAACTAACAGCAGCAAGCTTTTATCTCATAGGTAGATGTCTAATTTGTGTTTCTGCATGTTTATTTTTTACATCTCAATTGGGACTAAACTCTTCTATTTAAAGAATAAAACAAAAACAAGTCTAATAAAGAAAGTAGAAGCTTGTGACATCCAAATTCCCCTCCGCAATCATTATGACCACATCCCCATTTGACTGAGGCACAGGAGACTATTTATATCAACACATTTGATAAGCTTGTAAAATAAGTTACGGAACTAAAACTACACAACATACAAAATGGCTCAAATTAGCTCCAGCTTGACTAACTAATATTAAAATGTGTATTAATGCATCTAATAAAGACAACATAAAATATATAACACTCACAGGGGAAATTGTTCTGCATCTGCATATCTGCATTGCTTTTACCAGCAATGGAGTATTTTACGGTATGTTATTGCTACTTTTAGGATCCAATTACTTCCTCCACTACTTCTCCATTTACAATTAATGGAAAATTAACTTTGTGTAAACTGTTATCAATAGTGTTTTAAAGAGGTTATATGAGTCAGGGATGTACAATTTAACAATGAATCCTCATTTTTGTGTAGCCTACGTCTGCTTGTAGATTCCATGAAATGATTAGATCATTGATCAGTCAAAATAAAGAATCAAATCTAAAGCTAAGTTTAGTTTTTGTACTGTTAACAACTGGAAGTTGACTTTAAGAAAGATTGGTAGCAATGTGGGATAGGCAGCCTTCAAACTGGCCCTCGGTTGCAACTTAACCTTAACCATAACCAAATTTTGTGAGTGCCAAAACATAACCATAAATAAATATGTCTAGTTTCAACAAGCGGATATTACATTGCAGACATTTAGGCGAGAAACATATGAAATACATTGTTAACATTCAGCAGGCTATCAACATTTCTGCGACTTGCCAGATATGTTGGTAAGCTACATTTTGTCATTACGTAAATATATAATGTAAGCCGGGTGACATTACGTCTGCTTGAAAATATATTTGCTGTTGCAAATTTGTTGTATATAAATGTGATTTCCAGGAACAAAACCGTCACAAATCACTGTTGAAAAATAAATCAGTTTTATGATGCGACAACGCTATTGTTAAGGTTAGGTTAGGTTTAGGCACAAAATGACTTGCTCCTGTAATAACTCCTACTGCCGACGGGGGCTTTGACAGTTGAACGTAAACATGTCATTTTGGTGCACATTTTGGTGCCCCCCCCCCCCGATATCTCATGTAACAACATGAATTAACTGATGATAAACACTGATAAGCCTCAGTCATATCAGAATCAGAAATATGAGAAATACAAGCTTTAAAAGGAAAAAGAAACAGACGTGATGATTGAGGGTTTAGTTGAAAAACAAAAATTCTCCTTCATATGAGAGTTTCTTCATGTGAATAAGACTTCTAAAGAGTTTCATTGTGTAATCCAACCAATGACACAACTGAAACCTATAATCATGGCTGTGGTGGGAATGTGTGTGCACATCAACACATACCTATACTCCAGAAACACATTAACACATTTTCTTACCACCAGCATTCACACTTAACATTTGTTTAAAGACTTTGTTCCCACTTAAGAACTCGTCAAAGAGAGCTTGGAGAGCCAGTCCGAATGTGATGCTGGATGTTCACAAACCTAACACACACATGCACGCACATTCATCGGCTGCCACCAAAGTTACGTGCTGATTCTGGACACCAATTAAGCATCGCTTTGCTGAATGTGCTCCTAATCAGTCTCTTGGCGTCCTGCGGCTGTCCTGCCAAATCCTGGATCCCTGTGGAGTCTGATTCACGGAGCTTTCCAACAAATACAAACACGTCACATCATTTAGAGGGCCTGCGGGAGATGAAATGAGAAACATGTGTCTCATTCTTTGAAAGGGAAAATTACTGACAGATTTTCAAGCCCTCAGTACATCTACTGAATTGTTACAAATGTGAATCACATGGCTGTCATTATACATTGGTAATGTTGTTAATCTGTGGTCATTGCTTATATTTTGATGTGATTTACAATGTTAGTATTTTCATGATTTATAGCTGCTCCACTTGCACCTGTATCATCTGATTCCACCTGCTTCCACCTCATAAGTTTGTTATTAGAAGTTTTATGAAGCATCGTGTAACACTTTCAAAGTATGTGGAAGGCAGAGAAGAATTAGTGAAAGGGCTGAGGAAATAGATATGACAGATATGCTATGCAAGGCGTGTCAAGGTACGAGAGCTCGAGACACCCTATTACTAACATGGGAAACCTTTCAAGACACCCGATCAAATAACTGACATTTTACAAGTCAGTTGTAACACGTTAGTCACTGGGGTTTTGTATGAGAAAGTGAGCAACACCGATACCAAAGTCTGTGTGTGACAAGAGGTAATTGTCCCTTTTATTAAGAATGACATACAGTAAGGGTGGTATCATACGTCTGCATGTGTGGGTGATTACTTAACTTCTGACGAAAAACACAAGCGCAGGTCCTGACCATGTTTACGGAGTCCTTTAAATAAATGTTGGAACGAAGAGGAATATTTATTTACGTGGTACAACATTTATTTCATATGCTTGTGGGTAGCAATACATTATCACCATCATTGTATTACCTTATCTTATGTTTTACATATAAAAGTAATGCAAAGTAATTAGTAGCCTAACTAGATAGACCTAAAGGAATAGACATTTTGGGAAATATGCATATTTTCTCTTTTCCAGTCTTCTGTCTAACTTTTGTCCTCCATCACTTAAATTGCTTAAGGAAGGGATCCCTTTGTGGCCAATACGGACAGGATGAACAATTACAGTGACCAATGACCCTTTTAATGTACGTATTGACATGTCAGTACTGTTTTAAGATGGCGATAGAAAAAAAATACGAACCTATTGTAGTATGTATGATGGCAGAAAATTACTACTTGGGCTGTACAGTACTTAAAACTCCAGTCTTTCAGGTTCGAGAGTGGAGTTAGATGACAAAAGATCATCTCTAATATCACTTGTACGTGATGTCATCCGTTAAGTCTGCTTCTTCAGGCCCGCAAATGGTTTTATAGGTATAACAGTGATGTGTGTGTATATCTGATAGATGAGTAAGTGTGTGCTATGATGATATGATATGACTGCATGTTGGTGTGATCCCTGACAGTTTAACAGCTGTTTTGTCAACCTGTGACGTAGTGCTGTCGACGGACTCTATGTGACCTTAGAAGGCTCTGTGAGAGACTGTAGGTAGTTTCTGTCTGAGGGATGCTCCTGTAATGTACATGTCAGACTAAACATGTGGGCCCATTGAAAAAGGAAACAATTAGGTGCCAGGCATTCCTCCTCGCTGAAGAACATACAGAGCACCAGGGTCAGAGCATGGCAGGAATGAAGGCAATAGATTTGTTCTCGTTTCTTTCTTTATTTTCTATCTTTCTGTCCTTCCTTTTTTAGACTTTTCCTTCCTTTCTTAGACACTTTATCTTGCAGTGTTTGTTTTCAATTTGTGCATATTTGTTTAGGTGACAAACGGATCAATTACCTCCTGATTTAGAAGTTCAATAGTAAAAAGGATTAACCTTGAGTGCCCTTAACCAGTTAATCAGTAATCATTGGCACATTTCCATGATTTACTGTTGGTAGATCAGAATTCAGCAAGATAGAATTTTCACCTGGTGTTGATAGATGGAGATAAAGCACCAGGTCTTCTCTTCCTCTTACTTGCACAATGTTTCATTGCGTGAGTGGATTTTATCCCTTCCCTTCCCAGTCTTCCCTCCAGTGGTTTCTTTTATATACTGTACATTTACCGACTTTCTTCCTGCCCATTACAGGAATGTATTAATGGCCAGGTTCCCAGGTAAAGCAGTGACTGGTCGGCAGAACAATGTGCCAATTCACAGAAATACACTCAGAAACCATAGAACAAGTTAGTGCAGTGGGTTTTAAGGGATCGTACCTAACCAACAACTCATACGCCCCGGGCCTTTCCATACAGCTTAGACTGTCGCATGTTCATGAAAGTATGAAAAAAATGTTATTAGTGTGAGTGTGACAGGAGTCAAGTGACACCATCATCATTTTGAAAGAATGACATCATTGACAATGACAAACGGAGACCTTCCCTGTGGCAGTTGAGTTGTCCCGACAGCAACAAAACACCATCATCTCTGCCATGACCCATCATCATGGCAGAGACTCAGCGTCAGGATATAAGCTTAAAAGCACATCACTTTATACAGTGCAGCAGAACACTTAATTTGTCCTGCAAAGTGCCGTCACTCATTCAAAACATTTAATTAAGCTGAAGCGATTAGTCAATTAATTGATTAGTCAATCAACAGAAAGTTAAAGGTCTCATATTTTGCTCATTTCAGCTCTATATTTGTATTCTGGGATTCCACTAGAGTAGCTTTGAATGATTCACAGTTCAAAAAAGTCTTTATTTATCTTCTACTGGCCCTTCCTGCAGCCCCTCAGTTCACCATCTGTCTGAAACAAGCGGCTGAACAACCATCACAACCTTACGGAAGTCCTGATGGCTTTCAAGGTTTCAAGGCACAGTGTCTGAAGACGGGCTGTGTGCATTTCTCTGTGGACTGAGCATTTGGATACTTTCACAGTATTTATATAGCACCTTGGCCTGCTTTATAATCAAAAAAGGCCTGGAAATCTCACTTTCTACAATATGGGACCTTTAATCGACAACTACTTTGATAATCGATTCATGTCATTTGTTGTTTTTTAAGCAAAAACAACATTCTCTAGTTTCAGCTTCAATGTAAGGATTGGCTGCCTTTCTCGGTTTTATATCATTGTAAACTGAATAGGATTTGGTTCTGGACTTCTGGCTGGACAAGTATTATTCAATAAAATAGTCTAGTGTATTTCATTTGTTATTGAGATATAGACATACAGTAACCAAATAGTAAATTCAAATATCCTCAACAGGCAGCTGAATGGTATTCATCAAAACTCAATGCCAGTTTCAAAGTTCACTACATTCACAGGTTTCTCACTGTCAGTGTGCAACTTGCCATCTGGTCACAGCCTTTCATCCATTTCATATCTGACCTTTGCCTTACGACATACAGAAGTATTTTGCCTCGGGTTGCCTCTCTCCCCTACATGTGATGTCCTCGCTGGCAGCATGCTGTCTTTGTCTGTGTCCACCCCTCCCGCCCTCCCGATAACCACTGATATGCCATCAACAATGTGAAGTGATGAACGGTGAAGTCAGCGGTGGTTGGCGCTGAAAACGAAAACAGTCTGGGGGTGTGGAGTTAGGAAGAAGTGAGCTTACCAGACTCGCTACTCATCTCTGCTTGAGCTACATTAACCGCATCTAGCATAACACATCCAAATCTCCAATCCAAGTTGTCTACAGTTGACTTGCATTGTGGGTAATGTAGGTGTCAGGTTTTCACAAGGAAGAAGAATGTGTGGGGGAGAAAAAGTCAACATCTCTGGTTCTGCTGCATCGATTTTTTAAGAACTGTTCATCGGGTCTCTGACAATGTTATAGAAGTGAAATGCTAAATTAACTGAATGCACCACTTGGTCAGCTGAAGATGTTTCTGTTTATACGTTTTAAAATGAACTATAGATTTGAGAATTTAACATTTAACATTGTGTTTTCAGAATCATGATTTTCTCTCATACATTGAGCCAGAACAACTGAGCAGAACTGTTTCAGACAATCTACATTTGTGATTATGTCATTTGAATCTATGTGACAAGTGGCTTCCAGTGGGTCAGTGCCAGTGCTTCTCGTGCGGAGGTGGCTGACGCCAGCTCACAGTTGACCCCAGTTCCTGCCACCTGCAAGGCGTCACGTAACTCCGGTCTCGGCTCACGGCCTCCACACCGGGTCTGGTTGCAGAGAGGTCCAGAAGCGGTCAGAGGGAAAACACACACTGAAGTCTCCTGATCTTCTCCCACACCAGGGCCCACGGCCTGCTCATGCTCATTACACCCGCACAAAGCAAGATGTGCTCCCCCGCTCGATCTCATAGACCGGGACCTGAGCATGCCACACATTGATGCACAAGGGAATAATAATACTCACCCTCGGGCAACTGACAGTGGAGAAAACAAACAATGTGCACACACAATTAGGTCATTTTCATGTCGTGACAGGCCAAATCCCTCTGACAGGACGGGAAATCCTACGCTTGGTCCTTTGAAGTACAGGACAAAGATTATGAGATGGACGAGGAGCTGTCCACTAGGTTCAGTTGAGATGACAAGTGATGCACATAACTTAATTAATGTGATTTCCTCGCTTATGTCTGTGGTTTTGTGTTTAAAACACAAATCGTCCAGCGTGAGGGGAGAGAGTAAATGTGCTCTCTGTATCGGTTGAGAGAAATGTGTGAATGGATGGGAACATTTAGCTTGTCATTGTCTGTGTTGAGAAGGGATGATGCCCGGCGGTCTGACTCACCACTCTGTGCCGGCAGTCACGTCAACAGTCCTTCCACCATGTTTGTTTTGGAAGGGGTACCCTAGAAAATAACTTTATTCCTTTGTTGGTGCTGCTGAGGCAAGGTTTCCTGTACGCGTTTGGACTGGGCGCTAATCTTCACACCTCATATACAGTAAAACGGTCTTTTTATCCGTCTGTACCTTTTCCCGGCAATGCTTACACCAGCTAATGGAAAGTTTTAGGGGTGTGCATAACACCACAGACTCGTTTTGCTGGTGTACTGGATAGCAAAGACACACTTCTTGCAGCTGTCAGTAGTTCAAACTCCGATGGCTGAGAGATGAGGGTAGGAGAGTGTGTCGCACAATTGCTCCTGCAGAGGACCCTGCCTCTGTGTCCACAACGTCAGCCAGGGGTATGAGGTTGGGACTCAGAACCAGTTCTCAAACGTCAAAAACATTTACATGAAGTACTACACTCCGACCCCATCTAGCACACCTGAAGTGCGGCTTTTTAGTTTAGAGGCTTGGTGCTGACCTCAAGAAGGAACAGACTGTCTGATAAGAGGTCTGAGAAGCTTCTGCTAATGAGATACAATCATTGTTTCACTTCTGAACAGAGATAACAAAAGATGAAGCTGGACATCAGCCATAGCGATGTGCGAGCGATATCAGCCTTAATGTGTTGTTACGCAACGTTTATGTTTAGTAAAACCATTGAATATTCCTTGCTCCTCTTATGACGGAATATGCAGAAAAACATCAAAAGTAAATGGGATAAAAAGTCGGGAGAGACTGAATTTTTTTTTATATATATATATGTATAAATATATACATGTATATACTGTATCCCATCAGGTTTGAGAGGCTGTAATGTTTTTTAAAGGAGTAATAAGAAACGTAATCTAAAATCAACACAAAGCTGTTGCTGGGAATACTGTGGTAGACTGTAGAAGACATTCTTACTTTGCTTCAGGAATATGAACTTTTTCATCTAATTAACAGACATAGTCATAGTGAGAAGCTCCTGATCTGTTCCTCTTCAACTGATTTCCTGAATCTCACATATTATCTGTGTACCAGGAGATCATGCCATGTTGCCTCACGGCATGCAGACCTCCTCGAGTCTGACAAGCGTCTACATGTTTCATCTGATTTGAGCGGAAGCCAAGAACAGCCGTGCTTGCAATTTTTAAAATGCTGTTAATCTTGAGACAAGTTAATTGTTTCGTCATCTCGAGAAAATAATGAATTCTTTATCAATTCTGTAAAGCCTGCCTGAGGCCATAACAGGATATTTACCCTTGATAACAGAAGTGCTGCACGGTTGGGAAGAAGTGGCACTTGTTCATAGAGCGTCAAATCCATGTTGTGTAGAAAGATGTTTCAGCCTCTTGCTGGTGTTTCCTTACTTAAAATGATCATTTTACAGACATTACAACTACCACTGTTGTCATCTTTCTTCGTGAAATGAAGCCAAGCTTTGGACCGTTTCTTCTGTCATCATGGCTCCTTCTTGTTGCAAGTTTCCACCAGCGTAGATGCATGAGTTTGACGCCATTGTCTTGCAATGTGCAACAGTCAGAAAAACGTGCCGGCATCGATAAAAGGAATTGATAAGCTCGGAGGCAAAGGTTTTCGATGGATTGGACAATTGGAACTGGTTCTCAAGTGGAAACAGGTTTCTATTCCCATGCCTACTTATCAGAGATCAGAAGTGCCATGCCAGCATGCATAGATGGCGTCTTGACAACTAATTTAAGCTGAAAATGTCAAATCAAGAAGTACAACAAACGAACAGGAAGACACAATGCAGAAATTGCATGACAGAAATATCATGTGGTGCAGAAATATCATGATTTTTGATGATGAAGTTGGCCTGTATTTTTATGACAAAATATTGTCTTGCCCTCCTAATTTCTGTTACCATACAAATACGGAAAACTAATTTGGAAAAGTGTAGAGGTGAAATTAATTTACGTAGCCGTCATATATTACACCTACATTAAAATATCTGTGGGATGTGGAAGATGTGGAAGATTTGGAAGATTTAGCGAACTGTGTGAGTTCTTAACGGCAGTGTGTCATTGATTGTCCGAGGAGCAACAGACTGTACTGTAAAAGCTTGTTTAATCCCGGGGCATCAATCAGAGAGTCACAAAGTGAAAATAACAACAACATCAGGTGATTTCTGAGAAATGTGCTCCATTTCCTGGAAGCATTTATTAGTGTTGCAAGTCAATAGGCATTGAGAACAAAATAAAAAAAACTAGAATTTCTATAGAGCGACAATTCTGAACAACAGTGCAGCTTAGACTCAGAGTTATTATTGTCAGTTCAATTTACCCAAGCCGATATGCAGATTGAAGAAATCAGTAAAACAATACTGAAATAGGAATGCACTTTGCTTTGTGTTAAATGATATCAAGAGAGTCAAGCTCAGTCATTTAAGTTCACCGTGAACGTCACTACTGTACTGTGCTACTGTATCACTGTCTGCATAACAGATCACTGTGGTGTACAGGGACAGCCATACAACTGTATGAACATAAATTTACATTAGAAGTGTGACGTACGCTACTATGTAGTTCAACCAGGGTGTAAACTAACCTTCAAGTATCAATTAGCAGTGACTGAGGTCATTACTGTAACAATAACTTATAATACAATGAATATTTAAATAAATAAACACAACAACAGACTTTTGTTAACCAGACAAAAATATAAAAATATCAGTATAAAAAAAAAGGTGTGTTGCACTTTCTCATGTTATGTTATAAATAGAAGACAATAAATACAAAAATAAATAAATAAATAAATACATATATTAGAAACTAATAGAATAAAAAAAAAATTAGAGCTCAGTAGTCCTTTTTTTCAAAATGACTGTGGGGTTGATATCACTGCTGCGCGAGTGGGATGTGCTTGAGTTGATGATCATGGACCCCGTCTCTTCAACGTCGGGCACATGAAAGGATGCCACTGGACAGGGGCCCCGGACGTTATTGCAGACGAGCTTCTGCAGGGAGGCGGTGTTGACGATGTCAAAGCCTGCGCTGCCTCCGAATGTGCTGGGCTTCCAGTACTCCGGGGAGCAGATGGGGTTTCCCATTAAGCCCTTAAGAGAGAAAGGGGCCCCCATCTCCACCATGGTCTCCCCAAAGATGGCGTTAGGCCTGGGTTTCTCCACCAACAGACCCGGGTAGAGCTCCACAGCGTCGATGTGTCCATACATCTCCTCGAGCACTGCAGCCATTTCTTTCTCTCCTGAGTTACACAAAGGAGGAAATAGTTTTAGTTTTAGCGCCTCAATCTGGCTTCTCTCGCACGCTCACACAGCTGCAAAGCTTGCTGCTAGTCTAAATATGAGCTCTGTGTTTTGACTGATTCAAATCCAGCAAGTAGTAGATAAAAATGATCTCTCTTGTTGTCTTTACGTCTTTCTTCTTCGTGTCTCTCTTACAAGCATGCACACTCTGATATTTCTCTCTCCTCTCATACATCACAGTTAGTTTTTAATCAACAGTAATTCCTCTTTTCTTGTGAAACGAAATCTACTGCTCTGAGGCAGGAGGCCTCTCCTGTCTGTTTATGTCTTGCTCTGTGATGACAATCTGCTTACACTATCTCAAGATGAAATGAACATCTGGTTCTTTGAGTCACGGAAATAAATCCCTTACCTCCAAAGCTGCTGGGGACCAAAGCTGAGTCCAAACCACTTCTTTAATAATAAGTAATCTATGACATAAGCTTTGATCTCTAGCGTCTGGGCGTGTTTTTCGAGCTCGCATCTCATTCCTACAATCAGCTCATGACAATGTTATTAATAATAAAAGAATAATGTGGCCTGAGGCAACAATTCCTTTTACTTCAGGTTGATAATAACCTCTTCACTAATCATCTGATATCACCCTTTCCACCAGCAAGTATTTTATTTTTGTAAGTGATCTTTGCCTCACCTGTCATTTCTTCAAAAGAGCTGTAGGGCTTCATGGAGAATCGTTTCCTGTAGGCGTTCAGAGACTGGTAGCGCATCTTTCTGCTGTTTTCAATGGACTTAATGGCCACATACATGATAGGCCCTGGGACGTTTCGGCCACCAGCAACCTAAAAAATGAATGAGACGTCAGTTAATCAGCCTTAAAGCAGTGACAGTAACCGTGGTGTTACAATCTAAATCTAAGTGCTGCTACTGGAGCTCAAAACAGTTCTTACCCGCCCAGCAATCTGCTTGGTAAACGACTCCACAAGGTTGCCGATGCCGTGCTCAGTCACCACAGAGGTGTTGAAGACAAACTGTTTGTAATTGTAATTCTTCTCCTCAATGTGGAAAGTATCAGGCATCAGTGGGTGCCAGTGGTACAGGGTGTTGAACTCGGATGAAATGCGGTTCTGGTACTGGAAGCGTTGGTTGAACAGCAGCTCGGGGTCAAACTTGAGCTTGAAGTGATAGCCGCTCAGGTGCTGCACGTAGTCCTCGATCACAATCTTGATGGTCTCTCCTGCAGGACGAATGATCAAATATTTTATATAATGCAGATATTATAGGTGCTTAAACTCCTCGTACAATGTGTTTTGCTTTTTGTTACTTTACTTAGATGTTTCAGCTTCACTGTACTTTTTTTAAACGTGGCAGTTTGCTTTTTTGGGGAAAATCCATATCAGACACTTATGATAAACATCAGTTATGTATTAAAACATGTTTGGAGGAGATCTTTAAATTATTTTGGAGATAATTTGACTGTAATAGTTCCGCAGTGAATTTTTGACATGAAAAACAAAACATTTCCTCTTCCTCACGTCTTTCAGTAAATCCTGTTTCTCAAAGTAGAGCTCAAATGCTCCACTGTGTGCAACAGGGTTGCTAGTTGGTGATTACCAAAATAAAAAGTACAACTTCCTCTTTCGTAACTCCCATGGTAACTACATCAATACCATGACAAGTGCATTGTGTGCCTTTGTTGTTATTATTTCGACTTTATTCTCCCAGCTACATTACAGCTAATGTTTTTAAACATTTTATGCAGTTGTCATAATCTCATAAACTCACCAATCAGAATGAGCCGTGCGGTCTGGAAGAGTCTTTCGTCATCCCAGTCGGGGTGGACCTCCTTCAACACATCACAGACCCGGTTATGTTCCCGTAGCCAGATGGTGGCGTACATCATCAGGCCGGGGACCAGGCCGAACGCCTCGTGGCCCACAACAAAGCGGTGAGAGTCAGGAACATGGGGAGGGTAGTGCATGTCAGCGCCCACTTCCTTTACTGTTGGGGGGTACACCTCGCCGTCTATGATCTGCAGAGTTACACAAGAGAGGAAGCAACTGTTAGACACTTGTGTGGTCTGAAGAATTTGGCTGTTTAAACTACCGTGCAGCTGTTTCTTCTCATACCTGATATTTAAGCTTGCCATCCTTCAAGAGTCTGAGCTTGTGTTGCCTCTCCAGGTTGTCTCCATAAATGTGGTTGAGGTCCACCTGAAAGCAAAAACAACACCATTAGCACATGCATTAATCAATTATTCTTTCATAACTGTGGCCTCTGTGTCTCTCTTTCCTGACTAAAGTCTGATGGGGCTTGAAATCTGCTTACCCCGTGACCTTGAGCTACGGTAAAAGCAGGTCCTTTCTTCATATCAGTTTTGAAGAACTGGTGGGTGAAATGCTGCGCAAAGAATGCAAACATCAGACTGGTGCCCTGCGGGTCCGGGATAAACTGTCTTCTCATCAGGAGCTTCTCAGCCAGTAGCTTAGCATCAGGTAGCTCCTTTTTACCTGGGGAAACAATTAAGAACATTACAGTAAGCATACAAGACTATCATACAGAACCAAGCCAGTCTAATTTGGATAACAAACATGAACGTGATTAAAAAGTGATGATTTACTTGTTGGAAAAGCTTTAACTGAGGTTTATTGTCATTGTAAATTCCTGAGACACAATTAATGTAAAAATTTGAAAAAAGCGGTTTCATGTTCCTTAGTTTTGGCTTGCTGGGACAGGTTTTGCTGTTCCCCCTCTGCACATTTCCACTCTTCCAGTCCAGCAGAAGGGATAATTTCAATGTGTGCACTTCCCCTGATGTAATGGGGCCAAGCCACTCTTGCTCAGTATTCAAGAATCTAAGAAAACTGGTTCTCCAAAGTCAGAGAGAGTGTACTCACCTACAACACCCATAGGGGTTGGGCAATCCTCTGATACAGGGGGGAGGGTGCGTGTATAGTAGGAAAGATTGGAATAGGCCTCCCAGCTTTTGTAACCATAATCTGCATTGAAAGTTGGAGGACTGTCAATCAAGTGGGATCGGGCTAGAGAAAAAAAAAAAAAGCATTTCATTATTAGTATATTCGCCACAACTGCTTCTCTACAACCTGCTGTACAAATTATTGGATGTTTTATGAGGCAGTTTCCAATCTGTCTTCTCAGTGTTGCCTTCAGCTAGAGACACTTACATGTCAGCACATATCTCATGATGGCATCCCTGAGAAACGAGATGTTGTTGATGATGTTCCAGAAGCCCTTGAAGTGGGTGAGAAGGTGGTGGACGGTGTTGGGCGACGGCTTCAGGGAGATCTTGACCCAGGTGAGGAACTCGGCTGTAGAGGCCCGCAGGGAAAATGAATTATTGAACAAATCACCACAACATACACATCCTGATTTTAGATTCACCTCACTTGTGCCATTCATACTTACGTTCTGTGCAGTTCTGTCCGTAATATCCTGTGCGTGTGCAGTCACACTCATAATTATCTGTTCCAAGCGCTGTGCAAACGCCCTTGTTCTGGCATGGGTCTGAGCAACATGGGTTACCTGTAACAGACAATGTTGGGCGGTTACAGACAATTCCCTTTAGATACCAACACAAATCTGTTAGCCCAAACCACTATAATATATTAAATCTCTGAGACAATGAAATCATAGTTTAATGGTATTTTTAACCTTTTCGTGTTATAGACTATATATATATATTTCTTATGAAATCCATATAAACATAATGTCAGTGGTTTATAATTACATCAGTGACTTCTGATATAAAAATGATACAAAAATGAATATAAAACTTTACACCTAAAACCAAACTTTTAAAGACTGCGAGAGTCTGGTGAAGCTGTCAGATATAGTTTTCTGGTTCTTCTACTTACCCCCTTCGCAGACAAGAAACCCCAGTGCCAAGAGGGAAACTGCAAAAGTGAGCCTGTTCATACTCCAACGAATTTTCTCGGATCTTCTCTTTCTTTCCTTCTCTCTCTCTCTCTCCTGTCCTCCGCGGTTGTGTCGCTCTGAGGCTGACTCTTTGAATGTCTGGGAGTTGCTCAGCGGTGCACGTTTATATGCCTGCAGAGGGCTGACGTCACCTGTAGCTCCGTATGAATGATACAGACGTGTCTGTGAACACAACCTACGAAAGTAATTGATTAGTAACACATAATGAGGAATATTTGTTCTTTCACAATCCCCACTGAAATATGGAGGATTGTATTTTGTGTCTCTTCTTTTTTTTTTTTGGCACCAAACAGATTTTTCATCTTCCTTTTCATTCTTTTTCAACGGAATTCTTTAAGTGGAAAATATTGAAATGAATTTATAACAAAAAGCCCGAAAAGACATCTTTCATATGTTGTTGCTGTATTTCTCCCCCTGCAAACGGCACGTTATAAAATATGGGACATGGAGAAATGCATCGCATTATCTTATTTACTTTACTTTTTATTTATCTTTTAAGTGCAATAGAAAACGGCCACTTGTACAATATTAAAGATACGTCTTAAATAGATGACTGTCCCCTGAATGTCTTAATTATATAAACTATATTTCCACAAGAGGACGACTATAATTCAAGATAATGATATAATTTAATTTGACATAAAAGATCTACAACCTATATAACTTGCCACGGAACAAACATACAGAAATAAAAACATGAAATCTATTTGTTCTATTTAATCAATGAGAAATTACCGGTTGATGTATAAGAGATGAGGTAGTGAAATACTTTATGGGCTGTATGAAACCTGTAGAGCCACGGGTCTCTGTTGGCATTCAGTCCAGGCAGAGCAGTCTCTCTTTTTTTTATTGTCTAATTAATTCTTACTTATGTGCTCAAGGTGGCAACACCGCATGGGAAAAGAGAGAGGCACTTTATTGAATTATAATTGTGTCAAACCCAACTATAAAACCCAAAGGGTCTGTTGCTTAAAACACGGACTGGAAAAAAACCGCAGATTGACCCAAAAGGGAATGTTTGAGTAAAATGCGCAGCGTCACCCCTGTGTCATGTTCTAAGTAATCCACAAACTGTTAGCTGTTTATTCTCGCAACAAGATCAGTCTTACGCGCCCTCACGTGGACGTCATTGCGCACTGGTGCGCGTTTGGAGAGCTGCCGTCCGCCGCAGCTTCCTCCGCTGACTCAAAATTCTCAATCTCAATTCCTTCCTGCCTTTCAAGTTAACATTTTGACCCGAAGGTTCTCTTCGTGTTCTCCGTGCGGTTCGTGTGCGCTAGCCTTTCATCTGGAAGTTTGCCACCGCAAGCTGCGATCCCCCCTGAGACGACTGCCGGGTGTGCGCACACTGTGCATCTGCGGAGAAGCACCTCCTCCAGCTCCAGTCCTGCAGTGGTGGAACGACGCTCTCGATGAGCATGACACACTTTTCAGGAGTTATGAGTTGATAGCGCTCTCCAGTTAAGGTACGTTTCCATTTTCCTTTCTTTTCAAGATACAGCGTTTTTGCAAATAGGATCGCACAGGAATTTGGAGAGGAAGGTGTGCGCCAGTAACTGTTGCTGGAGGTGGTTTAAGCAGCGTCTTCGTGAACAGTTCCCTTTACACAACTCAGAGGATAAGGAAACTGAAAACGCGCTAGCACTTACAGACAAATGATACTTTATTAATCCAGCTGTAACCCTGTATCAAGCGCCAAATCAGAGCGAACAGATGCAGTTAGTTGCCTGTAAGAGCGTAAAGTCTTTATACTCATAAATATTTCCTTATTTTTCCCTTTTTTTTTGTATACCATGTTTTATGTTTTCACCAATGCAAATGAATAGCTTACACGATCATCTCTATTGCCTTACATTATCTGAGGCTAGAACATTACCTATCATCGTATGGTGCAAACTCGTACCATCAGGCCTTCCCAGAGCTGACCTTGTTCTGCCCAGCCAATAAGAATCAGGCAAAACCTGTTTATAGTGGCCTAATAACAAGTTTTCAATGAAGCCTATAATCCACATAAGAGTTACAGTACTGTACTACTACTTCTACTGTAATGACTTTTCCCTGGAATATTTCTTTTGGGAAATGCACAGCGATTCATAGAGATAATCTTTTTTTTTCTTTTGTTTTTTTTTTTTAACCTTTAACCCTTTATCTGTCACGACTCAGGCAGGAATACACTTGCACAGCAGCAGGCTTACTATATGACTTCAAAACCTATAATTACTTCAGCTGTTTTGCATCACGGCTGGTTGCTGTGTCCTTTTCACACTTTGCGTCCTCATATGAACATTTAGCGCTGTGAAGTCTCTGGGTTCTGTTGGCACACACACAGGACTCAGCAGCCTGCATGCACTCATTGTACGCTGCAGAACAAGGGCCGAGTGAGCTGGCACCTTCAAAAAGTTGGACCACTGAGGCAAACTACGTGACCACACAGACTCTCTACGTGCTCACAGTCCCCTCAGTAATGACACGCTTTGGTGAACAGCTGAGAAAAGACTCGCTGACCTTGATATGCTATCACCAGCACACACACACACACACACACACACACACACGGTGAATGCAAATTTCTTATCAACATGTGTGTGTTCAACCATCATAAAGAGAAAGTCTTAATGTTGCTAAAAATAATCATCTCACCACCTCTTCTGCAAATGCAACATGAGACTGTGCAGTATGTTACACACACACACACACACACACACGGCATCTTTGTTCGTCATATCAGTCACATTTGGCATAGATACTTCTCTTTTTACTGGCATCTTTCTCTACGTATGGATGTGGTGTACTTACACTCACACACCTAAAGGGTTGCTATTGGCTCAGTCGTCCTATCATGCGTTTGTGGCTCAGCACACTTCCCCTTGCCTGTGTCAAGATGTAAAAGGCGTCACTGATATTTCAAAAGGAGCTTTTATAAGAGGGTGCAAAATGCCACATCAATGTTTTTAATTTCAAAGCATCACATATTTGAGCGTGTGTTTTTTCCATGCAAATGTTGTCTGTCTGTTAAAGCTGCACTGCTACATTTGCACTGATATTAAGCAGTTTTATTTCCAGGCTCCAAATGCTCCACTTCCCGACTGAGATGTTCTCCTGAGTTTAAGTTCACATCGTGACGAAAGCTTTCCGGAGAATTACTCACCTGACAACACGCCATGGCTTCCAATATAATTGTGAGTATTATTTCCTGTTTTGACAGCCAAGTTGAAACAGAAATACAAAAAGGTTCTAGTGGTTCCAATCATGATGCCATTCGTTTCATAGCAGGCCTCACTGGCCTTAGTTTACGGGTTTTTCAGTAGTACAGCAGAATACATTTCGCTGTTGCTGCTCCAAAGCAACAAACCTTTTGTGCATTAAATATCTCAACAGCAAGGCCTTTTTCATCATCACTGCAGGGAGTGACAAGTGTTAATGTGGGTTGTTTTAAGCAGCAAAGATTAGCATGAGATAATCTGTGTGATAGCTGCATTCACAGCCCTGAAGGACTGTTGTACATAAGTGAAAAGTCTCTCAACACTTTGTTTTAAATACTTGTAAATGGGTAGGTGAAACCACATTTTCTTGCCTGCATAATGTAGGGTGTCCCTCACACACCTTGAAACTGCAGTGAATATTAACAGATGTCAAGATTCCTTAAGAAAGACTGGTAGTTTTGGCTATCTATAAGGCCAACAGAAGAAACAACAGAGAAAAAAAAATGCAAAACAACTTCTGCTCTTAATCCAACATGGGGGTTCAGTGATGGATATGTATGAAGGACAAACAAAACTTTGTTTAGAGATTAAAGATGCCTGTATTTTAACTCATATATCTCTGTATTTTTCAGCATTGGAGAGTGGAGACAAACTTTGAAGTGAAAGTGACCTGTATACCATGTTTGTTAACACTTTATAGTACGGCCTGTGATTAACAGTGTAATTTCATTGTATGAATCAGGTGCTAATACCACACTTACTTAGGTTCTTACTGGTACTTAAATGTAGGTACAGTGGAAGAAAACAAAAACACGGGAGAAACAATTGGGCCAGTATTCTTCTAAAGGCTGGTTACCTACTGCTGGGTACAGTAATGGGAAACAAACCTGAATTTTATGGGAAAATGGTGTTAACAACACTGATATTCTGCGGAACCTATAAAGTAATTAACGTATTTCACAGTTACAATATGCTACCAAAACTGTGGGGGTACAGTAATGTAACGTAAGGGGCTTTGGGAAATCTCTCGAACTGCTCTTATAAAGTGTCCCATTGTTGCTCTTGTGTTCTCCATAGCCTTCTACTTCCACTGTACTTACATTAAAGTACCAGTAGGAACCGTTAAGTGTTTTATTTGTACCTGATCCATACAACAAAATTACACTGTTAATCCCAGGCTGTGGTACTGAATTTAAAAACATTAGCATTTTCCTGTTCAAATGAGAGGATAAAGTAATTATTGATCCGCGTAAACACAGCCGTGAAGTGAGGCCTGAACAAGAGAAATTCACTGTTGACCTGCCAAAAACCCCAGATGTTCTCACTGAATGACTGAATCTGCAGTGAACCTGCTCACATCATATTTCATAACTATATTTCTTATGCAGTGTGGGTGATGTGCCTACTTAGCTGAGTGATTTGTATTTGTAATCTCTGCGTCGTCATTGTGGTGGGATTGACTTTCCCATATGAGGCAATGAAGCCAAGCTGAACTGAATGAACGCTGTGTTGCAGGTGGAACAGCAGTTTTCTCACAAATTCACAGTGACGGTGGCACGAGCTGAGAGCGTCACCAAGGGAGCGCTGGGTGACCTGTGTGAGTATTGATACTTTTTTTTTTTTGCCCCTGTGCATGCGACTCTAACATTCAAACATATTGTTATATTGTTTCTATGTGGAGAAGATGCTCACCACAATCATGTTAGATCAACGTGAACTTTTCACAAAAAAACAATACAAATGTATGGGGGGACACATCTTTGTGTGTGTGTGTGTGTGTGTGTGTGTGCGTGTGTGCAGTGGACACCCCAGATCCATATGTGGAGCTGTTCATCCCAACGGCCCCTGAGAGCAGAAAGAGGACCAAGCACATAGACAACAACATCAACCCAAAATGGAACGAGACCTTCACCTTCATATTAGACCCCAACCAGCACAACGTCCTGGAGGTTAGGCCTGCTTTTTGTTGTCTAGCACAGCCTATACCAGTACAGGAGGACAGGCAGGGATGTAGTGGAGCATAAACCCACATAAACCACTTTTAGCTTGATATGAGATAATGTGAGATAAATAGTATCACCACGGGGCGCCCTGGTAGCTCACCTGGTAGAGCGTGCGTCCCAAAGGAGCCCTTACTGCAGATCATTGATTGATCGTTGTTTAACGGTTTGGCTAGAAGACTGGTTGTTCAGGTGAACTCTTAAACACATAACAGAAAAAGTAATGTGCAGCTCTTGAAATGTATTTAACCATTTAACTGCTGATGTTTATTCCACTCAGTTAACATTAATGGACGCCAATTACGTGATGGATGAGACACTTGGGACTGAATCCTATGACATCACCAATCTCACTGTGGGCCAGACAAAGATGGAGAGTTTCCTCATTGGCAAAGTAAGACATTCAACTCCAGCAGACTCTTTGGCAGTTTCATCGTTATCAACTCATATTGTGCAGGCCAGCATTGTTTAAACTTACAGGTGTTTCCTTTAAATTCTTGTTCAGGATTTCTGAAGAAATTAAATATGTGGAGATGGATTACAAGGAAATGTGCACATCCCACCTTATATTTTCTATATTACATACAATGTAATGTTGAATATTGCTGACTGAAGATACACTGCATGTGTATGGAGTCTAGAGTGTGCCAACAGAATAACTCGAGACTTTTTTGGTGGTTAATTATAACAGATGAAATAATTCAATTCTTAAAAATGATTAAGCGATTAATTATATTTCTATTTAAATAATCCAATGATTTTGCAAATGGTGCCAAAAAGTTTGCAAAAAAGTTTAAAATAAGCCATTCCTGTCTCTTTCCTTCTTCTTTTTTCACCTCATAGATTTTGTTTGTGACACTTTGCCTGTTTACCACCCACAACCAGCTGCTCCTTGACAATAATCACATATTTCATTGTTTTGACAGGCAACCAAAGTATACTTAGAGATGTCGCTAGAGATCTGGTATGTATGTCACTTCAAAATCAAAGTAGTAGTAATTGTATTTACTTTACACAGCAATAATTATTTTGCACAGTTTGCTCTGTGATCCACCTAAAGGCCCTCATGTGAAACGGCTATAGCAGTTATATATAAATGAAGGCTTGTAGAACATAAAGCAGCATGACTCAGTAAAGGCAGGATACTTGTGTAAGATAATATAGGGTTAAAATACATCAAAATTCCTGTGACATCACTGTATAAAGGTTAGTGGGAGGGCTTGGAAATGTCGTACATGTTTGAAGTGTTAGTAATTATGAGAAGGTGAGCAGTAAAGGGTGAGAGGTCGTGACTGTTTGTCTGTGGATGTGGGTTTCACACCGGACCACCCAGAGGCAGAGCAGTTTCAACATCATCAGTATTGTTATGTAGTGTAGTGTGACCATATCCTCTGTCTGCCTCTGTAATGTAAAACATGACTTATTGTTTGTCTTCCCACTATCAGATTTCAGTAAACCTTATTTCTGTCTTTTGTTTCTGCAGCACCAAGCTGGACCTGCGGTTCAGCCTGGCCCTGTGTGACAAAGAGAAGCAGTTCAGACAGACCCGCAGAGAGAGAGTGATGCTGGGCATCAAGAAGCTGCTCGACATGGAGAAGCCTCGTTTCCTCCCCAGCTCTCCAGAGGAGGTGGGAACAGAGCAACAAAGTTTTAACGTAGATTTAACATGGCAACATATAAGGCAGATTCTGTTCTACCTTTTGGATAGCTGTTTCTCCCTGATTCCACTCTTTATGCTAAGTATTAATTTATGCTAAGTAAGAGGACCCATTATGCTTTCCCTTATTTCCTGTCATATACATAGTGTTACAATGTTGGATACGCCTATTAAACATGACCAAAGTTGCCAAATAATGAGGAAAATGTATGTAAAAGTAATCCCTGTGAGGCAAAAGCTCAGTCTTCAGACTGCTCAGAGCGCTCCCTTCGCTTTTCGTGTCTTACTTCCGTGAGACCTATTGCGAAACACATCCTGGATTTCCTCAGATGGTCAACGAAGAAGAAGAAAAAAGAAAAAAAAGCACGGCCACGAAGTAGATGGACACGCTCATCCACCCGCTCAGTCTGTCTGAGTTGTTCGGCTGCTCTCCTCTCAGGACTGCTCTTTACTACTTCTCAGGTAGTAACAGCAGCTACAGTTAGCAGCAGTTATCAGTTACTTCATAAAGCTTTCTGTCCATCAGGAAACTCTGTAAATCACAGAGAGTTGAGCCTGAGCAGCCGGAGGACATCAGAGGGAAAACCAGAAAACATTTTCTCCATATAATGATCGACTTTCACCAAAATCAGTGAATAAAGTTGTGTGTTTTTGTACAGTCATCAGTGAGGCCCAGTCCCCAGAAACACTCCGCTCCGGCAGCATCTATCGTTTTTCCAACCTACTTCTTGTCTCATTTGTGGTCTGATAAACAGTAAGTTCATCAAATTCAGTCCCCATATCTCTATTTTCCAAGCTAAGTTACTGTTGCTGTCATGCAACCGACCACAGCGGCTCGAGTTTGAAGCGGTGCGCTGTGCTCAGGGCTCAGAGGCGTCTTCCCTGCCCCTCGTGGGCTGCAGGGAGCTGGCCAATCAGAGGAAAGTGAATCATGCAAAGCTACTCTAGTGGTGTCCCAGAATAAAGACAAAGAGCTGGAAACAAGCGTAATACCTCCTCTTCAATAATAGAGCCACAATGATGAAGTGAAGCCAGCAAGCTTATTCAAGCAGTCAACGCCAGTCCACAGCTAACGTACTCACTCGTTGCAAAATATTGTATATTTAACACCTTTTTTAGTATGGCGGAGAACTTGCTTGTCAGTGCTCACAAGCACCCACCCTGCCGCGAGCCTGCTGCCACACAGCTCGTCTGAAAGCCGCTACTGCTGCTATTCGCAGAGCATTTCAAAATCCACCCCAGCATCTACCTGTAAGCTCTGAGGGAAGTTAATATCATCACCCCCCACTCTGTGCTGTGCCGGGCTATGGTGTTTTCTTGTGGGGAGTGATGAGGTCAGAGCCTAGATGCCAAATACGTACGTTGTACATATTTTACACTCACATAATAATCCAGTCCGCATGAGTTAGCTGGCTGAGTTACAGCTGCTGTAGCCTCTTAACATTGTACTTGTATATAGGAATGATGGATGTGCTATGTGAGCTTACTGTGGCATCTCTCATTCCAGTACAGATTCACTCTTATGATATGTAGCATTTACTAGCGAAGGTGAAAAAAAAGACGAAGACAAATCGTGCAAATCTTTGAGGTCAGTAACGTAACCAGACTTGCTGCAGACTTGCTAAATTCAAAACTGTGATGCACTTTTTCACACAGTTAATAATAACATTTCTCACCCTGGGAAGCAAACCATACAGTACGCATGTTACAAAGCTCCCCTGCTCTGAGCTAAGCTAAGTTTCATTTTCTCGCTGGTGTGGTTTTGACTAGACGCCCTTGGGGCTGGCTGTAATCTCCAGCCAGGCCTGCTCATGTCTTCAACATGTGCCGGAAGCGCCAGAGGAATTAGATATAGCCAGCTACTGCTTTCCACTATGCTACGAGCTCCCTATCCAGGCTAGGAACTCCCGTGGAAATACGTCTGTCAGAATATTCAGCGCTGACCCTCGAGATAAACAGACTGCAGAAAGGAAGCGACGTTGCACAATGACAATTATGAAATAGTTGAAAATCCAAAGGCACAAGTAAAAAAATGTTGTGACGCAACTGGCATGGCACTCTCACTAAATAGAGGCACAGGGGGGGAAGTTACTCAACCTGAAAGAATGAATGTGAGACTCATACTCTGAGCTGTGTAGTATGTAATTATGTGATTAAGCTTACCTCTGTCTTCCTCAAGTTGTGACACTCTCCTTTTGTGTGTGTGTGTTACAGGTGCCGGTGATCGCCATAGCGGGCTCAGGAGGCGGTTTCCGTGCCATGGTCGGCTTCTCAGGTGTGATGAAAGCCCTGTTTGAGTCTGGGGTCCTGGATTGTGCCACATATGTTGCCGGCCTCTCCGGATCCACATGGTCAGTTTTTATTTCTCCTCTGCTCCGCTCTCTTTTCACCTTCTCTTTCCCCTGACCTTTTTATTTTATTTCCAAAGACACTTTCTCTTGTCCCTCTTTCTTTCGGACTCTTCGGTGTTGCCTCCTACCTTCTCTGGCAGACTTTCCTGCCTTCCTCTGCTGGTATGAAGATGTCATCAAACAAGCATCTCTGGCTTATATCAGTCTCCATCTTCATGTTTGTCGAATGACTTATTGGATTTAACTTCCTTACAAGTACAGTACCTCCTGCATAAACCTTGTAAAGAGTAGAGTGATATTTTAAAGCATGTATTGCCTGATTTGACAACATTTTACATTGCACTGAGATTTGTGCAATGCCTCTTTCAAACTTATTTTTCTTTATTGGCGTAGGTACATGTCAACTCTCTACTCCCACCCAGACTTTCCTAATAAGGGTCCAAAGGACATCAACAAGGAGCTGATGAACAGAGTTAGCAGTAACCCACTGAGGCTGTTGCTTCCCCAACACATCACCAACTACATCCAGGCCCTCTGGACCAAAAAGGCCACAGGGCAGCCTGTTACCTTTACCGATATCTTCGGTATGCTCATAGGAGAGACGCTTATACCTGCGGTAAGAGCTCCTTATTTTTCCATTTCCTTATTACTCAGCAGTTTGTCAACCCTCCCCCTACCTTAAGTCCATGTTTCATTTCCTCTCTTTTCTTTTTCCCACCCAAGCCTTATTTCAGCTTTTTATTTTCATTTTATGCTGTTTCTTCTCCTCCATTTTTATTTCTACTTTTTTATTTTACTTCCACGTTCACAGCCATGATAGTCATGATGAAATGAAACCCCTACAACCTGAAGAGTGTGAGTTTAAATGATTCAAAGACTGTGTTCTCTCCTAACCAGAGGATGGACATCAAGCTAAGTAGCATCCAGGAGAAAATAAACCAGGCCCAGAGTCCTCTTCCTCTCTTCACATGTCTGCATGTCAAGCCAGATGTTTCTGAGCTCATGTTCGCAGGTAAAATTTGTCTTGTGTGTTGCATGTAGCCCGTGTCCTTCAGAGAACAGTTTTGCATATATAATAATAAGTAACTAGAGAGGATCAGATGACTTTGGCCCCATGCAAAATGACCAAGCGGTCCTCATTTCCTTATAATACTGTTCTGCAACCACAGAGAGGATGTGTCATGACATGGTGGGCTGTCATCTAATGACGGCTCTGTGGTGACAGATAGCAACTATTCTGTATCAAGGAACTGAGTAGAGTGCAAAAGGCCATGATGTACAGTACTTCCTCATTGTTGATGGAACCTGCGCAGCAACTGTTCACTATGTTTCAGTGGAACAGACATTTGAATAGAACAACAAAAATCTCCAGTGAATATACACAAAACTATAGTATTACAGTAAGACTCAGTGGGTGATGTACTTTCGGCGACACTTTCTGGGGCTCGTCTGTAAACAATAAATAGGAGTCTGACTCTGAGCATGTTTTAATTTCAAGTTCAATTTGTTCCATTTGATGTAATCATGGTAGCTGCAATTCCAATTAAATGTTCATATCCTCATTCACAGGATGACATTAAACGCATGACTCAACAGTGATAACAATACTGTACTTACGGTTCCTTATTGATATCTTATTTAGGGTGTAGGCGACATAGAATGAAACACAATTGTGACGACTGGCTCAATAGAAAACTCACCTCAAGCATGCTGTTTGTTATTTCTGGTGGAGGAAATGCAGGTATTGTGCAGTGTCACTTTGATATGCATCAGGGTGAGGCCACAATCATTCACAATCTAGAGTTGTACATTGTTTTCTGTAGTTAGTTCTCACCATCACAGCTAAACTTTAAAAAGTTGACACTCAAGTGCTGATTCATTAAAAGAGTGACTAGAATTTTTCTTCAGTGTTTTGACTCTCCTCTTACCTAAAGTCCCTGGTTTCTTTATGACCCGGCTCAGTGGAAAATACCGTATTGTCAAAAGACAGCTTAATGAAAGTTAAGCGGTGGAATTATCTTCACATTTAAGAGGCAGTTATTGTCTAAAATGTTACATAAGTTTAAGTATTCATATTGTATGTGCATGTGTCTATGTATGTTTGTGTGCATTAAGGCAACTATTTGTGCCTGAGAGTGTGTGCATGTGTGAACGTGACAGCTTGTTGCTGTAAAAGCTTTTGTAAAGAGAGAAATGTAGCCAGTACCAGAATAACCCCCTTGTGGGCCCTGGGACATAATTGAGCTCTTGCCCCTTATAAACCCCTGAGGTTCCTCCCACCTCTCTCTCTGTGCATTGTGTAAGAATCTGGATGTGCTTAAGTACGCATCTAAGTGCCCTTTTGACAACTGCAGGCACTCTGACTACTATTTAACTATAATTCCAAATCATAGTTTTCATCATAGACTGTATAAAGGAAGTGGACATAGCCACCATGAAGTCACCCATTGGTTTGTAGACTACCGTTTTTAAGCCTCAAGTTTTGCATGTTGGCTGTCGCCATCTTGTTTTTTTGGAACCAGAAGTGACCATATTTGGGTGAGAGGGTTGAGTTGGGGATCTGAGAACCCGAGGACACTATGCAGGCCTACCTACATCGGCAACCTGACTGCACCTGGCTCCTGGCTACGCCGAGCTTGTAAATGTGCTTACCAGAAAAAATGAACAGCCGACTCCTAGAGTGTCTTTTAGTACAACCGAAGGCCTCTATCCTGATTGACAGGTCACTGTGGTAGAGGCTTGTCACAAGGTAACCCTGCCCTAAAGCATACCTTGCTTTATCATCTATTTTAGTCTAAATGGGACCATCATTTATCAATCAAGTGAGAAGTAGAGTCATTTTCTCAAAGACTTCTATACAATCTTCTTTTTGCAACAAGTGGAGTCACTCCCTGGTCATTAGAAAGAATGCAGGTTTAAGGCACTTCCACATTGCCTTCACTTTTCAGTTAGTGCTTGGTTTCCACTAATTCAAATTCAAATGTTGTCAAATTTCAATCCAGTTGTCTTCAGATTTAGCCTACCAAAAATGCACATTTGGGCGGGAGGGACTATCATGCCTTGAATGCTGAATTGAAAGAGTCCATCTCCTTGCCAAGAACAACCAACAGCCCAGATTTGTTCAGTGTGATTTTTAAATTTGTGCAATTTCAACAATAAGTGCGTTTATTGACTCTGCTTTGTAATTCTAGTGTATAAATGCACTCTGAGCACACAGAGCAGACGTATGAGTCAGTGACAGGTACTTGATGACTTTGGTGATCATGTCGATGTGTTACATTTCTGTTACATTAACACTGAGGTTTCAACCTGCAGACTGGGTGGAGTTCAGCCCGTATGAAATTGGGATGGCAAAGTACGGCACCTTCATGACTCCTGACTTGTTTGGAAGCAAGTTCTTCATGGGAACTGTTGTCAAGAAATACGAGGAAAACCCTCTTCATTTTCTGATGGGTGAGAGAGATGTTTTCATCTACGCCACTGAACACAGCTGTCAGTCAATTTTACATGAGTCACCCACTAACAGTTTGTTTTCACTGTGCCAGGTGTGTGGGGCAGCGCCTTTTCCATTCTGTTCAACAGAGTGCTGGGAGTCAAAGACACCGCTGGTGGCAGCACCATGGAGGAGGAGTTAGGTAATCTTCGTCTGTGTCTCTTTCTACATGTGTTTTGTCTTGAGCTACACTGTTTGATTGAACGGAACGGAAACACTTTCATCCAATGATTGACAAACCAATCTCCCCACAAGGTCGATTCAGTAGTTGTTCAGTGGCTTTCAATCTTATCACGTGATCTTGATATGAGATTGAAAGCTCATTCTTAGCACATTTTATATACATGGATGTACTTGCCAATACATTTATTTATCTTAGATTATTATTCATTTATTGAAGAAAATGTATTTCCAGTGTCGAGTATCCTTCTTGCAGTATATGTGACAATATATTTGGAAATTGTGGATCTTGAAACATAATGAAATATGCGTTTTTAGTTATGGGTACTTGTACTGTGTGTAAGTGGGTATAGGTGTTTGTTTGTTGTTGATGCCATTGTCTTTGGTCTGTATAAATACTGATAAAATAAGCCTGGCTCTTACACAGGGACAGAAATTGGAGACACACTGGTATACTAAATGACAAAGTAATTTATTTACAACAAAACAACAAAATCAAGCAAATAAGTTGGAGGGATCTGTAAAGGCAGTAGTGTAGGGAGTGGATGAGTGAAAATGCGCTGCATGGATGTTGCACTGTAAATCAATGAGAAAGAAACAAAAGCCACAATGCAGAGGTGTACCTGGCGCTCAAGCACAGGGGACGTCATACATGACATGAAATAACAAACCACAGGGTACACCCTCCTGCTGGTATTGAGTCGTGTCTGAGGTCCTATTGTTACCTGTCTTTTCTTACCTCTCTGTCTCATGCCACAATTATTTTCACACAATTCGACACCAGTAGGCATCCTCACACCTTTAAAAATAGCCAACCTAAAATGATCTCAACGTATTTAAATGTGCAGCATGAGTGTGTGTGTGTGTGTGTGTGTGTTACTACAACAGTGGGAGGTATCAGCTTCCTGTTATCATTCTGACAGCTCATCTGATGTTTGTTTTGGTTGAATGCACCTATTTGGGGATGACCTTTAAACATTCAGACAGGTAATGTATTAACTGGCTGTGTTAAGAACATCTCCACCCAGTTAAAGAATGCATTAATTTATCAGGTGTATTGCATTTCTCTTAGGACTTATTTGGAGATAGAGATAAACAATAGACAGTGAATTTGATAATGTCAACAACAAAAGCATTCTGTCAGGCACAGTGTTGATATGTGGTATAAATGAGATTAACAAGCTTCTTATGAAGTAACCTGACAAGTGAAGCTGTCTTGTGTCTTACAGAGCAGATCAAACCTCAGCACATTGTCGGAGAAGACAGTCTGGACAATGACGACGAGCCACGTAAAGGTGAGCGAAGAGATGCATGATTCATACCAGGAGCTCACAAACAGACACCTTATCGTGTAGTATAATTAAATGTGTTATGGTGCAATAGAGATGTGTGACATGTGGGTCAGAAAACATTTTGACACACTGGGTTTGACCCCTTAACACTTTTTTTTTGCACACTTCACACTTCTATTTATAAAATCACTTCAGTTGTGAACACACCATTCATCACTTTTTAAGTTGATTTGTTGAACTTGTTAGCAGTTGCTTATTGACACATCCAGCAGTTACGGAGCAACATTATCATTAATTTGGAGTCGTGTCTCTGGCCACCTGATGAATGTAAGTCCAGTATTCACTCTCTTTTGGCTCTGTTTTTGGTCTCCACCAGCTCTTGAGGGAAATATCTGGCTGCTAAATTCTCCACTATGTTCACCAGCCAGTTGGTAAATGTGTTTGTCTGTCGTTTGGTCTTGAGCAGGTCATATACAAAGGGTTTTAGAGCTTTTTTGCTGAAAACAGCTGCCTGCTGCATCTGAAAAAAAAACAGCTCAACAATGAGTTGAAACTCACTATAAAGCTTTGTAAAGTCGAGAGATCTGCAGATTCAGGTGATAATTCAGGCGAATCCTTTTTTGTTAAGTGATTCTTGTAATCTATATCTTGTTTGTTTTTAATGTTAGTGTATTTTAGGCAAGGTTAAGTAACCTTGTTTGGTTTAGTTGTGATTTAGTTCTCCCAGTTTTATTTTCTGAGCCACATGTCTTTGTCACACAACATTTGACAGTGTCACTATTTTGGTGTTCAGGTGGGACGGAGAACCAGGAGGCAGAAGACGAGTACCATCGCACCGCTCGGGCCAGCTGGGTTCAACGAATGTTCACGTCGCTCGTCAGTGACTCTGCCTTATTCAACACAAGAGAGGGCCGGGCCGGGAAGGTACCTGAACATGTCAATTCACAGGAAGCCATGAAATGATGTAACACTGCATGTGCTCTCGCTGGATTGTTGTTTCACTTTTCCTATATTCAAATTCACAACAACCTTCCCTCTTTTTCTTTTTTTCTCCATAACCCATCTCACCCTGTCACCAGGTGCATAATTTCATGCTGGGCCTGAACCTGAACACCAACATCCCGTTCTCTCCAATCAGTGAGGTCACGTGCAGCGCCCCTACACTTGAGGAGGAGGTGGACGCCGTTACAGGTAAGAAGGATAAATGATTGTCACAATTCACTGCTTTTAGACTTCATTTTTGCAGCAATCAAGGAAATGAAAAACAGGACAGATTCTCTTTTTAAATAATTGTTATCAAACCCAAACTCAATACATTTTCAGTATCAAGCAAATAGCATCAAACTGACCAAATCTAAATCATAATTTAGTTGATTTTATACTCCATGTTGGTCCTACTTTCACATTACATGCAGTCATTTTAACCCACTGTTAATATACAAAATATTGCTTAGTTCAGCTTTAATGTTATAATAATGTTGCTTATCACAGCTACACAGATGACACTCAGATTTACTTAGCTCTCTCACCAAGTGACTATGGTCCCTTAGATTCACTCTATGAATGCATAGAGCAAGTAGATGGCTGGACGCAATTCAATTTCCTCATTCATGCCTTAATTTCCAGCAGGGTGGACTATTGTAACGGTCTCTTGTCTGGTGTCGAAAAGACAACTTCAGCTCATTCAGAACGCTGCTGCCAGAGTTCAGACGAGAACCAAGAGAACTGAGCACATTACTCCTGTTACTTACAGAATAGATTTTAAAGTGCAGCTGCTGGTCCACTCAATAGTCTTGGGCCAAAATACATTTCCGATCTCCTTGAAGAACATAAACCCAGAGGGGCTCTTGGATCTTTAGGAAGCAGTCAGCTGGTTGTACCTCGAGTCAGAGCCAAACAGGGCGAAGCTGCCTTTAGCTACGATGCTGCACACAGATGGAACAATTTCCTCATGATCTCAAATGCGCCTCAACTTTCAAACAAAATTAAAAAATCCGCTGTTCTCCTGTGCCTTTGATTGATTGGTCGTTTGCACTTTTATTTCATTTGTTGCACCTGGGACAACTTACAACTAGTTATCTATCTATTTTTTTCCCCGTTTCTTAAACATGTATATTTGGCAGTGTAAGGTAGCTTCACTGATACTGAAACACAGGTGTGGTTTGAAAAAAATTCAAATGATACTCCACTTCCACTGAACATTACGCAAATGAGTCATTACAGATTTAAATCATTTGGGTTGGTCATGTGGAATAAGATTTGGCTGCAGACAAAAGAAATTTTCCAATTCCTGCGGCATTCATTCCATTTCGTATGATCTTCTCAGACCCAGATGAGTTTGATCGTATTTATGAGCCTCTGGATGTGAAGAGTAAGAAGATCCATATAGTGGACAGCGGCCTGACCTACAACCTCCCCTACCCTCTCATCCTGCGGCCGCAGCGCGGCATTGACCTCATCATCTCCTTCGACTTTTCTGCACGACCAAGCGACTCCAGCCCCCCATTCAAGGTCAGACTGACTCTTCCTACAGTCATGAATTACAAAAAATGATCTGTGCCAGCAGGGGACCATGAACATTTTTTTAAAATTTGTAAATGTTTGCCTCAGGAGCTTCTGTTGGCAGAAAAGTGGGCTCGAATGAACAAGCTTCCATTTCCCAAGATTGACCCCAAAGTGTTCGACCGTGAAGGCCTGAAGGAATGCTACATCTTCAAACCAAAGAAAGGCGAAAAGAACTGCCCGACGGTCATCCACTTTGTACTGGTCAACATCAACTTCAGGACATTCAAGGCACCTGGTAAGTATGTGCACATGTGGAGGTTTCCACAGCATGTGTGAGGAGGAAAATATGTCATGGCTCTTTGTATTATTATAATGATGCTGTTTTACCGTCATCGCACATGAGGCATCTCTTCCTCGAAATTGCACACTGTAATTCAACCACATTCAGTCAGCAGCAGACAGCTTTTTATGTTTAAGCCAAAAGTTGGGCCCCTCATCTGAGTGACCCCAGTAAAAACATCTCTGCACTTTAAGCATACCTGCAGTTTACTGAGTGTTAGTGTGTGTGCACGCGCGCGGATGTGAACCATAGTGTGTTCAGTGTTTCATGAGCTGCTCGGGTGAATTATGGTTCCTGGAGGAGCCAGGTGCTGGTAGGGAATCTCTCGCTCCAGTGGGAGAGCTCTGTGTGTAAACAGGCCATATATCACGAGCCACACAAAGACACACTAACACAGCATCTCCACATCTCCACTGCTGCCTCTTTACATTCAGTAGGTCATCAGCCCACATACTTCCGCAGTCTGTTTATGGACGTTACGTAAGCTTTTTGCACCCAAACCCAAAAGACATGTGGAGGAATTATTCCGTAAATGGACTTCCCGTTCCCGTGGTAGTGTGTTTGCATTGTCCAAACCATAACTTCCTCCTGCATGTGGTCTGTCATCTTCACACATTAAGGATCAATTTTAGTGTTTTTAGGTGTGATTAGAGTTATTTTGAATATTGAATGGGAAAGTTCATTCTTGACCTAGGAGAGGAAGATTTTATTCCTTACAATTAAAGGAGAACCAATTTTCAAACCTGACCATCATAGGTCACTAACAGATGACCCAGACACCATCCTATACAGACCTGGACCTATAATCAATAAATTATTAAGGGATTTTACATTTTGACGGGGCGCTTCTATTTTAACTGGTGCAGCGTTACTAGTCTTTACGGCACTGGTTTAGCAGATCAGGAAACTCACAGATCAACTGCATAGGAGTTAAGCCAACCCACGTGACGCTACTCAGCCAATCAAATCTGTGCATTCCAGGCGCTAAACATTGCGACTCTGAATACAGACGAGAGAGGTGAGAGGCGAGTGACCGATGATAAGACGAGTGAATGATACAGGGAGAGAGACTGTTAAGTCAAGATGTTAACAAAGAAAAAGGGAAACTCAAGCTGCTGCTACACTTTATTTTATTTTTCTAAAATTAAGCACTTCCTTTTAAGATGCACAATTTTTCAAAAGCCATTTTATTTATTTTTAAATGCAGCCCTTCTTTTACTTAATGAGAGAAGAGCACGATTTGTATTGCAGTATGTCTTCTCAATGAGTTGCATGTTTAAAGGAAGTTTGAATGGAACATTGGTAATATATTATATAGTTGACAAAACAAACTCACCTTAAGGTCTAGTATTAGCCTTTCTGGAGCGTTCTGTCAACTGCTGTTTCAAAGATCAACTCAACTTGTATCATATATTTTGTCCCTAATATCAACTCTGTTTTCATCCCAGAGGATCACTCTGAGTTTTTTTACTTACTTACTTAATTTCTTACTTATTAATTTACTCACAGGTGTTCCCAGAGAGACGGAGAAGGAGAAGGAGTTGGCTGATTTTGACATCTTTGACGACCCCGAGTCACCGTTCTCCACTTTTAACTTCCAGTACTCCAACGAGGCCTTCACCAGACTCCATGACCTGATGGAGTTCAACACTCTCAATAACCTGGAGGTCAGTTCTGCCCCTATGGTTTCACTACAGGATGAGGTTTCTGACATCAAACAACAGGAAACAATTGTGATGTAATGTGTCGGTTTGTAAGACTCAAGGTCAGCAACGGGTTGAAGGTCCTTTGTTACGTAGGCTGGCTGATTTTCATTCATTCCCTCAGTCCTTCATTGTTAATCTACCCGTATTCAGTGTTGTCAGCGGGGAGGTTTTACATTTTTGCTTTGTTACTACACAAATATCATGATGTTGTGCAACATCAAACATTTCAAATCCTAAAAGCCCATCTAAGACTGGATGGTACAAGTCTTGTCTAGTCTAAGGTAGGTGTGCCACTGTGAGAGGTCAGACTGACTTTCACTCTATCTGAATCACTTCCCTGCTGAGCAACGATTCATATGTGATGCAATGTATTTGACAGGAAGGTCAGCTCATTCAGACTTATACTGTCAATAAAGAATATTCTCCTAAATACCTTGATAGCAGCACTAACATATGGAAAACTGCATTCCAGCTTGATGTTTTAGCCTGTTTTAACCAATTTTCGTAAACAACCAAGATGGCTGCCGCTGATGTGAAACTGTTGCGTCAGTATTAAAGTATTAAACTAACTGGACGGTAGTTCACGTTACGTACAAGGGGTAAGGGTTGGCTTCCAAATCATGTCATGCCAAACGTCTGTGTCATATGCTCAACGAGAAGCCATATGAGCTGGATGTTGGAACTATCTCCTTGCTCTGATTGGTTGTAGCATCCAGAGGCATGTTGGTCTGCGGCCATTGATTGAGTTTGGTCATTTATCCAGCATTAATTATATGCACTCTACAGCACAAGACTAATTTGTGCATAGTTA
This sequence comes from Enoplosus armatus, assembly GCF_043641665.1. Lineage (NCBI taxonomy): Eukaryota > Metazoa > Chordata > Actinopteri > Centrarchiformes > Enoplosidae > Enoplosus > Enoplosus armatus. Next base: position 20,867,083 of record NC_092186.1, read on the forward strand.
TCTTTATTTATTTAAAGCATTTATTTTTAGCCATGCTAGCGGCGTGGCTCTAGGGAAGGCTATGTCGGTCGGTCGGTCGGCCCACCACTATCTCAACATTGTTGTATGATAGTGAAATCACCAGTGGACCTAAAGACCTCTTCTTATAATAAATGATGTTTGATAGAGCTGCCTGAGCTTTTGAAAAAATAGTGTAATGGATTTGAGATAACGTCATTTTTCCTCATCAATGATACAATTGTGCACTGAGGGACACAATATGGCATTTTGGATTGAATCCCTATATTTGTCCCCTGTAGGTGATTAAAGAAGCCATCAAGGACTGCGTCGTGTCCCGGAAGGAGAATCCCTCGTGCCGCTCCCTTCCCTTCTCCCTCAGTGAGATCCCGAAAAAGAGGTTTCTCAAAAGAGATCCTCGGGGAAATCCATGGAGTCAGCTGGGAAATGATAGCCAGTAGCCTGATCCAAGACTTTGGATAAAGCGAACTTTAGGATTTAGGGAAGTGCAGCATTTTCTTTTTGGAAAGTGCTATCGTGTTGATCTCTTTTCTGTATACTTTTAATCATACAACCTTAACGTTTACTGGTAAAAGCCTTGTGATTGCATTCATATACGGCACACTGAGAATTTTCATCTGGCTGAATGTGTTGCTGTTTATTGACCACAAACAGCTGATGTGTGCTGGGTGATGAAAATCAACACTTACTAAACACTGCAGTGTGACTGGATTGTTACGGCAAACATCTGGCTCCATCACAAACAACAGGAGATTTGTTTGTGAGTCCTTTCTTTTGTTTTTGATATTTACTGAGAGTCCCAAACTATGCTATCTCTTAGTTTGAAATAAATGTCCTCATTCACTTTACTTTCATTCATCATGTGAATTTCCTACTCCAGTTGCAACATTCCCAGTCCACGTGGACACCTCCTGGCTTCAGTTCTTGCTGCCGGGAGCCAAGCAGATTTACATCTTTCTGTTTCCAAATGTTGCTCCGAGCTGTGAATGCACTGTAAGAAGCCTCACTTGCGCTGTTTGTCAGCTGAACTCTTTCCATATTGAACGTGCGACTACAAAGCATGCAAATCACCGTGTTTTGTTTTGTTTTTTCACCGGATGGCTCGTCTAAACATGTAATCCTGTTTGAAAACATGGAAGAGGAGCTCGTAACCATTGGTTTTGTTTGATGACAACTCCTAAACACTCCGAGTGCACCCCCTCTGGATACCTCAAACATTTCAATGATGCTTACCCACCTACAGGGAAGGAGCACTCCCCTGTAGGGAGTGTCTCATATTAAAGCCACCATTTTGGAAAAACAAAACTTGATACCATAGAAACGGCTCCGCTTCTTCTCTCTCTCTCTCTCTCTCTCTCTCTCTCTCTCTCTCTCTCTCTCTCTCTCTCTCTCTCCTCTCTCTCTCTCTCTCTTTCCACCGGAATAAAGGTGTGTTTTTCCTGACCATGTTGTTTCAGGCTGCCTTTTAGATACAGGCACAGTTTGTTTTTCTCGGGCCATTTCCTCCCCCAACAAACCCAACTTGCTGCAGGACTCCTCGATTGCCCCTGTGTATGATGTAGTGGAGCTAAGGTCAGAGCGAGGGGAGGCTGGGAGGAGTGGTGAGTGCGATCACGAGACCCGCAGCTGAAAACGGTGGCTCTCGGCGGCGCTCAGTGGAATTTTACACACTACACCTACACCTGCAGCAGTGGAGGCCTGGAATCTGACACACTACACCTATACCTGCAGGGGCCCAAAGGCTGCACACAGAGCAGTGGAATTTTACACCGAAGCACTTGTATACCCCTATATGCTCGTGTTTCAACCCTGCTGGTTTGCAAGAAATGGAGAAAAACAAAATAAAAGTGTTCTGCAGTCTTGCTGCAGGGACTCATGACCAACAAACCTTTGCAACTCGAACTGCCTTCACGTTGATTTTTCAGCAGATCATTTGTGTCCGTTTTTGCATGTTTATGTTTTCTGTAGTTAACAGCATTCTCTTACAAGTATGTGTTTTTTAAAGAAATTGTTTGGTTTTAGTTAGTAGGGTAGTTACAAGTGTCAACGGTTGAATGAGGTTTTCTTAGTTCCGGAGTTTAAACCTAGAAGTTCCGCTTTCACTCGGTAGGCTGACTTTGTTACCTTTGGAGACAGCCAGGCTAGCTGTGTCCCCTTGTTTTCAGTCTTTAAGCTAAGCTAAGCTAACCGGCTGCTGGCTGTAGTCTTAGATGTAACGGCCAGATGTGAGAATGGCATCAATCTTTCCGTTTAGGTTAATAACAATACAAGCATATTTCCCAAAATGTTGAAATACTCCATTAAGACAAATGTATCCATGTGCAACACAACAAGCATTGTCATGTTGTGAAGACATCTTATCAAACTCTGTCAGCTGTCATGTCACACTTTTATTTTTCTTCGTAGCTTAAGGTTAGTTAATTTAGAAATCATGCATGAGCTGTAGCTATTTTATTTTCTAATATTTTCATGTCATGTTGCATTATTATGATCTTTGACAATGTTTACAAATGTGTAAGATGCTAAACGGTCAGTTCGAGGGAATCAAGACGTGTACATAAATACTCCTGTTTGTATTATAACTGGCACAGCACGGCATATGTAATGTTCATGTGCATCGTGAAAGGATGACAATAAAAGGAAGAATTTATCTTGTGTGTAATGTTTGCTCTTGAAACATTTGACACCCTTTCTTCATATCTGCGAGACCCCTCCTGAAATAACACAGCAGCTGAGGGAAAAGTGCAGGGTCGCAGTTCCTGCATGTTCTGTTTCCTTTTGTTTGACTTATCTATTTGAAAAATGTCGGGGGACAGGACTGGTCTGTGCAGATATGCCCACCAGTTTGTAAGCGGATCTTTTAACCAAATGAAATGTGGGTTTTAGCGTGTGCGTGGGACGGTAACGCAAGGCTAATCCACAGCAGAGATGTGGAATTCCAGTGTTTGTCCTCCTGGCTGTCTGGCTCACCACACCACTTTCTTGGTATTTATTTAGCCCTCACAATCTGCTTTTATCTACTATATGTGCACACATACAAGGAATTTGACTCCGTTTTTTCTTTTGTGCTCTGAATGTACTTAACACATGAAATGAGGGCCACATAGCTGAACAAAGGTAAACATCTGGCTATTATGTACATACAAGTAGGTGAAAATATAAAAGCATCTTGTCAGACTTTCTGTAAATTGTAAACAGGAATACAATAGTGCAAAGAGATGACACATGACGATCAGTTTACTAGTACTGAGGAGTACTGCTCAGCCTTTCTAAAGTCTAAGACAATAACACTGCTAATGTCTTCAAGGTTGTCTCGGTCCGGCCTCGGAGAATACAAATTTGTAACATGTTAGAAATGGGAGTGTGTTATGTCACGTAAGTTTGAAAGACGTGGGTGTCTGCCAGGCAGGTAGGGTTATGGGACATTTGGGATCCAGCATTTTCTGAGTTTGAGCCATACTGGTGGTTAAAGGCAGAATATCTTCGATTTTCACCTTTCTTTTTTTTTTAATGTCTCTTGTGACTCCCCCACGTGTATGGAAGTACGGGAGTACCCCTTTAAGACTACTGAAGGAATATGCTGCAAGCAAGAATATGACATGTTGAAATATCTGAAACAGTGTATTTAAAGGCTTGATTCACACAAATGATTAAAAAACCTGTTTTCTCACTTCACTCCAGAGGTATATATAACTGTGCAGATAGTTGTTTTTTTTTTATATATCAGCCTCTGAGATTTCTGCTGCCTCCCGGTTATAATGGAGCTGGAGCTTTGTTTGTGCTTCCTGTCAAAAGTTTTCATAGGAATGATAATAAGTTAGTCAACAAATCTCAAAGTCAGAAACATTTCATTTTAAATCTTTCGCATTGAAATAATAATGTAACGCTCATAATGATGTCAGGATTGGTTCACCCAAGTTACAAAAAAAACTTTCTTCTCTTACTTGTAGTCCTGTTGCCATGGATATGGAGAGTTTTGGTATTATTATTCTTCATAAGGTAATTATTCAATGCTGTGAGCACCACAAATGAAATTGCATTCATATTGTATTGCTAATGATTGTATTAAAGATCAGTTCTAGCCTGCCACTTATCCAGTGTGGAGTTTTATGGTGAATGATAATATTTTAGTCAGTAAATCCTAAAGCCAAAAACCTTCTGGGTGGATGGATATTGCAAAATCTACAGTATAACCAAAACTCTGCATGAGAAGACACAACTAGAGGTTAGTGAGAAAATATGTTTTTTGTAATTTGGGTGAACAGACTATTTCACTGCACATTACATAGTGCATTTTACACATCATAAAGACTACTTATCATGTCGCTTACTGTCAGTGGCTGTGAATCTATTCCAGCATGCCTGAAATTCTGTCAGGAGTCTTATGACGATGTGAATGTATCAGGCCAAAAACGTTTATGTGCATTGAAGTTATACGACTCAACATGCTCTAAATGTGTTCATTTAAAGGGTTTGTTCATCTATAGTCACTGTTATAGATAGTTTTGCTTTTATTTACCCACATTTTGAGCAACCACTTATGCCAAAAATATTGTCCCATTTACCTCCACTGTGTTGGGGACATGGCAGAAATCTTAGAGACAGTATCCAAAGCTGGACAAATAAAACCAAAGCTAGCTGCATGGGGAGAAACCAGTAGAGGTAAGTGAGACAATGTGGGTTTTTTTTTGGGTGCACTGAACATTTAAATGTGTGTGAAATTGTGCATTTTATGTGCCATAAAGAATTATTTTACACGTGCAGGCAGAAAGGCAGAAACCTCAAAACCTGAGCAAATAAAACCAGAACTATCAGCATCATTTTTCTGTTATGTGTTTTATACACCAGAAAGAATATTTCCCTTGCATTGTTTGGTCAGTGATTGTGTCCAAAATCACTTCGAGCTTGCCTCATATTCAGACTTATGATGACTGATTACAAAACAACACACCAGAGCCACTTTCACCTCCAGAAAGGAGGGAGCCACCCACAGTCTCTCCCAGCCTGAAGACCTGCTCCAACGCAGCACCCGCTAATTCATTACATTCCCCAATTAAATCATCATCCAAGAGCAATATTCCCCTCATGTGAAAGTACTAATTATGTGCTTAGGATACTTTGCTATGGTGACAGTCCTTTTCTCTGGCACGGAAGCGCCTGGCCTGGCGCCCCGCAGATTTGCTCTGACATTGAAAGCTGGAGTAGGACAGATTCTCTGAGGCTTTTTCAGGTTTAATTTCCTCTGCAGGGGCCGTCTGCCTCTGTGTGCACTGCACAGTAGGGGGGGAAGCGGCCTCCATATTGAAATTTTCCAGGGCTTGTTAATTTGCACATTCACGTGAGGGTCATGTATGTGCCTGTATCCTCGCCTTTGATGTGCTGAGTCATTCACATAGCACAGACGGGTTGGGGCGCACCACAAAGCCCGCAATGAGGACACTCATGACCAATGCACGCAAGGCTGTGTGTGTGTGTGTGTGTGTGTGTGTGTGTGTGTGAGTGTGTGAGTGTGTGTGTGAGTGTGTGTGTGAAAGAAAGACAGAGAGGGAGGGATTGGAAGGAAGAAAGACGGAGAAAGAGAGGAAATGTGTACACATGTTTTCAAGCATGAGTGTTTATTGTCTATCTATCTATTGTGTGTGTGTGTGGAGAGGGGGTGTATGGGGGGGGGGGGATTCCTCTGTTTCACAATCAGTCAATCCTGCTATTCTAGTTGTGTTATTCGGCTTCACACTTACATAGACCTCTCCAGTGCAGTGAGCAACACTTTCTCACTCTTCTGAATCAGACTTCCTGGGTCAGATATGGTGCGTGTGCGTTTGCTGGAATGGGGAAGGAAGGTCCACACTGGGAAATACATTAGCTAGTGTTATGCTTTCCCCTCCTGAGGCAAAGGGCCAGCAGTCTAGACAGCGCAGATAAGGAAATTAAAAAGTCCATGTTCAATAAAAAAAAGGCATAAATGAAACATAGGAGTGTCCCACTTCCCAGAAAAGCCCTGTGTGTTATGAACTAGCTTTTATTGGTCAGGATCCATACCAATGAATTGTGGGCCTGTCACCCATGGCAACATCACAGGACTCCCTGCCAGAATTTAACATGAGCTCATGTGAGAGGATCTGGAAGGAGCCAAAACTTTCACCCATTCGTCTTGCAGCTTGACAAGCGGACATGTCTGTGTTTATTCCAACTTTTGTCTCGCTGATCTTCAAATAACGATGAGTGTGTTATTTAGCGACATGGAAAGTGTGTCTTACTTCCTGCAAAGAGAAAAACATGCACTTCGATGTGACGCAGGAACACACTGACATCACGGAGCTGACGACGTGGTGGTCTGTGGGATGACCAGACGGTTAAATAAATACTTACGCCACAGCGGTGAAATGGTCAGAAGCCTGGATGCAGTGACTCCGCATGCACACACACACACACACACACACACACACTCACACACACACACACACACACACACACACACACACACACACTCACACTCACACTCACACTCACTCACACTCACACTCACACTCACTCACACTCACACTCACTCACACTCACTCACACTCACACTCACACACCAATGCTGGTTGTGAAGATCATCTGTTTAGATTCCAGCAGATAAAACACAGATTTAATCACTGGAGCAGTTGAATCTGGGTCCTATCAGACTAAAAGCTCATGCAAGCGTAATGGTGAATTACATGGATGTTATGTAGGGGAGTGAGAGTGTGTGCACTGTTTAGTCTGTGACAAAAACCTTACCCCACCTTATACTCAGGCTGAATGCCACTATGTTGAGCTTAGTATGTAAATTGTGCTCGTCTTTGCTTTTACACTGTTGAAACAGAGATCTTGATCTCAGTGAGGCTACCTGTTTAAATTCTCTCTCTGTTGATTCTCCAAGCAACAACGTGAGAAGTGGCTGGAGACAAAGGGGATATTCTGTAAATGGAGAGATGGTGTGTCTCTGGTCAAACACACTGTTGAAAATTGCTTTGAAACTTGAAAGAAAACAGTCATGTAGCCTCTCTGGATTATTATAATGGTTTGCTGAACCTGAGGAAATTTGTCCAGGTGCTGAAAGTTTTATGTGTATTACATCCACTGTTTTTATTTAATTTCCTAATAACATTTTGTATTACCTTTTGCAAGAACAATGATAAGACTATGTTTCATCGTATGCAAGTAACCTGACAATAAAGTTGAATTTAAATGAATGATTCTGATTCATATTTGTTTTGTTTTTCGTTGTATTCGTTTGTTCGTCTACACTCGATGGGTCATTAGCTATGTCAACTGCTTCTTTTGTGTTTGTGTGTGAATTGTTTTGTTTTTTTGTTGTTGAACATGTTACAATAAGAAACACAACGAGGGGTTCTTAGACAGAAATACGCATCACGTTTTACAGGCATTTTTTGTTGTTCTCAGAGTACAAAATGTTTGTAATATTCTATTTGGAAAGATGGAAACTATTAGAGCACTTAGATTTATGAATGTGTGTTTTGGCAAGCAATTACATCATCAACTAATAAACTAATAAAACACAAATGAAAGACAGATAATTATTACAGACAAATTGAGATAAACATGTGAATCATAAAAAAAAAGACCAAAATAAAAGCAGGGCTGTAGCAACTACTGAGAGCACAAAGGTCATATTCGTGAAAATATTTCTATGATTTTGTTGGGATAAATGACACGAGTAGTTTATACCTTCTACAATCATACACATATATTATTTATACATACCTTGCAACATAGAGAAAGCTCTGAAACATATGTATGGAGAGGAAATTTACAGCATAATTCAACAGTTAAATAAACAAATGGGAAATCTTGAGTTTTTTATACTTTTGTGGTGCTTTGTCAAAAATGTGTTGACTCATGACATTGAGTAAAATAGACGTCTGTGTGTTGGGTTAGGGTTTCAGTCATCACGTTCCTTATGTTTGATCGCCCTCTACCGGACGACAATGGGAAATACAGGCCTGCAGGTTCACACATTGGCCACTAGGCGGCGATGTCGTGTACGCGGAAGCAGAAAACGCACACAGAGGAAAAGGGAAGAAGCCAGGGAGCTGCCTGCTTGTGACAGCCGTGTCAAAGAAAAGCACTGTAAAAAAAAAAAAAAAGGCCAGACTTGAGCTTCAACTCTTGTCCTTTTCGGTGAAGAATAAGACGCCCAAACCGCCACCGACATGTCGAAGAACACCGTGTCCGCCCGCTTCAGGCGAGTGGACGTGGACGAGTACGACGAGAACAAATTTGTGGACGAGGAGGACGGAGGAGAAAACCAGCTGGGTCCTGACGAGGCAGAGGTGGACTCCCTCATCAGACAATATCCTTTACATGATTAGCTAGCTTGTCTGTTAGCATGCTCGACCTGCAAAGGAAACAAGCCACAGTCGACAAGTGTGGGTTTGTTGAGGGCCACGTTTTATCCGCATATTTCCTCTCTATATATGTTTGCTGTTGCTGTCTGTATGAATGGGCGTTTTGCAAGTAGGCCAGTTACTGTCCAGACTTGCCTGGCAGTCACATTCCAGGGATTTCTGCCCCAAGACAGAACAGGCACTCTATGTATATTAACTGCAACGGGAGTATGCGTTTGTGTAACTACAAGTGCACCATTAGATCTTATAAAGCCTTTATTAACGGCGGTGTCTCTAAATACTCGCGCAGCTTTATTCTGTTTCTGCAAGTTGGCTCAGTCAGATGAGAGTTGCAGAAGCAGAGGGTTTGATCTCCAGCAGTTGCATGTTGGGTGTGAGGGTTTGTGGAGAGGCTTTTGTTGTGTTGGAAGTTTTGCTGTAAAGTGTGTAGCCAGCTGAGCCTTTGGTTTCAGTCTTATAGGCCATATAAGGCATGAAAGCGCTCCCCTTCCTCATTGAATGAGAGCGTTACCTCCCACCTCATGTTGCAGTGCAGGAGAACTAAGATAGGGTCACTTTTCTTTCAAGTCTGACAGTAACAACACTCAAAATATGAACAGAACACGCGTTTTTGCCAGAAGGAGGACTGTGGAGTGCATTTAAGTTGCACTAAGATGTGATCTCTTCACAGCCAGTATGGACAGGAGGATTATAGCGGTTATAGCAATAACTTATTCAATGTACATATGAGAGGACGTGTGAGTATTGTTTCAAGACAGAGATGTGAGCAAGGCAATGTTATATATATATATATATATAGCACACTTCATTACAAGTAAACTCAATGTGCTTTACATTAAAATGCATGTGCATACACCCACCCAGAGACAGTGAGCACAGACACACACCTACAGTAACTAATCATGAACCTGAGAAAACTCAAACGTTTTCAGTTTTCTTGTAAAAGTGGAGACAGTTGTGACAGATCTCATTTCATCAGGCAGTTGTTGTTGTTTTTTGTGCAGAAAACAGGATCAAAGCAACAAAACGCACCCTCACCAGATCTGCATCTTGTTCTTAGTACAATTAGAAAGCCAGCAGGTTTTCGGAGGTGTTGTTGTGTGTTGCGTCCTTAACCCTCCCTGCACAGGAAATCTCATGGAGGCTTTACATGCAGTTCTGAAGAACCCGCCAATCAACACAAAGAACCAGAATGTCAAGGTGGGTTTGACGTTTTTTTGGGTCAGTAATGGTTTGAACATTTGCCACATCCTTGTATTTCTTATAAATCACTTTGCAGGCTTTTACACTCTTGAATGATTCAATTATTAAAGACATTTGTGAGAAGAGATTTTTTGGACATATCCAGTAGATATTGATCTGTCTTTATGCACATTTTGTAGCAGACCTTATGTGGTTGTAGACTCATTGCCCTTTCAAACACATTATTTTGAAATGCAGTTAAATATAAGTTTTAACTTTTACTGAACTGCCAGGTTGTTTTACTTTATTATTCATATGTATTATATATTATCCATCCGTCCCTTCAAACAGCCCAACAAATGGGCCGGGAATTCAGAGGCTAATAATTATCTGAACTCTATAGCAACCCCTTCACACGCCTTCTCTTTTCTTTTCAGGATCGTGCGGAGGGTTTGGTGCTGAAGGTGCTCAGCGCCTTTAAGAGCAGTGACATTGAGAAAGGGGTGCAGTCCCTCGACAAGAACGGCGTGGACCTGCTGATGAAATACATCTACAAAGGCTTCGAGAGGCCGTCAGAAAACAGCAGCGCGGTTCTGCTGCAGTGGCACGAAAAGGTAAATATTTACTCTTCATTGTCTGACGTAATCATAAAGTGGCAGGAGGTGAGGGAAGAAGAATGTTTCCTAAAATCCCTCTCGACCAATCCAACCTTTTTAGGCTTGGGAAAATGTTAATTATTTAGCTCTAAACATTTTATAAAATTGTGTTGTTATAATCCAATGGAGTGGATCTGTGATTGATCCATTTAATAAACTCAGTATTGGCTCTGTTACCAATCGGATAAGTGCATCCCTTATTGATTTTGGGCTATATAGATAAAACTGGCTTGGCTTGAGGGAGAAGCTGACACTTCAGAGGGTGGTGGTGAGCAAGATTTAAATTAAAACACCTCCAGGACGCTCCAAGTCTTATTTGTACAGCTGCAATATCAAGAAAGGCCCAGGGTGAGATAGACTAAATGTGGCCACAGCTGAACTGAATACAAGGTGAGCTACCAGAATGTTAACAGAGACTCAGTTTCAGTACCGACTGTATTTGTCTCCCTGTGTCTTCAGGCTCTGGCTGCTGGAGGAGTGGGCAGCATCGTCAGGGTACTAACAGCGAGGAAGACGGTCTAAAAGAGGAGCGGAGGATCAGTTCACTCCACATCACTGACTGAGATGCAGAGGAGGGGAGGGGGGGCATCTGTACTGTACTGTTCATGTAATCTAACAGATAGGGAATAAAAGGAAAAACAGATTTTTAACCTGATGTGATCCTGCTGCGTTCAAGGCTAGACTAAAAAAATCAAATCAAATCTGGGTCACATTTGGTTAAAAAGTAGGTTTTCTTCTTTCTTCCCCTGCGTAATACTAAATCGTATTCCTCACAGGGTGCTACAGATAACTTCACACCTTTTGTCTTTGTGCTACTTCCCTGATCTATTTACATTACCCCCCCCTCCCCTCCTCTCTCCATGTCATTCCTAAACACCAGTGGTTCCCAACCTAGAGGAGATAAAACGCAGGCAGGGGAACGCATATTCCTGCTACACAAAATGATGTTTATTTTTTGAGACATTCCTCTAATCTTTACTGGATCATTTTACCTCTCCAGGCCTCTAAAAATCATTCAGTTAAAACAAGGAAAGAAATGTCTCCAAGTGTGAACCAGTCAAAAAGCGGTCACAAGCCATCACTCTCTTGTGTTATCGCTGCAGTAGAGACTTCCTGATGGAACAAAAGCCCGACTGTCTGTCAGTAAATCCTCTCATTGCCTCTCCCTGTAACACTTTAGCAGCGGGAGTCTCCTGAAAAGCACAGTCACAGATGGAGGGTGGTGGATTTGCTCACGGGGGTCGCCATCCATCCGAGGAGGAGGAGGAGGAGGAGGAGGAGGGGGAGGAGGGGGGAGGGTTGGCGTCATCCATCCATCCTTTCACGCTGCCTGCTGTCCCAGTTAAGGATTATTACCCACGATGCATCTCCACCACCACTCTTATTAATCCCATTTTCCCGCTGGTCTGACTTTGTCATGTACCCTCTGCTGCTGTACAGGGCACTATGTGGCTCTGCTGTTTATAGAGCTACATTTTTTCTTTACTTTCAGGAAAATGAATCCTTTCTCTTTTTTATTATTTTGGTATTTAACAGAAAAATAATCTAGGATTAAACATTTTCCTTGGTTTTGTTATTGTTTTATAGTAACGATTTTTTTTTTTGCCTCATGGCCAAATCCCTACTTAATGGAAATTGAAAACACTGCTTAAACAGCTTGACAATATCAGGAGAGACTAAGATGATTAATATTTTGTCTCTCTATAAAGTGAGAGGGACCTTTATGCGATTAAAAAAAAAAAAAAAAAAAGAAAAGAAAAGAAAATCCATTGCATGATCCCACTTTTGAGATTTTGAGTATTTTCTCAAGCATTTCATACCTGTCTTTTGTACATGTTATGTGTCTCTTCTGGAAGAATAATGTGATGTTTGTATTGAATCCGAGTTTAAACTTCTGCTCGTTCATTCAAACAAATCCTCCACACATGGTATTGTCAGGCAGTAGGAAGTCATAACCATTATGACCACATACAATTTCCACACGTTTTATAAAATGAGGAGGAAAACTGGAAACGTCAAAGTTTTATCTGCCTTATCAGGTAGATTATGTCTGTTGCCAAATGATTTGTTTTGCTTTCATGGAAATAATACAGCTTACACTGACTGTTTAGTTGCCATTGTGTGTTAGAGAGTAATCCTAAAGACAAAGTGGTGACTACAAACTATAAAAAGTATAAATGAACATAAAAGCAAAATGTGTTACGGTTCAAAAGGTTGCTGGTTTGAAAATAAGCAACCTTGAAGCTCCTTATTTGGACCCAGCGATGAGGAGAATTCAGATCCAGCATGATGTTTTCTTCCTGCTCATTTCAAATCAAACACTTGAGTGGAATTTCTCAATGGATGTTGCTTTTTCTAAAACACAAAAGTATCATCACAGTTGTGTTTTACTCACGAGTTATCACCAGTTGATATTTAGACATGGCTTTTCATGTTTGAATACTGTCATCAGTGATGATGCATCCAGACATTAGATTCCTTTTCTAATGCAGTAACGTCTAGTTTTACATGACAACACAAAGGAGAGCGGTCTGGTTTCTTCTTCTGCGTCATGTATTCTAGTCCGAGATGCTCTTCTAGCCGAGGGCGAGAAGACGGGGGAACATACCAAACTGATGTACAAACTGCCTTACTCGATATTCCTTTTTTATGTTTGTGCTTTTTTGACAAAAAATAAAAAAATAAAAGGTATGAATGCTGATCATAACTTTGTCCCGACTGTTTTTGTCACTGCTGAAACTGAAAGTTTGGACTTAAGTGAAAGATAAAAGTAAAAATCCTTCACTTTCTCGAACAGAGAAAGATGTAGGGACACGTTAAGGAGTGACTACAAAATATCATTGGTCATGATAAATAATCTGTTAGCTGAAGCTAAATGTACAGTTCAGAACAGGGTAGTTTTACCTTATTATTATTATTATTATTATTATTTGTATTTGATTTAAAAATGTAATAGGATGTTACACCACTTGATGTTATCTTTCTTTTCTTGCATTTACCAGGGGTGCAAACAAGTTTTATTCATTTTGTCTGCAATCACTTTGCATGCATCTTCGTATTCTGAATTTCTTTTATTATTATATTGCTATTGTTATATTATATTCTTTGCTGTATCACGTCTCCCAGCGGCAGAATTTCTTTATTGACCCAGTTTGTTTTCTTTTTGTTTCCATTATTTCTGCCCAATTGATATATATATACATTATAAATATATTAGATTGTTGCTAATTTAACACAGGGTAAATCCTCATTTCTGATTGGATTGGAGCACACAGGTTTAATCATATGATCACTTTTATACTCTTACACTTTGCTGTAAGTAGCTTGATAAATTTGCCTTACTCTTCACACTCATTAAATTACTTTTACGTTTTAACTTCTAAATTGTCTCTTTAGAGCTTTCTTGGTTGTAACTCTTGGACGTTTGATCCATTTGTTCCCAGACGTGACATGCTTGATATGCAGTCGTGCTGCAGACATACGTTATGCTTAATTTCAGTGTATATTCATTTATTACATTTTTATTACAAAATGGATACAATAAGTACAGTATGGCAATACATTATGAGGAGAAAAAAAACATATGTACAAGTCATAAAAATAAAATACATCTTGGTATCAACTATTGGATGGAGCAGTACGGCACATTGATGATGTAATCAGTGTAATGATTGGATAGGGTTTCTATTTGATGCACTTGTGTGTATGACGGGCCACTACCTGAGGATACAAAATATGTGATGTCAAGTTTTCTATGGCCAAAATGAGCACCATATCTGAACAGTCACAACTCCACTTTAGTGACTGAAGAGGGCAAAACAAAGGTGGGGAACTGCCCATTTTTCTCGTTCAAGCACTTCCCAATAAGTTAATAATAGTTAGATGTAAATAAAAGGCTAGCTAAGATTTCTTGAGTAGGGTTGAAGCCCACTTTCTGAGCCAGTGGTGGACACTTCAGATTTGAGGAGCAAAATCTTGTTGATCTTATAAATAAATCTGAAGGGGCAGGGGAAAATAACAAGGCAAAATATCAAACATGTTGCTGAAAAAGTCCTGCCAGACCGAGGAAAGGATCCCGGGGATTACAGCCAATAAGCAGCCTCCATCCAAGCCCCCTGCCTGATTTGTATCAACTTTAAATCCACTTCCTTACTTCTTCAGGGCGGTATGCACCCACTGGCCTCTCTCACACTGAAGTCTTTTTTGTCTCAGTTTGTTGACTGATGTGGCAACTTCTCCGAAACCACACCCACTCACTCATTTATCTCAGTGGTGCTGCATGTGGAGGACACAATTCATCACCGCAACCTTTGTCCCGCGCCATTTAAAGTGCTCTCAGTAGGGGTAGGCAGAGACGGCGATGTAGACGATGAAGGTCGTCTGGTACTCGATGCCTCCGTCCTCGCTGTAGGAGAGGGCTCGGACCTTCATGCGGTACGTGTGGGGCTCTCGTAGCGCCTGCGTGGTGAACAGCACTCCCTTCAGGTTCTCGTCTCGCAGGGCAAAAGGTAACGTGACGTCCTCGTCCACCACTAGGAAGGTGGTCCTGGGGTGCATCACTCCGTCCTGTGTGTAGGCCACCAGTCTGATGAGGTCCTGGTTGGCTGCAATGCCAAAGGGAAGAGACAGCAGCTTGTACTCCAGGGCGTAAGGGCTCAGTGCACACTCCAGGTCATTTGGTGGGCAGTTCTTCAGGCAAAAGCTACAACATAGACAGAAGATTATAGATTATAACAGATTATAGAAAGTATAGTGTGGGAAAGCAAAACAGTCTAAGATAGAGTAGATAGATAGATACCTAGTGTATGTTACGTTTATTTTTGAACTTATTACAAACCAAAAGTGCTGTTTACAAGCTTGCCTGCCGTGGGATATGTCTAAATTGTGTATGGAGACCACATACTGATATTTATTTAAAGGTCAGTTCAACTAAATCCCAAAAAACTAAATGTCCCACTTAGTTCAAGTGCTACAGTATATAGGCATAGATTTTATTTTTGCCAGAGTTTTAAGATAATATCTGCTGGTGCTTCAGCCATGACCCCAGTACAGTGTAGGTGAATTGATTTCAGTTTGTGGGGCAATTTCAGCATTGAAAAAATTACATTTGAATTTTTCGAGTGTATTTCTGTGAAGGTTTACCCTGTGGCTGGATCCCTCTGGTAGTTTGGTGGACAGGGGGTGTCTATACATTGGTAACTTCCTCTCATGTTAAAGCACATCTGGTTCGCTCCACACTGGATGTTCTGTTCCAGGCACTCGTCTATATCTGCAGATACAGCGAACAGCTTGTCATTTGTCACGGCACATACTAAAATGAAATGATGGAAACAGGGAGCAGCTGGTGGTTCTCACCTTGACACGTCTTGCCGTTGGTCATGAGGCGGTAACCAGCAGGACAGAGACACCTGTGGCTCCCTGGTGTGTTCATACACTCATGCTGACAGGCATCCCTCACCTCACACTCATTGATGTCTGTTGGTGTCACACAGAAACAGCCACAGAACGATAAGGAGAAAGTCAGAGCACATTAATTATTTTTAAAAGCTCATAATTACAACAAACGCACAAGCAGCAGTGAAGCGAAGAGCTTTCATCCTCTCCCTCATCTCAACCCTGCCTGTCCTCCATAGTTACCTAAGCAGCGGCCACCCCTGGACTCAAACCCCTGCTGACAAGCAGGGAGGCCCTGCTGTGAGGAATGTATGGGAGTCTCTCTGCGACTCTGGCTCCTGTAGCGCCCCCTTGTGGCGGCTACGTGGGAGTGGTAGCTCTGAGAGGCCAAGTTGTGGTACAGTCGCTGGTAGGAGCTGCGCTCAGGAGAGGATTGTGACGCCCGGTAGCCGTATGAGTAACTCTCATAGCTGGGCAGACGCTCCAGACCGGCACAGGATTTGCCATCCCCCAGCAGGTGGCGCCCCGGCGGGCAGGTGCACTTGAAGCTGCCAGGCGTGTTGATGCACTGGTGGGCACAGGGCTGTGGCAGCCGCTCACACTCATTTATGTCTGCCCCCAGCACAAAGAAAGACCAGCACCAGTAAAAGACAAGAGGACAGTGATAGAACAGAAGGACAGACAGAGAAAAAGGTGCAAAAATAAAGCAGAAGTAACAGAAACAGATGATGGAGGAAAAGAACACACGAGGTGGTGTAGGCCACGAAAATAGAGGAGGGAGATGAGAATGAAGGGGAAAAAAGGGTATATGTCAATTACCCCACTGTACAACAATACATTTTCATGTCCCTAAGACTGAAATGTATTGCGACCATAAATACATAAATTGAATGAGATTGAGATTATCTCCTAATGCCTTGAAGATAACAACTTCAATTCTGAATCTAGTCAAGATTTTATCTGAGGAAATGATATCAAATATAATTCACATTTGATATCAGGTACAAAATCCAATCCATGCCAGATAAATATGTCACAAAGACAGACATCAGCGTACAATGTTAACGATGTCACGAGGGGAACGGTGAGTGTATGCCATTACAAAGCAACTCCAGGAAATAGCCAGATCCAAACACAAAGGGTTTGAAAAGTCAGAATTGGAAGAGAGTGAAAGGAAACTGAGTGACAGAGAGCTGTGAGGTGATGGTGCTGGTCTTTATACGGGGTGAGGACATTTATTTTCAGTTTCGTTCCTCTGTGGACCTTTTCTTACCCTTTCTCTTACTCCTATCTGACAGGTAAGTAGACATAGTATCAACCTAGAACTTTAGAGGACCTGATACCATGCATTGAGTCTTTGCAGGGTCTTTGCATTTAATGTTATGAGTTAGTCAGCAGTTTTTATTGCAGCATTTTAGAGACATAAGCAAGCACTGGCAGAATATCATGTCCAAACTATTGCAGATGACAGCAGAGTTATTTTAGTCTTTCAGCAGGAGTGAGTCACTGACACAAAGAGAGAAGTTTGCTGGCAGAAGTAAGCAAGCTGGTGGCAAATGTAAGGGAAGAGCAGTGCAAAAATGTTTCATTCAGCTGCCTGATGACTACAAATGAAGCCCTTTGAATGTCGGATTGTGTTTAATTTACGTTTTGCCCGATGAGGGGTTGACAGGATATGAGAGACATGAAGGATGTACATACCGACACAGGGCCGTCCCACTCCCTGAGATCTGTAGCCACGTGGGCAGGTGCAGTGGTAGCTGCCTCTGGTATTCTCACAGATCTGATTGTATCGGCACTGATGAGTGCCATCTCTGCACTCATCGATGTCTGCAGCAGGCCACAAGGGATACAGGAACAAATCATGGTGCAAAACTGATTGACTGACAAAACTCTCTCAGTCACATTTGAATTTAAAAATGTAAAAATCTGTGCTTCAGCGAATGCTCTCTGGCTTAACAAGAAATACAGTATGTTGGTGAATACTCACCTACACATGTCCCATTGGCGCCTTTAGTCATACCGTTGGGGCACAGGTCAATACAGGTGTAACCACCCCGAGTGTTTTTACACTGCTGATCTGATCGACAAACCCTCTGTCTGCACTCGTTTATATCTGAGGTGATGAGAGAGAGAAGGTGTCAAATCCAGAGCTTCTTCACGGAAATTCTTTTAGGTGAGGGCATGTGACTGTGTTGTTTAAAGCGATGAAAGTATATTTAAGAAAATGCCAAAAATAGTAACATTTTATTATGAATAATACAGCATTATATGGAGAGGTGTGGCTGTCTCACCTATACAGCGTCTGTTCCTGAGTTGAAAGCCCGGCTCGCAGGCGCATCGGTAGCTACCAATTGTGTTCAGACAGTGCTGATTGCACGGATTGGACTCCTGGCACTCGTTCACGTCTGAGCAGCAAAAGTTTAATGTTAGCAACATTCACAACAAATGCTGAGTTGATCAATAAAGCTTGTTGGTGTACCTGTGCAGCTGAGACCATCAGCTGTTCTCCTGAAGCCACGCCCACAACGCATGACACATCGGTAAGAGCCAATCGTGTTCTCACAGTCCTGTCCATCGTGGCACACGTTCCCACCCAGTGAACACTCGTCAATGTCTACGGGAGTGAAGAGCATTGAATTAATATAACAATGACCTGTTTGTGACTGACTCAGGACAGCTGAGTGAATGTTTGTGGGTCGTATACCCTGACAGGTCCTGCCGTCAGCTGAGATGGTGAGGCCTCGGGGACAAGAGCAGTAGTAGGTGCCCATGGCGTTGTGGCAGACATGAGAACAGGGGTTCCTGACTTCACACTCGTTCTCATCTGCAGCACACAAATGATACACAAACAACAAAATTGAAGAAAATCAGGATGCGCTTGGATGAGCTGTGAAAACATTTAAAAGGTGCTTTTAAATCCACTGTGTCTTTAAATGCAACTTTTAAACTTAGACTACAATGTTGTTTAACTGATTCTCACTGAGTGAGTGAGCATAATATGTTGTGATAAACATTACCTGCACAGTAGGGCCCAGCAGACACCAAAGTGAAACCCTGAGGACACTGGTTACTGCGATCTCCTGGAATCATTACATTTATTATTCATCATTAAATTCAGATTACATTTGAGACAAAAACATGCAGGGAAAAAAGAAATATCCGATGTAGAAGGCAGACTGGATGACGAAGCAACAAGGAAAAATACAGAACCTAATATTAAGTTAGTAGCCTTGTTCAGTTCCTACATTCAGTCCTTTCACAGACCAGTATTCTCACCCTTGGCGATACTAGCTTGGATGCTATACTCCAGTATCTCCTCCAGGGGGTGGTAGTGTGCGCTGATGGCTGTGGCGTGCAGCATCTCCACCAGGTAGGGCATCTTGCCCTTGGACAGGTCGTAGGAGATGGTGTGGTTCCAGGAGTAGGGCACACTCTCCCTGTCGATGCTGAACATGCGGGTGGACAGAGCGTACAGCTGGCCCGGGCCTGTCTGGATGTAATCCTCTGTGTAGTCCTGAGTCGAACAAAGTGTACATGTGAGGCAGCTGGTAAGTCTTTTGACAGGTTTTAGCTTATTCACTAGAAATCATGCAGACTGTAAGGGATGTGTGATTTGCAGTAAACTGGCTAAAATATTGAAAAATATATGAAAATCATTGGTATGATGCACTAAATTTGTTAGGCTCATAATTTTTGGTTTGGGCATAATTTTAGTCCAGATTAGATAGAAGGTGCAGATTTGGTTTAAAATAACGAATAAATATACCTATAGACTATTCGTTTACCTTGATGCTGATGTCAGCATGTGAGGGCAGCTGCAGGATGTGTCCGTTCACTACGATGTCCAGTAACAACGCTCCATCTGAGTCAAGGCCTCTGGCAATGTGGGTCATCCTCAGGATCTCACCTACCACGATTCAATTACACCACAGACGTTAGTCAGCCTAATTTACATTATTCACGTCAAAATCATCAGTCAACATTTTCACTGTTTGTCCGTTCTTACCTGTGGCAAACTCCACCTGCGTCTCTCGCCTGAAGATGCCTCCTGTTAGCGTGTAGCCGTTGACAGCCTCTCCTACTTCCTGTGCAGTGGTCCAGTAGACGGGGTTCAGGATTGAGATGAGCTTTCTCATCGCAGGACCTTGAAATCAAAGGCAAAGGAAGAGCGTATTTCATTTCTTATGAGATTTATTGAGAAAGTTCAGGAGAACAGGGTCTTATTTGGTGCACATCACATCTAAAAGTAGAAGATTTATGCATGTGAAAGTGTTGGAAAACTGACCTAATGTCCTCGGTACATTAGTAATAGTGGCCTTGATGATTCTGCCGCCAGTCTTGCTGTCTGTGATGGTGGCATTGAGGATGGCGATGCCAAACTCAATATCATTGATGTTGCCTATGATGCTTCCTCGTGCCTTCTGGGGTCCACCTGACAAAAAGGGAAGGTATATAAGAATGCGTCGAGTGCTGCACTCAACTGCACACATATACAAAATATACATTTACCAAAATGCCTTACCTGGGCAGGCCTGAGTGTTACACCTGGACAGCTGAGAGGAGTCTCCTGGACACGGCCGACCACCGTTGCTAGGAGACGGACTATTACAGAGACGGACGCGTGTCCTCTCTCCACCCCCACAGGAAGCAGAGCATCCTGCCCACAGCTGCCATGAACCCCAGTTACCATCAACTGCAATGATACGTATGATAAGTACACACATTAACACACAAACCACAGAAAAACAGACACATAATTATTAATTGTCTGATAATCTGAGTTTTAGGGGGAATTTAGTCTTCTTGGGATAGCTTAAAAATTATGAGATACACAGTTTGTACCAGTGAGGTTTTCTTTTTGATTGAAAAATAAATAAATAAAGGCACATTCCCTATATATTTATGCGTTTTTTTCCCTCTCTCACATTACTCACCCTAAACATCGGGTGAATTCAATGTGAAATGCAGAAACAGGTTAGTTGTGTTTATTCAGGGCATTTACAGCCACTTCATTTTTTCATTTCAAGAGCATTTCATGCACATGCAGGAGCCTCTCTACCCCCCCCCCCACCCCCTTAGCCTTGTTGACCCCTGACACAGTCTTAAACATGCTGACTCACCGGGACAGTTGGCTGTGCTGCATCTCTGTATCTGTGTATCTGCACCGGCGCATGCTCTCCCACCGTTGGCAGGTCTGGGGTTGTCACATGTCCTGTAGCGCCTCATCTGACCTCCGTTACATGTCTTGCTGCAGCTGCCCCAGCTAGTCCATGGACCCCAGTTACCGCTGACTGACATAAAGAAAGTCAAAATGTCAAAGACAGAATAGGGAAAAGCCAAAAGAGCAGGTACATCTTTACAGATAGATATACAGGTATAGATAAAGATATAGAAGATCTAACCAGTATGAGCAAATAACAATTAATATGACTCACTGGGGCAGGGGTCACTGTTACAGAAGTCAATGTGCACGTCACTGCCTTCACACTGTCTGCCGCCATGCTGAGGGGCGGGGCTGGCACAGAGGCGTGTCCTCTGTCTGGTCCCACCTCCACATGAAACACTGCAGGCTCCCCAGCTCACCCAGGATGACCACTTTCCGTCCACTGGAGGGCACAAGGAAAGAAGAAGCAGGGGCATCAGTCACTTAGACTTATTATATTTGGAACCTGATTTTAGCAATGACTTCAGTATGACCACTGGGGAACAGACATATGGATATGGACTTAAGTCTCCCCCAATCTCATTTTATTGTAAACGCACAATCCCCGAGCCCTCACCAGGACAAGGTCTCTCCTTGCACACTTGTGTTTGGGTGTCTGAGCCCTCACACTGTGGTCCATCAAATGCTGGAGGAGGGTTGTTGCACAGCCGGATTCTGGACTGCATACCCTTACCGCAGGTCTCACTGCATGGGCTCCATGGAAGCCAAGACCCCCAGTTACCTATCACTGCAGGAGTATAAACAGATAGTCAATACATACAGGTCTATAATCACATATTTGCCTAGTGGTGGAAAGTTTCCTCAAGTATTGTACTTCGTTACTCACCTGGACAAGGTCTGACACTGCACATGATGGCCTCCACTGCCTTCCCCTCACAAGGCCTTCCTCCATGCTGAGCTGAAGGATTACTGCAGGATCGGACCCTGGTTCTGTTGCCCTGACCACAGGTACGAGAACACTCCTCCCAGTGAGACCACTCTGACCAGTTACCATCCACTGTAGAGGGACAAAGGGACAGATTTTGTTACCACATATGCCTTTTGCAAGTGAAACAAGTCCTAACAGGTTGAATCCTCTGTGTCTTATTTTTCAAAGCACTCTCACCTGGACAGGGCTTTCCCTGACAACTACGAGTCTCTGTGTCTGATCCTGCACAGTGACGCCCTCCATTGGCAGGTAGAGGATTGTTACACTGTCTCAGCCTTTTCTGGGAGCCGACACCACAGGACACACTGCAAGGCCCCCACTCTGCCCACTCTGAGTAGCCCCCATGAACTGGAAAACAAATCAGTGCACATTAACACATCTCTTTTTTTATTTTATTTTTTTTACCTGTGATCGTTTCATTTACAGTGGAAGAAACAATGCAATCTTGAACATTTTGTTCATTTGTTACAGGTTAAAATGAAAGTTGACTCAAAAGTCTGGCACAATGAAAATAATCCCCACAATGTCCAGCTCACCTCGTACAGTGAGAGTGACCCTGACCAGCACTGATCCTAGCAAGTTTCTGGCCACGCATTCATATTCAGCTGTGTCCTCCTTCTGGGCGCTGCTGATCCTGAGGGAACTGTTGGACAGGGTGGAGAAGCGGCCGTTGCCCAGCAGGGGGCGCCCCTGGCGGGACCACTCCATCATGGGGGTAGGCTCACCCTCCGCCTGACAGTTAAGCACAACTGTGGTGCCAGCATCGACCACCGTCTCCACTGGCTCCACTATGATGGTGGGTGCACCTGGAAGGCGGGCAAATCCATGTGATCTAACCTTTAAAATGGGAATTCTACGGATTTCACGCATCAAAATATGTTTGCAAGACACGGGGAGCACCAAGAAAACAACCCCTCACATTGTCATAAATCACTGGAGTGCTCTTTCAGGTTATAATAACTTTCACATTTTCTTCTTGTAGCAGATTTTATGCTACATAGGACTGACACACAGAAGATAAACACTCACTCTGCAAGGTAAGTGTGACACTCCTTTCCACCACCCCTGCATCATTTGTTGCCACACACATGTAGTTGCCTGCATCTTCACTCTGTACAAAATTTAATGAAAATATAGTTCATTATTACTTTATACATACTACTTAAAATATATTTGTTTGCAGATAAGGATACTGAAAAAGTTGTGTTTACATGATATCCATCTTAGACCATTGAGCCAGCATCAACATCATGTACAGAGTGTTACACAAGAGGTCTCCGTCTCATGTGTTTTCCTACCACTGTGCCGTAGATGGCCAGAGAGCCGTTGTCCAGCTGACGGATGCGGTTGCTGATCGGGATGTTTATTCCATTTTTGCTCCACCGGATGGTGGGCAGGGGGTCGCCCCGAACCTCACAGTTGAGGATGGCATTACCACCCAGAGGTTCAATACGGTTGGAGTGAAGGTCCCCATCAATGATAGGAGGCTCTGGAGACAGACAGAAGAACTTGCTTTGACATTATGGACACGTCGAGTGAGTTATAAGCTTATATCATAAGCAGTATACAAACATTTAATAAATGGCTTATAACACACTATTATGTTGAATGCAGCTATAAGAACATTTTTAAGTGTTTACAGTATTTGTTAACAATTATAAATTCTCCTATGAAGACATATTTAATATTATTATAACTGTGTTTTACAACATTGTAATTTATTATCTGTTTATAAATCAGTCTCCACTTATGGGTGCCCACAGCAAGAGTTCAAGTTGTTATCAAATACACACACACACACACACATATATATATATATATATATATAAATAAACATTTATATCTGCTTACAGCTACATTATAATGGGTTGTAAACCATTTATTAGTGGGACTTAAGTGTTTTTACAGAAGTAAAATTAAGCTGAGTCAAATACTTTCATGTGTTTTTTACCTTTGAC
The DNA here is from genome assembly GCF_043641665.1 of Enoplosus armatus. Taxonomy (NCBI): domain Eukaryota; kingdom Metazoa; phylum Chordata; class Actinopteri; order Centrarchiformes; family Enoplosidae; genus Enoplosus; species Enoplosus armatus. The sequence goes on from NC_092186.1 coordinate 20,890,839, forward strand.
ATAGACAAAGCCCAGTGACTTGATGGTTCCTACGCTGTTTTCTGCCACGCAGGTGTACGTGCCGGAGTCATCTTTGCTTACTCGCTCTATCACCAGCTCACTGTGGCCGTTCACATGATCGTAGTGAACTAAAGCATTATCAAAAGGCAGTAAAAGACAATGAGAGGAAAACATGGTTAAAAGTCTTCATTCTAATATACGACATTGAGCTACATAAATTATGGATTTATTCAGTAAATACCCTTTGATATGAAATATTTTCCTAATCAATAGGGATCTTGCTATATACCTGGGATGATGTTGTTGTTGAAGGCCCATGTGATTCTGGGTGGGGGGATGCCGCTGACTCCACAGGCCAGCAGGAGGCGCTCTCCCTTGTTGAGGGCCACGTCTCCGAGCAGCTCAGTGAAGACAGGGTGAGTATGAACAGACAGGGTCACTGTCCGACTGTCCTGTCCGACTGCATTTGTGGCAACACAGGTATAGCTGCCTGCATCGTCAGGCTGGTGCAGAGGGAGGGGAGAGGAGAAGAGGGGGAGCAAGCAGAAAACATTATTTAACTGATTTGTGATGCCTTCACTGTTTTCGTATTGAACTGTTAACCATAGCCAGACCAATAAGACCTATTTCACTTTCCAGCAATCTACAGATATTAACAACAAATGATTTGTTGTTCTATGTTTTTCTGTGTTTCCCTTACCTGAGCAGTGTCTATCACCAGCTCTCCAGACGGCAGGATTGTGTACTCCCCTGCGCTTTCAATGAGAGGATTACCGTCTTTCTCCCAGGACAGGCTGGGCTGAGGGACGCCCTCCGCCACACACACCAGCTGAGCCTGACTGTTTTCCACCACTGCGACCTCCTGCTCTCCAACACGAATGGAAGGCGGGACTGCAAGAGTAGGGGCGTATCATTTTCATTATCACAATAATTTTAAAACATTAGTCGTTATGTCGTCTAGGTATGGTTTTATAAAATATACAACCACAGAGGGGACCGGCAGCTGCTAATGCTCTGTACACTAAATTTTAAATTTTGAGGCAAATTAGCAGCATCGCTTTATGGCACAAAAGGGAATAAAAAATGGAAAAGGCATTGTTCTTTCAGGTTTCTCGCTATCACAGATGGTGTAACTACTGAAGTACAATCAAAACAAACATTTTATGTGAAATGTGGTTTGAAAATATTGTCACATTCAGTTAGATCAGTTTATTCAACCAAAAAACAGCAACTTTAACATCAAGATATTGTTAGTGTGACATACTTATCTAATGTAATACTGACACAACATAAAGGACAACCAAAACGTACATTTTATCAACTCTATGTTACCACAAACATAAGGTGTGGTGATCAGTGATGTGGTTTAAAATACAGTGTAAACTGTAACTTACTGTGTACAGTCAGGCTCATCTCGAGGCTGACTGTTCCCGCTGCGTTGGCAGCAGTGCAAGTGTATCGTCCAGTATCACTTGGCTGGATGAAGGCGATCTGCAGGGATCCTGAACTGAGGACCCGCTGGCGTACAGATTCACTCAGCAGCTGCCCGTCTTTGTGCCATGTGACAGAGGGTGGAGGGGAGCCATCAGCTTGGCACTGCAGCGTCACAGAGGAGTCCACGGGTGCCAGGTACTTTTGAGTCTCTGAGCTGATCACTGGAGGGACTGCAGGACACAAAAATACCACATGCAGTTAAGACAAAATAAGTAATTAGACTGACAGACATAATTTTAGTTGCATGTTGGAACTTGGAAGACACATAACTGTTACCTATCAGGATAAAGGGAATATAATTAATTCAGAGTCAGCTCTGCCAGAGATTTGTGTAAAAAGTTGTTTCAACACATAATTTTATCCTTTTTTTATTCATTAAAGTAGCATTCAATGCAGTGTTATTGTGTCAGAATACAGTAGATTGCACAGTGTTCTTCCTATATCCCTGTACGCGACTGCTGAATATTACATAATACATCTAATCATTACTTTAGTGTGAGCCCTACCTTGTACTCTGAGTTTGGTCTTGCCCAGCGCAGTGCCTGCAGGGTTTTGAGCCACACATATGTATGTTCCAGAGTCCGACACAGAGGCCTTAGAGATCTGCAGACTTCCATTAGGCAGCACTGTGAAACTTCCACCTGGCATGAAGCAAGAGACATGATGTTATGACTGATTACTTATGGTTGCTGACACACACACACATAGACAGGATTAATTACCTGTGGTGGGTATATTGATGCCCTCCTTCTGCCAGGTGATGGTGGGTCTGGGGGAGCCTGTGGCCCTGCAGGGCAGAGTGATGGGGTTATTCAGGATCACATCCAGCGTGGTCGGATGAGACTGGATCACTGGGAGCTCTGAGGAGAGGGATGAGAAAACACTGATGCTCAGAAAGAGTCAATTGTACATGTAAGCATCATGCGTAGCAAACGCACAGCAGGAAACGCACAGGTGTAAATAATAAAAGTAATGGTGGCTGAATTCCATTTAGTTTCTTCAGTTTCAGGGTCTGGTATTGTGCATGCTGACTCACTGCAATACAACAGAGCCATCAGTAATGTTATCAGTAACACCTGTGATTTTCCTCCTATGACAGGTGAAAAGGTCTGCAGTGGAAAAGGCCCACGATGAACCTCTCCCACACTCAACAGGTGCAACAAAACTAGTCTGCACACACCCACACAGTCCTCAAACATCTACTCAGGCAAAATAAGTGCACCTGTTTAAGTGGACCATGGCATCCCAACAATATTGCAGGCTACATTTGTCAAACACATTTGATTGTAGTCAAAGATCTCCTTTTAATTAAATGCTAAACCAAATGAATGGGCAGTCGTGAGTCTACTATGATATTAAGCTCTGAACAATGAATATTTTTTTGACTTGTTGCACTCTGCATAGCCTCTAAACAGCAGTGAGTCTCTTGATATATTGTTTCTCAGGATGTTCTTACCCTGCACTGTGAGCTGCACGTGGCGGTGGGTGGAGCCTGCAGCGTTCTTGGCCGTGCATGAGTAGCGTCCTGCATGACTGAGCTCCGCTGAGGTGATTTCTACTGGACCTGAGCACAGATCATCACACACCAAATCAACATAATCAATAACAAATCTTACCAGTGTTGACAAAATCTAATTAAAACACATATTCTACAACTCATTTAACACCTACAGTACAATACACTTATAGTCCAATCTTAAGAGCATTATTGGGTGACTCACAGTGGTAACATTTCTTTAAATATAATTTCCCCCCGGGGATCAATAAAGTATTTCTGATTCTGAAATTTAGCAGGACCAGTTGAAGAATTAACTGAATACAATAGCATTATTTGTACTAATGAAAGAGTGTGTGATTAACGTAAAAACAAAATGGTGGTAGTTTGGAAAGTTGTACCAAATAAAAGTTGTGTACTTCTGGATGCTATTTGCTTTAATATGATTCTGACCTGTGGGCAGGATGCTGTAGCCCTGTCCCTCTTTGGGAAGCGTCACACCATCTTTGCTCCAGAGAATTGTGGGCTTTGGGACACCAGATGCAGTACAGGCGATGACCACTGGGGACAGCCTGGTTACAACTAGCTCTGTGGGTTCATCTGCTATAGATGGAGGAACTAAAGGGACAAGTTAAAACATGTAAGGAAAATATCTGATCTGATAAATCATAGAAACCATGAACATACCTTAGTAAGAATTTGTCAACGGCTGCTGTGTTACTCACCGTGGACAGTAAGGTTGATGGATCTGGAGTCTTCCCCTGCCTCATTAGAGACCACACATTCATACACTGCTGTGTCCTCCACGGTGGGTGCTATAACTACCAGGGAGCCTGATGATAGTAATCTGGAAATAACAAAAAGGTTAGTACCTGAGAGTAGTTTCACCATAGTCCACCCTATAAAAATGGTTAAAAGTGAGTTGTGAGTTTTGAATCTTGAATTAGAAAACAGAGAGGGAGAAAACCTGGCTCAACCTGTACATATTCTGGTTCTGGTCAGTATTGATGGCTCGCCCATTTTTCATCCAGCTGACGGTGGGTTTGGGTATGCCGGTGGCCTCGCAGGACAGGGTGGTCTGAACGTTGACTGTAACCGTCACATTGGTGCGGCCGTCAGCGATGGATGGAGGGACTGAAAGATGAGAGCCGAGGATCATAAAATTACTGGGTGACTGTGTTTGTGGGTGATTGAGACAATTTGACAGTATTCTTGTGTTTTGTATGCACATATCTACCACCCACCATATACTTGCAGATCCACTCTCTTGCGTTGCGTCCCAGCCTGATTTGTTGCCATACACAGGTAGCGGCCAGTGTCGGTCACCTGAGCAGGTCGGATGTGTAATGACCCATCCTCTGCAAATGTGTACCTACACACGTTTGTACAAACTGGGTAAGGTACAGCATCCAGGACATGCCAACAATTGAGTTGTGCTAAAATATTCAAATCTACTTCTATTATTTTAAGTATGCAGATTTAATATGCGGGAAACCATTAACACATGATATCATCAAAGAGAACTGTGTATGCAATTGTTTTATAACGATGAGATAGATTCTGCAAAAACGTTTTATGACATGTGGATTTACCTGGGGTTGTTTCCTGCCAATATGGCACCATGTTTCCTCCAGGTTACGCGAGGTGGTGGCACTCCACTTACGACACACTCAAGCACTGCTGGCTTGTTGATGTGCACTGACACTGTCTGGGAGCCTTCCTTGATAGTTGGGGCCACTGAGAGGACAGGGACAGAGTTTTTTACTCATTTACAGCTGGCTAATGAACTTAGCTCTATAACTAATTACAGAGGAAATTGGAAAATGACAAATACTAATACAGTACATTAGTTGTAGATAAAGATGTAACTGTACCATTGACAGCCAGGTTAAACTGTCGCGTGGTCTTGCCAGCAATGTTGCTGGCCACGCAGATATACTGAGCTCTGTCGCTGAGCTCAGCCATGTTGATCTGTAAGTAGCGGCCACCAGACAGAATACGCACACGGGCAGAGGCCTACACAAAGATAAAAAGCAATTTGTGAATACATTTTAGGAGAAGTGATAACATTGTGTGGATAGTTGTTTTTTTTGATTGATTTGACTGATTTCTGACCTGCAAAGGTTTGCCATCTTTGAGCCAGGTCAGAGTTGGAGGTGGAACCGCATCGGACTTGCACTCCAGAGTCACCTGTCTGTTCTGCAGCACTGACACGTCCTGAGGTGTACTCTCCCCCGCAATGTTGGGGGGAACTGTTACAGGAAACGTACAGATTCATCCTTTTTTGTGCATCTAATATTAAAGTTAATTACCTTCAAGCCATAGATTGTTTCCACTATGTTATGTACAGTGCACACTGCTACGCGTATTAAAACATCTGTGTTACCCACCATGCACTCGAACCAGGAACTCCTTGTCATCATCTCCTGCTGGACTGTTGGCTAAGCAGCTGTATCTGCCTGTGTCCTCCAACTGAGTATAAATGAAGTGTGACAAAGTATGAAAACAATGGAAAAAGAGAGAGGAACTGATTAAATCTGAATTCAATATATCAGAAATGGGATTTCACTGTATCAATCCCTGGTCACCGACCTGTGCCGAGGCCGCACGGAGCACCTCTCCTCCCCGGAGGAGGCGCAGGCCGTCTGTCTGTGGGAGCGGGCGTCCATCCTTCAGCCAGGTCAAAGAGGGCGTGGGGATACCTGAGGCCTCACACTGAAGCTCCAGGACATTATTAACCACGACAGATACTTCTGCTGGTACACCAGAGCCCTTGATGCGTGGAGGGTCTGGCAACGTAAACCAAACAAAATGTTTCTCATCCATGAAACAAAAGCTGAAGCTGGAGAATTAGAGCTATAATCTGCTTTTACTCACCCAGCACTTTCAGGTTGAAGTGGCGGCTAGCTTGACCAGCGGTATTGTTAGCCACGCAGGTGTAGCGTCCTGTATCATTGACCTGGGCCTGGATGATATGCACAGTGGTATTCAGGTTGAGGAATTTGAGGTGGGGGTCAGGAATAAGAGTCACCCCTTGTTTAAGCCAGGACACAGTGGGGGTCGGGGTCCCATCAGCAATACACAGCAGAGAAGCCACGTTTCCTCTGACTACAGTCACATCCTCTGTGCTCCCTGCTCCATCCAGACCGGGAGGGACTGAGGAGAGTAATAAAAGATACGGTTGATTATCATTCAACGCTGAACTGTGTTTGGTGATTTATTGCTCAGATTTTACAAGCAAGACATGTTTTTAGACTCACCATGCACCTGCAGGTTATAATGTCTGTTGTCCACTCCCGCTCTGTTTGATGCGACGCAGGTATAGGTGCCACTGTCAGACACCTGGGTTCGTGTAATCCTGACAGATGCAAAACGTACAACATATAAGTATCCTGTTACATATCAACGGCCACTGAAGGCATAAAATAACCAACCAACTTGAAAATTGTGTCTTGAGACAGATACTATTTATTAGACTACTTCTTGGACTTTGGAGTTTGTAACCCTTTTTATTGATGGTAGAGTAGCAAAATCTTCGAAACAGCACATTCTAGACCTTGAGACACTTTTGATTGCAACCCAGTAAGATGAAATTGTTTTAGGCAGGCTAAATTTCCATACTGATTTAATAATAGGAACACCTGCAGGATACAGCAGCTTTTTAAATTAAATTAAATTGTGAAAAACACAATTGAAATACAATTAACAGTACAAAACATGTGAAAACACTAAGATTTCTTTGCAGATTTTACAGATAAAGAATTACACCAATATCTTAGTCTTACCCTAATATAACACACTGCTTAGCAATAATTTCATTTTATGTGCACAAGACCGGGATGCACATATCATGGGGACAAAGTTGCTCTCAATGCAGCACCATGTGTTACAAACTCTTGAGCCCTGTCCACTGACCTACCGGAGCATCTGTCCAGCAGAAAGAAGCCGTATGTGGGAGGACACCGGCAGAGGCAGGCCATTTCTGAGCCAGTTGAGCTGGGGCGGAGGAGAGCCTGCAGCAACACACTCAATGTTGACAGAACTGTCCAGAATTGTGGTCAACTGCTCAACTGTCTCACTGTTGCCGTCTATCACAGGAGGCACTGAAAAAGTAAATGGAAAGCAAAGTCGGTGACATGAAAACTTGTGCAATTATCAAGGACAAGTGACTAAAATGACAGTGACATGTATTCAAAATAAGAATGCATTAAACCCACCATACACATTCAGATTGAATATCCTGTCCTCTTCTCCTGCGGTGTTGGTGGCCACACAGGTGTACTTGCCACTATCAGTGGTGTGAGCTCCAGTCACAGTGAGTGTGCTGCGATCTGGACTGATCCTGAACACAAAGGCAGCATCGCGTCATCCTTATAACATCACGTATCACTGGATTGGCCTACTGTAAAATCCCCAGTTTTCTTCCATTCTGTTCTTCTGTTTTTTGTGGCAAGCATTACCTCAGCTCCTTGTTCCCCGTGCTGTTGATGACTTCCCCATCCTTCAGCCACTGGATGGTTGGAGTCGGGGTTCCCTGGGCTCGACAGACCAGCTGGATGCTTTCATTTAGCAGGACTCCCATTTCACTGGGCAGCTCTGATCCAGAGATACTGGGGGGGACTAAGAGAGAATTACTGGTCTTAGCACAGTCCTATGAATATAATATAGTAATATAGTATTAGAAACCATAAAATGGTAAATACATGTATTCATATGATAACATATAAGCTTGACAGCATACGGCTGACACATAAAGCTTGACAAGAATATGTTCTATGGGGCTTCTCTGGAAGCAAATACGCTTTTGTATTTCTTTAATTTGAAACTAGTTTCTGGAAAAGGGTTACAATGTTTTCATAGTGATTGAGGCTACGCGTGTGCATGTACCTTGTATGGTGAGGTGGTAGCTCTTGCGTTCCTTGCCCTCCACGTTGGAGGCCACACACGTGTAAGTGCCACTGTCAGAAAGCTGTGACCGTGCAATCTGCAGCTTGCTTCCTCCAGAAAAGATGTGCATCTCCAGAGACTCCGAGTTCTCTGAAGAAATAGGAATTTCATATGTTTGGAATAAATGAAATGACAATGACAAAGCTACCGTGCCTTTTTATGCAATGTTACCCCTTTCACTGTGCCTCATCCAGCCGTACTTGAGATACAGATACATAATGAATCTCCTTTCCCCCGGAGGACATTAACAGATGAGAAAAGTTTTTTGTGGTTTAAGTGATTATCAAAAAGCTTTCAGAAAAGTCCACTTAAACCTAAACCTAAGCGTACCTATGAGTCGTCCATTCTTCAACCAAGCGAGGCTGGGAGGAGGGATTCCAGTAGCATCACAGGCGAAGGTGACTGGGTTACTGATGGTTTCCACAACACTCTCCTCTGCTGGGCCATCGATACTGGGAGGTACTGAAGAGAGAGAGAGAGAGAGAGAGAGAGAGAGAGAGAGAGAGAGAGAGAGATTTTACTTTAACATTATATTGTAAGCATTGTTTGAAAATACAATGTGTTTTATCAATTTTTAATTTGTGTGAATAAATGAATATCTATAATATGCTACCATAAATATTCAAGTGGAAGTTCTTGTCCACTTGTCCAGCAACATTGGTGGCCTTGCAAACATATTGTCCAGTATCAGACACCTGAAGAACAGAGGAGACATGTATGACAATGCAAGATGTAAAACACACACACAAAAAAATCTAAAATAATTGTTAGTTATCAATACACAGAAAAATGTGCCAACACTTGTGTGAACATTCCTATGTAAGCCCAGCACTCATGTTAAATGATGTTTTGACTTGTCATTAGGCCCTGCAGCATGACAGGCAAAACCATTCTCTAGCCCTGACCTAACTTACCTTTAAATCCTACACGTAACCAAGCAAAGAGGAGATACGCCATGGCTTGACCCAGCCTTATATCTACATTGTGTCTGCTCAGGATATACTACAGTGGCTGGCCCAACTATGGCTGAGGCCACAAAGACAAGAGTGGCTCCTACAGAAAACTCAAACTTTCACCGAAACAAAGACAACAGATATCACAGTAATTGCCACACTGTTTGAGTTGACATGCGGTCGCTGAAAGATGTTGATGAAAAAATAAAGATGATAGAGAACAAGAGCAGACAACATGGCATCCATTCGTCTCTTACCTCTGAGCCTTTGATCTCGAGCATCTGTCCCTCTGCCAGGATGCGCAGGTTGGCTGATTCTGTCACCACCCTGCCGTTCTTGTACCAGGTGATGGTGGGAGGAGGCACAGCGTTGGACTCACACTCCAGAGTTACTGATTTCCCAACGAGCACATTCACCACCACAGGAGAGTCCCCACTACTGTCCCGGATACTCGGAGGAACTGAAAGGCCGAGGGGGGAGGAAAACATTTACAGTAAGTTTATGACGTACAACTAGAGCCCAAAGTCAGGCACTCAGTGTACAGCACACACAGCTAGGATGTGGACTGACCGAAAACTGTGAGGTAGATGTGTTTGTAAGCCTCTCCTGCGGCGTTCATGGCCACACAGCTGTACTTTCCTCCATCAGATACTTTTGCTTTCAGAATCTGCAGCGTACGACCACCTGAATGCACAAATGGACACAAAGACACATTCAGAATGTACTGTAATTATGCAGCTTTATGGCATACTCATATCCAGATATTTTAATTATTCTTTTCGTGCAAAATGGCTTCAATTGTCACCCACTGCTCAATGTTATCTATCTATTAAATGTAGATAATCCCAAGCTCGCAGTACCTGGCATGATGAGTGCATTGGTGTTGGCTTGAATGGGGCCCCTGTCATTTAGCCAGCTTAAGGTGGGCGGGGGGAGACCAGTAGCTTCACAAGACAGAGACACAAAGTTGTTCACCACCACAGTCACAGTCTCAGGACTCAGGCCGATAATAGTGGGAGGCACTGAAAGGAAAACCATAAAAAAAGATTAAGCACAGCAAACAGTATTTTTACAGTTATCTTAGAGTGCAGAATAGCTTTAACACTTCATTCATTTGCCATTCTTTAACAGTCTTTAAGTGAAAGCAGTACTTTATACATGAGAATACATGCAGATGTATCTAATCTTTTCATCTTGTTCATCTTTTTGATAAATGTGACATGTGACTCACCATGAACATTGAGATTAAAGGGTTTTTCTGCACTTCCAGCCACATTGTCAGCCACACACACATAGCGCCCTGTGTCAGACACCTGAGCAGTCGACACCTGATGGTCGGGAAAGATGGAGAAATATAGAAGTAAGTACACAGATCTACTGTACATAGACATAATCTGCCGTATTAAAGTTACGGAGCGTTTCTTTTTGATGGGACAGATATTACAATGTAAATGTGTGTCTGATTATTATACATTTCCAGCAACACATATTTGTAGTATCTGTATGATGATTAAAGACTTCCTGTGGATTTTACAGGCAACTTTAACCTGGAATGGGTTTGTATGCAAAAATGGGCTATAGCATGAGACATGTTGGGAACAACTATCTGTGCTTCCTGGTTGTTACCTGAAGTGTTCGCCCATTGGACAAGATTCTGTGTGGCCCATCAGAGCTGACTGGTTGGCTGTCTTTAAACCAGGTGATCTTGGGGGCGGGGTTTCCATCCACGTGACACTCCAGTTGGGTAGTTTTGTTGACTAAGACTGTGACCTCATTGGGTAAATCGCTGTCTGTTCCCCGTATGATCGGGGGCACTGTTGCAGGATAGAAATACACAGTGAGAAACTGTTCTCTTTGTTAAACCGACTGATACTTGTACCACAAAGAGAAGTGTTTTTACTCACATAATACTCTAACATCATACTGAATGGAGTCTTCTCCTGCTTCGTTGACAGCCACACATGTGTACCTGCCTGAGTCTTCAGCTTGGGCTCTGGGAATCTGTAATACTCGCCCACCTGAAAATAAAACTCATTAGTAGGAACTCATTCTCTGTCTTGCTCCTTCTCAATCTGTCTGTATTGTTTTTTTGTCTACCTCACCTGGCAAGATCAGAACTTTGTCACTGGAGGTCATCAGTTGTCCATCTTTGTACCAGGTGAGTGTTGGAGGGGGGACAGCGTTGGTCTCACAGTACAGAGAGACGGGATTGTTGAGTATCACATCTCGAACATCCCCTCCAAAGCCTGGGGAAGACGTGGTATCACCAACTCCACCAGGCCTGTTGAAATTAGGTGGAACTGAATAGGGGAAAAGAAAAAGAGGAAAATGTTAAAACTCTTCTTGAGCATTTTTGGAACGTGTTGTTGGAAAACTATTTTTGCAGTTGTTAACCATTTTCATTATGTGCTTTTTATATGACACAAACAACAGCATGAAAATACTCTTTGAGCCCTTGAAATGCACAAATAATCTCAGTTAACACATCAGTCAACCCAGTTCACCTTGTATATTTACATCAAAGTCCTTCTCATCCTCTCCAGCTATATTAGTGGCCACGCAGGTGTAGCGGCCGGTGTCCGACACCTGAGCATGCTTGATCTGAGCAATACGACCGTTGGCTGTTATGGACACATGGTCATCTGCCCGCAGGATCTGCGGAGGAAAAAAGGCATGAGAGGGGAGAATCAGAATAGCTTTCAAACATATATTTACTTTATTTTCTCCCTGAATCTCTCATGGAATCAAATCAGACTTCTACCTGTCCATCCTTGTACCACTGCAGTGCTGGGGTAGGAAACGCCTGAGCTGCACACTCCAGGGTCAGTGTGCTGTTGACCTTGATCTTGACCTCTTTTGGGGCCAGTCCTTCCCCTGGGATATCGTTCTTATTGATCTGAGGGGGAACTGAAGTCAAGAAACATGTTTTAGATTACATTGACATGTGTATAAAGGTATGTGTGGTCATAATTTTTCAAGAATTTACAGATTGTATGTTAACAAGTTAAATTAGTGTTAAAAATGTAATCACTGATAATTATTATCGGTGATTTTAGTTACATCAACTTCATGTAATCCTATGCAATAGTCTACGCTAGAACTGAGATTTGCCATGTGAAAAGCTTTATACTGTACTCTCCTTTTCTTCCTTTTCTGGTACAGAAAGATGCAGCATGTTTTCAAAGATGCAGGAATCTCACCATAAACCTTGACCTCATAGTGCTTCAGTGTCTCTCCAGCCTCATTCGTGGCCACACAGGTGTATCTCCCAGAATCCTCTTCTTTAGCATTGAGAATCTGTAGGCTTCGCCCCCCTGTGAAAGCATGGGTGATGGATGACAAAAGATGTACCCTATGACTGTACTCTATTCGACTTCGACTCGGTTGTTATGCACACATGATCTCAAACCTGGAAGGACTCGGACGTTGCGACTGGACTCAAACGGAGTGCCGTCCTTGAGCCAGGTGATGAGAGCAGGAGGGTAGGATTGGACTTCACACAACAGAGAGGTGGGGCTGCTCAGAGTTACTGTCACCTCCTCTGCAGAACCATCAGGACCTGACCCGGCAATGGTGGGAGAAACTGAAAAAAAAAGGAGCGAAGCGCAGAGCAAACAAATCAAGATGACTTCAATTCATCTCAAATAGTTTGATTAATTCTAGAAATGATCCTCAATGGATTAAAAAGAGTCTGTGTTTGTACCCTACCCAGGACATTGAGGTTGAAGTGCCGGCTGCGATCCCCTGCACTGTTAGAGGCCAGGCAGCTGTACCTGCCAGTATCTGCCACTTGGGCCCCAGAGATTTGGAGGAAACGGCCGTGAGACAAAACTTGGTGGCGTCTGTCAGGCACCAACAGCTGTCCATCCTTCTGCCATTTAATCTCTGGTACGGGGTTACCTGGGAAATTATTAGGTGAGGTTAACAAAATGGCAAAATATAGAGATTACCGTATTTTTTATGTCATTTACATTAAAGATTGATCAAGGGAATTTTTCATTAGCAGAACATATGATTAAATGTCAATGCAGAGATGTATTTATTATATCAATTACCTGACGCCTCACAGGTGAGAGTAATGTTGTGTTTCTCCTTGACTTTAGTGTCCAACACTGTTCCCTGGTCCACGATGCTTGGTGGAACTGTCGAATAAGACTGAAAATCAATTACATGGTTCTCACTGTCTCAGAATTCATTAAAAGGCTTTCACAGAAAGATGCATGCTCCTCCTCTCCATCTCTTCAGCTTGACGTTAAATGAAATCCAAAGGACTGACGTAGAATTTCAAATAGAATTTTAAAAACACAAGGTGTTAATTATGTCTTTACCGAGGATGTCGAGGTCAAAGTTCTTCCTTTCCTCTCCAGCGCTGTTAGACACAATACAGGTGTACCTCCCAGCATCCTCTACTGCAGCATGCATGAGACGCAGACTCCGGCCTCCTGGAGATTAATCGGGCCAATTGTTATCTATTATCATCATGGAATGTTTTCAAAGGCTATGTTGGCATAAACCTGCCCTTTTTTTCACAAAAGGAAAACATCCCAAGGACGTGTTAACAACATTTCAAGCCTGTTGAAAGTAAATCACCCCTCTTTGAAAACTGGGATCAATTAACAGAAAGAATTTAGACTCTGAGGCTCACAGCTGTAAAAGCATTTACAAATCACTTTAATGGGATTCAAGATTAATGGCATCTGTCTTTAAAAACAACTTGTCTTAACAGGGTTCATGAGAATCTCCTGAGAAAACAAGTGACAAACATTGACACAATGTGCATTCTGCAGTGCACTGAATTAACCTACTGTATTCCCCAACATGCGCCTACCCATCACATCACAGGCACTTTGTTTTGTGAGAGTTACATAGTCAACTTTTTCTAAACAATGGTGTTCATTTGGTTCCCAAATAATTGCCATTATATGAACATAACTCATTATGTGCATAGGTCAAAAACCAAATAGGTCAACTGGCATGGTACTTTTAGTTCTGCACAAGCGATTTAGGTAGTATGCTTAACTTCAAGGGCCACGGTTTAATTTGGAAGCACCCAATACATCTTGTTGAATGTTCAAAAACACACTTCAAAGGAATTGCTCCTGTTTGTCTTATTTCACAAATCACTGTCTGTTGAGTTTGGCCCCAGTTGCAATGATCCTATTACATCCTATTACTGGTGATGTATTGCAACTGCTTGGCCTTTGAAAATCAGCTAGGAAACAAAATAGCATGAAAAAGTTACTCCTTTGAAGATTTAGACATTAGTCATTCATATTTTGAATATTTTGAGTCTGTTCCTTCATGAATAGGACGCTAAACTAAGAAAGCATTTATAGATATCTGACATGACGTATAATGCTGGAAGGCCAAGCATGAAAAATGATTTCAATTTGAAATACTGCATGTTTTGAGTTTTGTAACTTGGGTTTATCAAAAGAACACTTTCCTTACAACATCAGAGAAAACCCAGAAAGTCAAACAGGAACTCACCTGAGAGAACGCGCACTGAGCTGGTAGCTTTGATTGGCCGACCATCCTTCAGCCAGGTGATGGCAGGAAGAGGAATACCAGAGGCCTCGCAGCTCAGAGCAACGGGGTTCTTCACTACAACGCTCACATTTTCTGGCATCTTTACCTGACCAATTATAGTAGGTGGGACTGAACAAGAGGAGAGGGAATGAGGGGAAGGAACAGAAAGAAAATTTAAGACCCTGTGATGGACTGTAAATCTCTAAACTGAAGATTGGTGATTACAACAAAAAAGATTAAAGCAAAAAAAACAAATTAAAAACCAGTTGATAGTTCATACCATGTACACTGATGTCATGCTTGCTGTCAGCCTGTCCTGCCACATTAACAGCGATACAGGTGTAGCGTCCCGTGTCTGACACCTTGGCATCTTTAATCTGCAACAGCCTCCCCTCGTTCAGGACCTTGGCACCATGCTGGCCTGTGATAGGCCGCCCGTCTTTCAGCCATGTGACCGCTGGTCGTGGCACGCCCTCTGCAGCACACTGTAGGGTCACATCACCTCCTTTTGTCACAGCAACGTCATCGGTGTCGCCCTCGCTGCGTCTGATGGAAGGGCGGACTAAAGTGAGAAAAGCAAGTGAATATATTGTATATGTTGTCAATGTTAGCACATTCTTTCATACTGCATGGCTTTTACCTATTTGACGCATACATATACACCTTTCTGTCAGTCACAATGTAAGTGGATCCAGTTATCTGTGTGATGTTTTAGTCATTTTAAAAATGATACACGGATTTGTAAATGCAATGCTTCTATTGATTTGTATTGGTAAAAGTAGGCATCGCTTTGGTGGCTAAGCTCTAATACTACAACTACTACCACTAAAATACTACCACTTTTACCATCTTCCACACACTACTGTTGCCTCCCAACATGTAAAAAAACATCACTTCCCCTTGTCTATTTAAAGCAGGCTTTTAGGTGATTGGTGTTTGTTTTCCTTTCCAGTCATAAAACGCAAAATAACAACTGAAATGACTCTGATAACTAGAAGTCACAGATATATATGGTGGCACGCACGTACCATAAACCTGCAGGCTGTACTCCTTGGAAGTGGTGCCAGCTGTGCTGGAGGCCGTGCAGGTGTAGGAGGCTGTGTCTGTCCTCTCAGCACTAGAGATCTGCAGCTGGCGACCTCCTGACAAAACCCTGAGCCGTTGGTCTGACTTGACCTCAGAACCTGGGGACACACACAAACCAGGACATGGGTGGTGTACTAACACAGTATTCAGTGCATGATGTCCATACAGCGTATTTCTTTTGCTGTTGTTGTCGCTTTGTGTCTCTCTGTCTCTTACAAACACACATACACTTACCGTCCTTCCTCCAGGTAAGGCTTGGGGGCGGTATGCCACTCGACTCACACACCAGAGTGATGAGACTTCCTTCAATCACAGTCAGAGGAGACACCTCCTCTGAGCCGCGGATACTGGGAGAAACTGTAATAATGACATGACACCAAAAGGAGGCGCTCACATCTCTTTCAAACTACATGCTGGTACATTTCACTGAGCTTGAAAAACTCTGTTTGTGAAAATGTGAGAGGAAAATAAAGTTTTTAAACGTTTTACTTTTGTCAAAATAAACTTCAGAATCAGCTCCTTAGCAAACACAATCTTATTCTTATGAACAAAATAACAAACAAATAGAGCCAAACATTAGGATAAACTCACCCCAGACATTGAGGTTATAGTTCTTCTCTGTTTTGCCTGCAACATTGGTGGCTTCACAGGAATACCTGCCTGAATCCTGCACCTGGGCGCTATCGATCTAACAATTAGATTCATAGGCAAATCATGAGATATGGTAACAATACAATGATACTTTAAATATAAAACTAATAAACTGGATATTTCTTTGAAGGAAAAAAAAGAGGCGAATAGTAAAGGTACAAAGGTTTTGATTAGGAGGAATCACAGAAAGTGTCACATCAAGTTGTGTCACCTCTTATAAAGATTTACAAAACTGTTTTATAATCTCTAACTCTGGCTGTACCTTGAGCACACTCCCATCCGCTGAAACAGTCAGGCCAGGCTTCCTGAAAAGTGGGCGGCCATCTTTGCGCCAGGAGAGGGTCGGTGGAGGGATTGCATCGCTCTGGCAGTGCAGCTCCACTGGACGTCCGAGCATCACTGTGGCGTTCACTTCCTCACCCTTGATGTTAGGTGGCACTGTGGCGGACAGGAGGGCATGCTATTGACAATGTTTCTTTCACAGATTACAGATTACATCATCAAACATCTTCTCTGAAAAGGGACTTTGAAAGTTAGCCTGCTAAGCCATTCTGAATGCTGCAAATTCTTCATATTACTCATAAGCAAACAGAATAATTACTTCCTGAGATGCACAGGCTCTGTTAATTTGGGCATCTGGTGCTCTTTAAGTACTAATTCTATTTTGGGCTATGACAGCACCATTAAACCAGTTCAACATTTGTTTGTGGTATTAACAATCAGAGTACCTTAATTTCTAAGAAGCTCATGAAACCTGACCTCCATGGAAATTGCTAACATGCACCGAGATGCATAATGACTCGGGGGCAAAGACATTCCCATGACAATGTTTTTATTCCTCTGTGACTATCCAAGTATCATCACAACCAAAGATGGGCTTTGCTGAGACCGGTTAACTAGATTTCCTACAAATTGAATGAATGCTTGACATGATTTGCATGTGGCTCAAACACCAAACACACACCGCTGAGCCACAGAGAGGCAAACAGTGGGAAAAGGTTAATTGACAGCTTTGGTGCAACAACTCTATTTATGGCAATGTCTCTATTCGAACATCAGACTGGACTCCTTAAATATAACATCCTCTTCAAGTGGCTATTTTGTTCATCAAAGCTTTATCCGTTTTTCATGTGATAATCACCCCTTTTTTTGTGAATCTGGCCCGTTCTAGAAAATAACTGCTGGCCAATTTCCCCTGCATTATGGTTATTGGACAGACAGAGCACGAGTCATTGGGGAAGGACAGAAACAGGCCCTTAGCTCAGTATTTGGCCAGACACAGGAAGCTGCTGAAGAATGGTAGCAATTACCACAACAAATCTGCCTTTATTTCTCTGGACACGCTCCTTTTGATCTTTGTGAGGAAACGCACGTCATGAGGATGTTTGTATTCTGCATTCATATGTTGAAACAGACATACGGGGACAGACACACACAAGCACAGACTTCACAATCCCCTAGATGTAAACTACTTGTCTCCTATTACCTCAGTGACATTAGCTTTGATTAGACTTGTATGACAACTGATGTGCCATCAAGCTCAGCTCTGTGTAGGAAACTGACAAGGTTTATTGAAATGCTAAACTCAAATTGTACTTCCTCTACGTGCACATGTTTTGCTCGAGGCCCTTTTCAAATATTGTTTCAGTATTTTAATTCATGTTTCGTGCTGGACCTGGTGCTCTGTTGAAAGACATACTGGAGTTGGCCATAACCATTACTGAGTAAAACAAGACGGGGAACAAGGAAAAGACATTAAAGTCATGAACAGGAAGACAGTGTCCTAAGGAGAGGAATTTAACATAAGTGCTGTTCTTTCAACAGTGCCTGTCAACAACATACCTAATGAAGCTAATGTTTTTACAACTACTTAAATACTAAAATCCATGCTCATTTCACAGCAAAGGACTTCTCATCCAAGGCCTGACTTTATTTGTAATATAGCGCAGCACTTTTTAAGTGTGGGTCATGATGATGATGAAGTTATGTCATTATTGGCTGATAAAAGGCCCTAAAATTAAGCAAAAGGAAAAACCAACCACCGAAAGTCAGTCAAAACGTAGGATTGAAACCTACTAGAGCTTTTTACAGCGTTGCTTCCTAAAAGTAAAGTATGTAACTGTATATATATGTTGTATATGTACAGAATTGTTGCATATATACTGTATATGTATATATATATTACATGTATGTAGCAACTACTGACAAATGGTGATTTACTCACCATAAACCCTCAGGTTGTACTCTCTATGTTGTTCTCCTCCGGCGTTGACAGCCACACAGGTGTACCTGCCTGTATCACTAACCAGCGCACTGTTCAGAGACAGCACTCTGCCAGCAGACAACACCTGAGAGCGAGACAGAAACAGGTCAGAGACCAGATTGTAGCTCACACACACAAATACACACAAGCCACCAAACAGCCTACAGAATGATACCATGACTCTCTGACATGTGTTTCATAACACTTTAGGCATATAATGCACATGTATAATTTAATTATAATAAAAAAATCACAATTTTTGGACATATTATGCCATATTACATCACAAACCTATATAATGATAGAGATACAAGTTCGGAATAATGTGTGTACATCCACAATCCACAAACACACAAAGTTTTTGGGCTCAAGCACATCAAAGTTGCATGTCACAAAAACATGTCATTCATTGAGACATGATTCATTCATTTAACTGATTTATAAGCACCTGTATGCCATGTGAGACACTCGCCACAGGGCTGCCATCTTTGAGCCATGTGAGGCTGGGCAGAGGAACACCGGTAGCCTCACACTCCAGCCTGGCAGCTTCATTCACCACAACTGTTACTGTACCACCTCGGCTCGCGATGACCGGAGGCACTGCAAGAAAAAAAAAGAAGTACATGGTAAAGAATAATTGCATATAAGCATGACATATAGTCAGATACAGTGGAATTCTACAATACTGCTGGAGTTTTAGTTGGACGAGGTGGACAGCTGAAGTCTGTCTTAACCTTGTGTCATCTCCTGATGATAGAGAATCATTATTATGATGCCTACTTATTTGATTTCACAAAGGATCAGCAGATGTTTAATGTATGCCATATAAAAAGTCACTCACCGTACACCTGCAGGCTGTGGGATATCTCAGCAACTCCAGCCATGTTGACCGCTACACATCTGTATATCCCAGCATCAGACAGTTGAGCCCGTTCAATCTCCAGCACCTGGCCACGTTTCAGCATAGTCACCCCAGCTGCACTCGTCAGCGGTCGGCCGTCTTTGTACCAAGTGATGGCTGAAGCACAAAGGTAATTCAAAGTGCTTTACATAAAGCAAAAAAAACAAAACGCATGAAAATACCATTTAAAAGACATCAGAAAGGGAAATAAACCACACTTTTCACATAAAATGAAATAAATTAAAATGAAGATAAGAATAATCGATAAAGGAATACAGGTTGGAGTTTAGTTATAGTGCATAAACAAGCCTTGATTTTAAAGAGTTGAATCGGATCTCAGACCTTATGTTTTTGTTTTAATTATTGAATCATAAAATCACAAAGCAGTGTAGCTGACAAACAAGATCTCTATGCTTCTGCTTTGGACAATGGAGCATGAAATAGATTTCTACTAAAATGTTTTCACGTTTCACAAATATCATATTGTTGGAATGAAACACCTGCTGTGAAATGCAGAAACAACCCAAGAAAAGAGAGTTGAATTACACAGGAATGCGACTGCTTATCTGTATTGAACTTGTACACTGGAAAGAAAGGCAGCGGGAAGAGAGTGAAGCTGCCTGCAGGGAGTCATCTGAGATCAATTTTCCGCTGTTCCATTAATGGTTAAAGATAAGGAAAGCAGCAGGACGGCCAATTCCAACTCAGCAGTCAGAGGAAACTACGCCCTGGAGCCTGTGAGTGAGCACAGCAGGACGGAGGAGGAAGTTTGTGAGCCATCTTACCAGGTAATGGGCTGCCTGTGGCCTTGCACTCAAGCTCAGTGGGAAAGCCTGACAGGATGGTCTGGTTGACGATCTCTCCAGAGTTGGGGATACTGGGAGGCTCTGAGGAACACACAGAGTATTACACACATCAACAATTTGTCAGATGATCTTCTCCTGTCACCACCTAATCCCTTGACACAGAAAGTGGAGATATATGACAGAAAGCAGGAGATGAGTGAGACGAGGGACTGAAACATGCAGGGGGAGCGCTGTGTGTATCTTTCAGTTACCATGGACACTGAGCCGTATGTGCTGTTGGGCTTCACCAGCTGCATTGGTGGCCAGGCAGGTGTACCTCCCAGAATCCTCTAGTCGTGCCTCTGTGACCTTTAGCAATCTGCCTGCCGACTCCAGCTGTGACAGAAACAAGCACAGACACACACACACACACACACACACACACACACACACACACACACACACACACACAGGACACAGAATTCAGACTGGTAACTGCTTTTCATGTTAAAACGTGTCAGTTTGGGAATCTGCTAGTGAAATTTCCACTTCAGTCAGAGACACTTATGTCAGGAAATTGACCATTTATAGCAAATGGTTATTCAGTTACATTTGGCAGAAAAGGCTCTGCTGTTTGAAGAAGCTCTCAATGAATCTGAGCAGCAACGAGGATCCTGCCGAGAAAAGCTAATCACCCTTAATAAACACCTGCATGAACATTAAAGTTGTGACAAGTTACGCTTAATTTCTGTGTCTTTAAGTCTAACCCTGCGTGCAGACGTTTGCAGCTAAAAATACATCACAGGCCAATAGTTAAAGAGTTAACTGTAACTGACTCCAATTTGAAACACAAAACAAAACCCACTTGGCGATTCAAATAACCAATCAAGACCCATCCTAAAACAAAATGGTCACATTTCAATCACAGTGTTCGGTGCATTTCAGCAGCATAGCTATGCATGTACGTTTTGCCTGCAGCTATGCCCACTGCAGTCACATCAAAATTAATAAATTCAGTCAATCAGGGAACCAACCTTAAGGTGCCCCTGTGTTGTGTCGACAGGTCGGCCATCTTTAAGCCAGGTAATGCTGGGAGGAGGGATGCCACTGGAGATGCACTCCAGACTGGTGGGCTTGTGGAGAACCACTGAACGTTCAGCAGGCCCGGTGGTACGAATGGATGGAGGAACTGGCGAGATGAAGAAGATTAAGTTATTTTCTTTACACTACACTTTACAATAGTTCATTTGGAAAAGTAAATTACAAAAAGGCAGAGAGTAGTATTTACCCAAAGCAGGAGTGTCCCTGTGGCTTGCATTTAAAGCATAAATTACATTCATTACAATTATTCTGCGTGCTATCTATCCACCATATTCATTTATTGTCAGAAGACTTTAGCATTTTAATATATTACCATGGACTACCACATTGAAGTCCCTCTCTTGGTCTCCTGCTTCATTAGTGGCCACACACTGAAAACGAGCCGTGTCAGAGACCTGAGCGCGGGAAACGACCAGCCGCCGACCGCTGGCTGCCACCCGCAACCCCTCACCCTGTCTGACTGGTTTTCCATCTTTATACCACCTGGAAAACAACAGCTTTTACAGTGAATATGTGTGTGCATGCATGTGCTGTTACGTCTGTCTGTCTGTGTGCATGAGATCTTACGTGATGACGGGTGCAGGTGTTCCAGTGGCCTGACACTCCAGCTCCAAAGGGCTGTTGATTATCACTGTGCTGTCTGTCACGTCGTCGGCTCCGTCAATGAAAGGAGGAACTAGGATTGAAACAGATACATCTCTGTGAAGTTTTGAAGTAATATGTCAATGTATTCGACTCAAATTCGAAAACCACAATAAATGCAATTTCCCTAAATTTAAGACTGGAAAAACATTGCATAATGTATTAAGGGCTGTTTTTAAATGTTTTAATTAATTACAATGTCACAGCTTTAACTTTAACTTTTATTTATTCTTTCTATTCTTCCTGTATTCCTGCTGCTGATAGTAACACATTTTAGAAAAGGTCAGCAAAAAAAATTATGAGGAATGTAAAGATGCAATCTCTCTGGTGTCTCTTTCTCGGAAATGTACTGAACTGAATTGTTCTGGTATTTGTGAAGAGTTATTTCAGTCAGACATGCAAAGCCACAGTGAAATGACAGGTGTCTGTTTCCCATGTGGAATGCACACATGGTGCAACAACTTCAGCAAGAAGGAATAGTACCAGATCAGGTTACACTGTTGTCGTGGCCGAGTGGTTAAGGCGATGGACTAGAAATCCATTGGGGTCTCCCCGCGCAGGTTCGAATCCTGCCGACAACGACACTACATTTTCCAGCAGTCTCAGACTCTTGAAGAATTAACTCAAAATTTATTTAAAAACGGACTATAGTTGTTGGAGGGATTGGGTTTGCTCATAGAGATTAAAATACCAGAGAGGCTACTTCCTATCGACGATGTGGTTGAAGTGGCACTGTGCCAATAAAGGAAAAAGCAGACAACTTGACCTGCTTCACACCCATTAAAATGTGCTGCTTTATCCTCTGGTTTTTACTGATGAGCATCATTAATTAGTCAAAGGTAGAAAAACATAAAAGCAAATCAAGGTTTTACTTGTTACAGTATGGCTTAGGCAACCTGGACCTCAACAAACGTCCTGGCTCTCAGCAGCTCTAAAAGACTTGTAACTGGTTGGCCACTTATGGTAACAACTTTCTATGAAGTGTTTTCTCTCTGGTGTGTTTTTACCTGGCATAGGCTGAATCTAATGTTTGACTTCTACTTCTTTTGAACTTGCTGTCTTTGTGAGTAGCGAGCAGTGTTGAACTAAATGCTGAACTGCTGTTCACGTACTATGCGGGGAGACAAATCAATCTTTATTGTCATTAATGAGAACAGTGAAGTCAGGCCAAGGCCTTAAAATGATTACATTGCCACAACATGCATCCACACAAGCAAGCCAACCTCCTACAATAGTTATATTTTACAAAATGTACAGGTACTGTACACATTCTTAGAGATAGCCCACTTGTTTTCCCATCAAGTCTCATTAGGTTGGGTCTGCCTGACGGTGACAAAGTAACAATAAAACCAATGAGCTGTGTATATGTGCTGTGCATGTTAGTGTCAGTATAGTATATGGCTTTACCAATTCAAACTGTTTCTTTTGTGTGTTTCTATACCTAAAACTTTGACGTCGTATTTGACCTCCTTCTCCCCAGCGATGCTCGTGGCCACGCAGACGTAGCGTCCAGAGTCTGACACCGTGGCTGAGAGGATTTCTATTTTACTCCCCTGCTCGAGAACACGGACACTTTCACCATCACGCACAGGAACTCCATCCTTCAGCCAGGTGAGGGAGGGGGGAGGGTGTCCCCCAGCCTCACACTCCAGGATCAGAGGCTTACTGAGGACCACTTTCCTCTCAGTTGGCCCGTCATCACCTCCTGCAATGGTAGGAGGCACTGGGGGGTGCACAAAAAAGGAACAGAACAAAAGGAGCATTACAGCTTCGAGGACTTTTCTGCTTGACTGATATCTTATTTACATCTCACACTCAAGGCTTTCATCAGCCAACAACATGTAAAATTGCTTTATGCTTCAAGTCCTCCTCTCTGTATCCATTTTTGTGCTCTTCAAGGATCAAGGATTAAAAAAAAAAAATTAAATAGTTTACCAAATATCCACAGCTGTTTGAAATTATTCTTGACTGCTGCAAATGTCTTTATGCTTTGCGAGGGCCAAACCAAATGCCTTAAAGCACTGATTAACACAATAACAAGCTTCAGAGCTCAGCACATATGAGAAGGATTGCAAAAAAGCAGAGACAATGGGAGCTTTAGTTCAGAGAGTTCCTCAGTTCCTACCTCGGTTTTCTAAATCACACAGCTAAGATGAGTTTGTAAAAGCCTTTGTTTCGAGCTGACACACAGCACAGTGAAAAAGGGAAATGTGTGGAGATTATCAGGTGTCAGATGTCAGATTCTTACAGTAGATGTCCAGCTCATAGCTCTTCTCAGCGCTCCCGGCCACACTAGCCACCTTGCAGGTGTACTGGCCAGCATCTGACGCCTGTGCCCGAGGGATCTTCAGGTAGTGGCCTCGCTCGACGTACTGAGCCTGCCGGTTGGACAAGATGGCCTCTCCATTTCGGTACCAGGTGATGGTGGGAAGCGGCACTCCACGTGCCTCACACTCCAGCGTTACCACTGTGTCCAGCAGGGCTGTGACCTCTGTGGTTATGTTGCCACCTTTGATGGAAGGGGGCACTGGAACAATGGCACAAAAATGATAAAATCTGATATTTGTAATTCAGCAGTGTTTGTTCACGTTAGGTGTGTGAACATATTTACTTAGTTTTATCGTATAAAGAGTACGTTTTTCACATAGTACTTGACTACCTAGGATCTGTCAAAATCCACACTCACCATAGACACTGAGGTTGAAGTCCTTGGACTGCTTTCCAGCTGTATTCATGACACTACACTGGTAGCGGGCCTTGTCCCCAAGACGGGCGCCTTTTATCCTCAAAACCTGACCCCTGTTGGTGACCTCTAGGTTTGGATCACCGAGAAACACCAGCCTAGAAAACAAACATTTATCCGAGTTTTTTCGTTTTGTTTGATTTTTCTTACCACAATGTAGACAGTAAATCATATTAGGAGGCACTTACTTCCTGTCCTTGTACCACTGGATTGTGGGAAAGGGCACTCCTTGCACCTTGCACTCCAGACTGATCTCCTGTTTGACAATGGCTGAAACGTCTTGAGGAGAGCCTGACCCTACAATGGTTGGTGGGACTGGGGCACAGAGTATCACTGTTAGCTGCAATTAGCTGACTCATCAAGAAACTGAACAAACGACAAAGCCCAAGATGTTACGAGTCCGACATATTTGGACGGGTTTCAATTTCATTTCAAGTTCTGTATGTGCACAAGTCGGCACACAGCTCTTTCCACAGACACCTGCTCACTGCCCTTACTCACCCAGTACATCCACGTAGAAGTCTTTTTCTGTGCTGCCAGCGATGTTGATGGCTTTGCAGCTGTAGCTGCCTGCGTCTGTTGTGGCTGCCTTCAGTAGTCTCAGAGTTTTTCCCATATCAAGAATCTGGATGTTGTTACTAGCAATTACCTGTCGATCAACACAAATAAATGAAATCAAACGCAAAAGCAAAATTAAAAACATAAGTTTAGTTAATACTGTCTGACAGCAATGATTGGGCAAATTGTGAGACATCATGATAAAAGAAGCTGCAGCTTACAAATCAGGCAGAATTGAAAAACAACGTTCACAAAACATGAAAATTGTTGCTTGGAGCCAAAAACATTCAGAGAGCAGAGCATCTTGATTTAGATAGCGCATAATTAGCAGATTAAAGTAAGTGCTCTGATTTTCTGCCTTGCAGGAAGAAATTTGTAAGGCAGCCAAGGGAACAAAAGGCAGCCAGCTAACGGGGATGTCACAGCAAAGTGTGTGCTAACTCTCTGTTCTCGCATCAATTTATCATAATTATTCTATCATTACAGCTTTGACCATGGCTGGCCTGGCTGGTCTTTGTGACACACACACATGCATACGCACAGGATCCACAGTGGTTTAAGGTCTGTTCTCTTGGACAGTGTACCCTGTGATCAGAGCTCATTCAGTCTGTATGAGTACTTTCATTAATAAATGAAAGGAAAGGTCATTATAATTTCTCATTCCTTTTATGCATTTAAAACTGTGTGATCCAATCCTTGTAGAGGATTTACTAGACCACAGTTTAAGTATAGGTTATCCAAATTATAAGGCAGTATGTTACGTAATCTCTCTGACTGTGTCTTTGATGTCTGTATTTACCTTTAAAAGAAGTAACATTTGTACAAATGCTAAAAATAAATATGGATCTTCCGAGAGTTGGAAGAACATGAATGACAAATGTCAACATTTTCTGTATAAAATATATGTTAACAGCTTATTCGATGGGATTTCACCTACAAGAGTCCCATCCTTGTACCAGGTGATGACAGGGGTTGGACTTCCTGTGACATCACACACCAGGCTGGTGGACTGGCTCAGGACCAGCGACACGTTGCCTTGCGTTTCACTGTCACGGAAATCTGGGGGCACTGTGGAGGTGTCAAAGGTTATCAAAGATTCTCGAGCTTTAAGCATTTCAACAGAATCAAATGTATGCAAAATGTAAGATAGATAAATAATGTTTTAGCGATACAGTGGCAAAACTATTCCAAAGTCACAGGCAGAACCATAGAGAACAGATCAATCACCATTGACTTTGAGCTGGTACTTCCTCTCAGTGGATCCGGCATCATTGACAGCAGCACAGACATACTCTCCATTATCCAGCGGTGACACAGAGGCCAGAATCAGCAGTGTCCCGTCCTCCAGGATGGACACACCGGGCTCATTACCCGTCAGTTCCTGGCCATTACGCAACCACCGAATCACAGGCTTAGGAAGACCTGAAAGAGAGAAGAAAATATGTAAAGGATAAAGATTAAAGCCAAACTACTGGCAATGAAAAAGAAAAGATGTGTTCTATTTGACAAAATCATCATTATTTGCAAAAGTATAGCACATACTTTTCGCAGAAAGTTTAGAATTAACTAACTTTGTCTCAGTAAATGTCACTTCTGACAGGAATGTAATTAAGTTTTGTTATCTTAAACAGGGAAACAAAATGGCCAATCACATAATATCAGAGGGTGGGTGGAAATAACCCTTTACCTTTGGCAGGACAGGGGAAAGCAATACGCTGGTTTGCAACTCTCTCCTGCAAGGGACTATTGAAGGGGGGCTCCAATACCTCGACCACAGGGGGCACTAAAAACAAGCGCGTAATCAATGAATGTATTATTTGATGTGTTTTTATTTTTAAAAACTAAAGGAACAACAGTCAGACAGGGATATAAATGTTTTGTTCTTTGGTTTAATCCAGTTTAAACCATTCATATACACCTCTGAAAACACGTCAACACACATGCATATAATGAACACAGTGAAAGCCTGTTGGATCAAGACATTAACTGAAACCAACCTTGCACTAGAAGCCGAACTCGAGCCTCGTCCCTGCCTGCACTGTTGGTGGCTGTGCAGGTGTAGGTTCCTTCGTCATCCAGACCCACACTTCTCAATGCCAGGCTGCCATCAGGTGATGCTGGGTACCTCTTACCATCCTTTGTCCAGGTGAGGGTGGGCTCTGGGACCCCTCTCACCATACACGGCAGCTCCACAGGGTGACCCACCTGTACCTTCATTACCCTGGGGCCAGCCTGGATACTGGGGGGCACTGCAGGACACATGACAGAGGACCAGATTTAATAATCTTTTGTGCCTTGCCTGTACCTGTAATGATGTATTTGTGATCTTTGAACTTACCCAAAACACTCAACTCAATGGATTGTGTTAGGTTACCAGCAATATTGGAGGCAACACACACATAAAGTCCACTGTCTGACACTCTGGTCTCCAGGATCTTCATAGAGCCTGAGGGAAGCTGAGTGTGCCTGGGAGGAGGACACACACACACACACACACACACACACACACACACATACAGCAATAAACTAAACTGTAAAGTGAAAGTCTGGGTGACAATCATTCTTGTAAAGCTTCCAAATAAAAACAAACACACACACTGACTGACTTTTTCTACTCAGTGACTTATTCAGTAATTTCTATTAAAGATACTCCAGTAGTTCTTACTAATCCACCATCAACCACAATTACCGCTGCTGTGGCAGGCGCACAGTAGGTGAAACAGATCACAGGGAAGAGTATGATTACTCAGTCGTCCTATAAAACCACAAACTATACCCTGAGGCTGTGAACAATCCAGAGGTACAGCACAGCAATGTAGACAGCATGGAGGGTCTTTACAAACTACAAATCCAACTCTTTGAGTTTATTATTCTCGGGGGAGGGGTATTTTAAGACACATGTTTCTGAAAATATAGAGACGATTTTAGTGAAAAATGGCTGCATATGCATATATAAATACTCTACCCCAGCAGTGCACAGGCTTGTGTAAGGGCTTGTGGAATTATCAAAAACATCACTATTGTGTGTGGTTCTGTATGTGTTTCACCTGGGAGAGAAAGGGGAGATGAGCTGCCTCTCCTTGGCCCAGCTGATGGTGGGAGGTGGGACACTGCGGACCTCACATGGCAAAATGGCGTCCTCACCCTCAATCACTGACATTCTTATTGGTTCTGCTGACCCACCGGTGCCAACAACATCAGATCTAGGACGGACTGGACACACATACATGGGCAGGTAAACACAGAAACAATTCAGTTCAAAGTTCTCAATTTCATACAAAGTATATATAAGGTATAAAAATGCAAAAAGAGTTAATTTGAGGGAGCGAAAAAGACGAGAGATTTTAATAAAATTGTCTCCTCTTACATTGACTGTTTGTATTGTTCCTTCCTCGCTTATAGTATGCCATTGCTCATCGTGCATTTATATGCCAATAAATACTGAAAAGAACGAAGCGTGTTGTCCACCACATCAGAAAAGCCATTTTCTATATAGTGGCAACCTTTAAAAGTGGTCATCATATTAAGGCAGATGGGGATTATCAAGCAAACGTTATCACTGGTAAAAGTGATAAATGAGCTACAGACACACATGCAGATTAAGCCAAAATAGAGGATATTAGATCCTGTTTTGTAGTTTTACGCATCTTTGCGCTGTGAAGTTTTTTTTTTCTTGCAAAATCCGACACAGTGACATGACTGTTAATGGAGTTTTTCAGCTGGTAGAGTAAGTGGTAAGAGAGACATCTTGGCAATGATTATAGTAATTATACTAATGTCTCATTTAGTAATAATTTGTTGACGATAATTGCTACATATAGCGTCTTTATCTTCGTTCAGACTTTATCCAGCCTTTAGCTGGAGGTGAGGTTTACCATAGACAGTGAGTTGGACCTTCCTGGAGGCGTAGCCGGCAGCATTGGTAGCTGTGCAGATGAACTCTCCGGTCTCATTTCCAGAGGGGGAGGTGACGAGGAGGCTGTCGTCAGAATCCAGGGAGAAGGCTGGACCACCCAAGTACAGCAGCTCCCCACCCTACAAAACAAATCACAGGAGGGAAAGGGCAGGGGCCAAAGTTTGTTTCATTAACTCAGCTTTATTAGCACTTGACATGGAGTCTGAGAAAGAGGTAAGATGTGTGGTTTGGCCTACTAAGAGTTCTTAAATTTATGATTTGATTTTCTTCCCTGCTATTAAATAAAAAGCCTGTGAAAGAAAATGTTAGTTATACACTCAAATGAAACAAAACATGAAGCAAATGTAATGTCAGTGAATCAGGACTGTGTCTTCTCTGGACTGTCCTTTTGGATCCAACATGACTAACTTGACTTGACTGATGTTATCGGGAACAGCGATGGAATCAGAGGGAATCGCATCTTAACAGCTGGTGCAAAACTTAGCAGGGTCTAGTTTCATATGTCCCTGTAGCCCTGTTCACTTTAACAGCATCGCTTTTACAACTCAGAGAAACTAGTGGAAAAGATGAAAAAGAGGACGGGACTGTCCACAAATGCACACACTGGCTTATAGTACACACTAACACACAAATGTGTACATGTAAAGGCTGAGCACACTGGCCAATGGTCACAGGTAGAGCTTATTTCATGGAGCAGCACATGAGGCACACACATGTACCCTCACACAGGCATTTTTCTATCATGTGCTATTGTCTTGCCAGAGCCCATCAATAGAGTAAGTATTGTACTAAAAATATATAGCAACCCCGACCTTTGACACACAACAACACAGGGACCAAGTTCCCTTGTAGTTGAAAACAGTCCACATCCACATCTGGACTCCTTCAAGCTGAGTTTATAACTGCCCAAAACTGCACAGCCACACTTCATAAATACAAATAGAACACATTTCCAATCCAAATGAGCTGCATAACAGCATTCAGTTACACGTAAAGAGTCAAGAGGTTCATGCATGAGTGGAAGTTTGTGAGTCAAGACATCATAAAATGCCTCTTGAACATGTGAAGCCATCAGTACGATATTATGATTTTGGGGTGGCATGACATGGCTTACTTTGGCGATAGAGCTTTCCTAATACTGCATGTTGCGGAGTCACATCTGGTGAGATTTGGCCAAAATGTGATCTTGGCTGACCTGCATTTTTTTGTTTATTCACCTACATGCTCATTTCATGTGGTTTCCCTCTATCTCCCTTTTATTATTTTGGTGTTTATGGAGAGAAAATGAAGGTCTTCAGTGGCAGGAAAACAGCACACCACTGTAAGCAGAGTACTGACTCTTACTTTGGCCTACTTTATACTCAAAGGGGTAATGCCAATACATACCTTGGCCCAGGTAATGTCAGGGGAGGGTACTCCACTGGCACGGCAGGGCAGAGTGATGGATGTGCCCTCAATTGTGCTGAACACCTGAGGGCCATACTGAATGGTAGGAATCACTGGACACATAAGGAAAAAATAAGACACAGTTAGTTGAATATGTGTTTTTTGCATACATACATTCATCAAGTATTGACAAAATCTAGTGATTGTAAAAATGTTGTGCTCCGTATATACTGTGCATTTGGTTGTCTCAGTATATATTACCACCACTTTGTTTGTGGTGTGTGTCTCAAAGGCATCCGGAGAACGCCTGTACCTCACTGAACATACAGCATTTTATTCTCCTTTCTTTTCCTTTCCCTCCCTCCTTCACTATCTGTCTTGTTTTTGTTGTTTGTTCCGACCTTGGGAATCTGCAGAAAAGATCACCGCTTGGACGCCTGGAGCATCTTCTTGGAAATGAAAAATGTGATTTAACTAAACAACAAAATCACACACAGTGTACACAATACGAGCCAGTACTGCACGGTGGTCTTCTATCTGCACTCTTTGCATGTAGTTCGCATTATGTAGGCGCTGCGGAAAGTATTTCTCATGGCAAAGGGTTAGTGGCAAATTAACTATACAATGACCTACATAGTGTAAATGTCCAGGGCTTTTTGCATGTAGGACTGACATGTACTGAGGAAGCCAGTGCTATTACGTAAATGCTTTGGACCATTCCTATTTAAGTTGGTAGAATCTGGCAATGACAGACTTTAGTATAAATGGAGAACACATTTTCCCCTCTCACTGTGCTCCAAACTCTGCCATTACCCTCAGCTGCCCCTGGTTTTAATGCAGCCTCAAAGATAATCCTATTCATGAGGTTAAGAGCCTTCTGTAGTGTAGAGGAGACATTCAAGAGGGGCAGTGGGACATGGAGGAGGTAACAGAATTGAGCAGAAAGAAAAGACAGAGAGGGCATTTCATATGTCATAAAACATTTACAAGAGACCTTTTTCACAAAAGATGCTTTGACTCATCACAGCAGAAAAAGAACAGGTGATGAATAACATTAACCATGGCTCAGTTCCATTAAGTATCCCAGTGTGCACAATATCAGGAACCTTGGATTGTTTAGAACACGCACAATATGGCTCCAGCTAGTGCTCAAAAACTCCACGAGGTACCTTTGGGACCAAACTAGTGTGTTTGTGCATATGTATGCCTGTTTATAGTTGGTTTGTATGTATGTTTTTGTACGCTACCATAGACGTTGACAGTGGTGGTATGGTTGGTGGCCCCAACAACACTTTCAGCCAAACAGGTGTAGTCACCCGCATCGTCCAGCCGGACTCTATCAATATGCAGACTGCCGTCCCTCCTCACTGTCACATACTGGTCTGAGGTCACCTGAAAGATTTGTAGGTTAAATAGGTTCCTAATGAAATCACGGTTATTGAACTCAGATGCAAAATACAGACATGGAAGACATCTAACAAGTGTGATTTCCTCTCTGCATCCTCACCAGTCCGTAGTTGTGCAGCCACTGCCTCTCAGGCAGCGGATTCCCCGCCAATAGCACACAGGGCAAAGTCACCTGCTGGTCCTCGATCACACTGAGCACAGTCGGACTCATCGCAATGACAGGCGAGACTGCAGATACCATGCAAACAGTTAAACAGGGCTTATGTCAACAAATCATGGAGGCTGAGAGGATGATAGGAAAGTATTCAAGAAAATCATTATGTAGTTTCATATCAGCAGGGACATGTAATAATCATGTGAAGCTATTTGATACTGTTGAGATGTACAATATGTGGGTAGCAGCCTCCTCTGTGCATAGAGACCAAACACACACACACACACACATACAGGTCAAGAGTCTGAAAGCATACAACCAAAAGAACGCAAAGAATTACTGCAATTCAATTCTTTCCTTTAAGAATCTCACATGTCCTAGACAGTCATAAAATGCCGAAAATATGACACGTCAACAGAATGGACAAAAAAGTGTGGTTGTATTTACTTTACTGGCAAAATTAATAACCTAACGATGAAAGGTCTTTACCACTGGCAAAACTCAAAGGAAGCACATGTGCAAGTGTTTGTGTGTGAGCAGTGTGATGAATAGGGAATGCTTGGTTGCTATAAACACATCAACAATACAGCATATACAGCGTACATTTTCCACAGCTGCTAAAAGTATCAACACACCCCTTTCCTCCCTCACATATGCATACCTATACACAACACACACATAAACACACACACACACTTAATGACATGTGACATCACATTTGTTTAAATGGTTTGGCTGAGGTCACATGGACAATGTTGATATCATCTGTGGGGGCTGTGATCAGGGTGTCGTCAACCACCCTGACTGGCCTGGGAATACAACCTCACACCCTCACACACACACACACACACACACATGCATGCCATGAATGTGCCAAATTTATTGCTCTCTACTTCCACCCTTATCCAAAGAAGCTACTTTACATGTGCTTCTGCATTGGGTGTACGCGTCTCATGAGACAACGTTGTCAGTAGGGAAATGGGGCAGTGGGGCAGTAATATATGTCATCTGGGTGGGTCTGTGGTTTCTAACCTTTGGCCCACATATAAGAGCTCAGTGTGTTTCCACAGTAGAGAAAACGGTGAAACAGAAACAGTGGTTAACAAGGCACATGTGTTCAAAACACACCCACTGAAATGTGCTAATGAACTCTCACACACACGTAAAGACTGAAACAGAAACACACACACACACACACACATCCACAAAGACATGCAGACAGATGTAGGTACTCAAAGGCTGTGTAAGAAAAAGTTATGGACATGGAAAGTAGATGTGATCTTTGATTACACATACTCAGAAAAGTGCATATTCAGCAAAAAGGAATGTAAGCATGTGCTCTGCAGGGCTATGTCTTTTAAGTGCAAAAGAATTTCAAGGCAGAGAGGGCCATTTTCAGTTCAGCAAAGCTCCTGTATTTCTTCCCTTTCGACTAAACTTACTGCATTCAAATTTTTTAGCCATTTCCTCTCGGGGATTATTAAGTAAATGTATCAATCAATAATAAGTCACAGAGAGCCCAGATGCAAATATAAAATTACATTTCCTGCTGCCCCTCTGAAATAACAGCGCTGTGTCATTTGAAGATTATGAGACACTACTTTTTCATCTTAGAGGGAGAGACAGAAAGAGGCAAGACTTTTTGTACTTGTTGTACTTACCCAGTCCAGTCACCGTGATTCTGGCCTGGGCCTGGATCCTGCCAAAGTGGTTTTGAGCCTCACAGACATATACCGCCTCATCCTCCACCCACAGACCTGAGAGAAAAAAGGATATTTAGGTGTAAACCTAGAGCATTTACATGTGTAATGTGTATGCACATACTAAAAAAACTCACTGGTGATATGTAGACCTCCCCTGCTCTGTGTAATAGTGCCATGTGCACGGGGCGTGTTCGAAAGGGGAAGCCCATCCTCTCTCCTCCAGGTGACCTGCGCTTCGGGGTAACCTTGGACGAGGCACGGCAGGGTCACATTGGAGCCGATGTCCGCCGCCACATCTGATGGCTCTCGGGTGAACTTCGGTGCAGCTGGAACAATCAAGGTTGAAGATGGCAAAGGTGAAAAAGTTTGTCCATCTGTATCGCATTCCACACACAGTCAAGCTGTCCATCATGCAAGCTTGGGTTGTTCACTACGGCACTACAAAGGCATCGTTCAGTAACAACACCACCAAAGCAGCCTTTGTATCACTTTACACAGACGTCACATCACACGCTCGGATATACTGTGAGCCACAACAGCCAATTCATTGACGGTTTAGAGGCACATCAGTGTGTATATGGTGAAAAGTACATGTGTCAATGTTCTAGTGACACCTACTTTAGTGGACATATGTATGTATCACTTATATGTTTGGCCTCAGAGCTAGGTCTCGCAGATATGCATGTGTTTGCTGAGGGAATAAAGTTCATACCAGAGGCTTCAAAGCTACCACAGAGAGCTGAAACCCCACTTTCACTTTGAGGTCTTCTTTGGCAACAGGTTTGTGTTCTTTGTGTATTTTCTCAG
Source organism: Enoplosus armatus (assembly GCF_043641665.1). Classification (NCBI taxonomy): domain Eukaryota; kingdom Metazoa; phylum Chordata; class Actinopteri; order Centrarchiformes; family Enoplosidae; genus Enoplosus; species Enoplosus armatus. Next base: position 20,925,360 of record NC_092186.1, read on the forward strand.
AGACAGTTTTTAGCCATATTCTGAGCTAGATAAGAATCTACAACAGGATTGGATGGCAAATTAAGCAAGCCATCACTTAAAACAGATTTTATGGTCCAGAACAGAAGCAAAGACCTATTTAGCTTGGAATATGGACCCCAGGCTTGGGTCATTCTGGTCTGGCAACACAAGAAACAAGCAATGTCTATCAAACTCCTGTTAAATTGAATGGTGTTGCAGTCTGTACATTCGCAGCTATGGTAATGCTATACAAGTAGTAATCTTCCTATTCATTCTGTTCTTAATCTGGGTTCACTATACTGAGTAATGCTTTTACTAGGTTACAAACTAAACTTGGTGCCTCTCTTACCTCCTACATCGAGAGAGATCTTTCCTGACGAGGTGCCAGCAGCATTGACAGCTACACAGGTGTAATCTCCAGCATCGACATCCTGGGTCTCCTTGATTGTCAGTGTACCTCCTAACGTGTCCACGTCCAAGAGGGATGATGAATGCAGCTGGACATCACCTAGCAATTAGAATAAATGCAACAGTGGAGCGTGCTCAGCTTGGTTCTTAAAAAACAAGTCTTATATTTGGGTAGTGTGAGCAAATAGTAGAAAAAAGCTACTCCATCTATGCAATAAATGTTTCTGTAATTAGAATGGGGTGTTGTTTTAGCTCCACACTAAACTTTGAATGTTGTCATGGTTTTTGTTTGTTTGTTCTCCTCCAGAATGTGCAAATGTTGTTTTTTGTTGCACTTCCTTCTGCTTCTAAGGTGTTACCTTTGTACCACCAGATCTCAGGCTGTGGGGTTCCAGACGCAGAACAGGCCATCACCGTGGTTTCTCCAGTGCCAATGAGAATATCACTCAAAGCCACAGTCACCACAGGAGATTCTAGGGAAGGAGAATCGTTGAACAATGGACAGAACATCATCAGTATGATAGACAGAGCAAAAAGAAATGCAGTACATACTGTATGGATGTGCATATTATAAATGTATGTTTTATTTATTTCCATTTGACTGCATGTGCTCTGGGGCAACCTCACAGCAAGAAGGTTCTGGGTTAGGTTAAATGGCGACTCTAAAAATTGCCCGTAGGTGGGAATGTGAGCAGTGAATGGTTGTCTGTCTCTATGGGTCATTGACTGGTGACATGTCCAGGGTATACCCCGCCTCTCTCCCAATGTCAGCTGGGATTGGCTCCAGCCCCCTCACAGCATAAGTGGGTATACCAAATGAAAGGATGGATGGATGGATGGATGGATGGATGCATGATGGCACTCACCAATGTAAGTGAGGATGGAGGTCATTGTGTCAGTCCCGGCCTGGTTGCTGGCCAGGCAGCCATACACTCCTCCATCCTTTTTCTCCATGTTTCTTATAACCAGCGTGCCATCAGGAGTCATCCTGTGTCTGAAGATACAAAATTCAGTATTTTCATGGAATTTCAGCATGATCAAAAAGGAGCGAGGCAGAGAGAAGAAGTAAAACTAGTGATTCTGATTGATTGATATCATAAAACACCAAAACACCAGCACATTAACAGTAGTTTTCACCATTAAACTATTCGAACATATGTGAGGTGTATAGCCATACAAATCATATCATAAGCATGGCACTCATTATCATCAGCTTAAGAAACCATTCTTAGGGTCTATTTCAATTTTTAAAACAGTCAAAGTCCTCAGATCTATTAATGTGAAGGGAGATGAATTCACCTGCTGGATGCTATGATGAACATGTCATTGTGGGTCCAGACCAGACGGGGCGGAGGGTAGCCGGTGGCCGAGCATCTGATCCTCACTTCATCTCTGGTTGTGAAGGTTTGATTCCGAGGCTCTACTGAAACCCTGGGCACCTCTAGAGGAAAAGAAAAGTGATTCAAAAATACAAATCAATCAATTAATCAATATTCTGTCTAATTCAGTCAGAAAGTGAAACATCAATGTCACACTTTGAAATGTATATAAAGTTGATTTGGGTCTGCTTTGCTCGATGTGAATGTCCATCATTTAGGATATGAGTGTATTTGGCTGTGAGAAACTTCAGATAAAAGTCTTGATACACATTAGTACACCTAAGGTGATGTTTGATGTTTTGGACCTTCACATGCAAGTCAGGAACTTCTTCCATAACCCTGAATGAATTTAGGCTCAGCCACAGGATGTAACAGAGCATAAACTTTTATTGTCACTATAGCAGGATGGTTGTTACTACATCTAATAATGTTTCACAGCCTGTCTTTCACCATCATTTCCTCTTTATTGGTAAAACTGGGAGGAATATTGAATCCAGACCCGGAGAAGCTGTGGAATCTGAAAAGATTTTCCAATTGATTCATGATGTGTAACTCAACCCTTCAAGGGCGTGTTTTCTCTATTCTATTCCCACTGCTAGAATCATCTCCAGAGTCTCTGAACTTTCCATCGTGAAGAAAATACAGTGTGAGAACTAGTTGTCACAATAGAGAGTTTGAACACTTCCAAAACAACACAATTCCAATTTGTTTCTATTTAAGATGCCAGAGAGGGATTTATTCTGAGGTATCTAATTGTCCTATGGCCAGAAGCAAAACAGCAAGGCAAACTTGTTATTCCGTGCATGCCGTCTACAAACCAATATATGACTTTGTCTGTCACTGGGTTAGTTAGAAGGCCAGTAGTCACAAGTTCAAAAAGTTGAACAGACTCTCATAAGTACAGGAGGTGTGAAGGAATGTATAGATTTTTGTACTGATGCTTCAACTTAAATCATCAGTGATGCCACATTTTGAAAGTAATACAGCACATTTACCAGATGTTGACAATACATTTACAGGCAATATGTTTGATATATTACAACCTTGACTTGAAACTCACTGAAATACCTCAACTTGCCACTGTATTGATCTTAATCTTAGCGGTGCCTAAGGCTGTACTGTACTGACTGTATGACCCAGATAAGGTAAAAAGTAAGGGTGTCAGAGCAACTGAAGGGCCCTTTTCTGTGTTTGCAGCCAGGCTCTCTCCTCACTTGCTTCTTCCAACTCGCGAGGTCACCCTGCCCTGAGGGCGGCAGGGACACCTCTGCGTTCAGGAACAAGGAGGTTCCTGGGAGAGAAGATGCATTCTTCTGCCCTGACTCAGCAGCAGCCTAAATGTGTCAGGAAGGAGCCTGTCTTTAGCACTCCCCTCATCACCTGCTCCATCTTTCCCTCGCTCGTCTGCATTCACTCCCACTCACAATGCATCCTCCTGCTATCTCAACCTATCTCATACTCTCAACTAACCCTACATCCACATTAAGCTGGCTCATTTTGAGAGAAAAGAGAGAGAGAATGTGCATCCACAATAGCATTTTCATGTTGTTTAAAGTTTTCCTTCTATACTGCAACAACAGCAGGAAAACAGCTACATATCTTTACTAAACAACAAAAGTGCATCACAAAGATTGCTGACAGCTGGTGCAGCCTTCTTTCTGTCCCCTCCTGCTCTCAAACAAACAAACTCACAGTTTTGTTGTTCTCAAATTTCATATATCTGTTCTTCTATGTTATGATAGCAAACACAAATGCATCTTAATGACAACACCTGTATTGTGTGATATATATATATATATATATATATATATATATACTGTGATTAGTGTGGACTACGTCCAAAACGGAGAAAAGAAAAGATGCATTTTCAAACTTAGTTGCCTTAGCATGGACATGCACTCAGCTCCACTGTGTTCTTTGTCCAAGTGTTGTAAGATGTCAGCAGACTTGACTCACTTCAAAGTGAGACTAATAAGTAGGATGAGACTGATCAAGGGGTAATTAGGACACCCCCAGGGCTTGCTGACAGCTGTTTTAGAGAGAGAAAGAGATGACGCAAAAAATGGAAAAAGAAGAAGCAGTAAGAAATCAGTTAAAGTAAATAATAAGAAAATTATCACAGGATGATGTGAAAAATGGCATGCAGGTGGAGGAGATGTAAAAGAGAAAAATATCCTGTTATACGAGGGATAATGCCTTAGGCTCAACTGTGCAACTTATCACTCAGTGAGACGAGCCAAATGACAGAGTTCCCCTCCAAACCTGTCTGCAGCACTAGTATTAAACCTGCAACTTTTCAATCTGTGTCATTGAGGTTTACCTTGCAAAGACAACTGCAACCCTCCAAGTTAAAATCACAGTGAACACTTCAAAAATTCAAATTTAGGTCAAGAAAAAAAGTCAGCTTAAGGTGAAGTGGAACTATTTCTTTTTTTATCTTAAAAGAGAAAGAATAAAATGATTTTGCTTCAAAGCATCAAGGCCTGGCAGGACAAATACAAGAAGGAATTTAGGCTACAGTAAGCAGCATATGGCCTTTGAATTAACTTCTTCTGGGACTGATGGTTGTATAACAAAGTAAATACTGGATGTTCATTTGGACGGATTGAATTATGTAAAACAAAATTCTTTGCTGCTCCCATGTCTTTCAACTCTCTATACCTCCTGGATTCTCCTCAAGGGGTTCTGGCTGAAATCATCTGCTAATGACAGGTTTTAACGGCTGTATTACATCGCCATTTCCTGGCCAGGCCCGGGCCGAAGCTCTGTGGTGCTGGCCAGATAGCCAGCGATACTCTCTTCCATCCGTACAACAAAGTGTTCTTGATTCAGTGTCAGTGAAGTGTTAGGAACGGGACCATGAGAGCTGTCCGGAGACGGAAAACTCTACTTTAGCGCTGCCTGAAAGTCAGGCATAAATAATTTTCACACGTTCCATAAAGCATTAGGGTGAATTATAGGGAGCTGGGGAGAGAAGAAGGGCGGGGACACTTGGGAGACGATTATGTATTTGGGAAGGAGGTTGTGTTTGCCAAGAGTCCTGTTCCCCAACGGTGTAAATCACGCAGAAGAAACATTCACACATACCACAGACAAAGTTTCACAAACACATGCAAGCACACACATAGAAACCACCAACAAAATGAATGAAGCCTGGTAGCCCCAGCTTTTGGAAGCAGATGTGTGCTCCTATGTATTTGAACACAGGCAACAACTTGTTTTGCAATGTCACTCACACATTTCTGATATTACACCACGGAGTCATATTAAACACATGCAGGTATAAACACACACTCCTCACCTTCAACAGTGAGGGAGATTCGCTCTGCCGTCACCCCTCCTTCGTTTATAGCGATGCACTCATACCAGCCCGAGTGGTCTGGGGTCACGGCGGACACCTGAAGCGAGAGGTTGGTCAAGACGTCCACCCGCGGGTCCAGACGGGCATCGTGACCTCCTCTCAGCCAGGTGAGGTTGAAGTTGACTGTGCTGATGACGCGGCAGGTGAGGACAGCACGGGAGCCAGGAGACGCGGTTACATTACCCTCCACTGTGATGGCTGGAGGCGGCTCTGCAGGATGAGGGCATATTGTTGTTGGCAACTGCCAGGAACTTTACATCATAAAGAAAGCTGAACAGGAATTCAAAGCTTACTTTCCTGCTGACACTTACGTATGTAGAGACATGAAGTATTTTCCAACAATGTTGCGGACCATACGGATTTTTAGAAGTCTATAGTTATTTTTTACCCTAAATGTATCTATCTTCATGCCAAAACCTTAACTCAAGGTGGAAATGCCTCTAGCCTCTCATTTAGACCAGTTTAGAACCGTTTTCAAGGCAAATCTGAGGGGTTGGGAGATCATGGGGGTAAAAAATACATTTTTGCTACACGAATAATGTTTACTTTTCTTTCTAACTTTCTCTTTTATTATGAAGTCCTGAATGGTTTTAGCTCTTAAGCCTAAAATTAAACAATCGGAGAAGGGAACGTCAATCTTTGGTTGAACTGCTCACAATTCATGGATATATTTAACTTGTGACAAGGGGTCACTAGTAGAAAATGCTTCACTTTAAAAGGGACAAAAGCCAGAAAGGTTGGGAACCACTGATTTAGAACAAGGGAAACTAAAATTCACCTGAAAAGATTACGTTTTCAATAGAAGAAGTTTTGTATAAATGTATTCCATAAAGTTTATTTCATCTTTGTGCAAGAGAAATTTTTGAAACACCCTCTATGAGAATGATTGTCCTTTTCCTATCATCTTTCTCTCTCTCCACTAGCTCTGTCTTTTCTCTCGTCACCATGTCGAAAACACTCAGTGTGTCGTGAATTATTTTTTTCATGGGTGAGCCCGAGCTAAGCAGGGAAAATGGGAAGTCAGGGGAAAAGGGAGAGAAAAAGAAGATGAGGGCAAGGAGAGGTAGCAGAGGCTTTGGCTCTGATAGAAGGAGGATGCTGGGGATTTCAGCACAGATCCTTGGGATTAGGATGACAGATTTGGCAGCGGAGTGGGTATTATGTGTGTGTTTCTTTGTGTACGAGTGTGAAATGCTGCCATCCTGTTAAGAATATCACTGGCCAAGTAACAAAGGTTGGAGTTGTGGCTGAAGAGGATTATTTTCACCTAATTTTAGAGACGTCACAAGAGGTAAAAGTTGGACAAACAAAGTCCCCTCTGCACCTTTAAACTGTGAACATGGTGGGTGAGTTACAGTAATGACTTATACTCATACATTACACAGATCCCTGCCTGGCTCCCTCTCTCCTCCTTCTGTTTCACAAAGCATCTTTCAACTACCTCTCACTCTCTTTTTCTCCGCACTCCACCTTCTTCCCTTCTGCTTGGCATCCATCATGTTGATGAGGCTCCAGTGAATTTCACAAAGCAGGACGTTTTTTGGAAAGCAGAATTTGGACAAAGAGTCCGTTACTGACGGCAACGGGACTCATGTGGTGTCAGCTCTGGTGTCTCATAATGGAAATTGTTCGGATTGAAAAATAAATGCACTACAGAGGATTTTGGAATAGGCAAAAATTAATTTTTGTTTTGGCCAGCGGTGGGACTATAAATCATTATGTGATCCCACTGGTTTTGTTTGTGTTCAAAGCTTTGACATCATGATAATAACAAAATCATCACACAAGTAATTTATTACATAGATTAGGAATTTCTCTGTAATATCGTAAATTGTTATGCATTTATTATTGTGGTGACCAGTGACTGCTGTATTGAAACAGCGCACCTGAGTCACAGTTTAGCCACCTAAACTATCACTATACTGGTTTTTCTTGGTGCACAGCCTGGAACTTCTTTACACCGTCACATGTTTTCTCATCTTACATCATATTTGCTGTCCATTTCTTTACCAATCAGGCACACAAACCATACCATAAACCCCATGACATCATTGCTGTGAGGTATGGATTACAACATGGTGTTAGGGTCAAATTTTCCATAAAGCTACATTAATATTGCCGTCATGCAGGTTCTCTGCATGGGATCCACAGCAAGAGACCTTGGACCCTATAAAATTCAACCCACATTGACTGGCGCTTGGATTCCAACCTTATGTCTGTAAGTAGTGTAGGTGGGTATGAGTGTGTGTGCTGCACCATTTCACTCAAGGTATTTTGTGTCTTTATACAGTATGTGTGTTTGCAGGTACGCTTACGTTTTCCTCAAAGGAGAACAAAGGACAAGTGATTTACAGAGCAGATATGTGTGCTGTAGCAGACAGAAAAATGCAATTTAATTTCAGTTGGACTTTAAACTGCTTAGTGTCCTGAAAGTCGATCCATCACACACCAATTACACTTGTTGACAGTGTAATGCCTGCCAGCTCCTAAGCATTCCTGCCTGACAGTCCTGGCTCATTACACTCAGTAATGAAGGGTAGCTCACCATACACTGTTAGTTAACATAACCTACAGTATTACAGTCCATTGACAAAAGTCAACACGGCTGTCTATGTAGCGAAGCTTTCTGACATGTTGTAATAGTGTCTTAATATATAATTTGTCTCACAGTCTGCAAATGCATATTGCTTTAGTTGCTGTTTTTAATAATATGGTTACTAATTTCAGAGGACCTTTGCATTTTGTGTTTCTGCTTGTAATTATGATTTTAATGGAATTATGGCATTACAAGTACATCACCAAATAAGCTGAATAAGTTGCCTGTTATCATCTTGTGATGGGGTGAATGAGTCTTGGTATGTGTGCTTGCCTGATACATCCAGGAAGGTGAGAGCTCTTCCTGTCCCAGCGCTGTTGACAGCAATACACTCGTAGTGGCCCTCATCCTTCAGAGTTACCTGGGCTATTTCCCATGATGCATTGTCGGACTCACTAGAATCAAAAGGAAGAACATTCAATACCTTTATGATCACCATTTGTTCAGATTAAAGCTGAATCCATTCGATCTGCTATGAACTTATCCCTTGATCCAATCGGATTAAGTCACACAGGAGTGTAGAGATGGAAACACAATATGGGAGTTTTAACCTCCTCAGCTATAGTCATAAAAATGTGTTAATCTCCTGACTTTAAACAGGTTGGAAATGGGGGCATGGACAAAATGACCTTATGGTGAAAAACATAACAGTCCCTTAAACTGACACACATAGTCCTCCCCAGCCCTGCTCACCTGAAGAGTTGGTCCACCCCAAGTCGCCTCCCATCCCTGCTGAAGCGGAGAGTGAAGGGGATCAGGCTCTCTACCTGGCAGATGACAGTCCCTCTCTGGAGGTAGTAACCATGAGTTTTGGCTGGCATCAGCACCTTAGGGGCAACTAAAAGAGCGATAAAGGAAAACAGCAAAAAAAATCAGTCAGGCAGATAATCAATCAAATTATTAAGTAATCTCTCACATCTTGGGTGACAACCTGCATCACTGACCAGGTATAATGCTGGAGAAGGAAACGCTGGAGACTCTCTGGAACGGGAAACCGTCCAGGTCATATCCTGTCACCCGCAGGAAGAAGGCCTCGTTGGGTGGAATGAACTCTGTGATGTTCCAGAGGCTGTATGGCTGGCGCTCAGGGTAGTAGCGGATGGGCAAAGTTTTGAGCACTTTGCCTGTGATCGACAGGAGTTCTAGCCTGTCAGCCCGAGCAGGAGGTGAAAGTCCGGTGGTGTTCAGAAGGATGTGGGTGGGAATACCTGGAAAGTTGGTACAACATATACTGTATACTGGTACAGGTGAAAGCGAAAACAGACAACAGCTGTGATATCCTTTTTTTTTTTTTTTTTTTTTTTACAATTTCGTAAGGTTGACCTCACTGACCTTGAACTGGCCTACTGGCGGTCTTTTTGAGATCCAGGGTGGGCTTTCTGGAAAATCCAGCTCGGAAGTCAATGGTGCTGAGACCTGAGATACGGACTGAGTGTCTTCCTTCACTAGAGGTCTGTATCAAAAAAACGGGGACATGTAGATTTACAGAAATGTATGTCTAGGACTCCCGATGCAGGTCTGGTAACGTGACTCAGAACTACTGGTTACTACATCTGTGTTTCTAGCTTTATCTTCATGACAAAGTTTTGTCTTAATGTGCTAATATAATACAAGCACATAAAACAAAGTCACATCTTTAACCCTGGCTGACACTCATATATATATATATGTATATATTTATATAACTCAAGAAAACAAAAGAAAGAAGAGTTGTGGCATCAAAGGCAGTGCTGAGTGGTCTAAATGACAGACTGTTGTGTAACAGCCTTTTGTATGCCAACCATCCCTGCATGTATAGACAAGCCACTCTAAGTAAGTCAAGGATGACTGTCAAATATCTCACACCTGATCTTATAAAACATCCACCAATTCAGAGATGACCCATTCAGTCTGACATTCACACTTTAATTAAACAAACATGACCACTATAATCAAAGAGTTGCTAATGGCTCATGTGGTCTTTATCATGTGGAGTTCTTTTGAAGCTTGCAAAGATAGAGACAGAGTAATTAGAAAGAAATATAGGTTGGTGAGAGGTGGAAACTCCTCACCTTAGGTAAAACACCTCGGAGGAGTCACAGACATTGACTCACAACGCAGAGTGAGGCATGCAAACATAAACTGTCATTTGCAACTGCCTGAAATGAAAGAGAATGTGTGCATTCACTGTATTTTACGATTACTGAGTTCAAACTGGCAAAAACTTAAAGTCCCAGTGAAAAGAGAAGTACCAAACAGGATAGTGCAGTGCATATAGGCAGACAGACAACAAAGCAAGAGCTGAAATTGCTCAAAGAATGAGGCAACTCCAGGACAAAGGGGATCCAGCACAGCCTTAAATGCTAATGCCTGCCATCATTAAAAACAATACATGCCGTGGTCATCAAACCTGCCCTAATGGCCGCCATGAAATCATCCCGGGTCTTTAGTTGGTTGTAAATGAGGCCGTAATTAGGGGAGAGGTCCTTTAAAGGTCATGCTCTTACAAAAAGACAAGAAGAGTCCCTGTCATTAAAGCTTCTGGTTTCCCAATTTCACACCCACCCGGACAGATTGAGCAGCACAGGTCTCGGATACACCCTCACTCAGCTGAATCAGCTAAGACCTAAAGATGTGATTCTTTAGAACACATGCAAAGAGAAAACCATTGACATCCTCACTGTTTGCTCAAAGTGTGTTTTGTGTTTTGCCAGCCAATAAAGATTTTTTTTTTAAATTCTGAAAGAGGTACAGTGGCTCCAGAGACATCCTGAGCAAGGTTAAAGAGTTAACTATTGTTGGGAAATTATTGTTGCTTGCTGTCTGGCAAGTTCTCATATCCTGTCCCTGTTTGATTGACATCTGTCTGTGCACACCTGGTCAGCCTGCTCATCTCCTATTAGTGCAAAACAGAAAATTACATCATTTCGTCTACACTAATTGCCAAAACAGTATTTGCAAATAGATTGCACTTAGTAATAGTAATAGAATGTACTATGAATTTAGCACAAAATGAATGTAAGGTAGCTAAAGCTAAATGAAGAAAGCAGGGGGTGATAGTGGGGTGATCCCACCTTCTACACTCCACCACGACATCCAATTAAAGGCAGATTAAAAAGGATCAAGTTCCTTTTCACACACAATCTATGGCCTGGGCCTTACACTGCGGTGTCACAGGCCATTAGCCTTGCTGAAACCCAGCATGGCAGAACAGTGAAATCCCCCTAAAGTATTTATCCACATTTCTCGCGATGTCCTGGGAAACAGGGCTACCGATGACAGGGAGATATTTTTAGTCTGCAGGCCAGATGGAGTGACGTGGGGGACTGAGGTTGGAAAAGGCTGTGTCCAAAAGGAGAAATGGGAAAAACAAGAGAGAGCAGAAGATCCTCCTGTGCTTCTCTGGGGGAGAGAATTAGAGGAGTAATTGTGTTGGGAGGAAGAAGATGCATGAGGAATCAGAAAAGAAGATAAGTGACAGCAAGAGATTCATGAGGAAAGATGAGACAGGGAGCAGAGCGAGAGGCAAACACAGGACCGACATAAGACAGGAGGAGGCAGTTTCTCTTTTGTATGCCTGTTTGATATCCCTCATCACTTCTATGAGCACCGTCCATGGAACAGGTCACTGTATTAATTGGCTGAAGTCTGAAAGTAAAGACCTCAACCAAAGCCTCCTGATAGGATGTTTAAACTGATATTAAACAGAACACACAGTAATGCAGAGCTATTCACCTTTGAGCATATTTTAATCCCAAATACCCCCAATAGAGAAAAGAGAGTGTTATGAAGCCAAAAAAAATCAGACGTAAACAATCAATCAAAGGTTGAAAAAGGTCTGCCAGAGGTAAGGCAACATATTGGGGAGTGTTTTTTAGTCTCTATCACACAGGAGGAAAAAGACAGCCAGCAATGCTACAGTTAGAAATGCTGAGCTCCTGTCAGTTTTTCTGTGTGAACAGGGAAAGGGCTCCTTACATTGGTGTTTAGTGACAGACCCCAGCACGAGATTAACCTGTGGGTTAAGTGCAGACACAGCTGGAAAGGCCTTGTTTCATCTTATACACTGAGTCAACCTCAGTTAAAAACTAAAATGCATTACTAGTTGAATGTACATTCATCCTTTTTTGGTTTAACTCTACATCTAGACGAATGAATGCATGTGATTTAAACTTTGAACTCAAAGGTTCTCCCATAATGCCCATAATGACCCATAATGTCATTACTGCCTACTGAGAAGGGATTAGAGAGGCATGACAAGAAGAAGAGGCACAACAAGAAAGAGACACTATAGTCCTATTCAGGGAAGTTTCATGGTTTTGCAAGTGATGAAAACCAAATGGCATATGCTGTACACGAATAGAAAGCAAAGAAATGCCAAAACAAATGATGAGAAATGCAATCCTTAAGAGAGAGAACCTACAGTAAACATACAAAAAAACTCAACATACATGCCTCGTCATCTGCTCACAACTGCACTTTTTTTTGAGAGGAAACACAGAGATGACACTGTTTTTCATTCAATCTCTTCCCCTGTAAATCAAATGGGCGCTAACACATAACGCAGCTATGTAGAGATGAGGGGAAAGTGTCCCAGCAGGAGTCTACAGAGAATACAGGGGCTGAATCGAGGCCCCTCCAACAAATCACTCAGGTAAAAATGCTTGTCATTTCCCCAACATCTGGAATTGACAGTACGGGCAGTCAAATGTGTGACCTTTTTTGCATTACCTCAACAGCAGGGTGCCAACAGCTTCAATTCTGCAAGGGAACCACAACAGCAAGGGTGCCCCAAACAAAAATGTAGCAGGTTGTTTTGACAGCAGCGGCCTTGAACACACTTTATCTTCATCTACCAGGACTGTCTTAAAAATCATCTTGAATGTGTGTTTCTGATCATGTTTTGTTTGCTCCGAGATGCTTTCACCAGACGTCATGCATGTTAAATTGATTGCATATCACTCTATCTCAACATGCTGATATATTACTGCAGTAATTCAACTTAAGAACCCTTCCTCAAGGGCACAGCTCCCTCCTGGGGTGTGAGGTGCGACCTCATTCCAAGGTTATACTGCTGAACTATCTGCAGTAAGTCTTTTAAAAAGACAGCTCAGCTCTGGGAATTGTTGGGAAAAGCCTGTAATTTTGCACACATTTCCAGGTAAAGAATGAATTGTTTACCTTGATAGACCACATCCCAGGCTGTGGGTCCTTGATGTTGACAACTCTGGCAGAGTTGGGAATGTGCAGGAGCTCAGTCAGGCCATCACTCTTTCCCACGATCTTCCCTGGAGGCCAAACATGAACAGCGAGACAATTATTCACCTTTCCTGCAGCTTTGACTGATGCAAATTAATTCTTAACACTTCTTGATACATGGCTGCAGGTTACATATAAAATATTTATGTTAGTTGTCAAAATATAAAGATGCAGGATATGGTCCAATCCAGTCCTATGAAAGATAAAAAAATGCTATGTTTTTTTGGTGTACTCACTTAAACTCTGGTCTGTGTACTATACTTCAGCTTCTACAGTTAGCTTCGTGTTCTAAAGTAAAATGTCCTCCTCTTCTTCAAACCTCTTCCTGCATGATTGTGGGACTTTGTTCCAAAATAGTCGGGAAAAAGCTTCTGCTCTTTGATTTAGAGAGACTGACACTTTTATTACACAGTTTTATTTCGTTAAAAGCTTTTCTGCGTTTTAAAATCCAGTAGCTGCACTGGGTTTAATTTTCTTTCACAGTTTATTAATAGTATATTAATACAGAATATTTACTGTAATTTCTGTAATGCTGAGTCAGCAATGTTTAGTGGTCTTTCCTTTCACATGTGAAAAAAGGCCTACAATGACTGGACAAACTCAAATGACTAACTTCCTTCATGTCAGTTATGTGCTACAGAGTGAGCGTACTTTCTTAATCAGACAAAAACACCTAATATTCATAGATAGTGAACATAAATCACACCTATTATTCAAGGTGACCGTATAACCAATAAATGCACAATAAATATACACATAAAATAAATATACACTGACAATCCTGTTTCTGTTTGGTAACACTCATCATACCCTGCGGGTTTTTAATCTCGATGTCAGGTGCTGGGCCGCTGAGGGCCACAGTGACTTCCTTGAGGCTGGGGTCAAAGGGCATCTGCCAAGTGTTGCTGACTCCACTGAAGTGATCAGTGGACAGCAGGTGGACCTTGGATGACTGCACCGCCTCCTCCACCCATTTTAGAACCTACAGCGATGGGAAGGAAATGTGAAGAATGCAGAAATTACGCATCATTAATATTGTGGGAATGTACTCTGTCACTATGATAGTGTAGAAGCTAGATAAGGTACTGTATTTTAAGACCTCAATGTTCAACAAATGTAAATAACATTATTAAATTTAAATTCATTTTTAAACATGAATGATCTATCACCTAACACACACACACACACACACACACACACACACACACACACACACAATTACCCCCTCAGCTGCATACAAGGTCATCCCCTCAACATGTGCAAAGCTTTCATCAGGAAGTTTCTCACATTCCCCCATGTCCTGCCCCCCTGTTTCCCCCGTGTCCCTATGGAGAACTCAACAGCTACTGTGTGAGACCCAGACGCAGACGCTATTTAACTCAGAATGTGTAAAGGAGCAGACATTTGTGACGTGAGAGTAATGTGTCTCAGGGTAAAGCTGGGGCACTGAGAAAAAGAAATGATTTGACTCAAATGTACTGAAATACAACAAAAAAGTTAAATTTCTTGACTTGTCATGAATTTTCATCCATCTGCTCCTGAAAGCCACAAGAATTGTTGTACATCAATATATCAATTGAAATCTGATTCTTTAGAATAAGCCTTGCGAACAAACAAAACAACTTATATTTCTAATTCACGTATTTACCTTTTAAATCTACTCTGGTGGCTGATTGTAAAAGGAGAGTTGCATGTGATCCTGCAAATATTTTTTAGTGAAAATGACACTGCTGATAACCAAATGTAAAAAATTAAAAAAGATTAATTGAGAAATGGGAGTATTACTAAAAAGAGGTACAAAGAGCGAAGGTCTCTCATGCAGTCTTCATAGAACATTTTTCAATGTTCCCTTCCAATCCCTTCCTCCCCAAGAAAGGACTCTTATCTTCCAGTAATAAAACAGAAATACTATTCAAACTTCAGGCTTTGACTCACAGCCCAGTCCAAGACTGCTGATTTACATTTCTTGGAAAGGTTAAAAAGAGACATGCTATGCATCAATCAATTAAATGTTTCCTGCACATTTGATCTGGAGTCCAGACTTGAACATGGGCACAGCAAAAGACAAGAGCGAGGCTGTAAAACCTTAATTTACACATCTTACGGATAGAACCCAGGCCAAGCTGAAATGATTTGAATACTGTGACCAAAGCACGTCTTTTCAAACCAGAAAGTTTTTCTTCTGACTCTGAAACTTGAAAACGACTTGCAAAGAAGCAGAGAGAACAGAAGTGCAGCTCCAAGTTTCCGTTCAGTGATGCTCTTACCTCATTGACCTGTTTCTTGTCTAGATGGAAGACCTGCCCAGAGCTGGTGGAGGCGATCTCCTCGTAAGCCTTGTAGCCGATGTGAGTCCTATCATCACAGTCCCCTGTCAGCACAAACACCACCTACACACACATATGGAAGAATGTGATCTCTTTACCTCTAAACCTGTGTACAATATACTGTATGCTGCAGTAATGTCCAAACCTGTGACTGTTTCTGCTGAATCAGCTGCAGGACTTCATGGGTCAGCTTGTAATCTTTGGAACGGGCGTCTGTGAAGACGTAAATAAAGGATCCTGGCAAGGAGATCTCCAAGGCAATCTTAATGGCACCAATGCTCATCTCCGGACAGTCCCCACCTCCCTGAGAAAGAGGGGGATATCATCAGCAAATGGTGTGCATGTACATATATATATGTGTGAGTTTGTGAGCCATCAACACCGTTCTCTGATTTGATTTCTAAGGTTATACATTACATTACTTTGAGAGGTGTATCAATTTTTTTGTCTTTGACATGAGGGGGGCAGAATATTAGAAACAACCTCTCAACGTAATTCAGACCTCAATGCTAAAACATATAATTGAATTGCCACCTCTATGACAATGACAACAGAAGGCAATTCAGTGCTTTGATCCCGGGGATATATTAAATATTACAACTGGAAGTCATTTAGTGCACAAACCAACACATAACAATTCTCTTGCAAACTTGCAAAACTCTGTCATGGTTTCTCTCCTAGTTTAAATCTTTAAATAAAATTGCATTTGAGTGAATACTTGGTATTTTAACAGCATCAATATTATGTCTTGAAAAAGATTTAATGTCTAGTGGTAAAAATGACACCCAGGAGACAGTCAATATCTAATGAACTTTGTAGCTTTTAAAGACATGCTGTTAAAATAGACAAAGGGATGGAAAAACAACTTGTTCCAGCCAGACAGGAGCAACAAACACTGTTAAAAATGTGCGACAGTATTTGTGAATGTGAGTGTTCAATCTGTCTTTGTCATCCACTGTTCTCTCTGTCTCTTTGTCTTGTTGATGGGGTCAAAGACAAATGTCCTCTGCAGCATTTCAACAGACATATTTCTGTCTGTCTGAGCGGTTCAATAGCTAGGATGCATCACCCCCAAGAGTAACATCTGGAATGGAGTGACCCATGATTTTCGGCCGGGGGGCGGAAGGTGAAGAGACAGGAATCCTCTGTCTCCCCTGAACCCCAACATCTCCCCTCCGGCCAAAAATCCACTCCCCCGTTCCCTGATTGCCCCCAATACTAAGCCTGATAACCCCTCAGTGCACTTTTGTTCTTGTGGCTTATAAATACCAAGTGTTGCCTAACATCTTCACCCATAAACACAATGGAACTTCATGTCAGAAGAATTCCAATTTCAAGAAAAATGTCCAATTCCAAAGAGTATATTTTCCATGCACTCTGGCCAAAACCTCTTCAGGGGTTGTGCAGGTGAAGAGGTGAGGGGAGGAAAAACAGACTCAGGAATGAAGCAGCAAGTGAGAGGAAACTGGATCTCTTCCATGCTACACACAACACGCTTGCACACCAGATTAACAGTAGCACATGCCAAGGATGCACAGACATTTGCCAAGATCTTTTTCTTCAAAGGACAACCCTCTGAATGCTACTTGTCTCTGTCTGTGTCGCTCTGTCATCCTTAGACATGAGGAGTACCAGTTTTGCAGTTTTGTGTTTTCCTCAAATGGTTTCTGCACAACTTCCTTTCTCTCTCCTAGTGATTACACAAAAATTCGACCTTGGCAGAACTCTGTTTAGCTTTCTAGCCATTGTATGTTTTTGTTTATACATTTGTTTGTAATGGTGCAGGAAGGCAAATAAACATGGGATGAAGACGGCAAGGTCAACATATGGCCACAGCCTTGAGTGGAGAAAACCCCTAGTTATTATATGAAGATGAAAATCCCCTAAACATGGGAACCGTAATTGCAAATCTAAAAGTAAAGAAAAATAAATAACTGCTTGAAACTTATTTCATCATTTAACGTAGACTGACCAATCAGGCTTGGTCTTAATCAGCGAACAAACGTTCCTTCCCAGACGTCTGGTATGACCACAGTCTGCCACTTTCATCAAGGCCAGATGACCTTATGCTAGTGCAATAGCTTCCAGGCTGCTGCTGCTGTTTTCTTGGTTTGATGAATGTGATCTCTGAACCCACCTGAACGTACAGCTCTCTCAGCTCGTACTGGAACTTCTTGGGGTCTGTTGTGATTGTTACGGGTCCAATCTCTGCAAAGAAACAACAGAAGGAGGCTCTGTGATTAATAGGGCCAAAGGCTGAAGTCTGCATCAGATGAATAACTGAAAGAATTTTTGTTTCCTAAATTCTTCTCTTTAGCTAAATATTAGTTTTGGCAGATGTGTGCGGATGTCCAGATTAAAATGTCACAATATGAACCGCAGTGAGGAAAAACTTCAGGAAAGGAGATATATTTAACTAACAGAGAAGGGGAAGAAGGAAAGAGACATAAAACATAAAAGAAATGACAGGGAAGATTGGAATTATAGTCTTAAAATGTTTCTCAAGACAGATCAGGTACAATGATGATGAACATGTGAAGGTTTGTACTGATCAGACATGTGTGCTTTGAAAAGACTTCCAATTCATTTCTGTACCAAAGCTGGTATCATCTACATGTCCTGGATCAGAATTTAGACTAGTCATTAAAAAACAGATGATGTGAAAATGTCAGTTGTGTTATTGGCTCCTCTGTGGTTGCAGATGAAAGACTTTTCAATTCAGTTACTGTATTGTTCTTGTGTCAGTGTCCGCTTAGGATTTGGCCCAAGTGAGGCCATCTGTCACTGTACCATAAACGTACAGCACCAACGCCACATAGTGACAACATGGCCTGTGCTCTGTACCTCTGCCAGTGTTGGTAGTCACCGCTGTTTCTCAGCTACTTTGTTCTATCCGTTAATGAGCTGCTAAGCCCCTTCTAGAGTCAAACTGTGTGACTTCAGCCACTGCAGCTGTGCTGTGGAATGAGCCTGATGAGGGGCTGCAAAAAGCACACACACACGTAGGCACACACACACACACACACACACACTGCAGTTCTGCACATGCAAGCAGATTGGAAAACAAGGTTTCCCTTGTTCAAGAGAGGGTCATTTCAAAGGATCCCTGACTTTTGAAAAAGGATACAGTTTGAACTGTTTTACAACAGTCTTCAACTTTGTCTAGAGGCATGAGGAATGATAAATATACTTATCATTGAGAGTTTTCTACTCTTCTTCTGTCTCAAGTGATTTTTTCAAAGTAAAACATTTAAGGTTGCTGAATTTGACGTAACTGTACACTGCATGCAATGAGGAATCAGAAGCAGTTTCATTTTTCTTTTCTTTGCAACCAGCATCACCTCACATTTCTTCCTGAAAAGCACTCCACACGCACTTTCAATTTCGTTGACAACATACACAAAGAAGCAAGAAGCCTTTTTCCAAATGACCCAGATTTTGGCATCCTTGTAAATCCTCAAGGTGGAGTGAAGGAACATTTGCGGCGATCAGAGACGCTTTTTAAAACTAACATGGAAATGTGTCTGGCTGCTCAGAACGGAACATGGATCTCAAGCCAATCTTTTCAGAGATGGAAAAGCTGACATCTCTTTCCTTATGGGAGAAGTTCCCATGGCTGTTGTAAGTAATTTTTTAGCCTATTTTGGCTATGGTGCCCCAAACCACAGCCACCGTCTTTGCACCAGCTCTGTGGATGAGATAAACTCTTCAAACTCTAAGTGCGTAATGATCTTTGATTTTGACATTTCAACATAAAGATAGCACTGCTGTTCATCGTTATAATCTCTTTAAATGTGCATTTATCCACATTTAGAAACTAGAGCATGAATGTTCCTTTTCAGTGCCAGTACCAAAGTTACAAACATTAATGCCTGGGAGCTTCCCAATTCCAGCAGTCCACTAGAACTGTTGGGGATTAAGTGCCTTACCCAGGGGCACCTCATGAATTGTGGTTATGGGAAGGGAAATCTGCTTCATTTTCCCTGCAGGTCTGGAGAGTCAAACCAGTGGTTCCTTGCACAAAATATAGTACCTTTTTAGGCAGATGGACAAATTCATTTTGTATTACTGGACTTTAAGGAACAAAGCTATTTTCCTTACTTACCACTTGAATACATCATGTTTGAGGACATAGGATGTTAACTCACCGTACATGATTACATATAAAAGGGAAATCTTAATGCAGTCTTCTGGCTGCCACACAGGAAATAGAATAAATGCTTTCTCTGTGATGACAAGGAACACATAAGTGGCGTGAACAAGTGAATGAACTCAGAGTGAAAGAATTCTCTAAAGTCTGACAAGAAGGAACCACAAAAGAGAGAAATGGACCAAAACAAACACATCAAAATGAAGATCTGCATCTCATCCTGTGTTTCCTGTTTTCTGTTGTGTAAGCTGTTGACACAAGTGGACTTGAAATAAACGATCAAAACAAGTTACTCCAGCCTCCACCTTGCGGCATTCACCCATAATGGCGGCTGTAAAAGCATGCATCTGCAAATCACATGCAAGCTTAAACACTTGCAGAAAGTCTAATGGGATAGAACAAACTGGGCAACTGTCCAATGGCAAACTCAGTTTCACCTCCACTGACATTCGGGCTTAAAGTAATTTGCTGGGAATCACTTACGCATTCACTGTGGAGTGAATTTCTCTTTCCTCACAACATCAGCTGCAAGGAATTCCAAGGCCAATGCATTGAAAAGGTCACAGCCGTTAACGTCTTCCAACCAAATAAATTCCAAATTTTGGCAGCAATACATAAGACATGAGAGTTTCACAAGCTGCTACAGGATAGACAATTGAAAGAGACATTGTATGATGTACCACTGACATTTCTTCAAAGTTGTGACCATGATATGATGTGGCAGTTTGGGAAAGTTATGCTCTTTATATGCTCCGTGTTTGTTGTCTCCAAAACCTTCTGCCATAGTGGGGAGAGTTTATATAGCGGCGGCGGCAATCACATTTACTGTCTACATTTGTTTTCATTTTTTTTATTCCTGAAGGCAAAGACCAGGATGTTCCAAACTCACAATTACTCTGGTTTATAAAAGCATACAGGCCAACATCAACCTGAGGAACCCCTAAACTGAACCTTCTGTTCATCAGCCAGCAGCAACACCGTTACAAAAAGCTGTAATCTTTTTACAAGCAACAGTTCATTCATGGTTCAAGATTTTTATTAACAAAATGTTCCCAATGTGCCCAGTGTTTCAAACTGGTTTAACGAACCACTGTATATTGCTAGAATAAGTTATTCCCTGAAATAATTGTCAGGTAACAGAGGATCTACGGCTTTCCCCGTTCAACTAATTCCAACAGGTTACACAACATGTAGCTGTTACAGCCCTAAACAGCAACAGAGGCTTTAAACACACACTGATTTCTGTCATTCTGCTGACTCAGGGTAAAACCTGCCAAAATGAGAGTGGCTGTCGTCCTGACCGTCAGCTATGGGGCATAATTCACTTAATCAGCCCCACTGAGAAAACACATGTGAAACAGCACACGGTGCAATTAGTGCGCCTCGGTTGGGAAAGAGTCCAGCACTAAACACACTGCACACAAAGGAGCAAACATGTCTGCAGACATACATGTGAGGTAAGGCACGCAAGTCCATTTACACTCTTGACATATAAATGCACGCACAAACACAAACAAATACACTGTAGATAAAAGGTCAACAACCTAGTGCTCTGTGATGACCTCAGTATGAGCAGCCATCACTCTTAACAGAGTGGACACACATGCTATGTCTCTCTTGGGGATAAGCAACAAAACTAAATAGGTCTGAGTACGCTGCATTCAAAAAACAATGTGCCGCACTTTATTGTTTATATTCTTTCTTTCTTTCTTTCTTTCTTTCTTAATTGCTAACTCTCCCTTTCTTCCATTATTTTTTAACTACTACTATTTATTGTTAACTTTCACTCCTTCATTTTCTTTTAAGTTTCTCTTCCTTTTTAGCTTGCCTTGTTGATAGAGATCTGAATCCCTAATTAGATTTGCTCAAATTGGCCAGCTTTACTCAGACACTGGTGGTGAAATCAGCCTGAAAGATTTTCCCAAACAGGAAACTGCAGCCTTGTGAAAGATTAATTCCTGTTTTTACTTTTTTTTTTTTTTTTTACAAAGTTCATATGTGTTGCCTATTTAAAATGGGAAAGCCTAGCGGGGAGGAGGTGGTTGGACCCTCTCACAGGATACTAATCTCCATTTATTTCAAATAAAGTCTGGCCGTCAACATAAAAAAGATCACATTTTAGCTTGATATAAACTGACTATATTCAAAATCTCTGCTTTTACTCTGTCCTCTGGATTGGATTCAAAGCTTATCAGTCAACAGGCTGCAAAATCCATGCTCAATCTTGCCCCTGTTTTTCTCTCTTCCTGTTTTTGCCCCTCTGTTTCTTCACTACTTTTTCTTTCTGTCCCTTATTACAGTTCCTCCCTATGTGTCTCCCTCTCCGTTTCTTCTCCCTCTTTTCTTCCTGACCATTGCTCTTTCAAACCGCATCTTTTACCCTGTCTGACTTCACCAGCTGCCATCTAAAGACTGAGGTTTAGCCCGGAGCGACAGAACTGACAACAGGCCTGATTTCAAACCACCACAAACTGAACTTGTGATGGAAACTTCTCCCCACAACCAACAGAGAGAGAGCGCAGGACCACCAGGCAGCTAAACTCTGCTAGTTGCGGCACTGCGTATCTCGTTTCACTTCACTCGACGCAATTGGATGTGTCTCGGGACGATGGGCCACAAAACCACTGATCTCTATTAATGACTCATGAGTTCAAATTATCACACACAGCCATTCACACACAAACATGTAGTGAGACCCAACTGATGGACACACACCACACACAGGCATGTAATCCCTCCCAGATGCATGGCCTGATGGGGAGCGTGTTCCAGAGACCGATGACAGCTCTGAACCCTCCGTCATCCATCGGACTTGATAACTGGTGCCGGAGACAGAACACAGAAGAGGATGCAACCCGAGGGCAAGTCTTAATTAAGCGTGTGCCGTGTGTGTGTACATTTATGATTGTCATTTATGGGGATGTGTGGTTCTGTGGTGTGGCCATTCATGCAAGCAAAGACACATGGCGACCTTGCAGCAAATGGAAATCTCCTGCCAGTGTATGTTTATGTCTAATTATTTGTACGTTTATATACCTGTGCATATTAATGTGTGGGTGTGTTAAAAGTAATAAGACAATGACATGCTGAAGACAGAAATGCTGCCGAAGGCATCAACAACAATAAATGTAGCCTCATTTTCTGTCTCCTATCTTTCCGTCACTAAGTTCAAACTGACGTTATATCCCTCCATAAAATTGTGTCGGAACAGTCTTGGCCTGTGCACAGATGTGAAACCATCCTTTTTAATGACAGCCGTAACTCACTAAAATGATCTGAGGAAATAAGTGTTGTGATCGACCAAAGATTTAAAAGGATGCGAAATATCAGCCATCTGTGTTCTATTATCGCTCAGTGGTATTCATAAACATTATCTAGAAGACATGAATGCACAATAGGCTGTAAAGTTAAGGAATTGAACGATGATTTCAACTTGTTACGGCATACTTTTTGGTGCTCCATTTATTTACATCTGGTCTGGGAAAGGGTGGGGTCAGGAGCGATGATCATAGTGGACCCAACAAAGATGCCTTTTCTTGAGGATCCATATAATCATTATCACATGTTGGCAGTCAAAGCCTTTAGACTAATTTTCACCACAAGCTCCATATGACTGAATGTGACGTGTGCATTGGCGGATTTCTACAAAGAAAAACATAAAAGAGAGAGTTGAATGTAATCTGTCTGTGTGGTTGGGTGACCGCCTAGACTTTGTGTCTGAATACCGGCCACAAGAGGAGAGCGCAGACAATCACGGAAGGAGGAGGAGGGCAAAAGTAAGTGAATAATGTATTTCTCACTATCTGGCAAGAAGTGAGAGTGTCACTGTCTACTTTATGGTCTTCACGAAGACGATGTTCAGTCTGTCATACATACATTATGTCTGCATGCAACAAGAGAGATGTTGAGAAATAAGACATAAAAATCATGCATTATTTGTCCAGTCTGCATGTATAGAGTTTACACTGTGTAGGAATATATGGCATGTATTGAAAGCAAATCTCTTGAGTATAGAGCGTGTCGTATGCTGTACAGGTTCTAAAGCCCTTTGTGGCAAATTCGTGACTTTGGGCTGCATAAATAAAACCCACTTGGTGACTTGTGTAGAGGTGAGATGTATGTGCTCCTGTACGGGTTTCAAAGAAAAGCACAACAAGGAGGAATGAGTGATCATTTTCTGAGACCCTGTCTGACCCTGTCTTCAAGGTTGACCTTTGACCTTTACAGGTTATCGTCTGTGCTCTTGAACTCTGCGAATGGTCTGGACAGGGTAAACAATACATAAATCCGTCCGGAGCACATTAGTTTACCTTTCTAAACTATTTCAAAATTGAGTATTCTTTCTCTAGAGCCACAGTATGCCACAGCACTTTTTGAAAGCAGGTGTTTCATATGACACACATCCACATCTCTACACTTTTCTGACTATAGAAGCTTTATCGAAGCACGACGCTCCTGTCTGTTCTGTTAACAATGTTTTAAAACATGGTCAGGTATTGTTGGTTATCTTTTCAGTTTCAGTTTAGGCAATCAAGGTGTATTTTGAGATTACTATTTATATTTTCCTGTTTTAGTTAATGTTGAGAAACAAACTGCCAGAATCTGGTTTGTCAAATCACTTATTTGTAACCACCAATTAGGTGGCTTATATCCAATATTTCAAACATGGACTATTGCAAAGGACATTGACTCAGACATCTAAAAAAGCAAATGTACACACAAACAATGCTGTGGAAAATTCAAAGGAATGTGTAAGAGTTCTGGTCTGATTTATGATCACTGTTGTCAGAGCTGTGTTATCAATTCTCAGCTCAGCACCTCCTCACTTTTTACATAGAGGCACTCATTTATCTCAGCTCCTTGACTTCAATATTGATTGATAGTGGGGTTTCTGGGTCAAGCTGTGATAAATCTTCCTAACCTCTTTATCTTCTTCGTCTGTGAAAAACGTAAAGCTCAAAAACAAACAAATCATGGTCACAAGTACTGGTGACACCTGTGCGTGGTTACAACCATAGCAGTGTGATCTTCTAAAACCAAACTGTTTACAAAAGTGACCCCACCCCTGACGGGTTGCTTTGTGCTACATCTCACTTACCCATAATGCATCACAGCAAAGATGTAAGACAGATGCTCATTTTATTGCCTTGACAACATATTAAGGATGAGAGGGAGGGGGGAGGAGGAGGACAAAAGACAAAGCTGTGGCTTACAGAGGCATCAGGTTGTTTGGTCTCTGCTAAATCTCTAAATGCCTCTCATTGAAAGGGCAAAAACTGGCAAAGGCAGCAAACACACAGAGAACGTTGTGACGTCTCTACATATGGTATCCATTGTAGAAATAAAGGCCAAAACCCTGAGACTTGGCTGAGGCTAATCCTATGATTCAGTCTCAGAAAAGAATGAACTTTACAATTAAATGTGGCCTTTTAATTGCATTAATTTGACTAAAAATTGAAGTAGGGGGCTTGAAAATAAATGGTAACAACCTCAATATTACAACCACAAATTGCTAAGCTCATGACCAGGCATTTTATGAGTGATGGTGTAATCCCACAGTGCTCCAATGTGACTGGGTGGTGTTTTCTGTTTAGTGTGCCTCTTTTGTTTTACTGAGGAAATTCTAATTGTGCGTGCTGAAGCAGACGGAGAAAGCTCAGATGCAGCAGATCAGCACTGCCGACCACACACAGACGCACACTCAGATGTCTGAGGCAGTGATTTACATCCAGCACACAAGAGCGCCTTCAGACCTGCCCAGGTGTGCTGTGGAAATTAAACATTTAAGTTGTAAATGGTTCTATGGAAAAGTAGATTCTTTTTAACCTTTTGAGGTGTTCAAGACAGTTGACCATGAGGTCAGCATGTGCTTGTCACCAGTTTGACACAGTTTATCAAAACAAGCTCTGGTTTCATACTGAATGATACTATATTCGTAGGTAATGAACACAATTTAACGTGTATATTATTTTGTATTGTTTAAGTGCTTTATGGTGTGCCCAGGGATTTTTGGAACATGTGCAATGGGATAGGTCACTAACAGGCAGGCCACGGTCCGAGTCCGGACCCAGACGCCGTCCTATACGGACCCGGACCTATAATCAATAAATGATTAAGGGATTTTCTCACTTTTATTTTTAAATGCAGCCCTTCTTTTACTTAATGAGAGAAGAACATTATACATATCTACAGTATTATATACCTGTATAGTTCAATGTTAAGTGACAATAAATACTACTACTTCAATATATATCACACTAAATCACAACGCAAGTTAGACCTCTTCGAATTTTAGTTGAATACCCCTGTGCTATGGCATAGCAAATGTTGGGAAACACTGGTCTAAGTTGGTCTTCATGATGCATGATTTCCACCAACACATACCCCTCAGAGGCAGGGGGCAGAGGGCACTGACAGCCTGACCTTCAGCATTGCAGCCAGTAATTCAGATTCCCTAAACACTTGTCTGGTTCAGACACATTTAAAAACCACACAGGCCACAGTGTCAATCTAAATTCTTAGATGCCTTGTTATTAATGTCTCTGTTTGCTTCTATCCTTATGCCCCTTTCTCTGGTGCAGACACATGGACATGTCACCATTGTTGTGCAGCCTTTCAGTAAATGCTTCAGCACTCCACATCAGGTTTGTCAGGAAGAGGAGGCAGCTAGAAGCATCGATGTGGAAAGAGAGAAATGAGAGGATAAGAAGACCTGAAAAGGGAAGAGAGTATGCCTGCAAAAGGCAATAGGGAAGAGGCATCAAGCACAACACATTGCACATAGGTACAATGTTTTCTTGCATATGCAGAGAACAATTTTGATCATGAAAGCATTGCAGAGCTTTGGCTCATTGCCAAGAAATCGAATGGTCTGCGTTATATTAAATATCTTTCTGACTGAAGGACAGAACTGTTAAAATTGTTCAACTGCTCCTAAAGAACTGACTGTCTATTTTTGTAGACATGCATACTGTACAGACTGTCACTAAAAACCTCCTGCTCACGTATGGCTGTAAACCTGAGGTCCTGTGATAATAAGATCATTAAACTTTTACAAGGAGGTAATGCCCTGCTTGGTCTTTTCCAGTATAGTAATCCAGTACAATAATTGACTTTTTGGAAGCAACACTGACATATTATCACCTTATAAAGTTGTTGGGGTGAATGTGTTAGTTTACAGTTGAAATATCCAGCAGATACGGAACAACATCAGTTTTCATTTGTGTCAAGTCAAGTTGGGTCAACTGACATATGTAACTCCAATAGTCAACCTCCTTCTACCTCCGTTTTGGTCTCGACTACCTGCTGAGGGAAATCTCTGGCTCTTTAGCAGCTAAATGATTGACTATGTTCACCAGCTAGTCGATAACTTTGTTTGTAGAAAACAGCTGAGAGAGAACTACACCAGTAAAGTTGTGGGCAGTAAAACCAAAACAAAGAGCTGATAGACACGAAAAAGATCTCTCTGGTTCGACTCCAGCCATACGATGCCCCTGTCGCTTCCCCCATTTCCTGACTATCTATTTCTATGGGAAGAAGCATATCGTTCTAGTATTAATGGTTTGAGAGTAAGTGTCACTCTGAACACACCATCCAAGCAGCTGAAACATGTAACATGTGTTTCAACTGGAGTGTACATGAACCGCTTACACAGTAAAGAAAATGAGGTCATGCCATACCAAACCATGGGAATGTTCAACTTTGGCACCAGAGCTATATGGACGTAAATCTAATGTGTTCCAAATGAGTCCTCCAGACCCCGAAAGCATGATAGTAAAACAATGAAATCAAATGAATCCGTGCTAAAAAGTCCTTTAGGAAAAATGTTTCCTGAAGAATAATGTCTAGACATCAATCTGTGGAGTCTAAATTGACTATAAAAACACTGATTTGAGGAAAGCCCTCATTGAAGGGGAAACGGTAAAAGTGCTGAGGTTGCTGCTTATTATTATGAGTAATAAAGCAGTAAAAATGCTGACTGGCAAATACTAATATACAACATAGTGTATGTATGTCTGGAGCTGGTATAGCTGGCAATAAGCAGCTGGACACAATCCACTTGGATTCCAGGCTAGCAATTTTGAAAGAGTGGTTTGGGACCCTAACTTTTGTTGTAACGGCATGAAAATGGGTCAGTATGTTATTCATAACTACATTTGAAATTTCTAGAGGTGTTGTGTTGATGTGGCTCCAGCCGTCTCTAGCCACTACTCTGTTACAGCAATTGACGAAACAAACTGCAAGAACAGCATTTAAAAGCTGCTCCCCACCAACAACAGGCAAGCAGTGGCAGCTGTTATCAAAATCACCTGAATTGCCTTGGGTGCTGGGCTCTCCTAGATAAATGGACTTGGAGTGACTGGCTGCTTATGCTGTGGACACATGGTAAGAGTTAGGGATAGGTCAGGTAAACATGTCTGCCCCAGAACAGGGAAAACACATATTAGACATGCAGCAAACACAGTGCACAGAGAGTAATGGTCAGATTCCTCTGTCAAGTGAACTGCCTTCGAAAGACAGTTCTTTTTGAACTTGTCATGTGCAGATATCATACATTTGAATTGGGCAAATTATAGTCTAAACTTAAATAATAATATTATTAGGTTCATTTAGTAATTATTATTTGGGCATTCAGAAAAAATGCACTCCACATTGGTTTATAATACTATGAGACTAGATTTTAGTCTGGGGGGGTTATCACAGTAACAATCATTCTATCTTTGATCACAAGGTAAACAGTAGGAGCACTCACATTATAAAGTAATCGACCTGGGATGTAAGCTTGCACATATTTGATTGGCCAACGCAGCACCTACTCGGATGACGTCATATTGCATTGTGGCAAAAGTTGAGCCAGGTTCAACTTTTTTTTCTGGAGCCCTCTGCGTTGGCACTAGTACTGTGGCATGCCCAAAGCTTCCATCATTAAATGATCCTGTCACATAATCAAAGTCTGGGGAGATGAAAGAAATATTTTGTTTTACTGCATACATTCTTGCTATTCTTCCCAGTTTGTTTCTCCGCTGTCCAACATTCATGCCTCTATGCTTAGAAAGATGCTGGAACACAAACAAAAAACAAGCCACAAAAGCTGCAGACAAACAGCTGCAGTAAAACTGTATTTCACACTATGATGAGGGGGGGGGTCTGTACCAATCAACTACGTTCAGTTACACCACTAGTGATGCCAAAGATCCCTGAAGATCACAACCAGGACACACAAACCCTCATGACCTCAGGATGAGGCTTGGAAAAGATATCCAAAGCCTAGAGGGAAACAAACCCAACATGGTGGAGAATACAATGTACCACAAACGTTTGACAAATGCCTCTTGAATGGGTCATTCATGCCAAATGGATTCATGTTAACCAGTGCATCCAAACGTCAACTACCTGTGACTTTTCTAAACACCAGCCACATCCTTTAGTCATAATAGCCTTTGAATATCTAAAGCTGTCATACATAAATGTGTAACAGGGAACAGAATGGACAACGTTTCAAAGTGTGCCTGTCGCAGCCCTCAGGTATGTGCTGCCTTCCTACATGAAAGGGGGATAACCCCTGAGCACCGGTTACAAAGTTAAATGGAGTTGAAACTATTGCGCTAAGAGCACCTCGGGGCACTTCAGACGGTGTATGTTCAGTCCTAAAAATTAAAGGCCATTTTAATATTCCAGTGCAGGTCTATTAGAACATGAAACACACATTGTAGTCTGACACACTCCTCTCTCCTCCTCTAATTCTCCAAAAAAACCTCCACCTCTCTCTTTTGGCATTCCTGCCTAATAGCATCATTATTGACTCTGTCCAGCTAAACGCAGGCTCCTTGTAATCTCACACAGGCGGGGCGATTCAGACAAAAAACTGCTGCTCTGGAAAGAAGGAAACAAAGGGAGAAGGGGATGGCGGTAAAGGACGCTGAACACCAACAAAGGGAGCTATGAGATGAGTGCCTTTGATCATGCAGAGGAGGTAGAAGCTATCCCGTCATCTCCTCTCATCACTCAACGCCCAGGGCTTTGGTCCATCTCCTTCTAACTAAGGCTGACTGGAGAAGGGTAGCAAGGCAGGCCATCAAGTCTGCGTTACCGATCTGCGGAGCACGTAGCTGAAACAAACACTAGATACCAATTAAACAGAAGCAAAACATGTCAGATGTGAGTGTAGGAGCCATTTAGGTTTATTGCTGGCATGTCATGTTGTTTTGTTTCAATATATCTTGCAATATTGTTTTGGACACTTGGAGGTGGTCATTAGATGCAAAGGGTTTCATATGTAGGGGCGTAGATGACAGGAAATGAAAAGGCACAGGGAGAGGGACCGCACACAGTTCTTAGCAGAGCAACACGCTACAACTTGCAGAATTGGAAAAACCTGGTACGTTCATCAAACTAAACTGCAAAAATCTGTTGTAGTGGGTCTGCGTAAGGCCACTCCTACTGTGTATTAATGGCAACTGGAAGAAGGGACGTTGTAAAAGTTGAAAAATTGCCATTAGAGTCAGTGACTGAATTCATTTTGGAAAGTCAAAATCTGAATCGCAAGCTGATGCCAGATATCACTCAGTAAGCCTCTCTCTGTTTGGCTTGTACCTTTCCTTGAACACATCCAGAGCAGTCACAAAGTATGAAGGCAGAACTATGTATATTTCTCTCTCTCTCTCACACACACACACACACACACACACACGTACCCACCACATCAATGATGGAATTAGGTGTTTGCATCTGACAGTTTTTGCAACTTTCCAAAGTGGACGATCCAGCAGCCTCGCCCACTTCATGCAGTGATTGGCCAGGTGTGTGGAGGTGATAATAAAGTAGACAGGATTTGAACTTCTCTCTAAAGCTCTCTCTTTGTCATTTTTCACAGTTCACATCACGACTTCCCTCACTTTTTGCATGTACAAGCATCTGTATCATTATGAATGCCTTCCAGGAAAGACGGCCCAAAGGTGTGCACCGTTATCCCCATTTGAACGATTATCCTGTCTTGCCCCTCTCTATGACAGCAGCGATAACCACTTCTGCCTTCAGACATCTTTGGACAACAGGTCCTACAAACTAGCATACCTCTGTCATTATTATTGTTGGAGGGTGTTTGAGAGTGTTCGCATCCATACTGGGAGAACGGTCACCCACATTTAGGACAATTCAGAAGATCAAAAATCCTAAACATAAAGACAAGACAAACACAGGCGTATGGCAAAACAAGCCAAGAATTGATGAGGGTATAATTTTCGAGACAACAGTGACTGCAAAAACTTTATTGACTGGAGAGGTTTGCAGCCAAAAATTAAATATAATGACTTGGTTTAAGTTTATGTTAAGTTGTCCTTTGCTTTCTGACATTGTGACACTTTTGGTGGAGATGCAAACACCCTCAAATTAAAGCACTGAGTCAGAAGGTGATCATTACAGTCATTGCTCCATTTTGAATAATTATGCTGGAGAGCGCTGCTAACACAGCAAGACAGTGTCACTGTCTCCATACTTTCTGACTGCACCGAATGTGTATGACTGTGGTGAGAGTGCTAGGTCTCCCACTGACCCAAGACACTGGACTCTGACCCATCTCAACCTCAGCTAATTAAACACTCACACAAGCACGTACAAGACACACAAAAACACACCCTCTCACAGCAAGGTAGTATTTACAAGGACAAGCATGTGTGTGGATGGACGTCAGCAGAGCCGTGAAACACTCAGAATCTCAGAGGACACTGGAAACAAATTTGTGGACACATGCGCACACGTACTCTTTTTATTTCATGTCAACTCAACTCCTTAGAGCACATTCTTCACACATTGAGTTTCTTAATGTGTGGCTAATTGGAAAACTGCACAATTTGACATTAATTCTGGGGCAAATGCCACGTTTCCTGGCTCGGGAATGGTAGAAGTGCTGTGAAATAAAGTTTATTTGGCTGTAAACTCTCAAATAAATGTTCCATGAGTCCAGAGAGTCTGCTTGCAATACACCTTTGACTTCTCGGCCTAAAACTGGATTCCTTAATGACAGATTAGTCATTGTTCTCTGGACTGCAGCTACAGAAGAGAGATGTTCATGCTCACAGCTGTTATTTGAACAGTCTGGGATGGTTATTTTACCGTGGATTCTCTCATTAAGTGAATGGCATTTTCAAAAGTACCCAGGGTACGAAATGATAACACAACAGTGTAGCCAAAATTCAACCCTACCATTGTTTCGTTGGAGTGTTCTCAGACTGCAGTGCTAAATACACAACCCCTGCGCCTCAGTAAAACGACTTGTGAAGTATCCTCTTGCTTTCTTTCTTTCTCGCCCTGCAGGATGGAGGAAAGGGGGGAGACTTCCTGACTGATCTTCCCACACAAGCCTGACCCCAATATCCAGGCGTCCTCCTGACACTCTCGCTTCACACACACAGGCCGAGAGAAACACAGATACACAAACACACACTCTAGTGTTTACCGTGTCAGATTGCAGTGTAAATAAAGGGGAAGCTCCGGCCTCTGATTTAAAAGGAGCCAAATCAAACAGGAGGGACTACGTTATCGCACTGGGTCGGATGGAAAGCGGAGAAAATGGAGCTGTGTCAGAATGAAACAAACCCTAAATAAAAGTTCCTATGAAAACAAAACGGATCCTCTCCGGGGGTCTGGGATATTGTCGGAGAAGAACAAAAAGTGAGACAAGAGAGCGAGAGGGGCAGAGCAACATTTGGGGAAAGGTTCAGCTACCCCTGCTTGCTGTGTGCTGTGCTAATCATTCCTCTATTCCCCTGGGGCTTTTGGAGAACACATTCTGACATCCTCGTAAACATTTTAAGAAGCAAACGAACGTCACTTGGTGGTGAGGGACAAACACAAAGACATGGAGTTCAAGCGACAAGAGCAGTCAACACCAAATTTCTGAATCAAGCTGCTGCAGCTTCAGTTTACTGTAAGAGGCGAATCCTATAGTTACTCCCAAGTGAAGGTAGCACTTGCTATGAATCAAGCTTTGAAGTTAGATACAGGTTGTAATCACAGTATTCTTTCATCACCTTGCTTTGGCCAAGATATCATGCATCATCTGCTAATGATCTAAGATGTACTTTTCCCCCCTGAAGCACACTATAATGAAATCATCTTTTGTTCTTCCTTGAATATAATTATTATTCTAGGCACAGAGCTGCAGCTTGAATCTATGACTGAGGAACTGAGCTTCATAAGAATTTGTGACATGCTGAAGTTTAGCAGAGGAGAACAAACATCTGGAATAGGAATCTGTCTCTTCACCACACAGATCACCTCGGTCAATTCATCCCGTTCTTTGTGTCTCAGATCTCTTGGATCAGTTTGTTTGTGCAGTTGCTCAGTGTATACAAGTCAAATTGAGTACGTTTTAAATGTATATATCATGAAGTAGTGAGGGGGAAGCACATATAAAACGTCCTAAATCACATTTTGGATGTGGATACTATACAACTGCTACAAAACTGAGAGTCTATTATTTGAGTTACTTGTACCCAAAAATTCTTAAATGCCACTATTGAGTACAAACACACACTGATTTTCCCTCAGTTGTCTCTCATGTCTGCCACTACCTGTCTCTGTGGACCTGTATAAGGTCTATCTATGTTTCTGGAAAGACTACATGTTTCGAGAACTCTCTGGCATGTCCCCTTGCTCTTGCTGTTGATGGAGCATTTTCGCAGGTGGACTTCTAACACCTCTAAATCAGCACACAAAGCTCCACGACATGGCACGACAGCAGCCTTTGATGGTGTTTTTGTAAGCAGGTAAGTGACATCAACCCCCTCTCAGGAAACAGTAATTACAGGGACTTTAACCTTATCTTACACTAAGTCTCTCCATCACCAGAACTTTCAAACTTCAAATGCTAACTTCAATAAAGCAGTGGTTGTGACGGTAAACACGACTGGAAAGTGATATAACGTAAGACACCAGGCACATTGAATGCAGCTTTGTTTGCCATACTCCCATACCACTGCCGGGAGGACTCAAACCTTAACTGACTGTCTGTCACTGATTTTTTGGAACTTTTCATTTACTTTTTATTTATAACTGTGCGCCTGCACCTCTGACCTACAAGCCAGGGTTACTGTTAAATAGCCCAATGATATATTGTCTAGGCACTAGCTGCTCAGAATGAGAGAGCTCCCAGGAGTGATGATAATCATCAGGCTGCATTGCAAACCTAAAGCCACACACTACCCTGGCGGAATGCTAATGATAGTGACCGCCAGGCTGAACATCTGTGTGCGGAGACAGAATCCCAGAGTCCCTCCTCTGGAGGTGTGAGGAACATTAGGCACTCAAAGGGCGGACTGTGAGCAAACTATCACATTTCTCACTTTTCTGTGTGCTTCTTTTGTCACAGCAGAGAGTAAACTCCAAATCAATGTGCAGAAATTTTACCGAAAAAAATGAGCCAAGATGTGAGCACCACAGAATTAGACTTTCACTCCACATATGTAATTACATTACCTGGATCATGGAAGGGGACCAAGGCGAAGTTATAAAGGGGTCTGTTCGGTCTGCTCAGGGATGTTTCCAAAATCTTGGACGCGCCCTCGATGACCTGGACCAGGTCGTCGTACATGGAGCCAGTCACATCAAAGACGAATGCCAGGGTGGATGCGCCCTCCGGGATGTCCTCCTTTGTGGCCCCGGTCCCCGTGTCTTGCCCGGCGGAAAACGCCACTGACAGCGCCAGGGACAGCCACACCAAACTGCTGCTACCCATTTCAGAGCCAAGATGCTTCTCAGGCAAAGTTCTTGGGTATTTTGTTCTCGCCAGTCTGAGCCTCAGGGTGAGTCTCGAGATAGAGGCAGAGACATCGGGCTCTCAAAAAATGGACTGAAACGTATTTAGAACAAGTCACAAATGGCACGGCATCAGCCAAAGAAAACAGAATAAAGGAATCCCTCGTCGTGCGCGTCTTTTGGTTTCTTCTGCAGTTTGCGTGCGCAAAAGTCGCAGCCTCTCACCTCTCTGTGAACTAGACTTCTGCGGTCCCAGCAGCTGCAGCAGTGCCTGTTGTCTGTGGTCCGCAGAGTCAGGAGCCCTTGTTCAGCTCTGTCATACAAAGACCACCTCTCAGCTGGGCACAACGTCTCCCAGGCGCAGACGACCCCATGCAGACAGGCCGTGCTCTGATTGGACGAGATGTTTTGGGTGAGTTGGAGGGACCGTGTGCGTAATTTACTTAACAGCAAGCACGTAACTGCCCAACACAAAGAGCTGCAGGGCTATCATGTTCCCCATGATCAAATGTGTACAGTCGTAAGTGCGTAATGTTGATGGGTTGACGTGCCAGGAACGCACTTGCTGCAGCGCTCATGTATTGTTTTGAGAAACAACGAGGAATCTGAACCGGTTAGAAGCAAATAATTAGAATGGCAAGTGATGTATGACTATTGTGAACCACAAAATGAAGTCAAAGAAATTCAGGTGAAGTTTGAAACGCTGAGCTCATGTGTGAGACACGCTGGTATGAGACGAGGACAATCCAAAAAAAAAGAAAAAGCAGCTCCTCGGGGATTTTGAGCTCTGCAGTGCCATCTAGCGGTTGTAGTTTGACCTCACACTTAATTGCCTACGACTGTAATACACTTTGGAATTCTTATTTAGTGTGTTAATTACTACACACTTTAATAGGAATAGATGTCTGCACCAGTGTCGTTACAACGACTTGATAGGAGACGTTTTGTCTCAAATTTATAATAAAAAAAAGGGCGGCTAAACGAGGACAACACACCAAAAATAACAAAAACTGCAAAAACATTAGCAAAGGGTTTCACATGAGTGAAATGGAAATAAAGAACTATTCATTAACTAAATGATATATAAAAAGAGGTAAAAACCGTCGTTGTTTTTTTGTTTTTTTTAACTGCCCCACTTCCAAAAGTTTATCAGCTGTCAGTTTGTCATCTTGAGCAAACAAATTATTGCAAACACCCAAATGGAGTCAAATTTGGAACCTTAAAAGGTTTCATCATCATCATCATCATCCCAGTCTCCACCTCATCTCAACCCCTGTTCTAGCTGGTTTGACTGGAGAGGGGACGCCACAGAAGGTAAGAGGTGGGGAATACTACCCCCTCCTGACCACTCTTAGACACATCCTCAAATTTTCTAACACGTTACTTACCAAGTGAGATTCGATCTGCCCTTTTTCCCCCCTGCAGACGTCTTGACTTGGGATGGTAGGAGGGCACAGGTGTTGTTCACAAGGTGAACGATTAGCTCCATTCCATTCAGGTGTTCCAGGTCCAGGGCCACGCTACAGCGCATGCCACCTCACCGGCATGACTTACTGGGGCGCCAAAATGGAATGAAGCCCCAATTATGTTATGTTATGTTATGTTATGTTATGTTATTGGTAACACCTGTGCACCCTGAAACCAAAGCAGCTAAACCTAATTTGGCCTTAACTCATTTTATCATTTACACCTGTGCATTTTTATGTTGTGACACGTCAGAATGAAAAAGGCCTCTGTTGGAAATTGTCTTTGTAATTGAACTCCTTGCTTCAGTCAATGTGCTTGAGCAAACGTTTGAACAGCAAAGAGCAACTGTTGTGATGGATGTTAATTCAATGTTCATCTGTTTTCAGGTTTTCAACTACAAAATATGTTTCTTATTATATTATTCTGATAGAATGTTTCTTGCTTTTATCATGTGTTATTTGCAGCAGCTCGGCCTGTCACAGCTGTGTAATGTAATCTAAATGTAATGTAAAAATCAATCAATAAATCGCAAACAAGGAGCACATTTTGGCACTAGGGGGAGCTGGTGCACCACTGGTGTCTCATATTGCTGCTGTTGCAGGGAATAAATTCAGTTCAGGGCAATTTAGAATGGATTATAACATAAGGATCATAATAGAAAGATTTAAAAAATAAAGTAAAAGTAAAGAGATATTATATGAAAATCGCCATAGTCTATTTCAAAATACATGGCTTTGTAGCGGGATTGAAGAGGCTGTCTTTCTTCGGAGGTCTTCACTGGAGGATGTGGGTAGAAAGTTACACGGAAACATTCAAATAAGATGCAAACCTCACTAACCAAGATACACGCAAATGATGTACGCAGAGAGCATCTGCTGATGAGAAGTTTACATGACAAACAAATAGGGAGGCTAAAGCTTTTTGAATATGCACCATAGCAAATCTAGCATGCAGGCAGTGATTGCACATTTCCCAACATAAATAAATCATGCGTTTTCCAAGAAAAAACAACAGCTTGGAGGTACATCCTGTTCCTAACAAGTTCATACAGGAAAGAAACAATGACGGGATTATTAACACACTCACTCACACTAATTTCCCATCATTTTATGTCATTCCTTTCTATGTGGCAAGCCAACAATGTGATTCACTCATCCACAGGCAATCTGCAGAGGTAGATATGTTGAAATGTTTGTGAATCCAGAAAGGTGGCGTTGATGTAATCTGAGATTGGAGAGCAGGGCGCGTATGAAGAACAACTGTCTGAACTGTCAAACACACACTCTGACACAGATACGCATGTGGACACGTGCTATAGCTTCAATTCTGTGAAGTGATGTATTATCAGGTACAGGCAAACAGAGTTGAACGTTGTTCAGTAGAAGGTGGTACATATGTTTCCACATCACAACCCAGTTCAGCAGGTACACATTTCAATGCACCTTCATGACCTTTTGACTGTAAAAATGTAAATGATTATAGAGACAGTATAATCAATCATTCATCAATTCCGTAAGGTATTCATAATGACACCATTAACTGGTAGCATCATGAAAGCATACTAATAATAGAAAATTCAGCTTTTGGTATCCTTTTCCCCCATAAAACGAGACATTGCCGTACCTAACATGTTTACTTTAACGGCTTCTGTAGAACTTGAACAGTTGGTACAAACAGGATATTTGTTCACTGGCACAACACTGTGCCAAGGCAACCACCAGAGTTACTACAGCTCTTTCAAAAGACAATGAATCAATGATTCACTTCGGTGACTAGTAGGCATGGATCTTGTGCTGTCACTGTTCCAGCTGTACACCTTGTCTCACGATGAATCACAGATTTGTCTTGTTTGACTGGTTTTTATTTTCTGGAAATCTACATGTGCAATACTTCCCTGTCTTTTTTTTTTATTATGAATTGTATGTAAGTCTGCTTAGGTTTTAAGAACTCAAAATTGCTGCTTGAAATAGGTAAACCTTGTACTCCTGCGGCTGTTAATGCAGGTATTGGTGAAAAACTGTTGCGTCACTCCCCCCCCCACTTTTTATTCAAAAAGCAAAAATGCTACAGGACTGGTTGTTTTAGGTTCTGGCCTGAGGCCAGTCCAACATAAACCAAATACTCCACATTACTATACTGTAGAGTTGCATAACTTCCCTTTCCATTGCACAATGAATCTCGACCCAGCTTCCACAAACTGACATTAGACTGACTTTTCTCCTTCATGTACCTGTAGTGTTGGGATAGTACAGTGAGGAGACGGGGAAAGGGAGGAGGAAAATGGAGTCGCAGTAGTAGCCCCACTGTCTTTACATACAGGTAAGGGGTCCCTGTGAACAAGACAGGTACAAAAGGAAGAGAGCTGAGGTAATGACAGGAAGGAAAGCGTGAGAAACTCAAGCCACAATATGGTTAACAATAATAACTTTCTCCTGCCTGCACTGCTCTCTGCTTCTAGCAGTCAGCCACATCTTCATCTTTTATTACCTACTCTCTCTCTCTCTCTCTCTCTCTCTCTCTCTCTCTCGCTCTCGCTCTCTTGATTGTTCTCAAAAATACCCAGGATGGGAAACAGACTAGAAAGGGCTAAAAAGGTGAGTGTGTTGTTAGTGTGAGCTGCATTGCATTTGTTTTTGTGAGACAGTCTTTCTGGATATGCCATTTTACAAGTCAGGTGATCCACATTTAGGTGTGTGTGTGTGTGTGTGTGTGTGTGTGTGTGTGTGTGTGTGTGTGTGTGTGTTCCATCCTATATTGTAGTTTTCTATAGGTGCAAATTACTGTCTGCTGAGTGCAGGATCACAGGACAGGCATGACTGCAGCACAAAAACACCAGCCCCCCTGCCTCCCAAACAAGATCCACATGACACATGGGCTCCATCCCTCCAGTAAGCCAACCAGAAAGCAAGCCCTGGGGCCTGGTGCTCTGTTGCCCAACAGACTTAATCCCTGGGTTTACTGCCTCTCATCTCGCTGAAGTCCCTCTTTTGTAGTGAACACAACTCATCTGACCAATGAGGCTCACTGGTTGTGCACATACACACCAACATACTCTTTGTAATCCCTCTCCATTCTCTCCCACTCTGGGTCTTTCATAAACAGTACAGTATGGGCATGGCTAACCACACGAATAATGGTTTTTATTAAAAACAATTGTCATCAGCCACACACAAGCAGTGATGAAAACATTTGTTTGTTCCTTGGCTATTTGGAGGTTGTCTGTAAATAGTGAAAAAAAAGGAGTGAAAGAAGGAAGGAGAGAACAGCGGACATCAAGGAACAAGTAGAAAAAAGAGTGACATTTAATTCAGTGGAAATGTTACACTCCTGAAAATAATGCCTTCTACCGCTTGTAACTTTACAGCACAAAACCACACAATGACAATTTAGGACATATGACTTCTGAATTAAAACAGACCGCTGTCTTCACTCGGTGTAGTCGGGTGATCATGGAAATCACAGATGAGGAAAGAAAAGGCTTCTCTCCGTCTGTCAGCTTCAGATCTAACTGGATCTGTCCAGACCGCTGCCTGGCCATCTCATTTCATTGTCCCTTGCACCTTTCTCTGTCACTCTCTTTACTCTGGCCTCTGGTGCTATTTGCTCTGCACATTCCTCCCCTCAAAGCGACTGTGAATGCTGATCACATAATTAAGCATTCATCCAGGCTTTGTTTTTCACAGACTCTGCGAGAATGGTGTGCATACGTGCGCGCGTGTTTGTGTAAATGTACTTTTGCTAGAACGCAACATGTGAACTTTAGCACCCCACAATTACGATTGCAAACAGGCCAAGTAAGATAATGTGACGTGGGTTTCTGAGCAGAACAACATGACCTCCATTGACAACTACAGGTTTTGGTGTGCTTATTGATGCAATTGCAATTGAAATATTCCACATGCTTTATTACTACAATTATAAGAACATCATTGCTTTCAACATATGTGTGTTTTACCCGGCTATTCCCTTACTTGCACAACTCTATTATAGATCTGAAATAGCTGATTGACTGATTCGTGGACTGACATCAAATGAATCTGTCATTTTGATGACTGACCATTTTAATCATTGATTAATTCAATGATGATAAAATGACGGACATTTCCTTGTTCCAGTTTCTTAATTTCAACCAATTTCAACCATTGCGTTCTTTAAATGATGTAACGTGTTTTACACAGACTAACACAGAGTGTGTCTGCCGTATTTGACATTTAGATGTTTATGTAACTCATCATTTGGGTCAAAAACATTAAAACTGGAGTCAATATGGTTTCTCAAAAGCAACGGGTATAATTAACAGTGATTTGCAGAACCAAGGCAACTGATGATGCTCAGTCGCTGCTGTTTCCTGAGGACAGTGGATTTCTCAGAAAAATCACGCACAAACCCACCAGGTTTAATACCACAGCAGAAATGGACACACAGTAATACCAAAGCTGTTAGGAGGACATGATACTGTCCATCTTACATACTACTGTAACAATGACATCTGTGTGGGGGAATTTGGGTCAGTCACGTGCCTTTTTTTCTATCTGGGTAATTAAAGCTTTCCCTCTTTCCTACTCTGCTAAATGGACCAATCGAACTGTGGCAACTGGCTATAATTGTGTTCTGCCAATTTGCCTGCAGCGCACAATAGATAAGGAGGGGAAGAGAGGAGAAGACGACAGTGTACAAGTGTATCCTTCTTACCCTTGTTGCTGGTGTCACTCCACTTTTTCTTTTCTGTCACCTCCGCTTTATGTCTTCCTCTCTGTTTTCTATCCTAGCGTGCATGTGTGTATAATAGAGAGTTTCTCTGTAAATCAAGGGACAGAAGAGCAGTGGCATATCACGCACAAACTGGCCAAAAGTGACAGCAATAAAGGGATGTGCCATAAATAATAGAATTAGAGAGGGTTGGTGGGATGGATGATGGGATGATGGCGAGTGAGAAGGGATTTAAGTTGAAGAGAATAAAGTAACAGCTTAGAGAAAAGGGAGGAGGAGGGTGGGAGGACATGCGCTACAAATGACTGTATTATGCAATAAATACACTGTGTCAGTCGTTCTCAGTCTGGTTGACAATCACTTTGTCTCTTCTTTTTCCCTAAACCCACGCACCTGCATGTAGGCAGCCCCCACTCATTCACATGCATGCACTAGATTATTATGGGAAAGCAGACTTTATCTCTTCCCATACAACCCTTTTCTCAAAACATTTCCTTGACCTTATCACACTGAAGGAACTTCTACCACAGTTGATTTTCTGACAATAAAAAGTCTCTCACAGCCCACCTCAGTCTTCTCCTGACAGACGGCATTTGTGTGTTTGTGAGGCATTAGTCAAAAAATAGACGAGTTTCATCAGTAAGTCTCACTTCCCATGGCCTTGAGGAAGCTGATGTTTATCTTACATAAGAGTATAGAAGAAAACACGAAGTCTGCATGTTTGAAAATACTGCTTTTACAGTTGAACAGAAACACAATGAACTCCAGCATGGAACATCTGCTCTGTCAAGTCATACCGAGGTTTCTATTGCTTGTAGAAATTCACAACATTAATTAATTCAGCGTTTCAAAAACATTTATTTTCATTTTGGCTTGGCTTGTATTGCGCAAGGTCAGGAAGTGGTCCATTATGTGTGCTCTCTTCCTCTAGTTGGCATGTGAGTTCCCACCACATATTTTCCAACAGCCTCTCCATAGAAGTGTTGCTCTGTGCAAAGTAATGAATAAGTTCTCCAATTTATTGTGTCTGCCATATTGTCTGCCTCTTTATTTCTACACTCTACAATGACTGGAGGAATCATGCAAGAAACACTTTTTGCCACAGATATGTTTGTAAAACTATGAGTTAACAGTTCTTGAACATCATTAACAAGAGAAGAAATGGCTGTGCACATCATGAACTATTAACTATGTATGTGTCTTCATAATTGTAGTGGCCAAATATGTTTGCTAGCGATACATGCTAATCCCATGTTAGTATTGGATGACAAAACTGCACCTGTTGACATTAGGACAGAACTAGGACACTGATGCTTTTGGTTAGGAGAGAAATAAAATGTGACAAACGATTGTGTTTTAGAGTTTCTGTTTGAAGATTATCTTACCAGCTTGTAATTTTCCTTGAGGAAACCATTAACTCTTGTGCTAGTTAAATATTGTGGCTCTGGTCAGGTCTGTTTTGTCAACTGTGTCAGAAAAATCCATAAAGTTAATAGAAAACTAGTATGGGGCCTTAATAAATGTAGAAAAACAACAACTCTGCATTTAAACAGTTTAATATTAACATGCAGCTATTGTGTCCCCTTGTGTAACCTAGTGAAGTGTCCGTTTCTGGTGGGGAGGCAGAGCATGGGTTTTGAGACGCATACATGTTTTATCTAAATTAGTTTCATTTCTATGATCTATATAAATATATATATATCATAATGTTTCCTACCACGGTTCTAGGTTTCATCTGGTGTTATATAATGTGTACCTGACCAATTCCAGAGAAACAGTATTTAATCACAGACACAGAAACACATAGAATAATGCTTAAACACTTAAACAAATCAATCACACAGAAGAAAGAAATAGCCTACTTCAGTTCAAACACTGTATTTGTAAGACATATATATAGGGTGTATATATACACCCTGTCTACCTCAGTGGTACCACAGAAACTCACGTGTATGGGTTTCAGATTACTAATATACTTCACCATGGTAACACTGTGGTGTAGGCTAGTGAGCAGATTTATATGTGGGGAGAGACGTATCGACAAGGTCACTGCAGGTTTTCCTAATCAGGCTGGGTGCTGCTGCTGTGTGTGTGTGTGTGTGTGTGTGTGTGTGTGTGTGGGCCCATGTGTGTATTTACTGTTATGCATGTGTATGCGGGTCGGTGAGACAGATTGAATGCTTCACATCCTGGTGAAGCAGGTGACCTATGATACCTCTTGTTTTGTTGTTGTTTTTCTAAATGAAGACATTCTGACACAAATGAATCATTACTGAAATAGCACAAAGAACTGACAACACAGGCGGGCTGTGCTCCAATAATAACATTCCTACAGTGATGCCAGCATATTCAGCCTTCCCTTCCAGGTAGAGATGCTGTACTGTATATCCGCTCAGTGACCTTGGTCATCGATAAAAGCCAAGGATTTATTTCTGAACTGGCTGAGCATGTATGTTGAAGCATGTGCACGAGGCTGCGAGGCACGTGACAGGAGGGGCACTGAAAGGTAAAGAAAGAAAGTCTTTCTATCTTGCATTTTTACATTTGATGTATTTTCTGTCATTAACCTTCTCTTTTACGCTCATGTCATTAATCTGTCACTTATGGACAATTTAAGTAAACTTACTTCTCTGACTGTACATTAGTGTCAGTATATCCTCCATCAATCTCTCTACTCCAATGACCTCCCCATCCCCTCCTCTTCCTCTCCCCTCTCCCCTTCATACCATACACACACATACACATACTCTTTTTACTCTTGTGAACATAACATGTGTACTGGACTAATTGCTGAGCTGTACTTCCTATGAGGACATACTGTACTGCAATGTTGATCTTTAACTGGTGATACTGGTTTCTTCCTGGATTGAAGCACAATGGAATTTGACAGTTACTCGTTCTTTTGTGAATCTCGTTGTAATTTGTAATTACTATCATTGAATTTGTTGTCCAATATAGTTTTCACAGTCTCACAATTGCTTTCAGTTAGAGTTTAAAAGGCAGGGAGCCCTGCTAGCTCACCATGTATCAAGGCTGAGTCCTTGCTGCAGTGCCCCAGGTTCAGATCCGGCCCAGGCCCTTTGCTGCATGTCATCCCCTCTTCCCTTCTCTCTCCCCTGCCTTTCCTGTCTCTCTCCACTGTCAAATAACATAGAAATGGAAAAAAAGAAATCTTAAAAAGGCAATGAGCTGTCTCCAACATTTATTGGAAGTGTGTTTATCTCACTTCATGTGCATCTACATGCATCGTGAAAGCAGAAGGCAGAAGATTACTCAAATATTCAGTGACTGAGGAAATCAAAATGCACATTTGTGGGCTTTGGCTCAAACCCAACCAGAAATGTATCTATTCCACATCATTTCCATGAATCCATTGTTTCTATAAAAACAATGTTGAGTGGACTGATGGGAACGCCTCTCTTAAAGGTAACACACA
Source organism: Enoplosus armatus (assembly GCF_043641665.1). Taxonomy (NCBI): domain Eukaryota; kingdom Metazoa; phylum Chordata; class Actinopteri; order Centrarchiformes; family Enoplosidae; genus Enoplosus; species Enoplosus armatus. Next base: position 20,969,186 of record NC_092186.1, read on the forward strand.
TTAGAGTGCAGGTCAATTTACTCTGTGGCCTGCAGTCATCAATGCTGCATCTGTTGGGCAGTCAGAGGTTAAAAAGTTCCATTTTAGCTCAACCAAATGCAAAAAGGGGTTTTCTTGATTTCTTTTTCTCTAAGCACCAAAATGTATATAACTGGCTGAGTGTAATGGAAAAACGAATGCTGTTTTATTAATCCCCTTTCACCAAACTAAACAAGGAAGTGGCAAACATGTCCTAGAAAACATGAGAGTTCCAGCTGACCTCAACTCAAAAACTGCAACCTGTCCTCACCCTCACAGTGAGGACTGTTTGTCTGTCTTCATTTTATTTAACATGAAAACAGCTTGGTGTGGCCAAAGAAAGGATTTTTAAAGTGAGTGATTGTTTTTAGCCAAAACACAAGATTATGGTCAAAATATCAACACGGCTGGAATGTGACATTGCGATAAATACGACGTGGAAGCGTGCCACAATATGGGATTATTTTTAAAGAAGCCGCTCCATCCGAAGCAGTTGCATTATTAATGCATCTACCAAACAAAAGGCTGTTAAATCATTTTAAGAAGCACCTCACGTTGCCGTCTCGCCACTGCAATTTATCCACTGTCCTCTTCTTTCTGATTACTTTGAATAAAACAAATACTCCCCTTTGCTCCCTTTAGCTTTAATTATATTTACTTGTTCTGAGCACAATTCTTTTGCACCTTTTAATGGTCACAAGCATATAAACGTAATCTTTCATACTCGCATGCTGCTTGTAATGTCAGCTGTGTCTTTCAGGGATTAAAAGTCCAATTAGTCATTTTTTGATATATACACACAGGTGTTATAACAATTTGAACCATAAAGCCAGCTTGAACATTTATCAGTGAATAAAGAGGAACATTTCTTTAAAGCAATGAAAGCATTAAAAGTGTGACACTAACTTTACCTTTCCCACAAGCCAGTTTTTGCAATTTTTATAGCCAAAAATGGTAAATACTATAATTTGTTATGCATATACAATATATGCAATGTTTATTATATAATATTGTGCCAATTGTAATTCATAAATATATTGTTTTCCTAGATGCAGTGTTACTCTAACATCATTATGCCATGTTCAATTATGTTATTTTCATATACGATGCCATATAGAGCGAGACAGTCATGGATTTGTTATGATCCACTTTCTCAAGTAAATATTATGGTCTGCCACGGTGGAATATGCCTGCTGCCATTTGCTGTTGGTGCCATAACAAAACACATCACAGACAACAATGATAAAACTGAAACTGCTGGAATAACACAACCGCATGCAGGGTGATGTGCAAATTTTCCACAAGATAAGCACATGGTCTCGTCATTATGTGCCTGAATGAGCAGAGAGTGCAGACATATGATCACGGCCACTGTCTCTATTTCTGTTTGGGCTGCTGAATTCAAACAGGAAACATCAACGCCAGTGTTTTTAATTTTTTACCTCTGCAGTTTATTGGGTATAGGTCTCAAACAGAATGCTAACTCTGTTCACTCACACTAGCTACATCTGCAAAGAGCTCTGAAAACATACAGGATATGAATACAGGATGTTAAAGATAAGAGAACAACCGCATATCCAGCAACATGCATTAACACTGCAGTCCCTCCACAATTCCACAATTAATTCACACTCTCCAGCTTGTACTGTAAATGTCATGGCCTCTCCTGTTACAGCACTGCTCAGTTGGGTATTATAGTTCAACATCATCTGCCTGCTCAGTTCATCCTCCAAACTTTAACAAAGACACTGAAGTTGAGAAAAAAGTAGATTAGAAGCACTTAAAGTTCATTAAACTTCTAAGACAGACCAACCTGTCGAGAAACACAGATGAATCTGTGAAGCATTCACACCCCCGAGTAAGCATGAAGCATGTTCAAATATCATTACAGGTATAAAAACAACATTACAAGACAATGCTTCAAACTTATTCCACAGTTCCAATCAAAATTCACAGCCCAAATTCACTTTAAAGAGACAAGTGCATATAGAAACCAGGTCAACTGCCCTAGAGAGGACATTAATGCAAAAAAGACCTACTTATTCTGCCACTGAAGTTCTCACCATTTAACTAGCATTGCGATTCTGTGTCCAATCATTTCTCCTGTTAATCAGTAGAAAATCTAAAATGTTCCAGTCTATTGTGGTGCCTTAGTTAAGCTCCTCGACCCAGACAGCTGAGCTGATGAGGTTGAATCTCAGGTGCAACGTAGATACAACTCTTTAATACAATTCAATACAACTCTTACCAGTGTGATGAGATTGTAAAATGTAGTGTGTATCTTCTACAATCAGTCTGTGTAAACAATGCTTGAGTTTTTACTATGTTGCTGGTGATGGTTTCTGTGTAAAGTAATGGCCTTTCTGGGATTAATAAAGTACTACTTCCACTGTGACACTGGTGGTGTGAGTTGCCAATAACTCCGGCTATAACTGGATAAATGTGACTGTGGTCAAAGTGATGTAAGGCTTCCCCTCTGGATGCACGCTGGTTAAAAGTTAAACCACTTTAAGAGAATATTACTGATAGCCAACAGCCACTGTGTGTGCCCCGTGTATGTGCACACACAACATGTGCTAGAGTTGTGTGTCCCTGTCTCCACTTATTGAAGTGTGACCTTTGATGTTATCTAGGTCACATTTCATTTCCCCCTGTTTTAGGGATAACACCCTCAGCAGGTCAAACACAGAAAAATCCTATTGCAACATCAGCAGCCCTGCTTTAAGCCCCAGTTGTTGGCACTCTGGGGAAACGACTCACTTAAACAGTGGAACATTCCCTTTGAACCAGAGTGTGAACGGAATAATGATTAACGGTGCATTCAGTGACAATCCACATCCCACCTTCATAGTTACTTAAATAGGGACTTAAAATGAGATAAATAAACTGAAAAAAAACCTTAATCAGTGCTGAAGGCGTAGATGGCTATAACGTAAAGGGGTGAAGAAACAGCTGACTGTCCATTCACCATGCCCTCAAAAACAGGTTTCTGGCTATCATTGTCATCAGTGCACAACAGTAATGTGTATAATTGTAGTGTTCCTCAATGGGCTAACTAGCTCATTGTGGAAAGCACAGTGCGATGAGCTGGCCGTTGGTACACAACTAATTAGGTATTGCTGGCAGCTTTTCTCAGCACCACACTGTCACCATGGGAGATGAGTGTTAAGAGAAAGCTGTGAGATATTTAAATGTCTTTGAGAAAGACACAGAGGAATTAGTCAACAAAGGATATACTGGGTATGAAGGTTTATAGTGCACAGAGTTCGATTCACCATATCAGAGTGAGGTTCACAG